>NC_062550.1:106396877-107596877 GCF_016906955.1 Phacochoerus africanus
AGTGCAACCCGCTGCACATTCAACCACAAAGACTATTCAGAAATGATCAGTGGTGACAAAATCAAATGAGACTTTGCAGTCTTCCAGAATAACATTTGCTCAGAGGCCATCCAATTTCTGGCATTTATTGATTTATCCACTCATCATAACTTTATTGAGCACCTACTGTGCGGCACGTACAATAACCTGCCAAAAGAATTTACTATGTAGTAATAATCATTACAATTTAGCGAGACTTTTAAACTATCTGCCTCATTCAATCTTAACTTCAATTAGGCAAGGTAGTTTATTAGGGTTCTTCTGAGAAAAAGAACCAGTACAGTATGTTTTTGTGTATATGAACAGGCACACACTACACACAGACCATATGAGAAACACAGAAAGAGAATATGAGATTTTAAAGATTGGCAAACAGGATTTTGGAGGGTGATAAGTCCAAAATCTTTAGAGCAGGCCATCGGACTAGAAATCCAGGAAGTGTTGCTATGTTGCAATCTTTTTTAATTAAAGTATAGTTGATTTATAGTGTTGTGTCAATTTCTGCCATACAACATAATGAACTAGTCATATATGTATATGTATGTACATACATATATACACACATGTATACATATACACATTCTTTTTCTCATGCTGTCTTCCAACATGTTCTATCCCAAGAGGTTGGATATAGTTACCTGTGCTGTACAGTAGGACCTCATCGCCTACCCACTCTAAATATAATAGTCTGCATCTACCAATCCCAAACTCCTGGTCCATTCCACTCCCCCTTTTGTTGCAACCTTGAGGCAGAATTGTTTGTCCTTCTGGAAACCTCAGTCATTCTTCTTCGCCTGATTGGATGAGGCCCACCCATATTGTGGAGATTAATGTTTTATTCAAAGTCTACTGAAATATTAATCACATATTAAAAATGTCTTCACAGCAGCATCTGGACTAATATTTGACCAAATGATTAGGCGTTATACCCCAGGCAAAGTGACATAAAGTTAATCATCACGGTGAGTGTTACTGTATTTTATACATAAAAGTGTTGAGGCTCAGAGAGATATTTACTGAGGTAATAACTGAGAATTTGGGAATCTGGGTCGGTTTTATCCCCAAACCAGCATGTTTTCTTTTATATCCCAATACATGATGATGTTACAAAATGAAATATATTGACCCTATACTTAAGTATTTAGATTTTTATCTTTGGTGGGGATGTCAGGTTACCATTTATTTATTCATCCATCCAACACATATTAATTGAGAATCTCATATATAAAGTGCACTGTGCTAGGAGCTGAGGACAGAACAGGGAACAAATAGAGACAATGGCCCTGCACTCTAATGGGGAAAAAAGACAACAGAGAAACATCAGATATTAAGAGCTACAAAGAAAAATGAAGTCAGGGGAGGATCTCTGGGAGTGATACTTGAGCAGAGACCTGAATGGTGTAAGACCATAAACCATGCAGGTATCTAGGGAAAAACATTATCTTCAGTTCAAGGGAAAAGCAAGTACAATGGCGCCAAGATGGGTGGAAGCTCTGAGCACATTTCAGGAGTAGCAGGAGACTAAGACGGCTGGAGCAAAGGCAACAGTCTGCATCTATTAACCCCAAGCACCCCATCCATCCCAGTCCCTCCCCCCCGCCCCGTACATGGGTCACATGCTGTGCAGTGGAAAACTGACAGAACACTGCAAATCAGCTATACTGGGAAAAAAACATTATATAGGAGTTTCCGTCGTGGCGCAGTGGTTAACGAATCCGACTAGGAACCATGAGCTTGCGGGTTCGGTCCCTGCCCTTGCTCAGTGGGTTGACGATCCGGTGTTGCCGTGAGCTGTGGTGTAGGTTGCAGACGCGGCTCGGATCCTGCGTTGCTGCGGCTCTGGCGTAGGCCGGTGGCTACAGCTCCGATTCAACCCCTAGCCTGGGAACCTCCATATGCCATGGAAGTGGACCAAGAAATAGCAAAAAATAAAAAAAATAAAATAAAAAATTAAAAAAAAAACATTATATAAATAAAAGGGAAAAAAAGATGGCTGGATCAGAAAGATTTAAGCAGGCTTACGGAGTAAGAGATTCAATATAGCATGAACAAAACATAGTTGTTCTAAAGACAGAGAGGAAATAAGAGTGCTCAGATTCAGAGCACTTAGTAAGGGAAAGACTCTTGAAAAGTGAGTTCTAAGCAGAAGGTTTGAACTGAACAAAAAAAAATTAGAAAAGCAGGAATGACTTAGGTAAATCCACAGAATCTAGAAGTACATCAGATAAAAATGAAGAGGCGTGAATAAGTACAAGGGCTTGACTGCGACAGAGATTCAATACTGTGGAAAACCACGCTGGTGACTGGAAGCCTAGGACCATGGAGGAGAGAAACCAGTGAGTGTACTCAGACTGGATGTTCAGGCAGGTGTCAAAGAATTTGTTGAGAATTGATTTAAAGGAAATTAATAGAAAATTCAAATATGGAGGATTCAATTTTATTAAATTGAATTTGATTTTTTAAATTGAAGAGGAGGTTACTGTAGGTATTCAAAATGGGAGGCTGAGGCTGAACAAAATATTTGGAGATGATTAATAAGAAAAGTTAGGTATATTTGTATGGGTCATCTCCTTTATTTCTTATGATAATCATTATGACATGAAATTCTATTATTATCCATATCCTTACAGAGAAGATGAAGATGAAATGAAAAAAAAAATTTCTATCTATTATTATCCATATCCTTACAGAGAAGATGAAGCTGAAATGAAAAAAAAAAAAATTAACTAACTTGTCCAAAGTTATATAGGTAATAAATTGTTGAGCTGGCATTTTAAAAAATTTTTATTGTTATTTCCCCAATACAATTTTTTTTTTTCCTACTGTACGACCCCTGGCTCTGGAACTGAGCTGGCATTTAAACCCAGGGAACCTGGCTTCAGAGCCCTAGATTTAACTAACAGTGTCTTCCAAAGAATCTAGCAATACCATTTACGACATAGCCCAACTACCTCTATAGCACATAGTAGGTTCAAAATCATATTTGCTAAATTGAAAGAAAATGTAATTATAATAAATGGGATAGAAAAAGGTAAAGAAATCTTGATATAAAGTACAGCAATTCTCCTGGTTTGCAATGATGGTCTGAGCTGATAAAAAATATAGCCATAGACACAGAGAATGAGTGATACTTTAATTAACAGAACATGGTGGTGAATCTGACTCAGAAGATAAAAGTGAAAAATTAAGGATAATTTCACTGTTGGAAGTTTACAACTACTAGGAAATTGGCAGTGGGAAGAATATAATTATTTATCATTTACTGTACCAAACATAAAGGTTCAATTTTATTTGATCCTCCTAACCCTGTGAAGTTTCTTTTTTTTTGTCTTTCTGCCTTTTCTAGGGCCGCTCCCGTGGCATGTGGAGGTTCCCAGGCTAGGGGTCTAATCAGAGCTGTAGCTGCTGGCCTACATCACAGCCACAGCAACGCGGGACCTGAGCCGCGTCTGCAACCTACACCACAGCTCACGGCAATGCTGGATCCCCAACCCACTGAGCGAGGCCAGGGATCGAACCCGCAACCTCATGGTTCCTAGTCGGATTCGTTAACCACTGCGCCACAATGGGAACTCCGTAACCCGGTGAAGTTTCTAAAGAATGATTATTTCTCTTTTATAAATAACACCTTACATGTATATGCCTTAAAGCTACAATGATAGCAAGTAGCATAGCCAAGTTCAATTCTGGTCTCTTTGAATCCAAGAGCCATGCTCTTGTTCTTCATGTTACTTCAATAGCTTGACAGGTTGGGTCTCAGCACTTAGAAGGTTCTCCAACCTTAAGGCACTGAGATTCAGGCCTGCAAATGCATATTCACGAATTATCAGCAAACTAAATGTCAGTTTACCAAAAAAAAAAAAAAAAGTTCAGAAAAGAAAGGAAGAGCTGTGGTCCAGAAATGATGCTGGAGAGTCTGCAGGAAACAGGGGAAGGTGGACACCAGCTGCTGCTGGAGAGACCCTGTGGCACACAAGTTCTCAGAGCCACAAAATCCAGGGGAATGACACCTCCACCACACAGTTTCAGCTGTGTCCCCTGCAGAAATGAACACCATCTGCCGTGGAGGCGGAACAGTGGTGAATTGGACCAGCAATCCAGGCTCATTTTTGAAACGTTGGCAATGACTTTACATGGCAATGTGACTGAAGTTTGCAGGGATGCAAGAGCTTCCTTGCACTAGCCAACTTATTGTACATTCTCAAACAGAAAACAAACAAAAGTCTGCCTAATTCACCAATGGTTTTCTCTGGTTTTATCCTAAGAAACAGACCTTCAAAGTAATAACGTAGGTTCCAAATAACGTATTTCTAATACTGATTTGGAAGGATTCCATCACACCTGAATCAGCGGGTTAGATGAGTCTAAGGCATGATGGGGCATTTGGAGGGGGTGCCTGACTCAGAATGTTGGCAGCCACAATCCATTGCATGGCAATCTTTTAAATGGGAGAATTATTTTTTAGCATATAATTCTGGTTTTGGAATATTCTACAACAGAATAAACCAAAATAAATCACACACTTACTATGTGAGTGGAATTTCATGAAAACTGTTTGATCTTGTTTCTTAAAGATAAACCCAAAGGAGCTAAGTAATCCATTCACAGCAGGCAGACAGCTGTAAAATACAGTAAATATTTATTTTTCTGCTTTCTCCACATTTTAGGGGGACAGCCAGGAAGTATCTGGGAGATCAAAAAGTAGGCTTATGTAAGGCACACACCCGGGCAGCCAACACTGGCTTGCTTAAACCCCTACAGTGTCATTTGAACAGATGGAAAATTCTACTCACCTTAGAAAACTACTCATCCATCCCTGGGCCTTAATTGTCCCAGGTGTTGTGGCCATCTGCCAGACTTATTTACAACAAACGCTTGCTTAAAACGTGGGATACTGAAATCTCACAGCTTCCTTAGGACACAGTCAAAGAGCATATGGATTTGGAAATTAAAGCTATCATGTTTATCATCATAAATGCCTATCATGGCAATTTCTTCAATAGAAGAGACAAGAGAGATTGATTAGGCAAGGTGAGCTGCTGACATAAACTGAAAGGAAAGAAGGCTTCAAGGATAGAGGGTGAAGAATTCAGGGATACACTGGAAAATGAAAGCTTAAGAAACAACAAAATCTTGAGAACTATTTATGCAATAACTTTGGTGGGAACAACTGGACATTTGGGTTAACATGAGCGAAGATTCCCACAAAGTAAGCAAAAGGGAGTGGAAGGGGGGATAATTAATACAAAGAAACACACAATTTTTTTTTTTTTTACTAGTTTATGTCCTCAGAATATGTGAGTTTGAAGAGTAGAATATTCTTCAAGTTGTTCCTAAGAGCAACTTGTACTACGGTGCTCTGCCAAAAGCAGGAGTATAATACCTGCATCATGATTAATTAACCCCAGCGTCGACTAGCAAAGAAGGCAGTATTGGGGTGTCCATGAGTGAGCAGCTTCCTAATTCATTTGAATTTTATTTGAGCAGAGATGATACAACTAACACAAGCACAAATATTTTTAGTCTAATCAATTTGCTTCTAAAGTTTTATGGAAGCGTAGTTGATTGACAGTGCTGTGATCATTTCTGCTGTGCAGCAAGGGGATTCAATTATACGTGTACACACAAACATTCTCCTTCAGAGTCTTTTCCCACATAGATCAGCACAGAATATTGGGTAGAGTTCCCTGGGCTACACGCTAAGTCCCCACTGGTCAGTCCGTCCATACACCTTAGTGTGCATATGCCAACCCCAAATTCCTAGCTATTTTTTCCTTTAAAAACAATGTTTAATTGTTTTGAAATTAAAAGATTGAAATTAAAACTAAGAAAAAATCAAAATAAATACAATTAAAATTTAAAATAAACCTTGAAACCGGGTAAGTACTCTAATTCCGTGAAGGAGCTGAGTGGAGAACTATAAAGACAAACCTCTAAGCACTTCACTACCCAACTTCTGCAAAGGCGAATTGGGTTTCTCTTTCCTTCTTTACTCCAAATATTTTCCTCAGGCAGCTCCCTCTTGCTGCCCATGAAACTGAAGACCAGGTCATATTCCAATGTCAATGCCCCTTGACCCTTCCTACTCTTTCTATTTCTTGCTCTGCAGGAACATTTTAAATCATCTCAGCTTTCTTCTTGAAGATGCTTAAAACACAACCAATTCACGTTCCCACCTCCATCTTAGCACAATCTTCATTTAAAACCTAAGAGAGGAGTCTGTCTCAGCTGTAATGAACCCGACCAGCATCCATGAGGATGGGAGTGCCATTCCTGGCCTCGCTCAGTGGGTTAAGGATCTGGCATTGCCATGAACTGCGGTGTAAGTCGCAGATGTGGCTCGGATCCTGCATTGCTGTGGCTGTGGTGTAGGCCGGCAGCTACAGCTAAGTACAACCCCTAGCCTGGGAACTTCCATATGCCAGGGGTGTGGCCCTAAAAGACAAAAAGAAAAAATAAACAAAACGAAGTGAATTTTTTTCTTTTTAGAGCCAGACCCATAGCATATGGAAGTTCCCAGGCTAGAGGGTCTAATCAGAGCTGCAGCACCATAGCCACAGCAACCTGGGGTCTGAGCTGCATCTGTGACTTACAACACAGCTCACTCCAGATCCTTAACCCACTGAGTGAGGCCAGGGATAGAACCAGCATCTTCATGAATACTAGTTGAGTTCCTTACTGCTGAGTCGCATTGGGAACTCCTGAATTTTTTTTTGTTTTTAATCATTTTAATTTTTTCCATTATAGCTGGTTTACAGTGTTCTGTCAATTTTATGCTGTACAGCAAGGTGACCTAGTCACACACACACACACACACACACACACATTCCTTCTCTCACGTCATCATCCATCATGTTCCATCACAAGTGACTAGATACAGGTCCCCACGTGATACCACAGGATCTCATTGCTTATCCACTTCAAACGCAAGAGTCTGCATGCATTAACCCCAGACTCCCAGTCCATCCCACTATTTTTTATACAGTACATAAAACCTTGGTATCTGAAACTTTAGAAATCTTTACCGAGCAAAGAAGATAGAGAGGCTCTTATAGCTTGCTCCCACAGCATAGCAAATATGCCCTAATAACATAACCCCAATTTGGACCCAGGGGTCAGAGTAGACCTATCACTCTTTATAGAAAATTTAAAACTTTTGAATATGCAAAAAATTTAGAATCCACTCAGCAGTAGCAGAAAAATGTAAGCATTGTGGACCTTAAAAAATAAGGAGAGTATTATTTAAACATACCGGAAGTTGTACCCCACGATGGATGATGAGGTAGTTCAAAAGGCAGACTTAAAGGTCTGAAGACTGACTCCAATTCAAATAATTCTATTCAAATTATTTCATCGTATATCCCCTTCAAAGCTATCTTTAGACCCCAAGGGACATCATTTTAAAACGTTTCAAGGTGGCCCATCTTCATCCCCTCTGTCTCTTCCTATCTGCACCAGCCTTGTCTACCTAGAGGCAACAATAATGGTATCTCTTCCTAGCCTGTGAATATGAAGAACCCAAACTGTCAAAGAGCTTCACTGTATTTTCTTCTAAGGACTGGAGTTATGTTCTTGCCGATACTTTCCCTGATTCCAGCTTCTCTGGCATCACAGTAGATAGACTACAGCTAGAATTTGCAAAACTGTGCCTTACAGAAGGCCTATTTCTGTGTCCCGCTGACTTGTTTTGGACTGCTCAAAAATTGACAATGACACTGATCTGCCTTGAGTTATGTTTGACTTGGCCTTTCGACTTTGGATTTTAAAAAAAAATGGCAAGGGGTAAGGCTGGGGGTGAAGATTTTCTATTTTATACATTTAGGCTGTAGTAGATATGGTACTTCAGGAGTATAATAGATTTGTTTAAATCAATAAAAAGTACTTTGACAAATTCTATATGTAATATATGTGACATCTTGGTAATAGAGTTTAGGGTCCCCAGTATACTGCTATAATATAAAACCTGAATTTCATGTGTGAGTTTGATTCCGAAGGCATTCCCAAAGAAGAATTCACCAAACGTCTGTAATTCCCAAAATGAATACTTTGAAGATAGTCTTCAACTTAGAAATATATTTCATTTTCTTGCAAAACATACGGTTTTCTTATTACGTGGCCCAAAGTCGGTCGGTATGCTTGGCAACAGTGACAACACTGTTGTGGATTCATGTCCATTGTCTTCATTCCGAAATTTTAACAGATAATGGGGTACTCCACCATATACTTAAGCATTTTTCCAAGATTCATTTATATTGTTGAAGATATCAGAAGAACGAAATTTGTTATTCCCCCCTTTCTACAGCTCAAAAAATGTACAGGTTTAATGTAAATATTAAATAAGTGTACATATTAATAATTTATTTCCCTCATCTTCGCCTCAGTAGCTCATTTTTTATTTTAGGAAATTATCAAGGAGATGCTTAGGAGAAACATTTTTCCTTCCAAAAGCAAGATAAAGTGTCTCAGTTTCCTCCCAAAACTATGTCTGCCCTCATTCTATCCCACTCTTTCTAGCAGGAGGACAGTCTGGTCTTCCTACCAGTTAATTACTAGATTCCTTCACGGAGAATGTCAGGGAGCGGGCAATGAGGACTTTGAGTAAAAGTATAATGACCGCACATGACAGTTTCACGACTGAGAGACGTAAAATGTGAGACAAATGTACCATAAAAAGCAATCTAAAGTCTTTCTCCATTTTAATCAATACTCTGTGTAACCTGTAAATATACAACAATCCTTTTAAGACTGGAAAGATTCAACTGTTGTAAAACTTTAAGAAATGCATCTCTGTCTCTAAAGACTTGGAAAATAGGGTTCCAATGAGAATAAACAGAGCCACTATTGGCTTTCACTGTGATCTATTTCACACTGGCAAATGATTTAGTGATTCCTTTAGCAGGTGTTCAGAAGGAAAATTAAATTTATAATATTAGGGGCAAAATAAGTTCTTCCTCAAGCCCCATGATAGGCCCACAATAATCGAAGTCCTACAAATAATTCAGGTTCTACCTGCCACCATGGCAGCCAGGATTCAATTTAGTGATATTCCAGGGAGCTAAGGGGAGAGATGTTCCCTGATAGCAGCGTGAGGACACGGCTCTGTGATGGCATCAGAAGATGACTTAACTCTTGTCCAGTGTACACATGTGCTGCATACCCAGGCACGGACCACTGCTCTTCCAAGATCTTTGCCTGGACCCTCCTCCCATGCTCGGTCAGCTCTTTGATATGGAGTTCATTATTCCCTGCACCAGTTTCTTCAGCTGCACACACAGAACACTTGGTGATACATTTGTTTTGAACATGGCTGTGGATTGGATGAATTTTTTAAAGGTCAGAACTACTGAAGATATGTTTTGTTTTAGTTTAGATGTGCCTGGTAGGGTGGTAGGTTATTACTTGTGCCCATTACTCTCCCTCTAGCTTAAACAATGTGAGATGGCTTTATATGGTTTTCATCTATGGGAGCATGAAAATTTAGATAGAAAAACACCGAGCTTCTAAAGTCAATGCCACCCGTAATATCTCACCCCAAGTTCTCATAACAGCTATACAAGAATTTGTGGGTCAGCTTGGCCACTCCTGGCTACCAAAACCACCCGAAACTCATAAAAACTCATAGAAAACCATCGGAATGCTTCATGCAAGTTTGACAGAAGTGATAGGAAGGGAAGATACACACAGGAGGAAGAAAAAGCCCCAGGTGAAAGACAGAGGCAGTATTCTGAAAGATCTTTCCTGAAGGAGAGTACACCTCCTTAGAAACCAAACTGATGAAAGCTCTGTACTGAAAGTGCAAAACTGAGGAATCGGGGAAAGAGGAAGACAAAGACTCTAAATTGGCATAAAAGCAAATAGCCATTCCAAAATGAACAGTGGCAGAAGCTAGAATGCCTGTTATAAATGCCTTTTCATTGCCAAACCTCATAGGACCTGCCCTTAGCAAGGTAATCAATGCGACCTTTGGTACTAACCCCAAAGGTTTCTTTCAGTTCCTCAATTTACTTAAATGCCTTTAAAGAGACATCTACTGTCTTTAAAGAGAAATGAGTTTTTCCCTATTTATCCTTAAGTCCCAGTGTTCCCAGATTTCTGACATGTCTTCTCAAACCCTAAACATTCTCTATAGAGGGCAAGACCTCCAATAATTTCCCTGCTGAGTGTTGATGGCTCCTTCATCTAAATGTCCATCAGTGAACTCTGCTGAATGCAGACAGCTGTCTCAGTTTTGTGATGACACAGCTCCGTCTGAATGTTTCACATGTGCCCATAACGATCATTTTCTTCACACAGCTCCCACCAGCCCCTGCCATGGTCTGCATCTTGCTGGATGGCATTAATTCACTCTGCCAGGTGATGAAGAGCGGTGATGGTACACGAGGCAGAGAGGGCCCCTGCCTTCCTTCAGCACAACCCAACAGAGAAGAATAAAACTTAACAAGAAGTAGCAGGAACGAGGGCTGTTGTGAAGGAAAAGTGGTAGAACATGCAAGTGGGGCACTGAAGACTACTGAAGGAGGGAGTGGGTCTACTTCTGATATACCTTCTTGCTTATTAACCCCAAACCTAGCCCCAGATCATATAACGGAGAGCTCCTCAGACATTGAAATCCTTGAATTTCCCTCTAATCCCACCATCCACATCTTCGTTCAGGACACCATCACCTGTGTTTGGGCACCACAAACACCACCTTTATCAAGTCTGAATCCTTACCCAACTTGTCTTCTTCATACGCGGCCATGTCAGAGAAGCTTGGAAAGTGGTTGTTCGTGTTGCTGTTGCTTAGACAGAAATACTGTTTTGGTTGTGATTGAAGAACCACCCTAAGACACTTCTGCCATCTGACTGAAGCACAATTGAGCGTACACCACATGGCCAGCTGTTGACAGGAAGCCTGAGAAACCATCTGTCATGCGTGTTAACAAAGCACAGCACAACCTTCTCTGCCACACAAGCAAAAAGGAGAAATACTTAGCCGGCAGGAAGACAACTTCACACACCCACAATGTTGTCACCTCTCTGAGTTTAATTAGAAATTTAAATCCAGAATAGTGTGAAACAAATTAGACTCTCCCATCTAAAGATGTCACGGTTGTCTCGTGTTTTAACAACAGCAGCACAAAAGCTAGTGTGAGATGCATCCAGACAGAGGGAACACCTACAGCTGCTCCTGCCTGTACTTCAAATGCCCCCATTCAAACCAAGGGCACTCTTGAATGTTCCTGGTGGAACCCTGCAACTGAGCAGACAGATGGGCAGTCAGCTGCCTGAAGAGGGAATCACCAGTTGCAAGTGGGGCCTATGCTGGACTGACCAATGCACATGATGGGAGAATTCACCAGCCTGAGTCTGGTGACAACAGGTGAAGGAATGTCTCTAGGAATCAAGCACTGGTATGAGAATAAGAATGTATACCTATGTATGACTGTGTCACTTTACTGTACAACAGAAATTGACACGACGCTATAAATCAACTATACACTAATAAAATAATATAAAAATTTAAAAAGAGTGTTAGATTTGATATGTTTAGGAAAAAAGAAGAGCTGTCAAGAGTCATGGGAGCAGAGATTCCTTTTCCTTCAGATGCTCTTAAAATTTCTACCTCAGGGACACATTTCGTGCGCAAATTCCAGAGTGGCCTACTGTGAACCCTACTGTGTGGACTCGACTGCATACACACATTCTTTCTCAACCCTCTGCTAAGCTCCAACCTTATATGTGATACTTGTACATACTCTTTAAAGAGCACTTAACTCCACAAGTCTGGTCATTTATCTCACTCAATATGTATCACATACCTATACATTCCAAGTTCCAGGTACTGAGCTATGGAATTAAATACAAGAGACATCTTCTCTATTCTCAAAGAGCAGGCAATACAGTTGGGAAGACAGACCATAAATAATTGCAGCTATGATCACGGTTAATCTTTAAATTAAATTTTAAGCTCGTTATTTTAAACCCATTTTTACTAGTTACAAATAGTGGTGGTAGGTGGCGAACAAGGCTTGAAATGTAAGTCACCTCACCTTCAAAGACTACAATCCTAAATCCTGGACTCCGCATCATATGATTTCACTTACATCTGGAATCTAATAAATGGCACAAATGAACCTTTCCACAGAAAAGAAACCCATGGACTTGAAGAACAGACTTGCGGTTGACGAGGGGGCGGAGGAGGGAGTGGGATGGGCTGTGGTTTGGGGTTAATAGATGCAAACTACTGCACTTGGAGTGGATAAGCAATGAAATACTGTTCTCGATATATACACGACTGGGTCGCTTTGCTGTACAGCAGAAATTGACAGAACGCTGTAAATCAAGTATAAGGGAAAAGTAAAAATCTTTTTAAAAAACAAATAAATCCTGGGTTCTATTGCTTTTTCCACAACAAATGATATTGAGATACCTCACCTTGAGTGTCTCCAAGACGAATTACATCCAAAACGCCAGCCTATACTCACCATATAATTTCTTCAGACCTGCCCCAAATTCCTCCCTCAGGAAACAGCAGCATCACCCATTGTGATTTATAAGCGAGACTTATTCTAGATCCTGCTTTCTTTCCTACTTCAACCATAAAACGACTTAGCAGTTCTATTGGTATTTACCTGCCTAAATTTCCATGTCCCCTCCTTTTCATTTGTGCTGCCATTCTTCTGTTTTAAAATTTCTTTCCTTCTTCCCTGAGAGATTGTGATGGTTTTTTTGTGTCTGGCCCTCCAACCCATACCTGTCCTCTCTCTAAACAATCATCGGCTGTGCTGACTGAAAGAATTTCTCCAATTACACATTTGCTCATGTCACCCTTCTAGGGGTCCCCATTCCACAAATAAAAAAACAGATATATTTTCAGTCTTACCAACTGCTTTGAAAGCTAACCTCTGTCTGCCTCCAAGCTCAGCTGTTTCCACTCCTTTCTTTATTTCAATCTCTCTGTAGTACCTCTAATTCCCGAAGTGTATTCTGTCTCTGGCTGCCTCTCTACACATACATACTCAGTCCTCTCCGCAGGGAGCCAATCTCCCCAGTCTTTCTCAAGCTAGCATTTACTTGTACTTTAAAATTCATCTTAAGAATCAACTTTTTCCAAATTTTATAGCTTATCCCTATTTCACTTTGTGTGCAGATACAGATACACATAGATATAGGTTTAGATATAGATACAGACATAGATATATCATGAATTCTATAATAACACTGGAAATGTGCCTGTCTCCAATGTTATGCTGAGTTTTCTGAGGTCTGATTTCATCAATTTGATTATGACTCTTGCAAAATAACAGAGTAGAATGCTATTCAAAAAATATGCGATCTGGAGTTCCCGTTGTGGCTCAGTGAAAATGAATCTGACTAGCATCCATGAGGAAGCAGGTTTGATTCCTGGTCTCGTTCAGGGAGTTAACGATCCAGCATTGCCCTGAGCTGTGATGTAGGTCACAGACGGCTCAGATCTGGCATTGCTGTGGCTGTGGCGTAGGCATGGCCCTACAAAGACAAAAAAAAAAATGTGATCTGTAGTCATAAAAGCCATTTTCAACTCCTTGCTCTTCCACGTAATAGCTGTGATCTCACTTGTCATTTAATCTCTCCGCTTTAGTGTCCTTAACTATTAAAAAGTAAATGATATTGATAAGAAGTAAGCTGTAAAACAAGGTGAAATGAGACTCAACAAACGAAAGTATATTTTTTTTATCTATAAAACACTAAAAACCATCCTATGACCCTGAGAGCTCCCTGGTAGCAGATGCCATGTTTTGACATGTTTTTATGATTCTTCTCTTTTCAGAGTCAGCTTGGTGTGTCAGTATATTACACAATGTTCGGGATTGATAGAAATACATGTTTTTGAACTAATAGTGAGAAGTAAGCTTTTCACATAAAATTTGTGTAGTTTTTTTTTGTGCAAATTTTCACCAGAAAGGGAAATATAAGAAAAATGAACACTTAAAAATTGAACTTAGGAGGCAAGAACATACAGTGGAGAAATGACAGTCCCTTCAATAAGTGGTGCTGGGAAAGCTGGACAACTACATGTAAAAGAATGAAATTTGAGCACCTCCTAACACCACATACAACAATCAACTCGAAATGGATTAAAGATCTAAATATAAGACTGCACACTATAACACTCTTAGAGGAGAATATAGGCCGAACACCCTCTGACATAAACCACAGCAATATCTTCTCAGACCCACCTCCTAGAGTAATGACTGTAAAAACAAAAATAAACAAATGGGACTTAATTAAATTTAAAGGTTTCTGCATAGCAAAGGAAACCCTAAATAAAACAAAAAGACAACCCACAGAATGGAAGAAAATGTTTGCAAACGAAGTGACTGACAAGAACGTCAACTCCAAAATTTATAAACACCTCCTACAGCTCCATACCAAAAAAACAAACACCATCAAAAAACGAGCAGAAGATCTAAACAGACAATTCTCCAGAGAAGACAAAAAACACATGGAAAGATGTTCGACATCAGTAATTATTAAAGAAATCCCAATCAAAACTACTATGAGGTATCCTCTTACACCAGCCAGAACAACCATCATCAAAATGTCTACAAACAATAAATGCCGGAAAAGGTGTGGAGAAACAGGAACCTTACCACACTGTTGGCGGGAATGCAAACTGGTGCAACCACTGTGGAAAACAGTATGGAGATTTCTCATACAACTGAAAATAGAATTACCCTTTGATCCAGCAATCCCACTCCTGGACATCTATCCAGGGAAAACCAGGACTCAAAAAGATACATGTACTCCAATGTTCAATGTAGCTCTATATGCAACAGCCAAGACATGGAAGCAGCCGAAATGTCCATCGACAGAGGAGTAGATAAAGAAGATGTGGTACATATACACGATGGAATACTACTCAGCCATTAAAAAGGAAAGAAATAGTGGCATTTGCAGCAACATGGATGAACCTAGAAATTATCATGTTAGGGGAAGGTAGACAGTGAGACACCAACCAACATCATATGCTATCACTTATATGTGGAATCTAAATAAGGACACCATGAACTTCTTTGCAGAACAGATACTGACTCACAGACTTTGAAAAACTTATGGTTTCCAAAGCAGACTGGCTGGGAGGTGGGGAGGGGGATGGGTTGGGGTTTTGGGATGGAAATGCTATAAAACTGGGTTGTGATGATCATGGCACAACTACAAAACATTTTTAAAAACTGAGCTAAGCACATTAATTAAACTCCTGGAGAGCAAAAAGAAAAAAAAAGAGATAGGAAATAAAATTCGATAAGGTTTTGGTGGGGTTTCTGGAAGGAAAAAATTCGAAGGAATAGTAGTTTGAATTTGAGGACCTTTTTCTCAGAGCTTTCCCTGGGCAGAGTTGACAAGTTTGCATTTTGTTTCGTAATTTTGTCTAAAATTCTGTCACCACTTGTACCACCTGGAAACCCTTCCTCTCATCCAGAGATCATTGGAGTCTTGTTTCCAGGTGTCTTCCTAGAACTGGCATTCCTAAACATGCCTCATTATCTTTGACGGCCTCTTTTTCTTCCCTCAGCTATGTTTCTGTCTCCATGTTATTTTTAGCAAGTTATGATACAAAGACTGCTATATCCATCAACTCAAGAAAAAACATCTGTTGGAAACACAGGACGCACTAGATTTCAGAAAATCTAATGTGCGTAAACACAATCCTTGTTTGGGGGTATAGCTCGACATTGTTTTAGGTAGTACAGATAAACTGCGACATAAGGTCTAATAAATAAATTACAAAAAACAAATCAAAGACTTGTGAGAACGCCAAGGATAGGAGAGGTCACTATACTGGAGGATTTGAGGAAGGCCTCGCAGAGAATGTAATTTTTTTTAATTTAAGTATAATAGATTTTAAATATTTTGTTAGTTTAAGATATACAACATAGCGATTCAATATTTCTATAGACTGTACTCCAATTAAAGTTATTGGAAAATAATGACTATATTTCCCTGTGCTATACAATCTATCCCTGTTTTTCCTAATTTCCTACCCATCATGCCCCCTTTCCTCTCCTGACTAGTAACCACCAGTTTGTTTTCCATACCTGTGAGTCTGTTTCTGTTTTGTTATGTTCATTTATTTCATTTTTTAGAGTCTACGCATAAGTAATGACATAGAGCACTTATCTTTCTCTTATTTTACTTAGTGCAGTATCTTCTAGTCCATCCACAGTGCTATGAATGACAAAATTTCATTCTTCTCTTGGCTGAGCACAATTCCATTGTATTCATCTACATGTGTGTATGCTCAATCATCTGTTTTTGGACACATAGGTTGCTTTCCTATCTTGGCTATTGTAAATAATGATGCTATGACATTGGGGCACATGTATTTTTTCAAACCAGTGTTATCATTTTCTTTAGTTGTATGCCAAGGAGTGGAACTGCAGTATCACAAAGTAATTCTATTTTAATTTTTGTGGAATCGCCATGCCGTTTCCCATAGTGGCTGTGCCAACTTTCTTCACCACCAACAGTGTGCTAGAGTCCCTTTTCTATACGTCCTCCCCAGTGTGTTCTCTGCAGACTTTTGATGAAAGCCATTTTGACAGCTATGAGGTGATATATCATTGTGGTTGTGATCCTCATTTTCCTGACAATTAGCAATGTTGGCTTTCTTTTCATGTGCCTGTTGGTCATCTATATATTCTTCTTTGGAAAAATATCTACTTGTCTTCTGCCTATTTTTTGGCCCCACCCATGGCATACAGAAGTGCCTGGTCCAGGGAACAAACCTGTACCACAGAAGTTACCTGAGCCACTATAGTGACAACACTGGATCCCTAACCCTCTGAGCCACCAGGGAACTTCTTCTGCCTGTTTTTCAATCCGGACATTTCTTTTTGATGTTGAGTTATATGAGCATTTATATACTTTGGATATTAACCCTTTAACAATCATGTCATTTGCAAATATCTTCTCCCATTAGTAGACTGTCTCTTCATTTTTGTCAATGGTTTCCTTTGCTGTGCAAAACCTTTTAAGTTTAATTTGATTCCACTTGTTTATTTTTTCTTTTGTTTCTTTTGTCTTAGGAGATACATCCAAAAAAAATATTGCTACAATTTATGTCAAAGAACGTTCTACCTATATTCTCTTCTAGGAGTTTAATGAAGAGGAATTGAATTTAAGCTAAGTTTTGGGGAGGGAGTGAAAATGTGTCAGATAAAGTCTGTAATGGGCAGGAAGGGAGAGGAAAAAAGCATTCCAGGCAAGGAGAATTACCTATTCAAAGGCTGGGAGACATGAAAGGGCACGACATACTTAGAAGATAGTTAGAAAATTAATATGCTTTAAAAGATTCTGAACCTATGTCTCAGATAGTAGAGTACTGGGCTGCCAAAGAGACTACAATGGGAAAGTTTGGATTATATGTACAGGGAGTATTTTTGGTCTAGGAAAATGTACAACATGGATAACTGCTTTAACCTGTACCCCTAGATCACCTTCTTCAACCAACCCTCCCCTCCAGCCTGGAACATATCTTCCTGTTGATTTATTCCAGCATCACAGTCCTTCTTTTATAACAACCGGTTAACTTCATGTCTGTCTCCTCCAGGCACGCAGTCTCATTTACTCCTTCTCCACTGTGGCTAGCATAAGTATATAAACACACATAAAACTGAACATAACTGTATCTCATTTAATTAAATTCCAAGGAACAATAAATATGTGTGTTGCATTTAGTACAGCACTTGTGCTTTATACTTATTAATCTTCTCACTATCCAATGAAGCGGGTCTTATAATCACTCTCATTGAATAGTTGAGTAAACTGTGACATAGGAAAATGTTAATCTTATTTTTTTAATTTTATTTTCCCACTGTACAGCAAGGGGATCAAATTATCCTTATATGTATACATTACATTTTTTTCCCCACCCTTTCTTCTGTTGCAACATGAGTATCTAGACATAGTTCTCAATGCTACTCAGCAGGATCTCCTTGTAAATCTATTCTAAATTGTGTCTGATAAGCCCAAGCTCCCAATCCCTCCTACTCCCTCCCTCTCCCATCAGGCAGCCACAAGTCTATTTTCCAAGTCCATGATTTTCTTTTCTGTGGAGATGTTCATTTGTGCTGGATATTAGATTCCAGTTATAAGTGATATCATATGGTATTTGTCTTTGTCTTTCTGGCTCATTCCACTCAGTATGAGATTCTCTAGTTCCATCCATGTTGCTGCAAATGGCATTATTTTGTTCTTTTTTATGGCTGAGTCGTATTCCTTTGTATATATATACCACATCTTACTAATCCAATCATCTGTTGATGGACATTTCGCTTCTTTCCATGTCCTGGCTATTGTGAATAGTGCTGCAATGAACATGCAGGTGCATGTGTCTCTTTTAAGTAGAGTTTTGACCAGATATATGCCCAAGAGTGGGATTGTGGGTCATATGGAAGTTCTATGTATAGGTTTCTAAGGTATCTCCAAACTGTTCTCCATAGTGGCTGTACCAGCTTACATTCCCACCAACAGTGTAGGAGGGTTCCCTTTTCTCCACAACCCCTCCAACACTTGTTATTTGTGGACTTATGAATGATGGCCATTCTGACTGGTGTGAGGTGGTATCTCATGGTAGTTTTGATTTGCATTTCTCTTATGATCAGCGATGTTGAGCATTTTCTCATGTGTTTGCTGGCCATCTATATATCTTCATTGGAGAACAGTCTATTCAGGTCTTTTGCCCATGGAAAATGCTAATCTTATTCTTCATAAAATGATCATGTTAAAAACATTTATTTATTTTTGAGTACAATATGTATTAAATTTCATCATTTATGATCACTGTGTCATAACCAAATTAACCCTAATGAAAACTCCGATATTTCAAAACACAAAGAACACACTGATTTTTTTCTTTCTTTTTTTTTTTGTCTTTTTAGGGCTGCACCCCTGGTGTATGGAGGTTCCCAGGCTAGAGGTTAAATCGGAGCCGTAGCCCTGGTCTACCCCACAGGCACAGCAATGCAGGATCCGAGCTGAGTCTGTGACCTACACCACAGCTCACGGCAACGCTGGATCCTTAACGCACTGAGCAAGTCCAGGGATCGAACCTGCATCCTTATGGATACCAGCCAAGTTCACTAACCACTGAGCCATGACAGGAACTCCCTGATTTTTCAACTAGTTTGTTTACATGCACTCTTCAATTGTCAGGCAGTGCTCATCATCAGGTGAGACTATACACCGACCTGAACATTTTTTTAGTATTGACGTTTTAAAATCTATATTCCTAAGCCATCTTTATCTGAAAATAAAGAGGCACTTTTTCAAATGTGTAAAATCACTTTGAGTTTGTGGATGCAGGTTTTACAATGGTAATTATCTTCAGAAGACACATTATACTAAATGATTCCTTCAAAGAAGGAAATAAATGCAAAATTTATGAAATGATGATCACATGTTACAAATTCCTGTGTGTGTGTTCTAGAACTGTGAACCATCTGCCCAAGTACGCAGCTCAGGTTGTGTCTGCAGACATACAGCAGAATCAAGGTATCAGAATGTATCTGTTGTGACCTTCCTACAAGGTTTCTGAGAGTCGTGGATGCAGGAATTTCAGGGCTGTGCTCCTCCTGACAGTCATCTTAAAAGCCAGTTTCTTGCCTCTCTGAGATGTGTATTTCTATGGCATTTTCTCGCTTTACAGGAAATACGTCCATGTATTACAATTTTATCAGTGAGAACAGCTACTTAAGTTTTTTTTTTTTGATTATTTAGGTTCACAGAAAAAAGATTAATAGGCATATTGATACGCTTTAATTCCATCAATATTTTTCAACTGATGAGGGAAATCAAACTTTTTAATCCTAAATACTATACCTACATTAATTATAATTTAGACCCATCTATTTGTTGAGGTAATTTATTTTATAGAATAAGTGTACTTTTCCTATATTCATGTCATATTTTATTAAATTTCTGACATTGCCTTATAAAATTTTATTTAAAATATAATTCAGTATTATTTTTTCCTCAGTTATCTAAATAGATGAGACATAATTGTGCTTTTAATAAAACTTAGGTGTGGTTTTACAGACTCATTACCATTATTCTCCTTAAAGTCAGGTAACATCAATCTCCTCTTTCAGTAATAACATGAAGCGCCTGTTGGGCTTACCTGTTGGATAAGTCCAGTTAATTATTTTGATCAACATGTAAAGCTACTTAGGAAAATAATGCTTATGTTTCTCTTAGGTATGAACCTATTACCTAGGACTTTGTTGTCTGCTATTCAGAAAAAGTGAAATAAATATTAACTTAGGAAAATAACACTTATGTTTCTCTTAGGTATGAACCTATTACCTAGGACTTTGTTGTCTGCTATTCAGAAAAAGTGAAATAAATATTAAACTTGATGAGAATCTATGCAAATGTGGTCATTCAAAGAGAAAAACAATTGATTTGCTGCATGGTTTAGGAGCTACTGAAAAGTCAACCAGAATACTACTCTCTAAGTCCTACGGTATAAAAAAATATATATATTCACAGGTAGAGAGGAACATAGAATCTTAAAGGAGAAATGGACCTTGGGAATACACAATATAAAACAACAAGGAGTCTATGAAAATTCCCCAACTGATAAGGAGCTCTTATTTAACTATCTTTTTTTTTCTTTTTCTTTTTTAAAAGACTTTATTTTTCTACTATAGTTGATTTACAGTGTTCTGTCAATTTCTGCTATACAGCAAAGCAACCCAATCACATATATGTTCTTTTTCTCACATTTTCCTCCACCATGTTCCATCACAAGTGCTTAGATATAGTTCCCTGTGCTATACAGCAGGATCTCATTGCTTATCCACTCCAAATGCAATAGTTTGCATCTACTAACCCAAAACTACCAGCCCATCGCACTCCCTCCCCCTCCCCCTTGGAAACCACAAGTCTGTTTTCCAAGTACATGAGTTTGTTTCTTTTCTGTAGATAGGTTAATTTGTGCCATATATTACATTCCAGATATAAGTGATATCATAATATGGTATTTGTTTTTCTTTTTCTGACTTAATTCACTTAGTATGAGAGTGTCTAGTTCCATCCATGTTGCTGCAAATGACTTTTTCTTTTTTATTGCTGAGTAGTATTCCATTGTATATATATACCACATCTTCTTAATCCATTCATCTGTCAATGGGCACTTACATTGTTTCTATGTCTTGGCTATTGTGAATAGTGCTACAGTGAACATAGGGTGCATGCACAGACCAATGGAACAGAGTAGAGAACCCAGAAACAGACCCAAACACTGAGGTTCAATTAATCTTTGACAAAGGATGTAAGAACATAAAATGGGAAAAAAAATAGTCTCTTCAGCAGGTGGTGCTTGTAAAATTGGACAGCTGCATGTAATTCAATGAAACACACACACCCTCACATGATACACAAAAATAAACTCAAAATGGCTAAAGACACCATAAAACTCCTAGATGAGAACATAGGCAAAACATTCTCTGACATCAACCTTAAAAATGTTTTCTCCCAAGGCAACAGAAATAAAAGCCAAAATAAACCAGTAGGACCTAATAAAACTTACAAGCCTTTGCACAGCAACCAAAACCGTAAAAAAAAAAAAAAAAAAAAAAAAAAGGACAACCTATGGAATGGAAGAAAATAGTTTCAAATGATGTAACTGGCAAAGGACTAATCTCTAAAATATACAAATGATTTATACAACTCAACAGCAAAAAACAAACAAACAAACAAAAAACCAAAAGAACCCAACAACCCAATTGAAAAATGGGCAAAAGACCTAAATAGACATTTCTCTAAAGAAGATATACAGATGGCCAACAGGCACATGGAAAAATGCTCAACATTGCTAATTATTAGAGAAATGCAAATCAAAACTACAATGAGGTACCACCTCACACCAGTCAGAATGGCTATGATTAACAAGTCCACAAATAACATATGCTGGAGAGGATGTGGAGAAAAGGGAACCCTCCTACACTTTTGGAGGGAAGGTAAATTGGTACAACCACTATGGAAAACAGTATGGAGGTACCTCAGAAAACTATGTACAGAACTACCACATGACCCAGAAATCATATTCCTGGGCATATATCCAGACAAAACTTTCATTTAAAAAGATACATTAACTAACTTCTTTAACTACTGTCAGTGATGGGGAATTCAGGGCTTTCCGAGGTATTCAATTCCACTTGGAAAGGTCCAATTATGACAGTTTTTCTTTATGTTCCAATTCAACTTACTATAATTTTAGAGACAAATTAAGTAATTGATCCTCTTCCATGCAGCAGCTATTAATGAATGAGGACACCTGTCCTTTCAGCACAAAAGTATATAATTGATAGCTTGAAAACTTGTTTATTGTGGGTTTATAATCTAATAGACATGACTTATCTATCTCAAAATATAATATACCTATTATAAAGATAGTCCAGGAGTCATAAACATACTGGTTTACACTGAAGAAAAAATAAAAATCACACTTAAAATCTTAATACAACTAATAAATTAATAAATAATATTAATAAATTAATATGAAAGAGGCATCTCAGATCAATGGAGCAGCAGCTATTTAATGAATGAAGTTAGAATATGTAGTTAACAATCAAAAGAAAAAGATTTAGTTTGGTTCTTTACACAGAATCACATACCAAAAAAAAAAAAAAAGAGAGACTTTTAACCAAATAGCTAAATATAATCACTAATCCTCAGCCAAACAAGAAAAAATACTGTCTATTAGATACCTTCAGGGTATGAAATGTCTCAATCTAGAAAATCAAGAGCAGAAATTCAAAAGGAAAGTGTCTATAAATTCAAATATATTAAAAGTATAAAATTCAGCATTAAAAAAAGCTAAAATTAAAAACAAACAACATAGGACAAATAGTGGCAGCAAATATGATAGATCAAAGTTAATCTCTTTATTATCTAAAAAGCTCATGAAATAAATAGGAAAAAGCTTAAAAGACCAACAGGCAAATAAATAAATAGACAATTTCCAAAAGTAGAAATACATATAATAGACATTTGGGAAAAAGTTCATTCTTAAAATAATTTAATACAAATTAAAATAAAAAATATTTGTTGATTAATAATAATTAAACATTATAAAACTTAAGCTTGGCAAAGCCTTTACTGTACATTAGCATAATTCTTTTGAATTTATATTTGGCACTATGTACTAAAATGATAAACATGTACATTAGTGGCAAAATAACTCGTCCTAAGGAAATGACCCAAATATGGAGAAAAGTGATAATCAGTGGTGCCCATCCAAGTATTATTGATATTAGTTGATGCATTTTAAAATAATCCAAAATCAACTGGAATTAAAAATAATTATAAATGAGTTGGTTGTTATTGTGATACATAAACATAGCTATTAAAATATAAGAATTGATTATAAACATTTACTCAGGCCCTACTGTGTGACAAATACTGTTCCTAGATGTTTAAATGTACCACTCATTTCATTTAATTCTCTCACAGCAACTCTGGGAAGATAACCAAATTTGAGGCAAGAAAACCGAGAAACAGATTTTAAACAGCTTTCTCTAGATCAAAGTGGAAAAGCATAAATAAGCAATCTGACTCTAAGCCTTGAGTTTTTAATCAACACTATAATGTAAAAACTATTTATTACAACTGAAACAAAATTGACTACTTCTGATAGGACATTAAGTGATTAAAACAATGCAAATTCATGCATAAAGCTTGACAAGCATATTTTAAACTATGACAAAATTATATAACACAAATTAAAATGCCAATAGGATTAGTATTCGCATGGTACATAGGCGATTTGTCTCCTTTACTTAACTTCTAAATCTTTCATAACATTTTATACTATTTTTCATAAATGACTGAAAAGAAATGTTTAAATCCTATTTCTATTAATATGACGAGGTAAGACTTGGAGCATTTCTTCAGTTGAAAACTACTAAAGTGCTTTTTAACATTGTTTTAAAAATGTTTTTTAAAGTTTTAAATGTGTGACAAGAGAGTAAAACAAGGAGGTAAGCATGTCAGTTGCCTTGAGAGCATTCACCAAACCAGCTAAGTTCCGTTTTCTTTCTGACGGCCAGCTGGGAATGGGGACCACAATCAAACTCGATCTGTGGCCAAGCTTGGGAGTCCAAAGAAAGAGAAAGCCGGAACTCCAAAAGTCTACATTTTAGTGAAAGAGCAAGCCGTAAATAAAGCTTCCAAATTAATAATGTTAAAATGGCTATACTATCCAAAGCAATCTACAGTTATAATGAGATCACTATCAAATTACCCATGACATTTTTCACAGAACTAGAACAAATAATCCAATAATCCAAAAATTTATATGGAACCATAAAAGACCCAGAGTTACCAAAGCAATCCAGTAGAAGGCATAACTTTCTCAGACTTCAGGCAATATTATGAAGCTATAGTCATCAGAACAGTTTGGTACTGGTACAAAAACAGACATATGTATCAATGGAACAGAATAGAGAACCCAGAAATAAACCCAGACACCTACAATCAATCTTTGACAAAGGAGGTAAAAATATAAAATGGGAAAAATACAGTCTCTTTAGCAAGTAGTGCTTGAAAAACTGGGCAGCCACACATAAATCAATGAACCTAGAACACATGCTCACACCATATGCACAAATAAACTCAAAATGGCTTAAAGACTTAAACATAAGAGAACTCCTAGAAGAGAACATGGGCAAAATATTCACAAAACTCCTAGAAGAGAACATAGGCCAAGCATTCTCTGACATCAAGCATAAAAATGTTTTCTTATGTCAGTCTCCCAAGTCAGTAGAAATAAAAACAAAAATAAATGGACCTTATCAAACTGACAAGCTTTTGTACAGCAAAGGAAACCATTAAAAACCCAAAAAGACAACTTGCAGAATGTGAGAAATAGTGGCAAACAATGCAACCAACAAGGGCTTAAAGTCCAAAATATACAAACAACCTCATAAAACTCAACAACAACAACAAAAAACAAACCACCCGATTGAAAAATGGGCAGAAGACCTAAGTAAACATTTCTCCAAAGAAGACATGTGGATGGCCAACAGGCACAGTAAAAAATGTTCAACACCACTTATTACTAGATAAATGCAAATCAAAACCAAAATGAGGTACCACATTGCATCAGCCAGCGTGCACACCATTAATAAGTCTACAAACAACAAATGCTGGAGAGGATGTTGAGAAAAGGGAACTTTCCGGCACTGCTGGTGGGAATATAAACTGATAAAATCACTACAGAAAATACTATGGAAGTTCTTCAAAAAACTAAATACGGAACTACCGTATGGTCCAGCAATCCCACTCCTGGACATGTATCCAGACAAAAGTATAATTCAAAAAGATAAATGCACCTCAATGTTCACTGCAGCACTATTCACAATAGCCAATACCTGGACACAACCTAAATGTCCATTAACAGGTGAATGGATTAAGAAGATGTGGTTACAGTATAACAATGAATACTACTCAGCCACAAAAAAGAACAGAATAACACCATTTGAAGCAACATAGATGCAACTAGAAATTCTGATACTAAATGAAGTAAGTCAGAAAGAGACGATTAACATGTCACTTATATGTGGAATCTAAAATAATGGCACAAATGAACCTACCTACAAAATAGAAACAGACGCACAGACTTGGTGAACAGATGTGTGGTTGCTAAGGGAGATGGGGGGAAGGAGCGGAATGGACTGGGAGTTTGGTGTTAGTAGATGCAACTCTTGCATTTCGAATGGA
Source organism: Phacochoerus africanus (assembly GCF_016906955.1). Classification (NCBI taxonomy): domain Eukaryota; kingdom Metazoa; phylum Chordata; class Mammalia; order Artiodactyla; family Suidae; genus Phacochoerus; species Phacochoerus africanus. The sequence goes on from NC_062550.1 coordinate 106,422,666, forward strand.
TGAGCAATGAGGTCCTGTGGTACAGCACCAGGAACTATGTACAGTCCCTTGCAACAGACCATGATGGAAGATAATGTGTAGACTGCGTCACTTTGCTGTAGAGCAAAAAATGGCACAACACTGTAAATCAACTATACTGTAAAAAAGAATATAAAAAAAGTTATTTTAAGACATTTGAACACTGATGGGATATTTGATGTTGTGAATCGAATTGTGAATTAAGCTCATTTCTTTAAAAAAAACAAAAAAATATTCCCCCACCTCCACCCCAAGAGACTGCTATAAAAATTATCTTGGCTCCAAGCAAAGAAGAAAGAAAGGAAAAAAATTTCCTGAGATGGTGATCTGTGGATCTCTATGACAAAATTATATCATCTATGTACTCAAAAACAAAACAAAACAAAACAAACCAAACCACGCACGTTTATACTGAGTTTAATGAAGACTATAGACATAGTATTGTCAGTGCCTGTCAGAAAAAAATTGCAGATACCCTCTGAGGTTACTCCCAGTTGAAACTAAGCACACAGAGAAATGATTCTATCTTCAAGAGCCAGGGAGATAAAAAACTAGAAGTTTCAAAAAGATTTTAAGTGTTGGAATTATCAGACACAAATTAAAGTGTAGTATGCTTACTAGATTCAAGAAAAAATATAATGTAAAATCATGTGCAGGGAATAAAAACTCTACAATATGACATTTCATATTTTTTCAAAGTAGAATCTCAGAAATGAAAAATACAGTCATTCACTCATTCATTCCACAATGGTGCATCCCAGGCACTGTTCTATGCTTTGAAAATGCAGTGCTGCTGATGATGTCTGCTTTTGTGGGGACTCCATGATAGCCCGTAGGGAGGGATGTCAACAAAACTTCGAATTTATGGCATCAGGCACGCTGATAAGTGCTAGGGAAAAATAAAGGAAAATATATGAACGGGCTGCACACACAATTTTAAGCTTTAGCCTATAGTGTTTAGAAAGGACATTAATAAAAACATGATGTTTGAGTTAAGACTTCAAGGAAATGAGAATGTCAGTCCTGCAGATATAGACTGCAGAGCATTCTGAGTGGTAGACCAGTGAGTACGAAGGGCTCACGTAAAAACAAACCTGGCATATCCGTGGAACAGAGAGAATACCATTTTGCTGGAGTCTAGAGAACTAGGGGAGAGCAGAGGAAAATGACATAAGAGAGGTTACACTCAGGACAGGGGTGGGAGGAGACCCTGAAGAGACGTGACCGTCCTGGTCAGGACTCTGGCTCTGATCCTGACTGAGCAGAAGACAGATTAGGAAGTTTTAATTATGAAATCATGCAGACTAATTTATATATGAGAAATTTTGCCCTGGTGGAGGCAAGGGTGTGGAGGAAAAAACTCCAATTAAGATGGAGACTTTTTGAGTGACCAGGCGATAGATGATAATGGCTTCAATGGGGGTAGTGGCACTGGGGATGGGGAGTGGTTAAATTGTGGATATTTGGAAGGTAGAGACCGATAGATAGATTGATTGTAGGAATCTGAGAAAAAGAGCAGGGAGGATGACTCCAAGGCGTGTGTGTGTGTGTGCGCGCGCGCGCGCATGTGTATAATTATGAACAGAAAAACAGTTAATAAAAGTTTATATTCATGACTTATAAAATAATACTTTTAGCAAACCTGAATAAAAACGTCCTCCCTTGGAGTTCCCTGGTGGCCTAACAGGTTAAGGATCTGGCATTGTCACTGCTGTTGCATGGGTTCAATCTCCCCACCCCCACCCAGGGAATTTCTGCACGCCACAAGTATGGCCAAAAAAAAGAACCCTCTCTTAACCTGCTAAATAGTATCCCACTATAATTAGAGCAAATACCATAATTAGCAGTGAAGTATTGAGTTTTCCCTTTGTATGAGGACAAGGAATTAATTCTATCAGCAAATATTCATTATTTACCTGAGATCATCATTACATAGTAGGGCAAAGAGGATAAACAAATAGACTAAAGATTAGAAGGGGAAAAACAAAATTCTCATTGTTTAGTGATGGGATACAAATTTTGTGGTTGTGATATGTATTATCACAAGAATTTGCAAGTAAATTATTGGAATTAATAAAAGAAATTAGGTTGACAGGAAAAAATAAAAATATAAATACCACTGATTTTCTATAAATCATCAATAAGTAGTTAAAATATAAGATACCACTTATAAGATAATCAGAAATGCAAAATAACTGTGACTGTATCTACAAATATATATATATACTCTGGTAAGTAAAATTATGAAACATAATTGAGAGACATTTAAAAAGACCTAAATAAAAAACTATACCATGTTCATGAGGGGAATAGCTAATATTGAAAAAATGTCACTTTTCCCCATATTATTATGTTATGGATTCAGTCCCAACCCAAACAAAAAGCCTATTTTTTTGGATCAAACTTGACAGGTTTCTTCTTTTTTTTTTGTCTCTCTTTTTTAGGGCCACATATGGAGGTTCCCAGGCTTGGGGTCTGATTGGAGCGGTAGCCTCTGACTTACATCACAGCATCAGCAACTCAAAATCCAGCCGCGTCTGCGACTCACACCACAGCTCACAGCAAAGCCAGATCCTCAACCCACTGAGCAAGGCCAGGGATCGAACCGGGGTCTTTATGGATATCAGTCAGGTTTGTTAACAGCTGAGCCATGAAGGGAACTTGATAGGTTTATTCTTTACTGTTTAAAACAGTGAAAGAGGTCAAAAGAACGTTCACAAAGAAGACAACCAACTGGGATGAACTGCAATGACATATAGCAAGACTCATAAAAATACAGTATTTAGAACAATACAATCCAGTGCTAGACAAATAAACAAAAGGAACACGTTCGTCAAGAAACTGGCCCACACATTTAGAGACCCCTCTATGACAGAAATGTCAGTGCAGACCAGTGGAAAAATACAGACTTTGTTGTAAATGTCCTGGGAAAATATGCAGACGCACGGAAGAAGAGTGAAATTAAACATTTACTTCAGCTGTGTACGAAAAAACAGTTCCGCGTGGACCCAAGTCCTACCTGTGAAGAGCTCGTGAGAAGTGCAACCATCATCAGGAGTGGGTGCCCAGACAAACACATCTAGAGAAGTCAGTCAACACGTTGTCCGTCACCAACCAAGAGCCCAGCAACTTTCTCCAATCCAAATAGAGCTAAACAGGTCGATCAGCAAAAACAACTAAGGAAGGTCCTTCTAAGGTTTTAAAGTCGTGACTCAAGGCAGAGCGTGCCCATGGGATTCCTGAAGAGACTCAGAATTTGTTTTGAGGGCAGACTTACTGAGCATAAAGCCCATATTCTCCCTACAGTATGTTCCTTGGAGACTTACAATTTAAATTGAAGAGGACGGACAAAACAAATTGTAGTGTTTGTGATCCCAAGATAAGTTTCCATCAAAAGTAAGAGATTTCAAATCTGATCAGGCAGCTAAAGGCACCCTCAAAGACCCTCTTTTCTGGGGTATAAAATAAAGTGAATATCGGGAGCTAAGAGAGAAGTCACCGCTGAGATCCACTGTGAGACTAGTTCCGCAGAGCCCTGAGTGGGGAGCTCAAAGATCCTCTGTGGAGCACGTCTTTCCTGAATTGAGCCTCTGGGATCCCAGCAAGGAGAAAGTCCTCGACTGCACTCAGTAGGACTCCCTCCAAGGTCATGAACTACACTCAGTAGGACTCCCTCCAAGGTCCCCCGAGTTTGTCAAACTCCCTAAAGCATTATCAGACAACCTGCTAATAACGAAAAGCTAAATTTACCAGAGTCATGGCAAGAAGGGAAAAACAGGTCTGTACATGGTTAAGCCGTGACTCAGAGGTGGGAGTCAGAAGAGGGATATTTTTAGGATCTTGTGGTCTTGGTCCAAGAAGTTTAAAATGAGGCTTTTCACTGATTGGATTCTGCAAAGCCTGTGACATTGAACCTCCAGACTAGCAAACATAAAAAAGTGATGACCTTGAATTGTCTTGAGTAATTGTCTTCTAGTTTTTGCACAAATTTTCTTTTGTCTTTTTTTTCTTGTTATGGCTACACCCACTGCATATGGAGGTTCATTCGAATCCAAAGGATCTAATTGGAGCTGTAGCTGCGGGCCTACGCTACAGCAACACTGGATCTGAGTATCATCGGCGACCTACACCACAGCTCCCGGCAGTGCCAGATCCTTGCCCCACTGAGCAAGGCCAGGGATTGAACCTGAGACCTCAGGGATGCCAGTCACGTTCATTAACTGCTGAGCCATGACGGGAACTCCCACAGATTTTTCTTAAACAGGCAGTGGGCCCATTCACTGCTTCACGGTTTTATCTTTCTTGAGCAAGGATTTCCTCGAACAAACAACGGAGCCATGTGGACAACAGTTAGTTCTTAGTCCTCATAGCTGGGTTTGATACAGCAGGTTGCAGTTCTCATTCCAAAATACTAAGAAGAGTGTGACGCTGTTTGCACTATGTTCACAAGGAAGCAAAATCATTATATCGTTCAAGCGTTCATATGTAGGTCACAGAGTTACTAAAATCAACAATTTGCGGCACAGTAGAAAATTGACAGAACACTGAAAACAAACTAGAATGGAAAAAATAAAAATAATTGTAAAAATAAAAAATAAGGAAATTTAAAAAATAGAATTAGTCATAACAATAAATAAATCAGGGTAGTGGTTGCCTCTGGGATAAAAAGGAAGGTGTTGACCTGGACGGCATTTGAAAAGTTTCTAGATTTCTGACAGTATTCATTTTCATGCCTTTGGTGGTGGTTATACTAATATCTGCCTTATAATCATTCTTTCAAACTGTACTTCTACTTAATATTCTATTGAATGAATGCTACTGCAGCAATCGTAAATTAACTAAAATGCGTGTTCTAAGTTAAAGGCTTCCACTCTGTTTGGTGTCTGAATTCAGGTTGTAACTCCCCTCTCCTCTTGAGTCCTTTGTACCTGAATGACCTTGATAATTCTGCTTACCTTTTTCATCTTCATTTTCCATAAAAAATTGTGAATAATTAAATTTCTAATTTTGTGAAGGTTAAATAAAGTACATAACTTAAATGGTCTTTGTTTTGTCATTTTCATTGTTAATGAAGATGGTGGTATCTCATCACACTGCTGTGTCCCTGTCTATATTCTATATTTTGATACACAGAGTTCTGAAAACATTTCTTTCCATCTTCTCCCTTATTTTCACCTTCAACTTACTGGAGCTTCCGTCCATATATAACTGGGAGTAATTTATCACTGAGAATGTTACTGTAATTACTCTTCCTTTTACCTTCTACTACTCCCTTCTAGGTAACTTTGCTGGTTCCTGCTCATTTCCTCGACCTCTTGACCCTGAAGCACCACAAACTCAGAATTTGAGCCTCTTTATGCCAACAGTATTTTATCCAGTCTCCTAGCTTTAAACACTGTCTGCAGGCTAAGGACCTCCACATTTATGTCTCCATCCTGGATCTTCCATTTTATAGCCTCCAAATCTCGGAGTTATAATTGACTTCTCTCATTTTTGTCCTATCCCACACCAGCCCTCAGCGAGTGTCTCCATTTCTACCTTCAAAATGTGTCTAGAATCCAGCTTTCTCTCACCATCCCCACTGCGCTCTCCATAGTCTGAGTCAGTTTTCTCTCACCTGGATTTTTCTAATAGTCTGGTCTCTATTTCTACAATCACTCCATTTCAACTTATTCTAAGCACAATGGCCAACGTAATCTGTGTATCATGAGGTCACATCTCTTCTCAAAAACTTTCCAGAAGTCCCACTTCACTCAAATTTAGAAATTATGTACAATCACCCCCAGATTTACAAGTGCAACTACAAACACACACACTGCAGTCCCCAAGCCCCATCTCTGGCTTATCTTTCTTCAGGATCTGTTCCTCACCCGCCGACCTTACCGCCGTGATCTCAACTCCTAACGGTTTTCCTTTAGCTCACTCTGCTACAGCCACAATGCCTCTTCCGCAACAGCCTGGGCTCATTCACGCCTCATCAGTCCTTGCAGTTTCATCTGCCTGGACCTCTGATCATGGATTTGCACAGCACTCACTCCCTCACCTTCTTCAATGATTCCTTCTCAACCAAACCTTCTCCGACCACCTGATTAATAACTCCAACTCTCCCCAACTCTCACTTGCAGAACTTCTCATCCCTCTTTTCTGATGACCCTTTCTTTAGAGATTACATTCACTATATCATACTGCGTAATACACTACAGTTCCCTTATTTATACACATTTCTATGCATACACACACAAAGAGGGCAAGGACTTTCACTCTTGTTTAATGCTATTTCCCAAGAACACAGAACGCTGCTTGATACACAGTAGGCACACAATAAATGTGCGCTGAACGAAGGGATATAGTATATCTTAACATCTCCCACAGTGTGGGATGTTCAGGGTTTTGCTGGTTTGTTTGCTTGTTTTGCTTTTCAGGGCCTCCCCCATGGCATCTGGAAGTTACCAGACAAGGGGTCCAACTAGAGCTGCAGCCGCCAGCCTACACCACAGCCATGACAATGCCAGATCCGAGCCTTGTCTGCAACCTACAGCACAGCTCATGGCGGTGCCAGATCCTTAATCATCTGAGCAAGGCCGGGGATCGAACCTGCATCCTCATGGATACCAAACAGATTCTTAACCTGCTGAGCCACAAGGGGAATGCGCTGATGTTCAGTTTTACTCATTTGGAGACGTCTTCCTATATATGTGACGTCGTCAAGACAAATCTCATCATATCCAAAACATGTAGTCGTCTTCTCTGGCACCATATGCACATCATTTTCTGTTTATTTCTTATGTCCTCTTCCTACCAGAATTCACCGTTTAACTGGAAGAAAGTGGGGAAACAGGTGCCATGCATTCTCGCCGTTCAAGTTGCGTTTACTTCTTTATAATCCTTAAAATGTCCCCTAGATTTGTGCTGAGGGCGCCATTCATCTTGTGTTGGGAATAGAAGGGGGCTACCTGACTGCTGCCACCTTAATTGATACGTTCACCACGCTTTCCTCCTTAACAAACACACAACCCTCTGGAGACTGGCCAGCTCAATCACCGGTAAAGAATAAAACAAAGACTGTCAGATCTTCAAATGTAGCTAGTGTCCTAACCTGTTTGGGATGCTGTAACAGAATACCACAGACCACGGCGAACATACTACAGAAATGTGTTCCTCAGTTTTAGAGGCTAGACAGTCCAAGGGCAAAGGGCTAGTAGGGTCCAGTTCTGGCGAGAGCCCTTTTCTGGCTGCAGACTGCCGACTCTGTGTCCGCGCGTGGTGGAAGGAGTAAGGGAGTTCACCATTGGTCTCTGTGTGAGAGACGCATTCACGACAGCTCTGCCCTCATGACATAAACCACCTTCCAAGGGCCCCGCCTCTTACGATCGTCACGTAGGAGGTTAAGGTTTCAACATACTAATTTGGCTTGGGGGCGGGGGGGCAACATCCAGGCTACTGACATAGTTTATTCACTTCTTGGACAAGGGAAAACTCCAGGGGGTTTTAAGCGTTAGAAACGTTGAGTTCTCCCAGAAGAGATCATAGGCAAAACATTCTCTAACACAAATTGTACCAATGTTTTCTTAGGTCAGTCCCCCAAAGAAATAGAAATAAAACAAAAATAAACAAATAGGACCTAAGCAAACTTGCAAGCTTTTTCATGAAAAAGGACATTTTAAGCAAAAAGCAAAAATAACCTGCAGAATGGGAGAAAATATTTGCAAATCATGCGACTGACAGGGGCTTAATTTCCAAATATACAAACAGCTCATACAACTCAACAATAACAATAAAAACCAACCCAATCAAAAAATGAGCAGAAAACTAAACAGACATTTCTTCAAAAAAGACATGCAGATGGTCAACGGGTATATGAAAGATGTTCAACATCACTTACTGTTAGAGAAATGCAAATCAAAACTACAATGAGGTACCACCTAACCCAGGTGAGAACGTCCATCTTTAAAAAGTATACAAATAATAAATGCTGGAGAGGATGCAGAGGAAAGGGAGCCCTTCTACTCTGTTGGTAGGAATGTAAGTTGGCACAGCTACTATGGATAGCACTATGGTGCTTCCTCAAAAAACTATAAATAGAGGGTTCTCATTGTGGCACAACGGGTTAAAAATCAGACATAGTCTCCATGAGGATGGGGGTTCAACCCCTGGCCTCACTCAGTGAGTTAAGGATCTGGCACTGCCACACGCTATGGCACAGGTTGCAGATGCGGCTCAGATCTGATGTTGCCGTGGCTGTGTGTGGATCTCAGCTGCAGTTCTCATTCAACCCCTGGCCCAGCAACTTCTACATGCAGCCACGGGTGTGGTCTTAAAAAAATTAAAGATAGAATTACCATAGTTCTATTCCTGGCATATATCTGGACAAAATTATAATTTAAAGAGAATACATGCTCCTCTCTTCATAGCAGCACTCTTCACAATAGCCAAGACATGGAAACAACCTAAATGTCCATTGACAGAGGAGTGGATGAAGAAGATGTGATACATATATGCAATGGGATATTTTGTAAAAAAAGTACAAGATAATGACATCTGCTGCAACATGGATGCAGTTAGAGATTCTCATACTAAGTAAAATAAGTCGGAAAGACAAATACCAACTGAATACCATGTATGCTGAATCTACAATATGACACAAATGAGCCCATCTGTGAAACAGAGACAGAATCCCAGATATAGTGAACCGACTTGTGATTACCAAGGGGGAGGGGGTGTGGGGAGAGATGGGCTAGGATTTAGGCATTAGAAGATGAAAGCTATTGTATATAGAATGGATAAACAACAAGGCCCTACTGTACAGTACTGGTAACTATAGTCAATATTCTGAGATAAACCACAGCAGAAAAGAATATTAAAAAGTATAGATGCATAATTTAATCACTTTGCTGTACAGCAGAAACTGATACAATATTGCAAATCAACTATACTTAATAAATAAATAGGAGTTCCCGTAGTGGCGCAGTGGTTAACGAATCCGACTAGGAACCATGAGGTTGTGGGTTCGGTCCCTGCCCTTGCTCAGTGGGTTAATGATCTGGCGTTGCCGTGAGCTGTGATGTAGGTTGCAGACGCGGCTCGGATCCCGCGTTGCTGTGGCTCTGGCGTAGGCCGGTGGCTACAGCTCCGATTAGAACCCTAGCCTGGGAACCTCCATATACTGCGGGAGCGGCCCAAGAAATAGCAACAGCAACAACAAAAGACAAAAATAAATAAATAAATAAATAAATAAATAAATAAATAGAGTTCATGGTGGTTGTGCTAATTAAGAATGAAAACCTAGATATGACTTAAATGAGTTCATTGGTTTGAACACAGGTAATTAAAACAAATTCCTTTGCTCATTGTTCAGGAAAGCCTTCATTTAATTCAAGTAAAGTTCTGGTATCCAAGAGTCTCTCAAAGTTCATTGTCTTTTATCAGATTCAGGTGATTTGAACCTGTCGTAATGAAACATAACATTCAGTTTGTATAGCTCTAGGTAAATGCTGCTATAAGTGGAAAATTTTCCTATTTTCTACATCTTTTTCATATCTAACATTCAGCACTGAGGCAGCAGACATGACACTACACATATTATTCCCAGGGTTAAATTTTTCTGCTACGTCTGTGGCAGAACAAATGCGTTTCTTCCCTAAAAACATGAATTCAATTTGGGAGTGGGGATAAAGTGAATAAAAACTGTTTATTTATTCGTTCACCCTTTAACATGAAGCATGTACAGTGGATGTTAGATACAACGCTTTGTACCTATTTTTTGACCAGCTGGAATTTCCTCTTATTGCCCAGTCCTCTATGTCACCATCTTCCATTTGTTACCTCTAATTACTCTATTTGTTACCTCTAATTACTCTATTTGTTAACTCTAATTACTCTACCTTCCACTTGGTGATTTCGTCCTTGCATTACTTCCTGAACACACATGTCTAATACATTTGTGTAGTAGGAGTCTTTCAAGAAGCCCATTCATGTTATCTGGGGAAAGAGAACATGTTTTATTTATTTACTTTATTTTTTGTTTGTTCTTCAATTTTTTTGTAGTATTCAGTAAGTCAGAAAGAGAAAGACAAATACCATATGATATTACTCATATCTGGAATCTAACATACGGCACAAATGAACCTTTCCACAGAAAAGAAAATCATGGACTTGAAGAATAGACTTGTGGTTGCCAAGGGGGAGGGGGAGGAAGTAGGGCGGATTGGGAGCTTGGGGTTAAGAGATGCAAACCATTGCTTTTGGAATGGATGAGCAATGAGATCCTGCTGTGCAGCGCTGAGAACTATGTCTAGTCGCTGATGAGAGAACATCTTTCATTTAATACACGTATGTCAAGCAGGAAGGTTAACCTCTTCCAACCCATGGAGGAGGCCACTGGTTATCAACATCTCTTAACAACGAGAGGTTCTTTCACTCTTTTATTCATTCAACAGTTCTGAGAAATAAATGTCAGATACTCTGTTAAATATCAGGAATGTTCACATTAATTCACATTCCTTTCAGGCTCTGCAGTAAGAAAACTATAAAGCAAAGTTTTATGCCAAATTTCTTATTTGCTTCATTTGTTCTCCAGAACTTAGATGCAAGGCTCCTCAGGCCAAATTCTCAGGACCGTTGCCTCTTCCCACTGGAATTTGTTAACTACCCAAGGGTTAAGTTTGAGCAGTTCTAAGTATGCTAGTGGACATAGAGATAGCAAACAACACATATATTTTTAAGCAATATATTAGACCACATTCTACTAATCAGACATAAGTGTGGATATATCCTATCCTTGTGGGTGAGCTTTTGCCTTGAAGACCAGTAAAATATCATTCCTTGTCACTCAAGTTTTGATGCATAGACCTGCAACATGAGCAGAACCTCGGATTTTATCAGAAATGCAGAATCTAACGTGATCCTCAGACCTACTGAATCGCAATATGCATTTTCACAAAATCCCCAAGTGATTTGTATGGACATGAAAATGTAAGAAGCTGCAGTAAATCACTTCGACTTTTTGAGCTCTTCCTTGTAAGTGATTAAAGCTCTTTCTTCTACATCCTTATGTTATCAAATTCAGCAAAAACTGAGAGAGAGGAAAAAGAAAGAAATACAACTTTGAGTCCATAGAGGCTGATATTAGACTTTGTTAGACACTATTGATCAATCTAGGGTTCTAATGGAATGGTGGCAAAGATAAGTGGGAAAATCCTTTAAAAGTTTTGCCACCTGTTGACATTATTGAAAATACCTCCAAAGCAATTTGAAATCCTCATACAAGAATAATGTAGCATGTCAGTTAGGAGCCTTTATGAACACTTTAACTAATTGATGTTCACCCCTCTAGGCATCAGATGCAATTACTGTGCTACTTGGGGTACAATTTAACTTGGAGTCAACATATCGAATGCAGCAAGAATCACAAACAGTAAAGTCATGGAGAAGTTCCCTTAGAGGGAGAGCATTTTTCAGTTTTGGAGCACACAGGACACTGGGCCACTGACATGAGCCCTGAATCATACTGCTGATCAATTGCAAAGATGAAATAACAAACATGAAATCCTATAATACTATGTGTGTATGATGTGTGGGAAAGTAGCTTACTATGGAATTACTACTGAGACCCCACTAAAAAATTATTTTTAGAGCTAAGGTCTCACTTGCCACTACTTAACCCCCCCCCCCAAATAATTTGGGTCTTATGTTTTATCAACTACAAACTTGGATGCTGGCTCTTCCTACTACAGTTTGTTAATTGCTCAGGATTGAGGTTTAGCAATTATAAGGTTGGTGTGAAGACAGTATATATGCAATACTTTGTAGACAAAAACAAGTCAGTGTTTCTGACAGCACATTATTCATTAGACTTAGAAAAAATATCTTTTTTATTTTGAAATTTAACTTAATTTTTCTGCAAAGTAAGTACAGCCCAAACTGTACATGTCGGGAAAATCTATGTCATTTACTCTGAAATTCTCCAGCAGTTCACATACCCACAATAAGTTTCCTATATGCATTCAACAGAAAGTCTGTATTGCTTTTTTTTACACTATTTCCAGTTGTCTCTAAACAGAAATAATATTATTTATGTGACACATAAATCACTTCCACCCACAAATCTCTTTACTTCTGAATCCTTAGGCAAGTGTGATTTAAAGTTCTCACAGCTCTTTTTTTAGAAAAGTGAGCAAAAACAATATATATGTAATCTTAAAGTCACTGCCTCCAAACCATAGAATAAATTTACCGCGGTACAGCCTACTGATGTCATATGGAGATGTTTGAAAATTATGTAATCAACTGTTGTTATGCTTTTAAGAATAGTCTATCAGAATTTCTTTGCTGCTTTATATGTACATATACGCACATATAAATATGCGCCTGAATAGAAATATAACAGCTAAAACTTTCTTCTTGGTACCTCTGGGTGGCACCATTTGTATCTAGTGAGCAGAGACTACGTGTCCAATAATCGAGACACTTTTCTCCAGGGCATGTGGCTAGAATTCATTTCACAGACTGTATCAGAGTCAGAATTGTCCCCTTGATTAAGAAAGTAGAGTTTGTCAAACTTATGGTTCCCAAAGGACACAGGTTGGGGGGTTGGGGATGCAGTGAGGGTTTGGGATGGAAATGCTGTAAAATTTGGTTGTGATGATTGTTGTAAACGTTTAAATGTAATAAAATTCATTAAGGAATTAAAAAAAAGGAAAGTAGAGTCTGTCAGCATGGATTTCTGAATGATTCCTACACACACTTTACACATGGACCCTCCCACACACCCGCCACACACTCGTCCCACCTTCACCCCCCGCCACTCAAAATTTACATGAGTAAGAAATAGACGCCAGTGTGCCCAGCCACTGAGGTTTTGAAATTTGCCTGACAGTATCACTAGCACTACTTTCTCTAGCCAATGTAGAACAGGCTTGCACCTGAGAACAAAAAGCACTTAAAAACCTCAAGAAAGTTGTTCCTATCAGGTGATGCTCCCAATCTTACCCCCCCCACCCCCGCGCACATCTGTTAACCCCCCCCCACCCCGCGCACATCTGTTAATCAAGATGAAGACTGTGACCAAGAAACGTGGTATAAAGAAGAGACAGGAGGATGCTCATGTCCTCTTATACATACACACACATATATATAATCACAGGGAATCTTACTCCCCCCCCACCCCGCGCACATCTGTTAATCAAGATGAAGACCGTGAACAAGAAATGCGGTATAAAGAAGAGACAGGAGGATGCTCATGTCCTCTTATACATACACATACATAATCACAGGGAATCTCTATATAATAATCACAGTTATGTATAGTTATAACTATATATATAGTTCTATATAATCACAGGGAAGGGAGATGTATAAATTCAAAGAGTTTCAATCTCATCCAGCGGTTAGCTAGGGGCAGTCCATATGTCTGAATTTCAATAAAAAAAAAGAGTTTGATAATAAGACTCAATTTAGAAACCATCCTACGTCACTAATACTTATGTGTTGTTCTCGCTCCTGTCATCATCTCTCCAGTCTCGTTAGCTCTTCACCAAACCCATTTCCCCACCACATGGCAGCAGGGCCACCTCCCCAAATTGAGCTTGCATTCCAGAGGGTTGCCACTTTACTCTCTGTATCCTGCTAACGACATTTGTTTTGATGAAAGTAATATTTCTGTGAGAAAAATTAAAGTTTGATAGCTTTTAATCCTCTAGTATCTGTCTCTTCTCCTTTGAGACAGTTATTTTTTTTTTTCTATGCCTTTCAATATGACAAAATAGTGATTCAAACAATTACTGGGAACCTGCTAATTTCTGACACTATATTTGGCATTGAGGACATATGGAAATAGGCACATCTACCTGTAAGAAGCTCTCAGCCTTCCATAATCAGCCAGGTGCAAAAACTATGCCCTCCAGTACAATGTGATGAGTTCCATAATAGAGGTTTACATATGGTTCTGTGGAAAGCCAGATAACGATAAAAAGTTATTCTGACAAAATATGTGCTTAGCCTTTAAAAATGGGTAAGAACTTAGAAATCAGAGAAGGGAGGTGAAGTATATTCTGGGAATTTGAAAGATGGTAAGAAAAGGAATGGAGACAAGAGGCCAAAGGTATACCCTCATCAATCAAGGGTACATATTGATGGGGGCAGAGAATTTGAGTTTCTCTCCAAAAAAGTTTATGGCAAACATGTCCAGAGTCTTCTTAATAAAGCTGTGGAGAAGCAGGGTGCATGCTACAGCTATGTGTATTAGACCTGTTTACATGGCAAAGTAGATATGAGAGACAGGGTAAAGGGTCAATTAGAAGTTAATTTCAGAGTGTCTGTCATGGCTCAGTGGAAACGAATCTGACTAGCATCCATGAGGATGCAGGTTCCATCCATGGACTTGCTTGATGGGTTAAGGATCTGGCGTTGCCCTGAGCCGTGGTGTAGGTCATAGACATGGCTTGGATCCTGCATTGCTGCGGCTGTAGTGTAGGCTGGTGGTTACAGCTCTGATTCGACCCCTAGCCTAGGAACCTCCATGTGCCACAGGTGTGGCCCTAAAAAGATTAAAAAAAAAGTTGACTTCAAGGAGTTCTTGTGGTGCAGCGGGTTAACGATTCAGCGTTGTCACTGAGTGGACTGGGCCGCTGCTGTGGCATGGGTTCCAAGCCTGGCCCAGGATCGTCCACATGCCATGGGTGTGGTTGAGAAAAATAAAAGAAGAAGAAGTTGACTTCAGCAATCTACAGAGTGGTAATACTGGCACAGTCCATGGCGGTAGCAGCAGTGGGGTCAGAAGGGGTGTATAGAGTATTTATGACATGGAATGGACAGGATATGTCCATATCAGAGTCAAAGACGACTAGGAAATTTCTACAGAATGAGAACGTCAGAGAATCGCTAGCAAAGAGTGGATAAAGCTATGGGAATTGACAAGCTTTCTTTGAGCAGTATGAAGAGTGAAAAAAAAAGACAAACAAGATGCTTCCCAGGTAGTTCAGAGTGAGAGGAACAAAAGCTTTAGTGTTCAATGTCACTGAAATTAAGTGAACATAAAAGTCTATAAAGAAAAGGAAAGGAGAGACAGCACTGTCTCAAATGACGTCACGAGACCAGTGTGAATCTCAGGTAAGTTTCACTTTTCACGCGTGCTGCAGGTGTGTGTCTCCATTACCCAAGGGGATGTAAACTACCAAATCTTGGAGGGACTAGATTTCCTTTATATATAGAGATACCTCACAGCTAATGTTCAGGTAAAATTACCAGTTTTTGCCTAATTCAGAAAAATATCTACACCATAAAGTTATATGTACAATTGGAGAAGCTTCATATACAATAGATTTAAAAGATTTATCTATGCCTGAGGCCAGACCTAAAAGAAAAAAAAAAATTGCTCAAATGCTACTTCAGTTGTTCCCAAGTAATTCTTAGTTGTTGCCTTCAAATCTCTGAGACCACAAAAAGTTAAAAGAAATCTTCTGTTATCATTAATATCATCATTAAATTTCTGAAACACCAACTTATTTCAACCAAACATCAAGGTAACAGTCTTCTGAAGTTCACTGAAAACATCAGGTAGCAAAAAAAGAATTTAAATCTTTTAAACATGTCAGGGACTAATGGGAAATTCCTTGCAATACATCTCAGTACATTTTAATTCAAGAGTAAAGCTAGGGGTCTAATCAGAGCTGTTCCTGCAGGCCTACGCCAGAGCCAGAGCAACGCCAGATCCAAGCCACATCTGCGACTTACACCACAGCTCATGGCGACCCAGGATCCTTAAGAGTAAAATAGAAGTATGAAGATGATTCATGGTAAAAGTGGGTCTAGAATGATAAGATGTGAGTTAAAAGATGCAATTAAACAATAGAAGAATGTCTCTAAAAATGAGTGTAAATATCTGAAATTACAAATGAGATTCAAATTATGAGAGTTCCAATGGTCATTTGCCGACCATTCCAATTTTAAGCATGAGTTGAAACTGTCTCCAAAGAGATATTTAAGAGGATCGATGTCTGACTGAGGAATAGAAAACATTCATTGGAAGGATCTCTGAAGTATTTTCCAATCCGATTTATCAGCTATCTAGTATAATAATTCTAAACAATTCTGTCCCCTCCCCTTTCTAAACGTTCCTATTCCCAGTTTATGCTGAACTGCAACTGCAGGCTTATTAAAAAAAAAAAATTAACACTAAAAAGAGAATACTCTCTTTTTCCCTCCAAAGAAATTCACATTATACTTCCAATTTCTCTTAGATTTCTTTCACTTAGATATTCTATTTAAGCCTCAGATTCAGTATGTGCTAAGCTCATTTCTCTTTCCCCAATCTTGTTTATTTTTCTTACTTAATTCGACAATTATTACTGATTCTAGAATTAAGTCATCTTTGACCCTTTCCTCTCTCTACCTAAAATTTCTAATTAGTAACTGAGTCCTCTGGACTTGATGCTGACATTCATTTCCTCTGCATGTCCTGCACTTTACTCAGAGTCTCTTTACCATCCCCCCAAAATGTTTTAGTTTCCCAACATGCCTCATTCAGAATCTTCCCATTCCAACCCATGCCAGATTTTACTGTCAGATTAATATTACTGAAGCTCAGTTCTGATCACATGAGTCTTTCATTCAAAATTTCCAATAGCTCCCCACTGAATACAAAACAAACCCAAATATCTTCGCCTGGTATTCAACATTTCCCAAATTATTTTCTTCCAATTTTATCCCCATTACTTCCTTTTATGTATCTCAGTTCCCAGTTACAGCAAAATATTTCTTCCTACCCTTTGATTATTGCTTCTGTGATCGGCTCATATCTTGTGTTAGTAACGCTCTTCCTGCATGTCCATCATTAACCCCATGAAACCAGTGAAATACTAGCCCCTCAAAAAAGTATTTCCTGCTCTCCACCACATTCTATCCACTGTTAGCAGTTAATAATCTCTTCTCTGTATTCCAATAACACTTTTTATTTTTTAATTTTTATTTATTTAGTCTTTTTAGGGCCACACCCACAGCAGATGGAGGTTCCCAGGCTAGGGGTCGAACCAGAGCTGTAGCCATCTCCCTACGCCACAGCCACAGCAATGCCAGATCCGAGCCATATCTGCAAACGACACCACAGTTCACAGCAACACCAGATCCTTAACCCACTGAGGAAGGCCAGGAATCAAACCTGCGTTCTCATGGATGCTAGTCAAATTCCTTTCTGCTGAGCCATGATGAGAACTCCCAATAACACTTTTTAAAATTTCCAAATTGTACCTATCATTTTTACCATTATTTTATCAGTATGCCAAAATCAATTTTATTATTATTTTGGGCACTTATCTCACCTACAATAGCGAAAGCTCCTTTAAGCAAAAGCATTTGGATTTCCGTCGTGGCACAGGTGGAAACAAATCCCACTAGGGACCATGAGCTTGTGTGTTTGATCCTGGCCTCGCTCAGTGGATTAAGGATTCAGTGTTGCCTTGAGCTGTGGTGGGGGTCGTAAATGCGGCTCAGCTCTGGCGTTGCTGCCACTGTGGTGCAGGCCAGCAGCTGTAGCTCTGAGTAGATGCCTAGCATGGGAACCTCCATAGGCTGTGTGTGCCGCCCTAAAAAGCCAAAAAAAAAAGGCATTTGCTTCATCCTTACAACAGTGAATGTTTATTAAATATGAAATTTATGTGAAGGTAAATGACTTTTCTTCTACTTCCTATTTAAAGTGCAACTTTATATCCCTTCAAGCAGCAAAAGTATAGTCATTCAGTAAGATGACATCAATATGAGCACATTTAGGCTCTTAGTAGCATCAGTATTTATGAAAATAAAAAGGAAGATAATCAGTACTCCAACTGCTGAGAGAGATTCCTAAGAAACTAAGTAATGCATCAAATCTCAGAGAACACGTTTTGGAAAACCCTCATTGGCCAGGAGTAATCTGCTGCATTCACCTTGGATTTCAATTCTTTCCATTCTACCTATGGTTAAGTGATCAAATTTCTTCTACCAGATATCAAAAACATAAAATTTGCAGTGATTTAAAAAGAGATAATCAAGGTATAAAGGCCAGAGACTTTATAACAGTCTGATAAACTAAAATTTCTGGGTAGAATCATTCTTTCAAATATTTCAGAGAATTAGTGAAAAAAAGACTTCAAAGATTGTGTCAAGTTCAGGGAGGAAGGAAGGCGAAGAAATAGAAGATTATACCAATAGTTTCCAAGGAGGATTTCAGGAGTTAAAGGATAAGAATGGGAGGTAGACATTAAGATGTAGATTGCAGTTAAAGAAAAATTTTGAAAGCCAAGAGCTACAGGTCCAGGTCACAGCTCTATCCCTCACAGGCTGTGGCTGTACGACTCCTGATTTCCTGGGCTATAAGGATGAAACAAGGTCAGCACCTAGTACACTAAAGTGACCGTAACGATTCTACTCCAAAGGTCGCTCTGAAGACCAGATGAGGTAATCAGCCAGTACAGGAACGATTACACAATTGGTGCTTAATTCAAGGGAAGCTATTGCTGCAGGACTCGTTAGAGCATTGCTACGGACATACACCTGGGTTGAGATCCAAGTTCTGCCCTCATGAGCTTGTGATTTTAGAGAAATACCCAGACTACCTTAAGCCTCACTTACAGGTCCTTAAGCAACACTTTATCATCTATACAGAACATTTAAGGATTAAATTAAATGATGCATATTTCATACATTTATCGATTATCCCCTGAAAGTGAGAAAACATCAGCTAGAATTCCCATGCTATGTCCTATGAACAATGCAAAACATTCACCAGTGCATGTGCTAATTTGGGGGAGAAGAAGGGGCGCAAAGGTAATAAGTATTTAACATCACTAAGGAAAACATTTATTGAAGTTATGTTTTTAATTATCTAATATTCCCCTAAAAAGGGTGAAGCAGGTTTTACCTTGAACATGTACCTTTTTTTTCCTTTTTTAGCTTTTTAGGGTTGTATCCTTGGAACATGGAAGTTCCCAGGCTAGGGGTTGAATCCAAGCTGCAGCTGCCAGCCTATGACACAGCTACAGCAATGTGGGATCCGAGCTGTTCTTGAGACCTACACCACAGCTCAGAGCAATGTTGGATCCTTAACCCACTCCTGGATCGAACCCCTAATCTCATGGATACTAGTCAGGTTCATTACCACTGAGCCACAATGGGAACTCCATTGAACATGTACATTTTTCTATGTGGTAACTTATCTCCCTTTAAGAATAAGTAAATAACATGTTAATATGCTCTACTATTTGGAGCAAATGTTTTATAAATTAAAAAAATTATATTTACATTTTTATATGTCCAACTAGATAAATATTTTACTTCAATAAATATATTCTCTTATTTAAAATTTTTTTAAATGCTGAACTAATAGGTCTCAGACCCCTCTCCTCTGTCAGTGGGAAACATTCATCTTTTGTAGCATTTTTAGCAACATGGATGGACCTAGAAATTATCACGCTAAGTGAAGTCAGTCAGACAATGAGACACCAACATCAAATGTTATCACTGACATGTGGAAACTAAAAAAAGGACACAATGAACTTCTTTGCAGAACAGATACGGACTCGTAAACTTTGAAGAACTTATGGTTTCCAAAGGAGACAGGTTGGGGGGTGGGGGGAGCCCTGGGGGTTTGGGATGGAAATGCTGTGATGATGATTGTACAACTATAAATGCACTACATTCATGGAGTAATAAAAAAAGAGAGAGAAAAATCTCCAAAAAAAAAAAATAGCCTAAGAGAAATTCACTATCTTATTGTTGAAGGAGAGAGACAGAGGGGGTGTTTTGTTTAAAGGTGGGAAAAGCGTCACGGAAAATTAGGAATAATCACAGAAAGGAGTAGCTTGAGTTGATCAGATATTCGTTCCATTCTTACAGCCACTGAAAGTCTGCCACCTCTGAAGTAGAATGACGGGAACGTCCAAGACTAAGCCATGGTCTAGAAGCTTCATCCATCCCTAGAGGAAGAATAGCAGACTGCTGAGAATCACCTATCCTTGGGTGAAAGAGGGAGGAAGGGAGAGTCTATGTGTGTGACGCCTCTGGTTTCTTTTCCTTTTTTGATCTCTCATCCAACAAACACACTCTCTAATGGTTTCTGATGGCAGTATCATGGGATGTCAGTGGCTAACATGAATATATTGCAGTTAGGCTACAGATGACATCCTACAGCGTTTTTCTCCCTAAGCTCCGTGGAGTATCTCTGACTACCATTTACGTTCCTTTGCTCTGCTACGGTACTGTCCTCAACTCAATTCGTGGACTTCAAAGAACAACTGCAACCATAAAATAAAAATCAAAGTCAAACACTAAAGCAATGACACAAAGAAAACAATATTTTCTAAGGTGTCTATATGACTGAAAGTTTGAAGGAGAGGAATACGGTTTTACATCAGAGGGATAAACACACATCTTTAAATTTATTATTTATTGTTCTTGGGCCACTATGAGATTTAGTGATTCCATGTAACCCACTACTGGTTTCACATTTCTTTCATGACAAAAGCAAAAACACACACAAACTCAATAATGACACTAACTTCCATTTCCTAATGCAGAGCAGTTGCTCTCTCTATTGCCCCTGCTGTCAGCTCAGGTCAGGTCTTCCCTTTACATGTCTAAAAATTCAGCAGTGGCTTTGAAATGGCTACTTTGAAGAGCCTGGTTAACTTCTTAGACCATATAAAATGTTTCATCTCTTTTATCTCTAAGCATCTGAGATAATGGCAGATTGAAAGCAAAGAGGAATTTTTACTTTGTACCAACACTGGTCTAAGAACCAAAAATATATCAACTAGTTTAATTCCGCAATTTCTCTATAAGAATGGCATTATCAGTACCTTCTTTTTGCAGACATGGATGATGAAATATAGAAAAATGAAAGAATGTGCCTACTGCTACCTAGCAAGAAAGTAACAGAATTGAGAAGAAAGCAGATTTTTTAGTCAGGAGAAGCTATATTTTGATATAATAAATTAACCTATGAGTCAATCTAGAATTTCACCAACTTTATAGTCTTTGGCATCAACTTATTTCATGTTCATAGATATTAAATTGAAATGATTTGGAAATAGCAAGTGATATTGAAATATAAGCCTGATATGAGCGAGCTTGACTTTAAGAAATCCTTTCATGCGTAGCAACAATTGCCAAGGAGTGTTTACTTACCCATTTGAAAATAACTTTCTTAATTATGTAATTTGGAATGATTCTTTCCTTCCCCACCCTCAGACTCACTAGAGTATGATATAGAATTACCACATCAAAGCTAATCTAATAGAAAAAAAAAAAAAAAAAAAGACTGTGCAATGAAATTGAAAAAGACAGTGCCGGGTGAAAATCCCAGCTCCAGTGCTGACTGGGGGTATGGCCTTATGGTAGTTACTATACTCTTCTGTGTTTCAAGTTCCTCATCTACAAAATGAGAACAACGATACTGGCTCAACGGGATTTCTGTCAAGAATAAATAAGTGAAATGTGCCAAGTGGCTAGGAAATCGCCTGATTTGGGGTGTGCAATTGTCCCAGGTTCAAATTCTAGCTCTGATACCTAATGTGTATGTGACATGGGGGCAGTTATTAATTTCCTAACTTTTGAAATGGTAATATCAACATGAGTCCCACAGAATTATGGGAAGCTAACATATAAAATATGGAAAGGTTATGGTTGAACAACTGACAGCAGGAGCTTAAGATGTGATTGAGTCGGATATTTAATACTGCCATTTCTTACATCTGCAGGAGACAAAGTCCGCGATATTTCTAAATCTTTTTTGAGGCATTATTCATTACCCCCAAGGTCAATAAGCTCAAATGAAATAATCATGCATTATTCGTCTCCTCTAAATCCCTTCACTGACTCGCCAGTGCCTTATGCGCAGCATTCTAATTTCTAGTTTGAACATTTCGTGTACCTACACAGCAGGCTTACCAAGCTGCTCTTGGTCCTTCCAATGTTTCATGTCACAAGGAAGACCCAGCTTACTAAGGCATGTAGTATACTAGCTGCTGCAGAGAACACTGAGAAACCAATTCCTGCAGTCTGACTTCTCCAGCTGACTTCATTACACAATACAGCCTCAATCGTTCAGTTCCTCGTCATGTTTTTCTTGCTCAGACACTCAAACGCCCTGCTTCCATTTTACTCTCCCTTCATATCTTCCTACCTCTGTCTTAACTGGAATAGCTCTGGAGCGTAATTAAAACGATGAGCATCTAGTTTACACAATTTGTCCAGGTGAATAATATAACCTTGAAGTGATCACTTATTGATGTGAGCATTAAACTCATGCAGTCTCAACTTCGGAGGGTTAAACAAAATTTTCCCCTTTAAATACCTGTATACACTTTTGTTGAAGGATTTAATTAATAGGAGACAAGAACACAACAAACCTCTGGGCCTTAACTGTTACAGCCTAATGAGAAGGAAGAGAGAAGCAAAACATCACCCACATAAATCTGTGATGTATCTTCAGAGGACCAGACCTTTACATTAAAACACGGAGTGACTGACTACCTTGTAAAAAGCATTACAGATTTAACTACATATGATATGCTTATGTCTTGTGTTGGCAATTCATTATAGTTAGCTGCACAGTGATCGCTCATTTTTGCAATGAGTATTTTGAACTAGAAATTAGCTAGTTACCGGGTTAACAGAAGCACACTCTCCGTGCTCTGAGAGAGAACTCAAAGAAGAGAAGGAATTTTCAGAGAAGGGAGAGAAATTTTTCACCCTGAAGGAACATTATGGTAAAAAACCCTAAGGCCAAAGTGAGGCTGGAATGGCAGAGTGGTTTGATTCCCTAGGAATTGTGTTCCACATTTAAGAGTTCTGGGCTTTATCTTAAATGAAATGACCCTCAACGTCATCTAGTAGGAAAGGGTTAAAGAATCAGAAATTTCATAATTTACAAAATAAGGCTCTTAAAGCAATGTGAGCTCAGTGTGCAAAAAAAAAAAAAAAAAAACGCTTAGCAACTCACCTCATGTCAACCTGGTGTGCCCGGGAAAGGTTTCCTGAGAAAGCGATGTTGATCCCAGGACGTGAAGGCCCGGGAAGCAAGGTGAGTGGGTTATGAAGGATATTCCTCGTAGAAGGGAACGCATGCGACGGCCTGGCAGAAGGAGAGCCGGATGCAGGATGCAGTTAGGCAGCGGGCAATGTGTGAGGCGGAGAACAGAAGTCTGGTGAGAGATGGCCTTTAGGCGCCACAGGCACTGTTAAGGTCATTCTACCTCCATAGAGGACAATAAAGGGAATGTCTTCTCTCCTGTTCTCATAGTTCTTCCTCTTTAACGGCCAACACAGAAAAGAACCACCACCAGAACACACCAGATGTGCTCCTTCAACACGTACTTCTTGTGAAGCACCTACTTTGTGCTGAGCGGGGTGTTAGGCAGGCAAACAGACAGCATAGTCATTTCTGTCTTCCGCCTGTTCGATTGTTGGTACTGAGGATCTACTGCGTGATGGGGGCAAGGGATTCGCGATGGGGAGATGCAGCTCACGGCCTCTATTGCTGCAGCGGTAACGAAGCTGTGTGTTCCTCCAGAGAGGGGCTTGTATGCTTGGAAGCAGAAAGGGGGTAGCTGAGGCGACTTCTGTCTCTGTGTACTATCTGCAGCAGGGGGCCAGGGAAGAGACAGAGAGTACTGTCTAGACAGATTTTGTCCAGCAACGAATAGGAGGAAGGGAGAAGCTTTACAAGGACCAGAGGAGAGAAAATCCATGCAGGGTGTTCAGGAACTGCTACACAGGACGCCACCTCCACTACAGTCAACTCTAGGACAAAACCTGGGAACAAGGGGGAAGCAGGCCCTCGTTCAAAAAGGTTTCCTCTCTCCAGAAAGCAGCAGATCTATTCCTTTGTTAAATATAAACCAGTCACATTAACTGACATGAGGTTAAACTTGACAGGGACTGGAATAGGAGGCAATACCAAAAATAAAGCCATTTTCATCTTAAATGGCTTTATTTCTATACCACTAGTACAGAGGAAATCAAAGGCTTATGAGAGTTCTGCAGCTGGTAAAGGGAAGCATGATGCAGATAACTATTTTTATTTAAATCAATGTGTTGTATTCATAGAGAATAGGACAGGATGCTGCAGCTGCAAGAGGGAATTTAAAATTAGAGCAGCTTCAATAGGGCTGTTCACAATTTCATCCAAACTCCTGAGCCTTGCCCTAGAGTAAGCTTTCTCTTCTCTTCTTTTTTTTTTTTTTTTTGCATTTGTCATGTGTGTGCACATGCGTTCACACACATATTCAATACGTCATGGGAAATGAAGACTAACCTGCTCTAGAGTCTGAAAATAAAATTACTGTCTGCTGGATAATAATGTCTCTTTCTCCTTATGGCCATAGCTCCATAGTCACGTCAAAACTGCTACCTCATAGCTGCTGCTTCTGCGAATAAGCAGCATCATTCAGTTTTCAGCACCTAAACAGGTACTATTTATTTCACATTCAACAGAATTACAAAAACTTCCCTCCAGTGTTATCTGACCATAAAGAATTGCTGCATTTCAAAGAGCTGCTTATGCAACCCCGATGTCCCAGATTTCTCCAGGTTTCAAAGGTCATCTTTTCCTTTAAAGTCCACGTAAGAATAGTCCAAATCCTCACTTTCATGAACCATAGGAGTTTGTGGGGGTTTTGACTTAGATTCCTTCTTTATACATTTCTGGGAAGCTTCATAGCTGTCCTAGGTCAGATCAATAACAGCAAACAGCCTTGCTTCCAGGGTGTGGTATACTTTAATGGTAATATTATTGCCTTTTATCTCCAGAGCCTTTTGCTAAGCAGCTGCCCATTCATCATCTCGTTATCGTGTACACAATGTCACTGCGATGCTAATGACACACAGTCTTAAAGGCCATTGGTCTCCACGTTTTAGGATGCTCAGTCCTGTGCTCCGTCATATACTGTGTTGTCTCACATCAAGTGAAGTCGTTACAGTCAGATGAGCTAATCCATGTGAGAAAGCATCGAAAAGGATAAAGTATGTTCCAAACAGGTTGTTGTTTTGCCTTGTTGTTGTACTAGACATGGTTAAAGGTGTGCCAGGCCAGGCTCTCCCTTCTGTTCTAGTCTTTGGATAATGATCAGATTAATCTCTCTGCATGCTGCATCTATTACACTGCCAAGCATACAAAGATGCTTTATTCTGAAAATTTCTTTCCTGGTAGTCCAAGGCACTGCATCGGGATAGTGTCTGAAGTTTCCTAGCTCAAGGGAGAACTCATTCGGCCTGACACTCCTGGCTCTAGCGCGTATTTCTGCACACTGCCCTGCCCCCTCGGCCCAGCTCTCAGAATCTCTGGGGAGAGTAGACCTGCCATGGGTAAACTTAGCAAAGCAACAGGCCCCTGACTGATTGGGGAAGTGACAAAATGTGTCAGGACGCCCCTGTGGGAAGCTGTGGAAATCCGGCTTCTCCAACATCCCTGGCAGCTCTTACGGAGTCTTCGCAATTGTGGCTAGGTTGTAGTCTGGCTGACTAATTCCCGAGGAACTCATGCATGACCCCATTTTCTGCCAGCCTTGCATAGAAACAACCAGTAATAAGCCCATGGAAGTACCACTTGCTTTGCAGTCTCCCAAAGGCCACAGCTAGAATTCCTCCTTCTATCACAGGCAGGTGTATGGACTGAAGTATGAAGCACCCTGAGAGTAAAGGGGTGACTGCAGAAAACATTAGCAGCCCCTAAATGACTTGGATCTGCAAATGATATAGAAGGAAGAACTTATCTGCAGTAAACACGCACTCCATCCTTCAGTGAATTCAGTTTCTGCCAAGCAGTTTCTTCCTTAATGACCTTCCTGCTTCCAGTGCAATTTACCTGTGGTTCTTCAAGACATTCACAGAAACGCCCTTCTTCTTCTGACTCGATTGTAGTCTCCCTTTCTGCCTTTCATGAATGATGACCTAAATAATGAAAACTCTCTTCTGAATAACCGTCTTTAGGAAAGTGACATTTCACTACAGTTGTGGGCTCAGTTCCATCTCACCTAAACAAGGTTAAAAATACATTATGAACCATGCCATTATTTATGTGCACTTGACTTCTTTATAAATATATGTATTTAAATGAATAATGTATATATTTTAGAGCCCTTGGTAAATACTTTATAGAGGAGAACTATTAAGATCAGATTTAAGTTAAGGAAAGGAGGAAAAAAGCAGAAAAATGTCACCCACTGACAAAAATTAAATACCTAGGAATAAACCTAAGGAGGAGAAAAATCTATATGCTGGGAACTATAAGACACTAATCAAGGAAATTAAACAGGATTCAAAGAAATGGAAAGATATTTTATGCTCCTGGGTTGGAAGAATTAATGTTGAAAAAATGGCCACAATACCCAAAGCAATCTACAGATGCAGTGCAATCCCTATCAAATTACCCAGGACATTTTCCACAGAACTAGAACAAACAATCCAAAAATTTATATGGAACCACAAAAGACCCAGAATTGACAAAGCAATCCTGAGGAACAAAAACCAAACAGGAGACAACTCTCCCAGACTTCAGACAATATTACAAAGCCACAGTAATCAAGACAGTGTGGTACTGGTACCAAAACAGACATATAGACCAATGGAACAGAATAGACAACCCAGAAATAAACCCAGACACCTACAGTCAATTAATCTTCGACAAAGGAGCCAAAAATATAAAATGGGGAAAAGAGAGTCTTTTCAGCAAGTGGTGCTGCAGAAACTAAACAGGCACATGTAAATCAATGAAACTGGAACACGCCCCCACACCATGCACAAAAATAAAATCGAAATGGCTTAAAGACTAAACATAAGACAAGACATCGTCAAAGTCTTGGAAGAGAACACAGGCAAAACATTCTCTGACATCCACCTTACAAATGTTTTCTCAGGTCAGACTCCCAAGACAACAGAAATAAAAGCAAAAACAAACAAATAGGGTCTCATCAAACTTACAAGTTTTTGCACAGTGAAGGAAACCATAAAAAAAAAAAAGACAGCCTATGGAATGGGAGAAAATAGTTTCAAATGATGCAACTTATAAGGGCTTACTCTCTAAAATATATAAACAACTTATACAATTCAACAGCCAAACAAACAAACAAACAAAAAAACCCAACAACCCACTTGATAAAATGGACAAAAGACCTGAATAGGCATTTCTCCAAAGAAGATATACAGATGGCCAACAGAACATGAAAAAATGCTCAACATCACTAATTATTAGAGAAAAGCAAATCACAGTTACCATGAGGTACCACCTCCCACCTGTCAGAATGGCCATGATTAACAAGTCAACAAATAACAAATGCTGGAGAGGGTGTGGAGAAAAGGGAACCCTCCTACACTGTTGGTGGGAATGTAAGTTGGTCCAACCGCTATGGAAAACAGTATGGAGGTACCTCAGAAAACTATATATATGACCCAGCAATCCTACTCTTGGGCATATATCCAGACAAAACTTTCCTTGAAAAAGACATATGCACCCATATGTTCATTGAAGCACTACTCACAACAGCCAAGACATGGAAACAACCCAAATATCCATTTACAGATGACTGGATTAAGGAGATGTGGTATATATACACAATGAAATACTACTCAGCCATAAAAAGGAACCAAATAATGCAATTCACAGCAACATGGATGGAACTAGAGGCTCTCATCTAAGTGAAGTAAGTCAGAAAGAGAAAGACAAATACCATATGATATCACTTATGTCTGTAATCTAATATATGGCACAATTAAACCTTTCCAAAGAAAAGCAACTCATGGACTTGGAGAATAGACTTGTGGTTGCCAAGGGGGAGGGCGAAGGAGTGGGATGGACTGGGAGTTTGGGGTTAAGAGATGCAAACTATTGCATTTGGAGTGGACAAGCAATGAGATTTTGCTGTCTAGCCCAGGGAACTATATCTAGTCACTTACAATGGAACATGATGGGGGATAGTATGAGAAAAAGAATGTGTATATACATGTGACTGGGTTCCTTTGCTATAGAGGAGAAACTGAGAGAACACTGTAAACCAGCTTTAATGGAAAAAATAAAAATCATTAAATAAATAAATAACTAAGACCTTTCTCTTTCAATGTAGAATGAAAAGAGCCTTCCAAGGCGCTGGAACAGACATCTACCAAGACTTCTGCCAACTGCACGATATTGACAGTTAACACAATGTACTCGGTTAAGGACTTCATAAGCTTAAGAGGGAAAAAAGGAAACTAAAAAAAGGGAAGCATATAAATATGCTTATTGAATATCATTATGGGTCAGAGATTGTGCTAACTACTTTATATATGTCCTTTTCATTACCTTCATCATAGTTCCAAGAGAAAGGTATTATTATTATTGTTATTATTACTACTGACTGAGAAAACTAAGTATTTGAGAATTACTGATGTTCATGCAGCGAGTAAAAGGGACACTTAGAAAAATCTGACTTTCAAGCTCTTGTTGGACAGGCACTGCAATGACAGGCTACAGACAAGAGGAATGGAAAACTGCCACTAGGGCCTCTCTTGCCTCTTACTGATGATGAGAGAAATAATCTCTTATGCAGACTAGAAAACTCTCAAAGGACTTAGAGAAATCAACTGGCATGTATTAGACAGGTCAGCTGTCACAGCACAAGAGAATTGCAATTAAAAAAAGGAACATCGATTACTCAAATCCTAAAAGAATAAAATGGACCAAAAGTTTAACTTAAAAAACATATGTTTGTTCCTGGCCATCTAACTGCATTGTTGGACTTGAATTCTTCTATTAACATAAATAGAAAATCAGATAAAATGACGAAGAAAGAAACATGAAAGAATGAAAATTCGTAACTTTGTTTACTTCACAGACCTTATAAACTAGCTCCTGAAATCTCATTTCTTGGTAAACAACCCTCTTTTTGGTTTTGTGAAGTAGTGCTTACAAACAAAATCTGCATTCGAGTAACAAGTTCATCTTAATGAGATTCCCCACACAGGCCAAACTAATTTTCTCCCCAGAGAGGGTTCCAGTCCCCGGGTGACCTAAGCCCATAATATACACCTTTGGGCCAAAGAGACTCATCAAACTGCATCAACTGCATCAATCTGTGACACGCAAATTTTAACTTTCATGGGAAAAATGTATCAATTCGTGTTTGCAGGAGTAATTAATGTTATCATTCATTTCCAAGGGATCTTTTAGAAATTGTTATTGAAGATATTACTTAATATTTTTACATCATAGGACCTTTTCCATAAACCCTACATATGCTAAGAAATATATCAGCAAGAAGACGAAATATACTGCATTCTACAAATTTATGGATTTTAAGAATGTTTTATGTATTAGTTCAATATACTTTGTCTAAAATACAAACAAGATGATGCTTAAGAGTCAAGTGTGGTGGATTTTTTTTTTTTTTCAATTGACTGAGAGATCAAAACGTGTCAACTATACTTCAAAACCAAAAGCATGACCCAGGAATTCCCATCATGGCTCAGTGGAAACGAATCTGACTAGCATCCGTGAGGACACAGGTCCAATCCCTGGCCTCACTCAGTGGGTTAAGGATTTGGCATTGCCATGAGCTGTGGTGTAGGTCACAGAGGCAGCTCGGATCCATTGTTGCTGTGGCTGTGGTGTAGGCCAGTGGCTACAGCTCAGATCTGACCCCTAGCCTGGGAAGTTCCACATGCCGTGGGTGCAGACCTAAAAAAAAAAGATAAACAAAACAAAACATGACCCAGAGCCTGAACTTATTACCAAAGCCTAATGAACTCCCTCTAAAGTAATTGACTAATCATACACACAAAAATAGAAAATATTAATTATATTACAAATTAGCAATATATTTTCTTTCATTAAAAATCAGTCATAAAGTAGATGAGCAACTATTGTTTTTTTTTTTTCACATAGTAAAAAAGAAATAAAATGAAACACATAAGAGACAAGATATCCCTTTTCCTGGAGGTTAATTTATAATGTTTCATATGATCCCAAGTCCCAGTCTTCTCAGTGAACTATAAACCTTTCTCTTCCTACTCCCTACTTCATTCTAGTGAAACTGATTTTTATATATACTAGGTGAGTTTCAAAAATCTCTTTGAATAAATTATTGGACACACAGAAGCTATTCATATATGAATATATTAGTATTGCTGGGAGTACAGAATGGCTCTGCTTCTGATAGGATACCCCTATACTCTACAACAAATTGAAGTTCCTTATTGTGATTAAAAAAAAAAAAGCCGAAAAAACCCTCTAACTCCTTGACATTCAGTGTGTTCCTTGGATTAGTAGTATCTCCACATCCAAAGAGCTTGTTAGGAAGGCAGACTCTTGAGATCATCCTCCAACTGCTGCAGCAAAACCTGCAGCTTGACAAAACCTCCAGGTTGTCCACACCCACATGAAGAACAGAGGGTGTCGACGACCAGGTAACCAGCCTCCAGTGCTCCGCTCCCCCTTTCTGACAGGGAACTCAGAACCAGTGGAGAGGGGTGTTGGATCCGATGGTGGCGGCAATGTGGGGAGCTGAAATCTGGGAAACAAAGAGGTTCTCGACTCTTCCGATTTACCTTTTCTCAAGTGTGCAAATACTCATTTAATACATAGTTGCACTGTGTGATAGTTCATTGCATCACTGAGGAAGGCTTAAACCTTGACTGCTGTATGTTATACCTCAGCGTTAAGAGATTAAAACGTTGGAAGACAATGTGGCAAAACAGAAAGGCATTCCATTTTGAGTCAGTAAAAAAGGATGTTGAATTCTAAGTCAGTGTTTTCTCAATAGCTCTGTGCCAGCTAAATCTTTGGGACTCTCAGTTTCCTTGTTTGAAAAGCAGAAAGAAGCTAACAGCCTTGGCTCCTAAAGGCTAGTCTCCAGCTACTGCCTGACGGTCCCCTCGGCAAAGGAAAACCTGCCTCAGAACAAATCCCTCACACGCTTGAAAAGTCTGCTTTTAAAGAGCTTGTGTGATGAGGTTCGTCCCAAGGATATTTTCTCCATTTTCGAGTCAACTATGCCATATACATAACTTAAAAACAGGAGTAAAGCACATCAAATTCACAGATCCAAAGGTTAGGTAGGGTGTATACCTGTACACCTGTATACCAGAGAGATGTGAAAGTCTGGGGGACATTTTAGAATCCTACCCCCCATACCAGACAGAAAATACAAAATTTCACATGAAAACACACAGCTACACAAACGCTTTTACACGTATGTTCAAGTTTTGTTCCTAATACCTTAAACTGAGACCTCAAAGGTTCATTAGCAGGTGAATGGATAATAGCTCTCTACTGCAGCAAATTACAACAAACTCTGTGCTTCAAAACACTTCTTTGTTTATAGCTCTGGAGGTCAGAAGTCCAGGAAGATTGCCCTAAATTATCTGCTTATCGTCTCAGGAGGACAAAATCAAGGTGGTAGCCGGAATGAGTTTTTATTTGAAGGCTCTAGGTAAGAATTTTCTTGCCAAGATCATTGTTTGTTGACAGAATTCAGTTTCGTATAGTTCTCAGATGGAAGTTTTCATCAACCAGCTGTTGATGCAGGGACGCTCTCCATTTCTGAAAGCTATCACAGCCCATGGCATGCGCCCATTCCACCTTTAAGGCCAGGAGTGGCAAGTGAAACCTTCTTTCTCATGTTTTGAAACTCTAAATTCTCTTCTGCAACCAGTCAGAGAAAAATCCTATTCTCTTAAAGGGCTCATATGTTTCATTTCAGCCTACCTGGAGTAATCCCCTTTACCATAAAAAGTAATATAAAATTGTAGGGGTGACAACTATCACAGATCCCACTCCCACTCAGATGGCAGATGATTATACAAGAGTGAGGGTCACTGGGAGCCATTCGAAAATCTTCCTGTATCTGTGAGTAAACGAAATCGTATACCCCTATCACGAAATACCCCTCAGCAATAAAAATAAACACACTAATTATGCATACCACAATAGTTAGACTATGAAAACATGCTCCATGAAAGAGACCCCAAAACAAAAAAGAGTGCATGCTTTATGATTCCATTTATATGACATTCTAGGAGATACAGATCAGCCTATAGTGACAGATCTATCAGTGAATGCCTGTGGATGGGGGGAGAGGAGAAAGCCTGATATGCTGCATGATAGACTTTTTGGGGTGAAAGACATGTGTCTTATCTTGAAAGAGGTGGTGACTAATACATGTTCCATATGTTTCGCATTGAGCGCCAATTGTATAATCATGTTTTATTTTTACATAAATTGTTATAGGCAATTTGGTAGGCTCCCAAAAGATGCCCACACCCTGATCCTTAGAAATTCAGAGAAGGCAAAAGGGACAGAATCACAGCAGAAGGATCTGAGGTCAGACGGCCTTTTCTAGCTGTCCCTCAAGTGTGTAATATGATGGACCATTCTATCTGTGCTTGCTGACCCTGACCATGGGATGTGCAGGCAAGCACCGGACAGCAGGTGGCACAAGGTAGAGTGGGAAGATCTCTAACTCAAGAGAAGCAATGCTACTGCCAGGACTCCAGCCACAATTCTTCTACCGGTCTTGCAGCTCCAGTGTCTCCTCCCACACTTTACGCAGATATGCTAGTGTCATAGCAATTTTTTCCTACATGTTCCTCCATCCCTTTCTTGAAATTTCTAGATAAGAAGATCCATTTTTCTTATTTCTGTGAAAGGAGGTTCTTTCATGTTCAGATTAAGCCGTCTGGTCTGTGGTGTTTTCTCTAAAGATTTCTTATACTTTCATTCTCTGAAAAGCCTAATTGAATAGAAAAGCAGTCCTTGTACTAGAAGCTGTAAAAATCAAAATTATATTGCAGACTTCAATCTCCTCCCCCAACTCTCTTTTTTGTGGTATCCCTTCCATGCTGTGTTCTTAATAAGCATACTTTTCCTATGTATCTGAAGACACTGACCC
This sequence comes from Phacochoerus africanus, assembly GCF_016906955.1. NCBI lineage: Eukaryota > Metazoa > Chordata > Mammalia > Artiodactyla > Suidae > Phacochoerus > Phacochoerus africanus. Next base: position 106,455,572 of record NC_062550.1, read on the forward strand.
TCTTGGTAAAAGTGGCATGCTAAAGATGTATGAGCCATATACCATTGATCAGTTTAAACATGGTTTAGGAAAAATGTATCTTTTTTCAGGGCATCAAGGATTTATTAGTATGGCCAATTGGCAGATTCTAATGCCTTCAAATAACAGGGATTCACATCAAAAGGTGTGATTAATTACAAATCTGTGTTCAATAGCTGTGAAGTTGAGTCTCTATGTATATTTCCTGGGGTATTTATGTTCTTTGAAGGTCACTTTTAAGAAAGATGAGCACACATCATACTGTTTTGTTCAAAGGACTGAATTGTTCAAACAACCTGTATAGAATTACTGTTTGTTGTACAGGCTAGTTCATGACGAAAATATTTGAGAGAGAGAAGGCAGGAAGTTGAGGGAAGGAAGAGAGAGTCCGGCGTGTTTTATGATCATTTTTGTCTTTTTTAAAGGGACGCACCTGAGCATATGGAAGTTCCCAGTCTAGGGGCTGAATCAGAACTGCAGCTGCAGGCCCACACCACAGCCACAGCAGTGCTAGATCCGAGCCATGTCTGCAAACTACACCACAGCTCACGGCAATGCTGAATCCTTAACCTACTGAGCGAGGCCAGGGATCAAACCTGCAACTTCAAGGACACTAGTTGGCTTCATAATCTGCTGAGCCATAACAGGAACTCCTGATCATTATTTTTCATAAAAAGTGTCTGTGAGGTCCATTATAAAAGGGACACTGAAAAATATTTAACAACATAAGGTAAATAATAACTTTGATAATAATCTTTTGAATTTGATGAATTTTTTTCAATCCTAGATGTTTTTGCTCACTTTATAAAAAAAGCCTCCTTCTCCCTGTGTCCCCATTGTAATTCTGCTGCAGTCCACCTTTTACACAGATAGGAAATGGATTAATTGAGTTAAATTAAGAGGAATCGTGAGGTTTAGAAGTGGAAACCTAGGGACACACTCTATACTGACCGTAATGCTAAGTTCACTCTAGTCCACCTTGCATGAGACCTGTTCTTACCCTATTTCACAATGTGTCTTTCCCTAAACCCTGACTGACACACTCTGACTGCTGTAAACATCTAATCTCTCCTGGAATTAAAGAGCAAATTTTCTGTTTCTTAGCAGGCTCACTTCTTTACTTACGTAATCTCTGACCTAGACTATCAACAATAATTTGGAGTGGGAAATGTCACGTATCGCTGTAAAAATGAGTAGCTATCTCTACTTATCGTCCTTCAGACATTTGCATTGGGCTGTACGGTTTATAAAATGCATCCCTCCACTTTTATTTGTGCGTTTTCTGCTTATTTCCAAAACTGATTCAAGTGGCCTTCTTCACATGTGGCAACATTTTTTATTCGATTATAGTTGATTTAAAATGTGTTTCAGGTATAAAGCAAAGTGATTCTGTTATATATAGATGTATATATGTATATATACACATATATATTCTTTATCAGATTCCTTTTTCTTATAGGTTATTATAAAATATTGATTATAGTTCTCTGTGCTATACAATAGGTCCTTATTGGTTCTACATTTTATATAGAGCAGTGTGTATATGTTAATACCAGACACATAATTTATCCCTTCCCCTCTTTCTCCTTTGGTAACTATAAGTTTGTTTTTGAAGTCTGAGGGCCTATTTCTGTTTTGTATATAGGTTTCTTTGTGTAACTGTTTATTAGACTCCACATATAAGTGATATCGTATGATATTTGCCTTTATCTTACTTCACTTAGTGTTAGAATCTCTAGATCCATCCATGTTGCTACAAATGCCATTATTTCATTATTTTTTACAGCTGAGTAATATTCCCCTGTGTGTTGGTGTGTGTGTGTGTATGTGTGTGTGTACCCACAGTGGCAATGTTTTATTTCTTACAACAACCTTGGAGGTTTGATATCACTACGGAGATTAGGAAATTGATAATTAGAAAATTAGAAAAGAAAAATCACTCAGATGCTCTGTTGTCCACTCAGGATTTGAACCCATGAATGTCTCACCCAAAATCCATCCACTAGTTGGCACTCAATAAATATTTGTTAAGTGATTATATAATGTATAAATACCATTTCCACTCTAGAACACTGGAGAGAGCAACAGGAATTGAAAACATATGAGTGATGGGAAGAGAGTGGATAATGAATTAAAGAGAAACTCCACACTTGAATGAGACTGTGAATGTGGCCCTTGGCATATGGAGGTTTCCAGGCTACAGTTGAAATGGAGCTTTAGCTAATGACCTATGCCACAGCCACAGCAATGCCAGAACTGAGCCACGTCTGCAAACTACCCCACAGCTCATGGCAATGCTGGATCCTTAACCCACTGAGCGAGGCCAGGGATCAAACCTGTGTCCTCATGGATACTAGTCAGATATAGTTCCCACTGAGCCATGACGGGAACTCCCACACTGATCTCTTTCTATAGGCTCCAGAAATTTCACTGATTCTGCTTTAGATCTAAGAGTTGTTAAGACTGTCACTTCTCTTAAAAATTATCAGCAAAACAAGAATTATAAAAAAGCTACAGTATTTCAATAATTTGACAATGTATTTACAGATGATAAATGTTAAGCCACCCATGTGTACCTGTTCAAAAAGTATACTCCGGGAAATAGATGCATGTTCTTGGATTGGAAGAATGAGTATTGTCAAAAGGACTATACGACCCAAGGCCATCTACAGATACAATATAATCCCTATCAAATAACCAATAGCATTTTTCACACAACTAGAATAAAAAAATTTTAAGTTGTACATAAACACAAAAGACCCAAAACAATCTTGAAAAAGGAAAATAGAACTGGAAGAATCAGGATCCCTGACCTCAGACTACCAGGAAGCTATAGTCATCAAAACAGTGTGGTACTGGGACAAAAACAGAAATATAGACCCATGTGACAGGATAGAAAGTCCAGAGACAAATGCATGCACCTGTGGGTAACCAACCTATACAAAGGAAGCAAAAATATACAGTCTCTTCAATAAGTGGTGCTGGGAAAGCTGGACAGATACATGTAAAGAAAGGACACTAGAACGTCCTCTAACACCAAACACAAAAATAAACTCAAAATGGATTAAAGACCTAAACATAAGGGCAGATACTGTATATAATATTCCTAGAGGAAAACACAGGCAGAACAGTCTCTGATGTAAGTCGCAGCAGTGTCTTCTCAGATCCACATCCTAGAAAGACAAAAATAAACAAATGTACCTAATTAAAATTGAAAGCTTCTGCACAGCAAAGGAAACCATAAAAAATGAAATGATAACCCAAAGAAAGGAAGAAACTACTTGCAAATGAAGCAATAAACAAGGGATCAATCTCCAAAATACAAAAACATCTCATGCAGCTCTATATAAAAACACAATAATCCAATCAAAAATGGTCAGAATATCTAAGTAGACATTTCTCTGAAGAAAACATTGAGATAGACAAAACGCACATGAAAAAAATGCTCAATATTACTAATTAGAGAAATGAAAATGGAAACTATAAAGAGGTATCATCTCACACCAGCCATAATGGCCATCAGCAAAAGTCTACAAACGAAACATGGAGACGGTATAGAGAAAAGCGAGCCATTTTGCACAGTCGGTGGGAAGGTAAGCTGGCACAACCACTATGGAGAACAGTGTGGAGAGTCCTTAAAAAACTGAATATGGCACCACCATATAACCCAGCAATCCCACTCTAGGCATATATAAGAGAAAACCATAATTAAAAAAGATACATGCACCCCAATGCTCATTGCAATACTATTTACAAGAGCCAAGGCAAGGAAACAACCCAAATGTCCATCAACAGGTGAATGGATAAAGAAAATGTGGTACATATATACAATGGAATATTATTCAGCCATAAAAAGAATAAAATAATGTCATCTGCAGCAACATGGATGGACCTAGAGATTATCATATTAAGTCAGACAAATATATGGTATCACTTATATGTAGAATCTAACAAAATGATACAAAAGAATGTACTTATAAACAGAAATGAAATCATAGATTTTTGAAATCAAATTTAGGATTACCAAACGGGAAACCATGGGAGGAAGGGATAAATTGGGAGGCTAGGATTAAAAATACATACTATTATATATAAAGTTGATAGCTAACAAGGACTTACCATATGGCACAGGGGGTCTACTCAATGTTCTGTAATAATTTTTATGGGAAAAAGAATGCATGTATGTATATGTGTAACCGATTCTCTTTGCTATAAATATGAAGCTAATACAACACTGCAAATGAAATAGACCCTGATAAACTTTAAATACATATATAAATTAATACATTTATATTATATGTAAATGTGTGTATATATATATATATACACATATAAATAAATCATCTGAGAGTACCTCCTTCCTTGAATTAAAATACTCTTAGAAAGCATGTCACTGCTATTTAGTTTCAAGTGAACAAAACAAATCTTACCTTGCAACCATTGTGAAATGAGTATATCTGAGAATTTGTATCTCCAAGAGTTTCTGAATGTGGCACTGATAGGAGACTGATTATAGAAAATGTTGCCTATACTCACCAATGTTTACCATTTCTTAATTGACTTACTGATCTAAATTTACCATTTTCACCCCTCAGTAAAAGACATATGGTATATCCCATCTTATGAAATTTTAAAGGATATCAAATTCTTTCATTCCACAAGAGTTTATAATAACAAAGTATCAAGTAAATTTGACTAACTTGAAAAACACATGATGCTAATTAAGTAATGTATATATTTATAATTGGTTCAATAAATATGCATTAACTAACTGCTGTATTTTAGATACTAGACTGCATACCCTAAGCACAAAAATAAATAAATTCTATCTTCTATATATAATAATGGAAGGAAATAATCATTTCCCAATGATAATGAAGATAATAATATATTATTCATGTTGCACTTATATTTGATATGTAATTAAGCTTAATATAATTATGTAAAATATATTATACTAGCATAAATAAATAATATATAATAAATGCTTTGTGTCAGGCACCATAATAATCTTACTAATTTATTTATTTTAACCTTGACAATTCTGAAAATTAGAAAATACTGTACACATATCACTAATATAATAAATGAGATTATTTGTTTCTTCGTGGATAGTACAAGGTAGGGTTTAAACGTTTGACCTCTGTAGTTTGAACACAGGTTCAAATCCCTACTGCCTAACCTAGGCTCTATACCTGTAAATCTGGATAAAAAAAGAACACAAGTCTTATAGGCTTAAATATGAGGAGTAACCAAGCCATTACCTGTAATGAACTTCAAGCAGGGCTTCATATGTAGTAAGGGCTGAATAAATGCTAACACATATTATTTCTCTAACAAAAGCCATAGATAATTGGGATAGGATAATGAGGCAAGAATTATAATTACTACATAGATCAAAAATTTGTGAAAAGCTTAGCGTTTTTTCTTTAATAAACTCTCAGGGAGTTAGGAAAGAGTAGATGAGGGAGGCACTTATTGTACTGGAAATTCACTGGTCAGGGTACCATGGTTAAGGTTCAGAGTTTGATTAGACTGTGATTTTCTATACCTACCTTCCTCTATTCAGATAGTAAGACAGACTTAGCAGGAAGAAAATGGATAGAAGAGAGTCATAAAGATAAGAGGGACAATTCTATTTTGATAACTTTTTCCGCCAGACTCTTGTTTTCATTTTTTATTATCAGGAAAACTGTCCACAGTTTATTTTCTCTGTTAACTACAAGCAGAAGTCATGAACTCCACAATTCCTGACTTATCATCTGGCTTTAAAAAGAAATAAAGACTCTAACCAGTTGCTGTGGATTTTTTTTTCATTGAAACAACTGACAAATGACTGTTTCATGGTCCATAATTAAAAGATAAAAATACAAATTCACTGAATTATATCAAACAGATTAATGAAATTTTAATCTTACAGACCGTTGACCCTATGGTGGCAGTGTTTCGTCTGAGCAAAGAGTTATACAGAAGAGTGAACGAGGGTTTTGGAGCCAGAAAGATCTGGGTTCAAGTCTGGCCTCTGACATTTACATACTGAATGATCTTAGGCAAATTGATTAGCGCTCCGATTTTTAATATTTTTTGTAATATGAAGAAACTTCTTCCTTACTGTGGTTGATTAGAAGCTTAAACAGATGCGTCCCTATAATGCAACCAGATCAGTGATTATACAGTAGTGTTTTTTTTTCCCACACATATTTATTTCCTTTCACCTCCTTCCAATAATCAGAGTGGAATTTTGTTTTGTTCTATTATCCAAAAACATTTTTAGGACATAAAAGCAAGGAGGAAAATTACAATGTCATAGGAAAAATAAACAAAACACCACCAAAGTAACCAATTGATGTTTTAACATTCAGTCAAGTTCAATTAATTAGTATACCTGTGTTTGTGTACACATGTGTGTTTAGAGAGAGACATAAAGAGATTGGACAGAAGGCAGAGAAGGAGAAGGAGAAAGAGGAGACGTTGGTTCTATGTGTTATAAATGATCAGAAAAAAAGCAACTCAAATTTTAGAGCAGTCACTAAGGATGGCCATCATGAAATGCACCTGTCGACCACTAACATAGCTTCTAAAGGTAAACAAGGTCATCAGAACATCACATACTTGACCCTATGCCTTCTTGCCACAGGAGTGTATCAATAGCCCAGGTAAGCCACCATGCCTAGACTTTGTCTGGTTTCCCAAACCTTCCTCGGTCTTGGCTTCTCTAGGCTTCATTTCACTGGTGATTCTTCACGCCCTTTTAGTTAACTGCTCCACTTTCATCCTAGTTCTACAAATGTGCTGGATTCTTCCTGGGCTCTTTCTTCAAACATTTCACAGACCCTGCCCCCAGCCCTGAAATGTCTTCTGATCTTTCCTTTGTTTATCAAAATCCAATTTGCTTGGGAAATCCAGCTCATTATGTCTAAAAAGTCATACTGAATTATTTCCCACACCAGCTTCTCAACCATGGATCTATGATATGTTTCTCACTAACATAGGCCAAATGAGAAAAGCATCTTTTATGATGGCTCACATATAGAAAGGCTTGAGTACTAAGATTCTAGTTTTTATTATTCTTTTTTGTATTTGAATATCCAAAATATGTTTACAAATCAGGTTTTGAGGGACAAATCTAATTCAAATATCTGTTTGCTATCACCATAAGCCATGAAAATATCATGAAAATTCTATCACTAAGCACTTACACTGCCTTTCTCAGACAGTTTCTATCATCTAATAATAGAGCAAAAATGACTTCTTGAAACATGGATCCTGATATTGGTTTTATAACATTTGTTCATATATTAATGTCACATAACATTGCACTTAAAAATACATAGAATTTGGTGAGCTCCTGTCATGGTACAGCCGAAACAAATTCGACTAGGAACCATGAGGTTGCGGGTTTGATCCCTGGCCTCCCTCAGTGGGTTAAGGATCTCGTGTTGTCATGAGCTGTGGTGTAGGTCACAGATGAGGCTCAGATCTGACATTGCTGTGGCTGTGGCGTAGGCCAGCAGCTACAGCTCTGATTAGACCCCTAGCCTAGAGACCTCCATATGCTGCTGGTGCAACCCTGAAAAGGACAGAAGACAAAAAAAAAAAAAAAATACATAGAATTTGTACAACTTGCAAGACTATCTTACATGTTTGACAATTTCTTCAAGATCTTTTGTATTATTTCTCTTATATATTAAAATTACATTGTTTAGGATTCATACATAGGGTTCATCCAGTATAGAACAAACACCCAATAGTTGCTTGTGGATCAGCTGTTCATCTAACTGAATAGAAAAACAAGATGACATTTCTATTAAAGAAAAGCTTCATAAGAACAATATTTGATAACATGAACCATTCCAAAAATACCTACTAAAGTAACAATGACAGAAAAAGATGAAATAGATAGTCCTGATTCAAATAACTCCTGAAGATTTATGCATTATTGATCACCTCCATAAATAGCGAAAATATGGTTTATTGGTGCAGACTTAGAACTTTCTACCCTCTGCACCGAAGAGCGACCCCTTCACTTTCTCCAAGCAATGTATCAAACTGATAACACACTACACTTGCAGCAAAAAAAGAAAAAAAAAAAAGATTCTCCTGCTTTCAAAGCTACATCAGTAATCTTTCTTTTCCATTTCAAAAATGGTAAGAACATGGTCTAGAAAATTGCTATCGAGGTGAAAGAGAAAGACCTCTATTTGTGAGGGAAAGGACCAAGTGTATAATTCCCCTGCCGTGCCCTGGGCCAGGCACATTTATGTGCTGAAAAGGGAAGAATCCGCTCCTTCTTACATCAAGGGTAAACCTTTGTACATGTGCCCTATTTAATTTCCCCTTGGGTTACAGCTGCCTCCACATAATGTGACCATTTTCATTCAACTGCCTCCCATTATGTATGTATTTTTCTTTTTTTTTTTTGTCTTTTTTTTTGGTATTTCTTGGGCCGCTCCCACGGCATATGGAGGTTCCCAGGCTAGGGGTCCAATCGGAGCTGTAGCCACTAGCCTACGCCAGAGCCACAGCAACTCGGGATCCGAGCCGCGTCTGCAACCTACACCCCAGCTCACGGCAACGCCAGATCGTTAACCCACTGAGCAGGGGGAGGGACCGAACCCGCAACCTCATGGTTCCTAGTCGGATTCGTTAACCACTGCGCCACGACGGGAACTCCTATGTATGTATTTTTCAAAAAGCTATGCCAGTTTGTGCATAATGTTAAATTGCAAAGGAACATGTATTTTTTAATATAGTTATATACAGTTGCTTTTAGTTCCCTCTATATCAATAGTACATTTATCCTAATAATAATTCCCCAAATTTCTAATAAATCCCTGTCTTTACTCCAAAAGGAGTGCGTCGGTTTGACCTACGCCGCAGAGAGTGGGGGTGAAAGAAAAACACTTCTGTGGGAAATACTTTATAGAAGTATCTTGGAAAGTTTCGTATCAGTGATGATCTTAATGACTTATTTTTTTTTTTGTATTTTTGTCTTTTTAGGGAGCAGCAACGGCATATGGAGGTTCCCAGGCGAGGGGTCAAAACAGAGCTGTAGCCGCCGGCCCACGCCACAGCCACAGCCACGCCAGATCCGTGCCGCGTCTGCAACCTACACCACAGCTCAGGGCAACGCCAGATCCTTAACCCACTGAGCGAGGCCAGGGATCAAACCCGCAACCTCATGGTTCCTAGTCAGATTCGTTTCCTTTGTGCCACGAGGGGAACTCCTTAATGATTTTTATTCTTTAAAATTTATAGAAGTGTTTGTCATTTATTTACATGAAGAAAATGATTACTTGAATTGAGGAAAGCTGAAATCTTGTTTATTAAGTTCATGTTTCATATAAATATTAAAATTTATATTGTTCCCTGTGGAGTTGAATAAGAGCTTTATGATGAATACAACAGGGAGAAAATTTAAGTTGTAAACAATATTAATCAATTAAATTGAAGCGACTTGTTATAAAACACCTAATGACCTCTTTCTTTCCTGTTGGAGAAGGAAAAGACTTTGAGAAGTGCTCTGCTCAGAAAAGACAATCTGTCTGCTCTACGTCTTTTCTGAGGTGCGGCTGACAGTTCAACACCACAAGGTTAGTGGCACCTACACCCATGCCTTTCAAAAATCTGCCTCTAATTTTACCCTTTGGCCCTTGGTTCTGCATCCACAGATTTCTTTTTATTCTTTTTTTATTTCCTTTTCTTTTTTGTACTCCCTGCAGCATATGGAGTTCCCAGGCTAGTGAACAGATCTGAGCCACAGCTGTAGCAAGGCTGGATTCTTTAACCCACTGTGCCTGGCTGGGGATAAACCTTGTATCCTAGTGCTCCAGAGATGCTGCCAATGCCATTGTGACACAAGACAAACTCCCACCCACAGATTTAACCCACCACGGATTGCCTAGAACTGTAGAATACATTTATTTTAAAAAAGTCTATGTACAAGTATACCTGCACAGTTCAAAGCCATGTTGTTCAAGGGCCAACTGTCTACAGAAGATTCATATGAGAAAGTTATCCCCGGAAGACTTAACTGAAGCACACAGCTTTTAAACTTAGAAGCAACTCTTAGAATACATGATCCATGGAGTTTAATGTGTGTATTTCACCCTAATTTAAGCCGATCGACTTTTTAAATGATGACACTAGTGGATTAAACAAAAGCTTCTCCTTTGAAATAATAAAACCATGAATAGTCAGACTGTCTCAGATTTAACCAGGCAGCAGGTAGTGATGCTATGCAAGGTTTTGCCTCAACTGCATACAAATGGTAAGGAAGTAAAAATGGTGAGATTCAACAGGTTGTCTCAAGGCTTACAGGAAGATAAACTGCTTCAAGAAACCGAAGAAGGAAATCTCTAATTCTCATCTCAAGCGAAAATTAAGAATAAAGGGAGAATATAAGTTCAACACTCTCAAAAATTATCTCAGTAAACTGACATTTATATACTTAAGATCTACAATGTACACCTACTATCTAAAACAAACAAAGCAAAACAGTCACTTGAAGATGAAAAAAACTTCATATTATTATTCTGGGCCCTTTCATTCTCACACCAAAACTGAGGAAGTTAAGTTTTGATTGGCTTTTCCCTCAAAAAGATAATAATTAGAGTTGAGTGTTCCAAAGTGTTAGAGGAAAAAAAATGGAAACCAGAAACATTGCATACCCCCTTTCTTTTGTCTTCTATAACTTATGGTGATTTACAGGGCTTTGTGATTTGCCCAGAAGTTCTCATCATCTAATTAACAATTAGCAGTGGAATAAAGACATTACGAATATCATTCCCTTTAGTGTGAGATGGATAATCTTATTAATACAGGCATTTTTCAGTTCCCTGGTTAAAAATTTATGCTATTGAATGGATTCTAGTAACTGCAATAAATAAATGTATTATTAATATACAAGAGTACAGAACTGTATTTTAAAATCATCAGTATTGGAATTTTTCTTGTAAAGCTTTATATGTATGGATTTGGCTTAGAAAGAAACTCCCAACAAATTATATACAAGTATAATGAAAATCCACATAGAGCATACATTTAAAAAAATATATCTAAGAATGAAGAAAAACACTTTATGACCACCTTTTTATTGCTCCCTGGAGTGTACAAGGGACTATGTTTCATTTTATCATCACACACATGCAAAATATTTCTCTATGTTATCTTGGGATATAAGAGGTCTCTCCTGAAAAGTTTATAAAAAACAACTTCAGGCCAAAAACACACTCCAGTACATACTTTGCGCCACTGGCCCACAAAGACACTGACTCTTTCTTAGAACACTTTAGAAACAGGAATTAAAAAAAAAATTCTTGGATGCCAAAAAAAATGAAGAGTTGTTTCCAAAATTTGATGGAAAGTATTGTTGCACTCAAAACACGAAATAAAGATTTCCCACTATGGATCAGTGGTAATGAGGCCAACTAGTATTCATGAGGATGTGGGTTCAATCCCTGGCCTCCCTCAATGGGTTAAGAATCCGGGGTTGCTATGGCTGTGGCATAGGCCGCAGCTGTGGCTCTGATTTGACCTCTAGCCTGGGAACCTCCACATGCCAGAGATGTGGTGCTAAAAAGCAAAAACAAAAAACCCCCATGATGTCAACAACCAAATTGCACACCAAGTGAAAAAAATAAACAAAGTAGAAAGATGAGTTTATTACAATGGTAATTTAAAAAAAAACACCTTAATCAATTTAGTGATATACAAAATGTTTAACCACTTGCCTTATTTTATAATTGCATAGGGTCAAAATAGCCAAGATTCATAAAATCCACTTTTTAATACATCTGCTTCTTACAACTCATATTTGTAAATGCCTATAAGGGAATTTCAGGAAGTAATGTGTGAGCTTGGACTCAAACGTGATCAACACATTTCATTTTGCAATGTGTATCAGAAGACAATATTTGAATAGAATATATTCTTCTGTATATATCAAATATTGCATAGAAAAAATAATTTAAGAATAAATTATATTAAATTTCTACTACTTTCACATATGAAAACTTTTGTAGATACTTCATACTCTCAGAAAAGCATCCTAATATAAGTATTAGAGTAAAATAAAAGGCAACAGAATTAGGTATATTTCAAATTATAAAAGCCTCAAGCCCACCTGCCCATGGACCCAGGCCATCCACTCACAGACTCTACCAGTCAGCCTCCATCTCAGGCTCTGCTGACTCATGAAGAAATTTCCCTGCTAAACCCATTCTGTAAAGAATGAAAGAGGTGAGTACTTCCTTAAATATAAAAATGACAATGCAATATACAAAGATTATGGAGTTCCTGTCGTGGCTCAGTGGTTAACAAGCCCAACCAGCATCCATGAGGATGTGGGTTTGATCCCTGGCCTCACTCAGTGGGTTAAGGATCTGGCATTGCCATGAGCTGTAGTGCCATGAGATGCAGCTCAGATCCCACATTGCTATGGCTCTGGTATAGGCCAGTGGCTACAGCTCTGATTCGACTCCTAGCCTGGAAAACCCCACATGCCACTGGTGCAGCCTAAAAGACAAAAGAAAAAGATACAAAGATGGTGGAAAGGTAAGGAATCACGTCACCACCAAAGAAAAAAAACGAAACTCTAATAAATGCCCTTAATGAAATAAAGATCAAATTGCCTGATAAAAATTCAAATCAGCTTAATGAAGCTTACTAAATACAAAAAAACACAAATAGACACTAGATGAAATCAGAAAATCAATACCTTAACAAAATGAGCAGTTTGACAAAGAGCAATCATAAAAAAGAATAAAACAGAAATTCTGGATCTAAAAAATACAATGATTGAACTAAAACATTCAGTGGTGATCATCAACAGCAGACTTGGTCAATCAGAAGAAAGAATGACCAAACTGAAAGACAAGTCATTTGAAATTATCCACTCAGAGAGACATAAAGGAAAATAATAAAGAAAACCTACAGAACGTAGAGGATAACACCAAAGAGAACCATATCATGGGAACCACAGAAGGAGAAGAGAAAGACGAAGAAGAAGAAAGAAATAAGGTCTGAAAACTTCCCAAATACAAGGAGGAAAATGGACATCTAGATTCATGAAACCCAAGGAAATCCAACTACATTGAATCTAAAGAGTTCTACACCAAGAAAATTTATTAAAGTTGTCAAATCAAAGATAAACAATTTAGAAAGTAGCAAAAGAAAAGTGATTCATCACATACAAGAGAATACCATCAGACTATAACTGGAATTTTCAGCAGAAAATTTTCAGGCCAGGAAAGGTTAAGATAGTACACTTGTTGAAGGTAAAAATACTGTCAATGAAGAAGACAAGATCCAGCAAAACTGCCTTTTAGAAATAAAGAAGAGAGTGATCTTTCCCAGACAAACAAAAACTGAGGGAGCTCCACACCACTAAACCTGCTGTAAAATACATTCTTAAGGCAGCTCTTCAAGTTGAAATGAAAGGACTCTAAATAGCAACACAAAAGTATATGAAAGTATGAAATATTTAGTAAAGATATACACACACAGAGAAAATGTAATAGTGTACTGCTATTACAGAAGTCATTTAAAAAGACAAAGATACTAAGGACAACTATAACCACAAAATTATTTATGGATGCACAATTTAAAAGTAAATTCTTACCAAAAAAATTAAAAATGATCATAAGATATAAACAGACATTTTTCCAAAGCAGACAGACAGATGGTCAAAAATACATGAAAAGATATTCAACATCACTAATTACTAGAAAAAGATAAATCTAAACTATTATGAGGTATCACCTCACACCAGTCAGGATGGCTATAAGCAAAAAGTCTACAAACAATAAATTCTAGAAACAGGATGGAGAAAAGGGAACCTTCCTACACCATTGGTGGGTATGTAAATTGGTACAATCACTGGAAAACATTATTCCTTAAAAAACTAATAGAACTCCCATTTGAGCCAGCAATCCCATTCCTGAGCACACATCTGGAGAAAACCATAATTCAAAAAGCTCACTTCAGCACTATTTAAAATAGCCAAGACAGGGAAACAACCTAAATGTCCACCAACAGAGAAATGGCTATAAAAATATGTGGCACATATATACAATGGGAATATTACTCAACCATAAAAATGAATGAAATCATGTCATTTGCAGCAACATGGATGGACTTAGACATATCATAGTAAGTGAAATAAGTCAGAGAAAGACAAATATCATATGAGATAATTAGTATGTGGAATATAAAAAAATGATATAAAAGAACTTATAAAACATAAACACATGGAAAGATTTAAAAGGCAAACTATGGTTACCAAAGGGAAAATATGGAAGGGGGAGGGACAAATGAGGAGGTTGTGAGTGACATATACAGACTACTATATATAAAATAGATAAGTAACAAGGACCTACTCTATAGCACAGGGAAAGCTATTCAATATCGTGCAACAATGTATATGGGAGAAGAATCTGAAAAGGAATGGATATATGTATAAGTGATTTGCTTTGGTGTACATCTGAAATTAATACAACTTTGAAAGTCAACTATACGCCAATAATTTTTTTAAGTAAGCATATTATGACACTAATAACATAGAGATTGTAGAGGGGAGTAAAAGTATAAAGTTTTTGTTGCAACTAAACTTATCAGCTTAAAATAGACTTATGCTTGTAGAACATTTTATGCAAGCCTTATGGTAAACACACACACACACACACACACACACACACACACACAACTATAGTAGATACAAAATCATAAATAGGAAAGAAGTATGTCACTATCAAAAAACTACATTAAATCAGAAAGGAAGGTAAGAAGACAGAACAAGAAAAACACAAAAGGGAAAAATAAGAAATTAGCAATAGTAAGCCCTTATCTATGGATAATTACTTTATATGTAAATAGGTTAAACACACTAATCAAAAGACTTGGAGTGGCTGAATGGATTTTTAAAAATATTATAAGATGAGAGTTCCCTGGTAGCTCAATGGGTTAAGGATCTGGTGTTGTCCCTACTGAGGCTCAGGTTTGACCCCTGACCCAGGAAGTTTCACATGCTGCAGGTGCAGCACAAAAAAATATACAAGATTGAACTATTTACTGTCTACAAGACTCAATTTAGATTTCAGAACACACATAAGCTAAAAGTGAAGGGATGGAAAATTATTCCAAGTAAATAGTAACAAAAATAGACCAGAAGTGACTATACTTGTATCAGGTAAAAATAGATTTTTACGTCAAAAACTGTCACAGGACTCAAAGTTTGTAATTATGTAGGTATTGATAAAAGGGTCAATTCAACAGGAAGCTATAAGAATAACAAATATATATGCACTCAATAGCAGAACACCTAAATGTATAAAACAAGCATTAACAAATGTAAAGGGAGAAACAAAGAGCAATACAGTAACAGTAAAAGACTTCTACACTCCACTTTTCATAATAAATAGATAATCCAGATTTTAAAAACTAGGTCTTTTTGATAGCTGGACTCAAAAAACACTGTACCCTACTATTTAGTGGATATAACAGACATACAGAACATCCAAAAATAGCAGAGTACACATTCTTTTCAAGTGCATATAGAAGATTTTCCAGGAGATACCACACACTACGTCCAAAATAAGACTTAAAAAATTTAAGGATGAAATTATTCCAAGTATCTTTTCTGACCACAATGGGATGAAACTAAAAATCGATACAAAAAGAAAAAAGAAAAAAATTCACAAATATATAGAAATTAAATAACTCATTCTTAAATAACCATTAGGTCAAAGGAAAAAGTCCAAAGGCAACTGGAAAATATCTCAAAACAAATCGCGATGCAAACACAACATAAATAATTCCTAGATGATGAAACAGAAACATCACTAAAAGAGAAGTTTATAATGATATACACCTATATTTTTAAAAGAAAGTTCTCAAACAACATATATTTACACCTCAAAAAAACTAGAAAGAGGGAAAATTAAACATAAAGTTGCCAGAAGGAAGGAAATAATAGAGATTAGAGATGAAATAAATCAAATGAGAAGAGAAAAAACAAGTAAAAAATTGACAAAACTATAAGCTGGTTCTTGGAAAAACTGAACAAAATCAACAAACCTCTAGCTAAATTAACTGAGAAAAAGAGAAGATAAATAATATGAGAAACGGAAGAGGATATATTATAACTGATGCCAAAGAAATAATACAATAAGGGATTTTTATGAATAAATATATTCCAAACAACCTAGAAGAAAGATAAGATTTTTAGAAACATGTAAACTATCAATTCTAAATCAGGAAATAGAAAGCTTAAGCAGACCAAAACCCAATATGATCAGTAAGGAAAATGAATTGGTAATCAAAAAACTCTCAAAAAGGAATTCATCAGGACCAAATGGCATCACAGGTGAATTTGATGAAATATTTAAAGAATTAATACCAGCCCTTCATAAACTCCTTGAAAAAATATAATTAGAAAACAGTCAAACATATTTTATGATACCAGTATCACTCTGAGACTAAAACCAAAGTCAAGACAAACAAAGAAAACTACAGGCCAATATCCCTGATGAACAAAGATGTAAATATCCCCAACAAAATGTTAGTAAACTGAATTCAACAGCACATTAAAAGGATCATACACAATGGTCAAGTGGTATTTATCCCTTTAATTTAAAGATAGTTCAATATATACCAATTGATGTGATGCATGAATAGAATGAAGAATAAAGATCACTTGCCATTTCAACAGAAGCAGAAAAATCAATTGATAAAATTCAACACCACTTCATTGTAAAAAAAAATCCTCTTAAATTTGATATAGAAGGGACTTATTTCAATACAATAAAGTCTATATATTAAAAACTCAGCATCATATCCAGTAATCAAAAACAAAAATTTTCCTCTAAGATCCATAACAAGGTAAGATACCCACTCTTGCCACTTCTTTCAACACAGTACTAGAAGTCCTAGCTAACACAGTTAGGCAAGGAAAAAAAAAAAAAAAGGAGGCACCCAAATCAGAAAGAAAGAGGTTAACTTATTTCTGCTTGTTTCAAGAAGAAATAATTTCATTTTTTATTTAATTTTACGGGAGCAGAGTTGACTTACAATGTTCTATTAGTTTCAGGTGTACAGCAAAATGAATCAGTCATGTGCATAAATATAACCATTTTTTCCCATACAAGTATTACAAACTATCAAGTAGATTTTCCTGTGCTTTACAGTAGGTTCTTATTAATCATCTATTTTATATAGTAGTGTGTATATGCTATTCCCACACTCCCAATTCTTCCCTCCCCACAACAGTTTCACCTATGGTAAACTTAAGATTAGTTGTGAAATCTGAGTTTGTTTCTGTTTTATAAATAAATTTTTATAATTTTGTTAGATTTCACATATAAGTGAAACCATATGATTATGGTTGGGTAATATTATAATGTATATGTTACCATAAGATGAAATAATTTTATATGTAGAAAAACCCAAATATTCTATCCAAAAAACTATTATAATAAATTCATAAAAGTTCAAGGATACAAAATTAGCATACAAAAATCAGCTTTGTTTCTAAATAGTAACAATGAACTATAAAACGATAAAATTATTTAAGCAATTCATTTAAATAGCATAAAAAAACAGAGTACTTAGGAATAAGTTTAAATAAGGACATGAAAGATGTGTACACTGCAAACTATAAAATAGTGATGAAAAGAAAAGGAGGCATAAATAAGCAGATAGTACATGTTCATGGAGAAGAAGAAATAATACTGTTAAAATGTTGATAATACCCAAAGGAATCTACAGATTCAATGCAATCTCCATCAAGATCCTAATGGCCTATTTTTACAGAAACAGATAAAGCAATCCTAAAACCCATATGGAACCACAAAAGATGATGAATAGCCAAAGCACTTTTGAGCAAGAAGAATAAAGTTGGAGGCATCATATTTCCTAATTTCAAAATATATTGCCAAAATAAAGTCATCAAAGTGGTATAGTATCAGCATTTTAAAAAGGAAATATAGGAGTTCCCATTGTGTTGCAGCAGAAATGATTCTGACTAGTAGCCATGAGTATGTGCATTTGATCCTTGGCCTTGGTCAGTAAGTCAGGCAATTCAGAATTGCCCATGAGCTGTATTGTAGGTCATAGACACGGCTCCTCCATTGCTGTGGCTGTGGCATAGGCCAGCAATTGTGGCTACAATTCAAGGTCTAGCCTGGGAACCTCCATATGCTGCAGGTGCAGCCCTAAAAACCAAAAAAAAAAAAAAGCCCAGAAACAAACCCACGCATATATGATCAGCTGACTCTGGACAAGGGTACCAAGAATACACAATGGGGAAAAATAGTTGCTTCATTAAATAGTGCTAGAAAAATTGGATATTCATATCCAAAAAAAAAAAAGAGCTAAATTGAATCCTTATTTTACACTTTACACAAAAATCAACTCAAGAGGAGATTGGGACAAGATGGCAGGATAGAAGGATTTTATCTCAGCTTCTCTCATGAAAACATCAAAATTATAACTAACCACTGAACAACCATCAATGAAAAAGACAAAAAAGTTATCCTACATCCAAAGACAAAGAAGAAACAAAATCCAGATGGTAGGAGGGGAACTTCCACAATATAAGCAATCCCATATTTGCCAGGGAGGTGACCTGCAGACTGGAAAATAACTGTATCACAGAGACTCTCCCACAGTAATGAAAATTCTGATTCTCAGGTCAAGTTCCCCAGCCCCGAGGTCTGGCACTGAGAGGAGGAGCCCCCAGAGCACTTGGCATTGAAGGTTAGCAGAGCATGTGCATGGGAATCCCAAAGAACTGGGGGAAACAGACCCCACTATTGGAGGCACACACAGGATTCCATGTGCACTGGGTTCCAGGGCAGCGCAAGGACTCCATAAGAATCTGGGTTAGACCTACCTGTGGGTTGTGGAGGGTATCCTGGGAAAGCAGGGGAAGCTGTGGCTCTTTGTGGGTGTAGGACTTTAGAGGCAGAGGTCCCAGGAATATTCACCAGCATAAGATCCCCTGGAGGCTGCCATTTTGGAAAAATATGAAATCACCATCAGGGCTGAGAAACCCCAGGCCAAACAACAAATAGGGTGGGAACAAAGCCCCACCCACCAACAAACAGACTGCCTAAAGTCCTCCTAGATACACAGCTGCCTCTAATCACACCCAGAGACCAAGCCTCACACACCAGAAGCACATGACTCAGCTCCATTTACCAGTGGCCTAGCACCAGGCCCTTCCATTATGAAGCCTTTAACAAGCCCTATATCAACTTCCCTCACAAGGGGGCAGACACCAGAAGCAAGAGAGGCTACAATCCTCCAGCCTGAAAAAAAGGAAACCAGATGAAAAGACAGGGAAATATAAGCTAGTTGATGGAACTAGACACCCCTACACCCACCCCAGAAAGCTTAGTCAACTGGAGATTAGTGGCCTCCATGAAAAAGACTTTAAAATAATGACAATAAAGATGATCCAAGATCTTGGGGGGAAAAAAAAAAAACTGGAGGCAAGGATTGATGAATTAGAAGAAACAAAGAAATAGAAGATTTAAACAAAGAAGTAGAACTAAATAAAGAAATAGAAGATTAAAGATTAAATAAGCAGAGATCCAAAATACAATAACCAAAATAACAAATTCACTAAAGGAATCAATAGCACATTACAGGAGGCAGGAGAACTAATAAGCAATGTGGAAAACAGACTGGTGGGAATAAATGATGTGGAAAAGAATAGGCATTCCTGTCATGGCTCAGAGATAACAAACACAACCAATATCCATGAGGATGTGGGTTCAATCTCTGGCACCACTCAGTGGGTTAAGGATCCAGCATTGCGGTGAGCTGTGGTGGAGGTTGCAGATGCAGCTCAGAGCTGGTGTTGCTGTGGCTGAGGTGTAGGCCAGCAGCTTCAGCTCTGATTCAGCCCCTAGGATGGGAACTTCCATGTGCCACAGGTGTGGCCCTAAAACCCACCCCCCCAAAAAAAGTTACTGAAATTAAAACTGTGATTTAAAAACCTTCTAACAAACAAAAGTCCAGGACCAGATAGTTTCAAAGGTGAAGTCCATCATCCTTCAAAGGTGACTTCCACCCATCCTTCTGAAACTATTTCAAAAAACTGCAGGAGAAGGGACATTCCCAAACTCATTCTATAAGGCCACCAACATCCTGATATCAAAACCAGACCAGAATACCACAAAAAAAGAAAATTGCAGCCCAATCTCACTGATGAACATTGATGCAAAAATCTTCAACAAAATAGTAGCAAAATTTAATCTAGAAATACATTAAAAGCATCATACACCATGATGAAGTGGGATTTATCCCAGAGATGCAAGAATTTCTCAATATTCACAAAAAATCCAGTGTGATACACCTCATTAACAAACTGAAGAATTAAAACCATATTATGCAGAAAAAGCTTTTAACAAAATCCAAAACCCATTTCTGATAAAAAAAAAAAACAACAACAACAACAAAGCTTCCAGAAAGTGGGCATAAAGGAAACCTACTTCAACAGAATAAAGAACATATATAACAAACCCACAGCTAACATCATTCTCAATGGTGAAAAGCTGAATGAATTCCCACTAAGATCAAGAACAAGATAAGGATGTCCACTCTCACCGCTTCTATGCAACATAGTTTTGGAAGTCCTAGCCACAGCAATCAGAGAAGAAAAATAAAGGAATCCAGGTTGGAAAAGAAGAAGTAAAACTATCATTGTTTGCATATAACATGATACTGTACCTAGAAATTCCTAAAAAGGTTACCAGAAAACTGTTAGAGCTATAGGATACCAAATTAATACACACAAATCAACTGCATTTCTATATACTAATAATGAAAGATCAGAAAGAGAAATTAGGGAAACATTCCCATTTACCATAACATCAAAAAGAATAAAATACTGAGGAATAAACCTACCTAAAGAGACAAAAGATCTATACTCTGAAAACTCAAAGATGCTGATGAAAAAAATCAAAATTGATATAAAAGGAAAGTTATACCACACTTATGGA
Organism: Phacochoerus africanus; assembly: GCF_016906955.1. NCBI lineage: Eukaryota > Metazoa > Chordata > Mammalia > Artiodactyla > Suidae > Phacochoerus > Phacochoerus africanus. The sequence goes on from NC_062550.1 coordinate 106,476,595, forward strand.
TTGGAAGAATCAATATTGTCAAAATAAGTATACTATCCAAGGCAATCTACAGAGTCAATGCAATCCCTATCAAATTACCAACGTCATTTTTCACAGAACTAGATTTAAAAAAATTAAATTTGTATGGAAGCACAACAGACCCCAAATAGCCAAAGCAATCCTGAGAAAGAAAAGTGGAGCTGGAAGAATCAGGCTCCCTGACTTTAGATTATACCACAAAGCTATAGTCATCAAAACAGTAGGGTACTGGCACAAAAACAGATATATAGATCAGTAGAACAGGATAGAAAGGCCAGAAATAAAGCCATGCACCTATGGTCAATTAATCTCTGACAAAGGAGACAAGATATACAATGGAGAAAAGACAGTATCTTCACTAAGTGGTCCTGGGAAAACTAGACAGCTACATGTAAAAGAATGAAATTAGAACATTCTCTAACAACATACACAAAAATAAAGTCAAAACAGATTAAAAACCTAAACATAAGAATGGATATTATAAAACACCTAGAGAAAAACACTCTCTAACTTAAACTCCAGCATTATCTGCTCAGATCCACCTCCTAGAGTGCTGACAATAAAAACAAAAATAGACAAATGCAACCTAATTAAATTCAAAAGTTTTCCACAGCAAAGGAAATCATAAACAAAACCAAAAACAACCCACAGAATGGGAGAAAACATTTGAAATGAAACAACTGACAAGAGATTAATCTACAAAATATACAAACACCTCCTGCAGCTCAATATCAAAAAACCAAACAACCCAATCAGAAAATGGGCAGATCTAAATAGACGTTATTCCAAAGAAGACATACAGACAGCCAAAACACACATGAAAATATGCTCAGCATCACTAATTATTAGAGAAATGCAAATCAAAACTACTATGAGGTACCACTTTACACCAGCCAGAATGTCCATCATCAAAAAGTCTATAAATAGTAAATACTGGAGAGGATGTGGAGAAAAGGTAACCCTCTTACACTGTTGGAAGGAATGTACATTGGTGCAACCACTAGGATAATAAAATGGAGGTTCCTCAAAAAACTAAAAACAGAACTACCATACAATCCAGTTATCCCACTCCTGGGCATCTATCCAGAGAAAACCATAATTCGAAAGGATACATGCACCCCAACGTTCACTGAAGCGCTATTTACAATAGCCAAGACATGAAAGCAACCTAAATGTCCATCAACAGAAATGGATAAAGAAGATGTGGTACATATATACAATGGAATATTACTCAGCAATAAAAAAGAATGAAATAATGCCATATGCAGCAACATGAATAGACCTAGAATCTATCATACTAAATTAATGAAAGACAAAAATCATGTGATATCACTTATATGTGAAATCTAAAAAACAAACAAAAAATGGATGCAAATGAACTTATTTGCAGAACAGAAACAGACTCACAGACTTTGAAAAACTTGTGGTTACCAAAGGGAATAGGTGGGGGGTGGGAGGGACTTGGGGTTTAGGATCGGCAAAGGCACACTGAGGTAGATGGCACAATTGGCCAACAGGGACTTTACCCAATATTCTGCAACGATCTATGTGGGAAAAGAATCTGAGAGAGAATGGGTATGTGTATATGTATGACTGGGTCCCTTTGTTGTATAGCAGAAAATATCACAACCTTGTAAATTAACTATACTTTAATAAATTAAAAAAAAAAAACACAAAACGGATTAAAGACTTAAGTATAAGACCTGAAATTCTGAGACTCCTCAAGGATAGTATAAAAGAAAAGCTTCTTGACCGAGGTATGGGCACTCATTTCTTGGATACCATACCAAAAAACAGAACTTCTTCCTACATCTCTCTGTTATGACTCTGTTAAGAATAGATCTTAAGACAATTTACAGTTTTGGGGGTGGAAATCAAACAGATCACCATTAATTACAAGCCAAGGATTATCTTTGGGTAAAAAGGCAGAATTTTTATAGCTTTTTCATAAGGGAGTTCAGCTAGTTTCAAGTTCAGCTAGTTTCAGGAATAGTGGGTCAAAACTGATTTTCAAAAGAGGGAGAAATTGTTTTTGTACTTAAACAGCCATGGTTTGATCGATTTGATTTATCAAGAAGGTGAAAGAAACAATTAGTAAGGACGAGTTCAACAGGGGGTTGGGAGGAACAGATGCAGGTAACAAGGGCAAGCAAGGGACAGAGTGGAAGATTTTTAATCCTCCCAGGTCTTTTTCAGTTTACGTATTACAGCACTGCTATGTACCAACAATCACTGTTTACATTATATTTAAGTATTCGTATTCGTAGTTGTTTACTATGATAATAGACTCACAATTTAGGCAGACTTTTTTATTTCTTATTGGATTTTATAACATATTATAATTAAGTAAATTAAATATAATTTTATTCTAAACATATTTTAAATTACCTTGAGGGAAAGTAGTTATTTTTTTCTAAGACTAACTTCTTGTAAAGTTAAGACGCATCTTACATATGTCCTAAGCACTGGAAAATTATGATAGTAGTTATCTGGTAATAACAAATTAAGAAAAGTAGAAGGAGTAGAATCCAGATTGTAAGGCCTGATTAAAATGCGGGTAGCAAGGAAGTGAGGGCAGTAAACTCGGATATTTATGTTAAGATGGGTGGTGGAGAAAGGGAGGGATCAGATGGGAATGCCTTATTTATGTATTTATTTAATTCCAGTTTTATTGAGATATAGCTAACACACAGCACTGTACACGTTTCAGGTACACAGCATAATGATCGGATTCACATACGTCATGTAGTGATTGACACACTGAGTTAGTGAATATCCATCATCTCATACAGGTACAAAATTGAAGAAATGGAAAAGTAAAAAAGAAAAATAGTTTTTTTTCCCTTGTGATGAGAACTCTTAGGATTTAGTCTCTTAACTTTCAAATATAACATATAGCAATGCTAATTATATTCATCATACTGCACATTATGTCCCTGGTACTTATTTATCTTACAACTGGAAGTTTATACCTCTTGGTGACCTTCATCCCACCATCCATGTCCCCCTTTTTCCATAGCCCCCACCCAGCCTCACCTCTAAGAACACAAATATGATCTCTTTTTCTAGGAGTTTGTTTACTCGTTTTTGAAGTAAATTAACCTGCAACACCACATTTGTTCCTATTTTAAAAATACAGTGATTTGATATTTCTATACATTTCAAATTGATCACCATAGTAAGTCTAGGTAAGATATGTCACTACACAAAGATATTAGGGAATATCTTTTAGACCAAAGGCATGTTATTTGGCAAAAGGAAAAAAAAAGATTTAAGGATAGAATATGTGAGGATTGGTCTCAGCAGATGTAGGGTAATGACAGCAAGGACACAGACTAAGGAAGATACAATCCATGTCAGATAAGCTTCTTCTCCTCGGGAGAGCTATAAGTAAAGTTATTTGCTAACAGTGAGAGAGGCGGGGAAAGGGACTGAATCTTCTCGAAAGTGAGGGGATGGAGATTAGCAACAGATGTCCCTAAGAGTCCTCTTGAGAGTCTCACTAGCTGAAGCTGCATGTTGACTGCCAGCTCCTTTTCAGCAGGGAGCCGACTGACGCAGACAGGAGGAAACTTGCCATAGTCTAGGAGGAGAGTGTGCCAAGCCAATTAATAGACGTCTGGGCACGGCAGTCTCAAACTTACAAAAATGTGCTCAACTAGACACTGCAACAAATGATTACGCTTATTTCAGTTGGCTCTTGGGTGTTTTTAAACCTATGCGGAATTTTTAAGGTCCTATGGGATGCAGTTCTATTTTTCCCTATTTTGTCAGCAGTATATATGTATCTGAAGATTTCTGTCAGCAGTAACATAGTATATATTATAGATATAATACATATATCGTATATAATATATATCTGAAAAAAGAGACATTTCTTCAATGCCTGACAGCTCCCACAAATCACTATGCCACTTTAAAAACCCACCAAAGACACGCGCGCGCGCGCACGCACACACACACACACACACACACACACACACACACACACTGGTTTTTATTATGACTTGGCTTTTGTTTATTAAGTTTAAAATGTAGCGCCTGGTGAGTTATAGCTTCAGTATATGTATATCTATTCAGGACAATATATTGAGTGATATTCTAAAAGCTGAACCAATGATAGTATTTATGAATCTTGTAGATACTAGCACAAGTAGTGCCTCACTTCTGAACAGCAGCATAGTCAGGTATAAATATACTACCAAGAGAATGCAGAAATATGAGGGAAAGTAATCAGAGTTAATTCTGGAAAAGATCACAAAATATCAACATGTTTTTCAGAAAAAATCACTATGACAAAAGACTAAGGCATGACGACAGTGAGGAAAACGTGGGGTGGGCAGGGCGGCCATGAAATGCGTGCTGGTTCTCCTGCGATGCCCGGAGACACAGAGCTCTTCCTGGGACACTGGAACGTGAAGGGAGAGGAGAACCCCCGACGGCACCAGTCTAGCACATTATGACCCTTTAACTCCCAAGAGGCGTGAAAGGGAAGCAACTAGGGAATCGTGCTTACAGTATATCACCTTATCTCTCTGTCCAAACTGTACTGAACTCTCTTGTGTATCTGACCTAAGTTTCTCTAAATTTCTCTCCCTTGAGAATAGAGACCTAAAAAATAAGTTTAAAGTAAACCACTTTTAAATCCTTTAAGCATGGATAAGCAGATGCAAGTCAGCCAACTTCCACAAACCAGCGGCCAAGAAATGGAAGTAGTCTCCCTTGAGTGTGAAATAATACAATAGGTATACAGACATAAACTCTGAGATTTCTAAAGGTCAGCCAACTCCTGATTTCAATCCCTTTTTTGAATCTTGAGAGCTTTCCTCATGAGGAATCTCTGTCCTATAATTTTTTTTTTTTTGTCTTTTCTAGGGCCACACTAGCAGCATATGGAGGTTCCCAGGAGAGGGGTCTAATCGGAGTTGTAGCCGCTGGCCTACACCAGAACCACAGCAACGCCACATCTGAGCTGCCTCTGCAACCTACATCATAGCTCACAGCAATGACGGATCCTTAATCCACTGAGTGATGCCAGGGATCGAACACGCAACCTCGTGGTTCCCAGTCGGACTCGTTAACCCCTGAGCCACGACGGGAACTCCGTATAATTTCTTAACCTAAGTTTTTCTATTCTTAATCTTATTATACAATTAAAAGATATGCTGCTCAGATATGCCGCTCAGATATGCCTTCCACATTCCTATGTAACCAAACAAGGCAAAGAACTGTATGTGTTGGATGTGGTAACACATGGTTAAAATGCATTGGGCTTTAACTAAATGGTCAGTGCCATTCTGCAAACATAGCTACTCCTTGAGATGATTCCACTGCAGACTACTGGAACACTCAGACTTGGCATCCTGAATGTACATGTGCATGCATGCACGCACACACACAACACCATCCTGGGTATATAAGTCTCTTCACACAGGCATATGAAAGAATGGGCCACTAGATACTTTGAGGACTGGATCTGATTTCCTGATGATATGATTGCCATTTATGGCTTCCACTGATGTCAAATTGTAGAGACATGGGCTCAGCAGGTGTAGACATCAAAACAGGCTTCAAATGCATTTTTTGACATCTCTCTCCTTGGAGGCCATTATGAGGACTGACAAGTACTTACATTCAGAAGAAGGGCTGAGAGCTTATGAATAATCAGGAAAGTGGATACAGCAGAGTTGAGAAAATATTAAAATGTTTTAAAAAATAATTTTTCCACTTCATGTTTATGGTAACTTTCACCTATGAAACTACCAGCAGTATAACTTACTATAAAAATTTGGACACATTTAAAATAAGAACCTCGCTATTGCTTATTTAACAATCTTTTTGTCATATAATAAATGAAAATAATACATAGTAGCATCCACTGAGAACTTAATATATGGACGCCAGGCACTGTGTTGAGTTCTTTCATTGTGTTTAGTTTTGATGATTTATTTACTTCTCACTCTTCACATAACAATTCCCCTCTGACAGAGACAGATGTGGTAAATAAGACTTAGATTAAGTCACTTGCTCACACTTAACTAGTCAATGCCAGAGTTGGGATAAGAAGACAGTTTTAGGCCACAAAGCTCACACACATCCACTCTGTTGTAGTACCATTATTCCTCTTCAGAGCTCTGAACAATTAGCAGTCAGCTTGATAAAAACACACCATTTTTGCCTCTGTGTACATCAAAGTCCTAAAAGGTTCTCCAGCTCCAATGTATCTTGATGGAGTGGAACAAATCAGTTTATCCATGTTGTGTCTATTCAGGCTTCATGGCATTCGTTTTTGCCACGTTAGCTTTGTTTACTCTCTGCTTTTCTTACTGAAACTCTCTCATCTTCAGACAGTTTTCAGTAGCAGTAAAATTAATCTTAACAGAGGCCATTCTATGAAGAGTTGGAAGTTAAGATACTAAAAGATGTATTTCAGTCATATGCTATTTTCCATCTCTCCTCTTCTGCCTTCAAAGACAAAACCCCAAATTTACCGTTGGGAAAAAAGTTTCATTCTGACACAGCATATGCCAAAAGAAATATTCTTCTAAAATACCCATTTCCTCTTCTAAAATATTACTTTGAAATGCCAACCCGTAATTTTCAGACAGAATAAACTACTGTAAGAATCAAAGGGAATATAATGGTTTTTGTCTGAACAACACATTCAATGTGCAATTTGGGTGCTTTGGTTTGGGATGCAGGGAGTGGGATAGTCTGCATATTTCTTCCCCTGCAATTCAATTCAGCATGTCTAATAGCACGAATAGTCTCTTTTTTGGATGGAGCAGCAAGACCTGGGGGAAGGTCACAATGGTTCCCGTGCAGAGACTATGTGCAGTTAAGAATACTGTGCATAATTCATGCAATCCCATTTTTACTTTGCAAATGTGCCAGAAAATTCCAACTGGGTGCTCACAGGGAAAGAAACGACACACTTCAATATGTGTTTTTAATTTTTCAAGGATTCTGTTTCAACTCTCTTAAATCTACATCAATACCTACTTTATTTATTCACACAGGTCCTATAAAATACCTCCATTTAATTGTTGCTTTAATTGACTTTTACACTGATTTGACCTCAGACCTAAAACCCATTCCTCCTCATTGAAGTCCACGATAAACTCCCACTCATTCGCCCTACCCAGAGTTGGCAGGTCAGTTTTCAATATCATTTCATGCAGCTTAGTGTTAAAAGTATTTTACTCGAGAATGATTCTGTTTATGTAAACCACTGATGAAAACTTAGAAGATTCCAGTGTTTCAGATAACAGTAATATTAAGAGCAAATATCATGGGAAACAAAAACAAAAATGATTTTGATTGTATAAATTATTAAATCATTCCATTCCTCCCCCTCTACAAACAACTCGATTAACAAATAAACAAAGGCAAGCAATTAAAAAAATACAAGGTGACAGAGATCGGAAAATTCTGACCAGACAGGTGAAAATGACGGATAGTATGTGCAAGAAAAAGAGACTTGCCGATACATGATAAAATCTGGTCCAGGTAATGGGAGGAAAATGGTTACTCAGTTTAGACAAAGACTCCAGTTAAAGAGAAGCAACACGAAGGAAACCCAAGAAACAGATCCAGGCCTGTTCCAGAGAAATGTAAAGCTGGTGTCTTCGGTGTCAATAGGAAGAGAAAAGATACGGTAGCGACGGCAGTTGGCCAGAGCCTGGTGATGCTGACAAAAGGTCTTACGAGGACAGTGGGGCTCATAAGCAGAACTGCCACTTCCATGAGCGACAGAATGAGGTCCATGGCAGCGGTGGGAAGCAGACTGTTACTGATCCACACAAACGTAGCAGGTCTGTGGAAACTTCCCCCTGGGGTCTTGCTCCTCTTTCAAGCAGTGGCTTCTCAGTGACACAGCATTACCCTGGACCTAAGTAGAGTTGCAATGGCAATAACAGCAGCTGCTACTTCAGGCAGAATATGAATTCCATGGAAACCATATGGATTCCCAGCATGGCATGTTGGTTGTTGAGAAAAGACTCCAAGTGTCAATTTGATCACTTGAGAGACAGAGAAGATACAGGACAGGCAGAAAAGAGTGGCTGTGAGATGCCACAAGTCATCTTTATGCATGCCCCTCCTTTATAGACACAGTTCTAACAACAACCAGAGGAATTCTGAGGGGTCTAGGTTCAAAATAATCTTGTTATAATTTAGGTACGTACTCTTTACCTACTTTTTGGTAGTCATGAGAAATTGCAACATTAATGTGATCTTCAACCTGCAAAGAATCTAACATGCCCTAATGGTTCAGGAAGAAATTAAGTCATTAGTATAATGCTCAGAGACGTCAAATCAATTCCTTTATATGGTTCCCAAACCTCATTACTGCATATCTAGCTCTTCCAAATGGCTCAAGGATCATTTTAGTCTTGCTTGGTCTTCTCTTGATGCAGCTGCTGAATCAGACCCTAAGTAATAAGATGGGCTATGTTCCAAGCTCCTCTGGGAGCCAAAAGACCAAGGCATCTTTGCGGCCTGATTGTTAAACTTTCAGAGGGAGGTTTACTCCCAATCTAATGAGCAATGAAGAAGCTATACCTGAACTGCTCTGTGCTTTTTGATCTAAGGATGTTCAACTCTCTCACAGTCAACGAAGGAGGTGTTGTGGGAGGCAAGAAGTAAGGCTGAAAGTGAGAAGACCTACCAATAAAACTTCACATTACTCATGGAGCTGAATCACTTTTCAATTCATGGAGTTCCAGGGGAATGAAGGAGCAGCGATTTCTCTATAATACAAAAGAGAATTGGGCAAGAGTCGCAGCTTCTAGAGGACATGACTACTCAGAAAACTGATGGTTAATTTTCTCTGTCACTTTAGATACATCATAGAAAGAACAAGTAGACTGAAGCAGACTTTTGAAGAGTAAGAACAGAAGCTAGAAGAGAGCGGAATAGTGCTACATGGTTCTGAATGAAAACTGTTTATCTAGAATTAGCTAGTAATGTATATTTTCACCTGAAAAGGAGGTAAAAAAGACATTTCAGAAAAACAAAACCTGGGCATTAACCATTGATAGTCCTTTAATGAAGGAACTTCTGGAAGGAAGCTAAACCAAAAAGAAACAAAGTGAGACACAAGAAGTAATCGCAATGAAAGAAAATCATAAATGTGTGGGTGAATCTAAGCAAACAGTAACTGTATAATACAATACCATTAATATTAATTTGGGAGATAAAAATCAAGATTACTCTTGTGGAATTAGAATATTGGAAAACTGTTCTATGGAAACTGAAAGAAAGTAATGGAAGTCAAAACACCCTATATTATTCAGAAGGAGAACAAGGATACTGAATACCCTTTAGGTGTTGCTAAACATGCATGTTAAATGTTTAAGGGTAACTATTAAGGAATAGAATTATAGTATAACTTGGAAATCAGTATAGGAAAGTATATGACATAAAAATATCTCAAACATTCCAAAATAAAGCATTCTAGTATTTTTAAAAAAGCAAGATAAATTGAAAGCTAAAAGTATCTATTAAAATAAGTGCAAATATATTCATAAACACAATAAAGTAATTCAATTTGTCATTTAAAATATGTATTCCCAGATGGTATTAAATTATCCTAGCTATACTGTTTAAAGAAACATATATAAAAATGAGGGCTCAGAAATACTAACAATCAAGTTTAGGACAATTAGGTATAGCTATGTTACTCTCAAACAAAATAAACTTAAAGTTTTTTAAAAAGACACCTCTAAAGATAAAATGGGATGCCTCAATATAGCACTTAAATAGTTTAATTTACCAGGAAGACATATAATAATTCTAAATCACTTTATTCTTATAACACAAGCTAAAAGGATCATAAAGTAAAAAGTGAAATAATTACAAAGAGAAATCAACAAAGCTAAGTTAAAATGAAGAAACTGTACATACTTAGATGCAGACAATATTTAAATATCTTTCTTAAGAGCTAAGAAATCAGGAGACAAAATAATGTGTGAGTTTATGGAAGATTAAACCAATGGAAAAATATGCCCATGTATCTTACACATAAAACAGCATTCAAAACTTGTATAGATACATTTCAAGAATAAATGGGATGTTTATGAGAATTAATTACATATTAGGCTATAAATTCAGCTTTAACCAGTACAAACACCTCCACATCAGAGCACGCTGACTTTGCCACTCACTCCAAGAATTTTTTATCATGTTGGCCTTGAAAGTACCAACGCACAATTCACAAGCACTCTATTGAAGGGAAAAATAGGAGTACAAATGGACTCATGCAGAATCATACCATTCATATAAAACATTCATATAATAAAAATATAAAAACCTGTACTTGAATTTGTGAAATTCAAGAGATGCCACCTCCTAGAGGTGGATGCAGTGTGGGAGGGGCTAGATAAACCTCAGCTTCATTGTAACATTTTATTTCTTAAAGCTAAAATTTATAGCAGTGTTCATTGCATCATTTTTATGCCTTTTTATATGCCTGGATTTTATAATCAAAATAAGCTAACAAATACTTAAATATTCCATATACTTCTTACTGTGAAAAAATACAAATTTCAGCTTAACTTAAAAAGATATATCAGTTCTATCTGTCAGAAATAAGAAGAAGGTGGAGGAGGATCAAGATGGCGGAGTAGGAGGATGCAGAGCTTACATCTCCCCGACAAACACATCAAAAATATATCTACATGTAAAAAAAATTCTCACAGAAAACTAACTGGAAACTGGCAGATTTCTTATACAAACAAAACTGCAAAAAAAAAAAAAAAAACTCCATGTAACTGGGTGGGATGAGCAAAACGGCTTTAGGTTGTACCTGGCACCCCCAGGAGTGATCTGTGGAGGAGAGAAGGTCCACGTGGTCAGGCCCTCAACCCAGGGAGGCCCTCTGCCCTCTGAGAGATCCACTGGGACAGACAGAGGGGCTGGAAAAGGCAGGATTCTACTTTAGAGGAGACACACATGCTGGCCTGCTAGCAGTCAGGGTGCTAGACGGCCACCTTGACACACTACCCAGTCCAAGACACATAGCAGGTCAGGCTACGAGCACATGCATTGACCAGGTGCTAAGTCTCAGGTGCATGGGCCCTGGGAGAGGTTTCAATTTAGCAGTACGGAGACAGCCCAGGGGATTTGGGCTGTAGTCTAAGTCAAACCTCAGAGCCCATTTTCAGTATTCACACAGTGAGGTGGGTCTGGCCATGGCAGACCGTAGGCAAATGGGCAGAGGGGGTGTGGCTGGGCTCTGAGTCCATTGTCTGTGCTCACACAGCAGGGACAGGGCTGACACTGGCATAATTTGTTGGCATGCACACTGGCTGGTGCCACAGAGACTCATGATTCATGAAGACAGCCCGTGGGGAGGAATACTCAGTGGTTCATTTCCTGGCAGAACTGCTTCAGTTCCATCCACCTCCACCACCACCTGGAGCCAGATCTAGGGCAGATAGGTCCTGGAAAAGGCCTGCCACAGACAGCCAAGGTGCAAGGTGGCAACATAACCACCTTAATTCCTGTAGCCACAAGACCCCAGCCCCCAGCACTAGCCTTCACACCATAACCTAGCACTGGATTTAGGATAAACACAGAAGAGACAGTGACGTAATCATGGTTCTGGGAAGAAGCATGTATGCCTGCACAGGGGGGCATAGATTCAGTGTGACCAGAGACCTCACTTGCTTCAGGGCTCATCTCCTTTGGGATAAAGCATACATTCTAGGGCAATAGTGTTATTGAACTTGAGGCTCACATCTTCTACTCCAGCAACTGAGGAGCGTATTTCACCCCCAACAGGCGCATGACAGCCGTGGAGCAAAGAGGAGGCCCCACCCAACATCCAGTGAAGGCTCTGGACACCACAACACCAATCACACCCACCGTTAAGAGCGTAATAGCCATGACACTCTGAGGAAAGACTGATGGCTGCCATTGATCTTTACACCAAAAATGCTGGACTCAAAGAGTCTGCACAGGTGTGCTCCCATATACTATCATTCCTTCAAGACCACAGTAGAGAACTATTTCTCCTAAATTCACAGAGACAGAGGAAGTTAAGTAAAATGAAAAAGCAGAGAAACTACTTCCAATTAAAAGAACAAGAGAAATCCTTTGAAAGGAAAAAATAGACCTCAAGTCTACCAGACCCCAAGTTCAAATGGGAGGTAATAAAAATGCTAAAGGAAATAAGAAAGACTCAATAGAAATGCTGATTACTGTAACAAGGAACTAGAAACTATAAAAAGGAACCAATCAAAATGAGACAGCTCAATTGCTGAGATAAAAACTAACCTAGGAGTTCCCGTCGTGGCGGAGTGGTTAACGCATCCGACTAGGAACCATGAGGTTGAGGGTTCGATCCCTGCCCTTGCTCAGTGGGTTAATGATCCGGCATTGCCGTGAACTGTGGTGTAGGTCGCAGATGCGGCTTGGATCCCGCGTTGCTGTGGCTCTGGTGTAGGCCGGTGGCTACAGCTCCAATTTGACCCCTAGCCTGGGAATCTCCATATGCTGCGGGAGCGGCCCAAGAAATAGCAAAAAGACCAAAAAAAAAAAAAACAAACAAAAAAAAAACTAAGCTAGAAGCAGTGAAAAGCAGACTAAATAATGCAGAATAATGAATAGGTGATCTAAAATACAGAATAATGGAAGTTAATCAGAACAGCAGACAGATAGACAAAAGAAAAATAAAAGAAAGCAACACATGAGGTCTACAGGATAACATAAAGTATGCTAATCTATGCATGATAGGGGCTCCAGAAGAGGTGAGAGAGAGGATATTGAAAATATATTTGGGAGTTCCCGTCGTGGCGCAGTGGTTAAGGAATCCAACTAGGAACCATGAGGTTGCGGGTTTGGTCCCTGCCCTTGCTCAGTGGGTTAATGATCCGGTGTTGCTGTGAGCTGTGGTATAGGTTGCAGATGCGGCTCAGATCCCATGTTGCTGTGGCTCTGGTGTAGGCCTGTGGCTACAGCTCTGATTCGACCCCTAGCTTGGGAACCTCCATATGCCATGGGAGCGGCCCAAGAAATAGCAAAAAGACAAAATATATATATATATATATATATATTTGAACAAATTATAGGTGGAAAATTCCCAAACATAAAGAAGGAAACAGATATCCAGGTACAGGAAGCACAGAGGACCCCAAACAAGATAAATTCCAACAGACAAATACTAAGACATAGCAAAATTTACATGAAAAAAAAAAGTTAAGGATAAAGGGAGGATTCTAAAGGCAGAAAGACAAAAACAAAGAATCAGTTATAAGGGAATGCCCATAAGGGTATCAGCTCATTTCTCTACAGAAACTTTGCAGGCCAGAAGGAAGTAGCATGATGTATTTAAAGTTCTGAAAGGTAAAAATCTCTAACCTAGGACACTCTACCCAGAAAGATTACCATGTAGAATAGAAACAGAGATAAAGAATTTCTCAAGCCAAACAAGCAAAAACTAAGAGAATATAGCAATACGAAGCCTAAACTATGAGAAAAACTGAAAGGCCACCTCTAAATAGAAAAGAATCAAGAGTCTATAGGAAAGGAAAAATCACAATAAGAAAGACAAATATATTAAAGGATGGAAGATCACTTAAACAAGCTAGTACATAGATTAAAAAAACAATTATATAAAAGTGATTATAGTGAAAAGCAAAAGGATGAACATGAGGGTGTAAAACAGGACATCAAAGTAACAGTGTGGGGAGGGGAGTTAGAAAATGTAAATCTTAGACTGAGCTTGAATTCATATGATTATCAGTCTAAAGTAAGTAGAGATAGTTGTGAGTTAACATACTTGAAAATCAGGGTAACCACAAATCAAAAACATGCAATAGATTTATAAAATCCAAAAAGAAAGGAACTCTAGCATACTACAAAAGAAAACCATCAAAAAACAAAAGGAGAAACAAAAAGAAGAAGGAACAAAAAAAACTAAAATATCACCTAGAAAACAAGGTTTAAAATGGCAATAAATACATACCTATCAATAATTACTTTAAATTTTTTTTGCCTTTTTTTTTGCCTTCTCTAGGACCACTCCGGTGGCATATGGAGGCTCCCACACTAGAGGTTGAATCAGAGCTGTGGCCGCCAGCCTACACCAGAGCCACAGCAACTCAGGATCCAAGCCATATCTGTGACCTACACCACAGCACACAGCAATGCCAGATCCTTAACCCACTGAAGGAGGCCAGGGATCAAACCCACAACCTCATGTTTCCTAGTCGGATTCACTAACCACTGAGCCATGACAGGAACTCCAATAATTACTTTAAATAACAATGGACTAAACAGTCCAATCAAAAGACAGAGTGGCAGACTGGAATAAAAAAAATAAAACCGTACAATATGCTGCTTACAAGAGATTTACTTCAGGGCCAAAGACATACAGACTGTAAGTGAGGGGATAGAAAAAGATATTTCAAGCAATTGAAAGTAGAAAACAAAGGTAGCAATACTCATATCAGTTAAAATATACTAAAACAAAGTCCATAAAGAAAGACAAAGAAGGGCATTATACAATGATAAAGGGATCACTATAAGAACTGGATATTAGAGGTGTTAACACATATATAACCAATATATGAGCACCCAAATATATTGAAAAACAAAAAACACTAACAGACATAAGAGGAGAAACTCACAAGAATACAATATTAATAAAAGATTTTAACACCACACTGACATTAACGGATAGATCTTCCAGACAGAAAATCAATAAGGCAAGAGAGTTCCTGCATGTCACAAAAGACTAGCTGGACTTAACTGATATCTACAGGACATTACATCCAAAAAAGCCCAAGAATACACATTCTTTTCAAGCACATATGGAACATTCTCTAGAACAGACCACACACTAGGATGCAAAACAAACCTCAACAAGTTTGAGAGGACAGCAATTATTTCAAGTATGTCTTCTGACCACACTGGTACAAAACTAGAAAGAAAAATGAGAAAAAAATAAACACATAGAGACTAAACAACATGCTACTAAAAACCCAATGGAGGGAGTTCCCATTGTGGTGCAGCAGAAACGAATCCAACTAGTGACCATGAGGTTTCAGGTTTGATCCCCGGCCCTGCTCAGTGGGTTAAGGATCTGGCTTTGCCATGAGCTGTGGTGTAGGTCGCAAATGCAGCTTGGATCCTGTGTTGCTGTGGCTGTGGTGTAGGCCAGCAGCTATAGCTTTAGCTATAGCTGTAGCTTCAATTCAGCCCCTAGCCTGGGAACTTCCATATGCCACAGGTGCAGCCCTAAAAAGAAGAAAAAAAAAAAAGAACAAAAACAAACAAAATCTAAAGTTGGCAGAAGGTAGGAAAAAACAAAGTTCAGAAATAAATAAAATAGAGAAAATGAAAAGATAAAAACACCAAATTTTAGGTTTTTTTAAAGGATAAACAAAATGGATACACTGATAGCCAGCCTCACCATGAAGAAAGAAGAAAGGAGCAAGATAAACAAAGTAAGAAATTAAATAGGAGAAATAACATCTGATACCAGGCAAATACTTTTTAAAAAAACATAAGCGAAGACTATGAAGAGTTATATGCCAACAAATTGGACAACCTAAAAGAAATGAACAAATCTCTAGGAACATACATCCTGATGAAATTGAGTAAAGACAAACATAATTTGAATAGACTGATCACCAGAAGTCAAACAGAATCTGTAATTTAAAAAACTCCCTGTAGGGAGTTCCTGTTGTGGATCAGTGAGTTAAGAATCCAACTAGCATCCATAAGGATGTGGGTTCAATCCCTGGCCTTGCTCAATTGGTTAAAGGATCCATTGTTGCTGCAAGCTGTAGTGTAGGTCACAAACATGGCTGGGACCTGGCGTGACTATGGCTGTGGCATAGGCTGACAGCTGCAGCTGCAATTCGACCCTAGCCTGGGAACTTTCATATGCCATGGCTATGGCCCTAAACAAAAACAAAGAGTAAAAAACGTTGTAAAGAACTCCTGCAAACACAACTCCAGGATGAGATGGCTTCACTGGGGAATTCTACCAAACATACAAAGAAAACTTACAGTGATCCTTTTCAAACTCTTCCAAAAGATAAAAGAGAAGGAAACACTTCCAAATTTATTCTATGAAGCCAACATCAGTAAAACCAGAAAGACGTTACAAAAAAGGAAAATTACAGACCAATATCTTTGATGAATATAGATGGAAAAATCCTCAACAAAATATTAGAAACTGAATCCAAGAATACATAAAAAGATCATACATGACCAATTTAGATTAATTCCAGGATTAACAGGATAGTTCAAAATATGAGAATCAATGTCTTACACCACATTAACAAAGACAAAAATCACATTATCATCTCGATAGACACAGAGAAAATATCTGATGAAATTCGACATCCACTAATGATAAAAACTCTCACCAAAGTGGGTACTGATGGAACAAATCAATGTAATAAAAGGATTTATGACAAACACACAGCCAACACAGCACTCAACAGTGAAAAGTTTAAAGCCTTCCCAACTCATTCTGGAACAATACAAGGATGCCTGCTTTCACGATTTCTATTCAACGCAGTATTGGAAGTCCTAGCCACAGAAATCAGACAAACAAAAGAAATAAAAACCCACATTGGAAGGGAAGAAGTAAAACTGTCATTATTTGTAGATGGCATACACTATATGTAAAGAATCCCAAAGACTCCACACAAAATCTATTAAAACCAATAAATTCATCAACATAGCAGTATCCAAGAGTGACACACAGAAATCTGTTGCATTATCTTACATTAACAATGAAACATCAAAAAGAGAAAGTTAAACAAAATTTCATTTAAAATTGCATCAAAAAATAAAACACCTAGAAATTTAATGAAGGAGGTGAAAGACCTCTACACTGAAAAATGCTGATAAAGGAAACTGAAGGTGAATTAAAGAAATGAAAAATTGTTAAAACGGCAATGTTATCCAAAGCAATCTACAGATTTAATGCAATCACTATCAAAATACTCACGTTTTTAACAGAACATGAATAAATAATTCTAAAATTTATATGGAACCACAAAAGACTCAGAACTGCCAAAGCAATCCTGAAGAAAAAGAGCAAAGCTAGAAGTATAATCCTTCCAGAAATTCATACAAGGCCACAAAGCTACATTAATCAAACAGTGTGATACTGGCACCAAAAAAAAGACATATGGAAAAATGGAACAGAAGAGAGAGCCCAGAAATAAACTTACTCTCCTATGGTCAATTAATCTACAGTAAAGGAGGCAAGAATAAAATTGGAAAGATAGTCTTTTCAACAAGTAGTGTTGGGAAAGCTGGACAACTACATTTAAATCAATGCAATTAGAACACACCTTCACACCATATACACAAATAAAGTCAAAATGGATTAAAGACCTTAATATAAGACATAACACCAAAAACTCCCAGAAGAGAACTCAGGTAAAACATTCTCAGACATAAATCATAGCAATATTTTCTTAGATCAGTCTCTTAAGGCAAAAGAACAAAAACAAAAATAAACAAACAAGACAAATTTAAAAGCTTGTGCATAGAAACGAAAACCAGCAATAAAACAAAAAGACAATCTACAGAATGGGAAAAAATATTTGCAAATGATGCAACTGACAATATTGTGAATTCAAAATACACAAAAGGTTCATACAAATCAATATAAAAAAAATTAAATGTGTAGAGACCCAAACACAAATTTATCCAAAAAAGATGCAGATGAACAACTGGCACCTGAAAAGATGCTCAACATTACTAAATATTAGAGAAATGCAAAATAAAGCCGCAATGAGGTATCACCTTACACTGTTCAGAATGCCTACCATCAAAAAGCACACAGCTAATAACGCTGAAAAAGGTGAGGAGAAAAGGAAACTCTCCTATACTGTTGATAGGGATGTAAACTGTGCAACGACTATGGCGAAACAATATGGGAATTCCTTAATAACTGAAAATGGGACCACCATATGATCCAGCAATCCCACTCTGGGGTATTTATCTGGAAAAGACGAAAACTCTAATTTAAAAAGATGCATGCACCCCAGTGTTCACAGAAGCACTACTTAACAATAGCCAATGTGTGGAGGCAACTGAAATGTCTATTGACAGAGGAATGGATAAAGAAGATGTGGTGCATACACACAGTGGAATATTACTCATCCATAAACTGAATAATATATTGCTATTTGTAGCAACACGGATGAACCTAAAGAATATCTTGAGTTCCCGTCATGGCTCTGGAGCTCCCATCGTGGCTCAGTGGTTAACAAATCCGACTAGGAACCATGAGGTTGCAGGTTCAATCCTTGGCCTTGCTCAGTGGGTGAAGGATCTGGCGTTGCCATGAGCTATGGTGTAGGTCACAGATGCGGCTCGGATCTGGTGTTGCTGTAGCTCTGGTGTAGGCCGGCAGCTGTAGCTCCGATTAGACCCCTATCCTGGGAACCTACATAAGCTACGGGTGCAGCCCTAGAAAAAAAAAAAAAAAAGAATATTATATTAAACTAAGTCAGTGAGATAGAAACTGACAAATGTTTTATGATATTGCTTACATGTGGCATCTAAAAAATAATACAAACTAATCTATATATAAACTATCAATAGACTCACAGATATAGGAAACAAATTGAGGTTATCAATGGAAAGAAGGAGGGCAGAAGGATAAATTGAGAGTATGGCATTAACAAACACAACTACTACATAAAACAGATAAGTAACAAGGATTTATGTATAGCACAGGAAACAACAAAAAATAAGTTTTTTCCAAGATAAAAATCTAATGAAGAACATATTTTATGAAATTATTTTAAAAATCTAATTAGAACCATTACTATACAATAATTGGTAGTCAGGAAATGACAACTCAACATTCAACTTTAGAAACATATCATTATAGGAGTTCCCATTGTGGCTCAGTAAGTTAAGAACCTTACATAGTGTCTCTGAGGATGCACTTTCAATCCCTGGTCTTGCTCAGTGGGTATAGGATCCGGGATTGTATAGGTCACAGACAGGATTCAGATCCAGTGTGATCTGTGGCTGTGGTGTACACCTGCAACTATAGCTCCAATTCAAACCCTAGGCCAGGAACTTCTATATGCCACATGTGCAGCTGTAAGAAAGAAAGAAAGGAAGGAAGGAAGGAAGGAAGGAAGGAAGGAAGGAAGGAAGGAGGGAGGGAGGGAGGGAGGAAGGAAGGAAGGAAGGAAGGAAGAAAGAAAGGAAGAAAGGAAGAAAGGAAGAAAGGAAGAAAGGAAGAAGAAAGCAAAACAAAGACGAAAAGGAAAGAAGAAGAGAAGGAAGGAAGAAGGAAAGAAAGGAAGGACGGAAGGAAAGAAGGAAGAAAGAAAGAAAGAAAAGAAGTGAAGGAAGGAAGAAAGAGAAAAAGAAAGAAAGAAAAAGAAAGAAAGAAGAAAGAAAAGAAGAAAGAAAGAAGAAGAAAGAAAGAAGAGAAGAGAAAAAGAAAAGAAGAGAAAGAAAGAAAGAGGAGGGAGGGAGAAGAAGAAAGAAGGGAGATCATTATATAAAGGCACAATGTAGGGTTACAAGAAAAAATATTGAGACCACAGGGATGAGAAGTAATTATAAAGCACTTGAAGGCTGGTTAAAATCTTACTGCCTCTTGTTTATTTTTTAAAATATTTAAACAATATTCCACACCTTGTAATTATGGCAAATAATATGAAAAAATACACATATACATACAACTGAATCACTTTGCTATACACCTGAAATCAACAAAATATTGTAAATCAACTACACTTCGTTTGAATTGTTTAGTCAGGCTTTCAGAACAAGGGTTAAGATTTTCCTTTACCAAAAGAGCAACTTCAGAGCTCCGTTGATCAGTACTCTAGTCCTTTTATTGACTGTCATAAAAGAGGAGCCAGCAATATCTTCATCATTGCTGTATAGCCTTTATTTCATCCATGCGTTTATGCACTTACTTATTCACCTATTTAACTAGAAACACCATCTACTTAACTGGAAAATAAAGATTTATGCTCCCTCTTCTCCCTGGATTATATGAGCCTGAGGATAACATGGTAACTGTGTAGGAAAAAGAGAGAAAAGGAGAAAGCTTACTCACTATTTCAATTTAGCACAGGTTCTCAAGTAAAATTTACAGTAATTTGAGCCAAATTCTATTCCATTAATACTACATTTAGTTTAGCAATGTATTATTTTGTGGACACAGAGAGTATGATTGCAAGTTATACTAAACAGGCTCAGTCTATGAGCAGTCCCACTGGTACAGGGACATGGTGGGAGACATTCTGTCTGACCTCAAGAGATTCTGAAGTGGCCTATACTCTGCTTCAGCCTTTCCAGCCCCCGTTTACAGATGGTCCTGCTGGTTCAGGGTCTCCTTGGGAAACATGCCTAGTTGTGATCCTAGAGGAAGGCCGGCCAACTTCAGTGCAACGGCAACTCTTAAAATGGACCTGTGACTCAACTTCAACCTCTTTCAGCTAGGGTCCACAAGCAGTTCAGCCCACTTGCAGACCCACCAGGAGACATGCAGACCTGTGCCTCAGGCCTGTGGAGGTAAATCTGCCAACTTCAGTCTAACTGCAGCCCTGTAACTTGGCTCCAGCCTCTTCCAGTTACAGTCAGGGAGCACTGCTGCCTGTCCAGCGACCTGGCAGGAGACAAACAAACCTCCGCCTCTGTAGCAAGTGTACAGACCTCAACCCTAGCTGTGGACCTAAAGTAGCCCTAGTACTCAGTTCCAGCCCCCCTTAACCATAATCTGGACCCAATATTGCCTACTCAGGGACCCATCCAGTGACTTGACAGAAGCCCTCCCAGCTACCCATCAGGATACCACCTGTCTTTGAACCTGATAAAAGGCCTGCTGTCTAAGGATCCAACTGCAGACCTTGAATGAACGCGTGTCCCAGTGCCACCCTACTGAACAAGGTGCTGCTTCATCCAACCAGGAGACACACTGGGTCCAGATGATCCCACGCCCCTTGTGACAAGCCTGCCAACCCATGACCCCCCTGCAGACCCAACAACAGCTTGATTTGAAGCAAACATGAAGAGAACTAAAGGAAGAAATAAAGAGCAATTCAGTAACAGTAGGAAAATTCAGTGCCCTACTTTTAACACTAGAAAGACCATCCAGTTGGAAAGCACCAAACAGACCTAACGGACATATATAGAACATTCCACTCAACAGAACCAGAATAAACGTTATTCTCAAACGCACATGGGCCATTCTCCAGGACAGATAATATGCTGGGCCACAAAGAAAGTCTTAACAAATTTAAGACTGACTGCATATCACAATGAACCACAATGGTATGAAATTAGAAATCAAGAACAAGAGGAAAATTCACGAACACATGGAAACTAAACAACACACTCCTGAACAATTAGTAGATCAAAGAAAAAATCAAAAAGTAAGTCAGAAAGTATATTGAGGCAAAAGAAAGTAGAAACATATCATACTAAAATTTATGGAATGCTGCAAAAGCAGTTTTAAGAGGCAAGTTTCTAATGATAAATACCCATGATAAGAAAAAAGAAAGCTCTCAGATAAACATCCTAACTTTATAATCAAGGAACTAGAAAAAGAACAAACTAAGCTCGAAGACAGCATAAAAAATGAAATAACAAAAATCAGAGAAAATTAAATGAAATGGAGACTAGAAAAGACAATGGGAAAAAAAGCACTGAAACTTAGAGTTGATTTTTTTTTGAAAAGATAAACAAAAGTGACAAAACTTTAGTTACACCAACCAAGAAAAAAGAGAAAAAATTCGAATAAATAAAATTATAAATGAAGGGAAAGACATAACTGGTACCACAGAAATATTTGCAGATCATATATCTGACATGGGTTAATATCCAGAATATGCAAAGAACACACACAACTTAATAAAAAATCTGATTGAAAATGGGCAGAGGACTTACATAGATACGCAAATGCGCCATAGGCACAAGGAAAGGTTCTCAACACCATTAATCATCAGGGAAATGTAAACCCAACCACAGTGAGATACCACATTGCATCTGTTAGAGGAGTTGTCAGCAAACGCTGAGCGACACCAAGCCCTGATAAGAATGTGGAGAAAAGGGACCACTTGTGTGCTGTAGACGGGCGGGTAAACGGGTACAGCCGTTACGGAGAACACAGCACAAAGATTTCTCAACCAAAAAACCCCCAGAACTACCACATGATCCAACAGTTCCACTTCGGAGCATGGATTTGAAAGAAACACAATCACTCTGTTGAAGAGATATCTGCATCCTCATGACTGTTTCAGCATCATTTAAAATAGCCAAGGCATGGGAACAACCCCCATGCTGAATGGATGGACGGATAAAGAAAATGTGGTAGATATATTCAGTGGAATATTCGTCGTGGAATGGAAGGAAATCCTGCCATTTTCAATAACTTGGATGGACCTTAAAGGCATTATTTCTGCTAAGTTCAAAGAGACGAAGACAAATGCTTCATCACATTAGTTACATATGGAGTCTACAAAGGCCAAATTCATGGAAACAAAGAATAGACTGGTGGTTGCCAGGATCTGGGGGATGTGGGTCAAGGGGTATAAAATTCTAGTCACAATATTAATTAGTTCTGGGGTCTAATGTGCAGCGTGGTGATCACAGTTAACAATACCATACTGTACATTTGGAATTTGTTAGGAGTGTTGATCTCGATGGTTCTAACCACACACACACACAAACACTGCTAGGTAAGGGACAGATGTAACTAACCTTATTCCAGTAATCATGTCACACTGTATCTCTATCTCACATCACCCTGGGGTACACCTTAAAGATACACAGTGCCAATGTCGATTACATCTCAATAAAAACTATACTACAACACCTTTAATTTGCAATAAGGGAATGCAAGTTCAAAACTGGCTTAATTTGCAACTTGTTCCTACTACTTACATAGAAAGAGATATAGATACTATGAATCAATAATTCTAGCTTCAGAAAGTATTGTTACCAATCTTGTTTGAGAGTTTTCAATTATTCTAACACTTTTATAATAAAATACGGATCTAAAAATCACTTACATGGGTATAACTCTAGGTGAAAATGAGCCTGCATACGGCATCTATTTCCCTGAAGAGCCTACGTGTTTTTATATGTTTATTTAACACACTAATTTATTCTCAGTTATGATCTTCATAAGTCACAATGCATATAGTCTCCTGCCAATTACTTGCTTAAATTTTTGTCTTTTAATTATTCCCAACTCTTAGTCCTGGGAAATTTTTTATGAATTTAGATAGAGTATTTTTCTCCCAAAAGATAACTAAGTCAAACATGAATATAAGTTTAATATTGCTTTCAAAGATATGGGACTACAAATGTGAGAGTTAACATTTGCTTTTGCCAATATTTCTACATAAGAGCCGTGTTCAGGCAATTTCAGAAATGTTTTAAAGAGGCAAGAGAACACAAACATAAATGAAAATCAGAGGAAGCAAAGCTCTAAGTGCAGACATAATAAACATGCCCTTTGAAGCCTTCAGGAAAAATAATTGATCTATTTTTAGCAGCTGGGCATTATTTCTTAGCCATTTGTAGAACTAATGAGCTTAAAAGTTAATCCTCCAGTTCTTTCCAAATGTTAGCACATTTAACCTAATTCACAAAATGCTCTCCAGGTCTGAAGCTATCAATAGATGACGAAGGACTCAGTGACTTTTCTTCTTGCTACTCTGGTAGCACTGCTGTAGTTTCCAGGGTCTTTTATAATACACAGATTCAGGTTTACAAATGCAAAGCAAAACAAAAACCACCACCAAGTGTTCTGTTGATCAAATGCATGCTCATCTTAGTCTATTATACACATGAAACAATGGTAAGCAAGTTAAGTAAAATTATAAATGACTTCTCTAACTCAACCACATAATAACTATTTTATATATTGAAAAGACATGAAAAAGACCATTCTTTGCACAATTCAAAAATGATTTAAGGGGGGAAAATGAGATGTAAAAATCATGCCTTTGGCAAAGATTCCATTTTGTGCTCTCTCTCCCTGGCCCTCACTGCTCCTTTTTTTTTCCTCCAGGTACTAAGTGCAGAATCCTTGCAATACTTCCCCACGCCAAATCAATTTATGTCTCGAGATTTTCTTGATCCTCTCTATTCCATCGTCTGGGGCTTCCCAATTTAAAGTGTCATTTTCCAAACGTGTCCGTGTGGCATTTCACCAGCATGTCTGAGAATCAGGATCATCTGGGAATTTTGAAAACATACACAGGAGTTCTCTTGCGGTGGCTGCAGATTAAGGATCCAGCATTGTCACTGCAGTGGTTTGGGATGCGCCAGGCAGCTGTCTGACATGGCATGGGTTCAACCCCTGGCCCAGAAATTTCCCACATGATAATGGCGCAGCCGAAAACAAAATAAAATATATGCAGATCTGGCCCCACCCTAGGTGTGCTAAACCCAAATGTCTGACGGTAAGGCCCAGTGTTCCGATTTAGCTTCGCTGGTGATTCCAACCACCAAGTTCAGGGAGGGACAGGGCTCCATCGGCTAAAATAGACGCCAAATTTAAAAAAAAAAAAAAAATCCAAAAGGCTATTAATTGCAACTTGCATATTTTTCAAGCTCTCATTTGCATTTTAACAGGGGATCCAATGGCAAAATTCCAAAAGATGGTAATTTTGAATATTTTTGGATTTTTTGGCCATTCCTCATTCAGCACATACAGCACCACACTGAGCTTTCCCAGTGACTGTACTACGTAGTAGAGATATGAAAATAAAGTGTTGCCTTCGCAATAAGGGAGCGATAAGAGAATAATAGACACAGATAAATCTCAAGCACAATAACAGAAATATGCACTATGCTTTGGGAATCAAGAGAAGACAGTAATTTCTCCTTGGGGAGTTTGGGAAAATGTTATTGAAACGGTGATATGTGAGCTGGTCAAAAGGTGAGTAGTTTACCAAGTAAACAAAAGCAGATATTATTAAAGGGTGGAAAGCGGTGAAAAGTGCAGCCTGTTCGGGCAGTGGATTGTTTAGTCCTTGCGCAGAGAAAGATGATTCTGAGAGTAATTGGAGCCTCCTGGTGAAGGGATTCGAATGCCCTGCTAAGAGGTTTACGTCTCAGTCTAAAGATGGATCAGCGAGCATCTCTTCGGTTGCAAGGGATACGAAGCTCAGAGAAAACGGTCCCACACGCCGGTGCCCCGACAGCCGCTGACGTCTCGCTTTCCTCCCGCTGCTTTTATCTCGGGCGCCACCTGGCGGTAAGAAAACTGCCCGCGAGCTGGAGGTCCGCTCTTCCCTGGAACCAATCCAAAGCAAAGGGTCCGTCTCCCAAAGGTCTCCTCGAAATCTCAAGGTTCTTTCAAGGGGCCAGACAGCTACCTGGCGCTCCAGAGTCTCATCCCCCAGGGTCTGCTCTGAGCAGAAGGAGAGCGTTCCGTCTGTGGTTTATATCACACAGTCCCAGAGTCCTTCTGAGGGGACCGACTGGGCCTAGAGTCCCCTCCCTGAACGGAGGGCTGTGCTGAGAGCTGAGGGACAGCAGAGGGAGGACGACGGATCAAGACTGGCCACGTGCCCCTCTCAAAGCAATCGTGTGGGTAGGGACTATGGTGCCCTCACAGAAAAGGCCAAACAAGACAAAACAAAGCAAAACAAAACATAGGGAGTTGAATGCTTAGAATCAGAGACAAAGGAACCTCATGGAACAGAAGTAATTCTGAGAAGAAGAGACGGATGCCAGAGTCGAAAGGAAGGATAATCGCGCGGAGTAAATGAGAGAGCGCATGAGGAGAAGTGCAAGGCACAGTCTTTCGTTAATAACTTTTTGGGGCATCTCAAGGAGTGGGTGTGGAGGGGGAGACAGACAGAGGAACCAGTGCTCCTCCCGGCGTTTCCATCCTCCACTGCCCCTAACGTGAGTGTTTCTGTGCACAACTGGGCCCGTGTCAGAGGTAGTTTCAGGGTGTAACTCACACTTTCACCAGACAGTCTCTGTGCCCTTAAGATCCAAATGAGTAGATGCTGAATCTCTCAGACATAATTAAAACTATGAAACCACTGAGAAACTTACACTAATACCCTCTCTCATAAACACACAGGCATGCATTTTCTTGGATTTTAATCTATGTGTTGCTAATTAATGCAATGTTAATTAAAATTGTGAGTTCGCCATACTGTTACTGCTGTTGGAGCTGGTTTTTCAGCAGAAACTCTTTTACAAGTTGTTCTTAGGAGCCTCTAAAAAGAGTATCTCTATCTAAAGGGTTTCTGGTATTTGATTTTAACTGCTAAAAAAATATCTTTAATTACAGCTTGAAAGAAGTTACAGCAAAAAGTATTTTAAAGAAATTGGAATTGTGAGAATAAAACATTCAAAATTCTTATCTGCTTGTTTACTTTCAAGAACACTAAGTATAAAATGTCAATTTTAGATGAAACATTAAAGAATTCTTTGGAGATGGATTTTTTTCAGTCTTGCCTACCCCATTACTCGTTCGATTTGTTGCTCATTATTAAAGAAGATAGAGTGTTTTATGCACAATATGCAAGCAATTTAAATTATCTAAATGAGTCCTTTAAGCAGCTGTCATCTGTGTCTGCACCTTCCGTTGTCAGAGTAATTCCAGACCCAATTTAACTATGCTCCTCAGTATTTTACTGACATGCCACTTTCATGATTGTCTGTAACTTAAAAATCATTACATCTAGACTTCATTCAAAGAGCACAGACATACGGCAAGAGTCTGCTTTGTCATTTGTTACGTAAGATATATTCTGTCTAGTGAGGAAACTGTGTTTGAAAATGTGCTTTGTGTTGGCTTGAGGACATCCACAAGGTAGAATGATAAAAACAGGGCAAAGGATGCTAGTTTTAGTCACGTTCTTTAGAAACTAAAGTAAGAAGGTGCACCAGCCACGTTGAAAGGAGACGCCAAAAATCTGCACAGAAATAAGAAATACACGTAGTTATTCCATGAGAGTTCCAGCTAGAAGCAACCATTGGCCCATTCAGTCCATCTTCACCCAGGAGGCGAGCACGGTGGACCATGACCCACATGGACAAGGAGTTCTTGGCCCTCGGCACCCACGTTTCTTTGCTGCCACTGGGGAGGGAGGAACAGGCAGTTGGAAGCTCCAGGAAAGAAGCTGAGGGAAGATTCTAGGCTCTGCTGAATCAGTGTCCAGCAGGTTTGCATCTCGGCTGAAAGAATCATAACTGCTCTAGCCCTGGACTTTCAGTCTGTGAGCCCCACTTGTCTTGTGTGTTAAATATGACTGGTAATGCCCACCTTCAAAGCTGATAGTCCAAACAGTCGGCGACTTGTAAGACACAAGTTCCCACCGGTCAGCACAGACGTGTGGCCAGTTAGAACAGGCACAGACGGTGAGTAGCAGCTGAATATCTGCCACAAACTGCCCGCCCCACCAGAATGCAGATATGGCGATCAAGTGAGACGGCTGTGAAAGCTCTAACAGCATAAAATTCACAGGGCTCTGAGTAGCTGTCTTGTTCTCATCCTTCTTCCTCTATCTCCCCTTCATTCAGGCACACGACTGACTGCAAAGCACATTCTCCTGGTCTCAGTGACACCGGTTCCAGAAAGTCCTACACTCAAAGGAAGGCCGGAAAAAGTCTGCCCAGCTCTACGGATCATAAGTAAGTAATGTGCTGCCTGTAAGAAAACGTAGGTTGTTCACAAGTCTGTCATCCACTCTTTTTTTTTTTTTTTTGTCTTTTGTCTTTGTTGTTGTTGTTGTTGTTGCTATTTCTTGGGCCGCTCCCGCGGCATATGGAGGTTCCCAGGCTAGGGGTCCAATCGGAGCTGCAGCCACCGGCCTACGCCAGAGCCACAGCAACGCGGGATCCGAGCCGCGTCTGCAACCTACACCCCAGCTCACGGCAACGCCGGATCGTCAACCCACTGAGCAAGGGCAGGGACCGAACCTGCAACCTCATGGTTCCTAGTCGGATTCGTTAACCACTGCGCCACGACGGGAACTCCGTGTCATCCACTCTTAAAACTTCTCTCTGCACCCATTCTTTTTAAATTCCCATGAATTACCAGCTAAGTACTGATGATTCCCAAATCTATGCCCCCAATCTAAGTCTCTCCAAATCTGTCTTGAACAGTTCCATTTATGCCATTCATTCTCTCACTGAACAAACATTTATCTAGCAACTGCTAGGTGCCAGGCCTCTGCTAAGCACTGGTCATTTAGTAGTGAATAAAAACAAATACCCCGACCAGACCATGTCCAAAAGAAAGTCTCATCTTTCACCAGAATCAATTCATCTTCCTGTCTTTCCCAATTCAGTGAATGGCATCACCAATTAACCAGCTGCCCAAGTCAGAGTCTTGCCTGACATACTCAGTTCCTCCCTCTGATTCTCCAACACCCCACACAAAATCAGCCTCATCAATCATGCCTATTCCTTAATGAGTATCTGCTAGGATCATACTACTTGATAAAAGAAGAGATATTAGTATTTCTATACCCCTTGTAGGAGTTTTTACTGGAAAACATTTTTGTAACTGTTACAGTACAGTGCTTTATATTTGAAGATAAACTTTTAAAAAATAAAATAAGAGCACATTTACTTGGAGGACAGAAAGCTTTTCCTCCATCACCTCTTTCAGAGTTCTGGCGTTATTGCTCTGGTCCTCTGTGCCCTCCATGGTACCTTTAATGATCATTTTGATATCGATTCCACCTTGAAATGTGTTCCACACCGTCTGTGACCTCTGCCTTCCCGTTTTCCCATTGAAATGTATATGTTTCACTCCTGCTAAGAAGCAACCCACATGCTTTGTCTTTTGAAGGTGAGGTTTCAGCCTAAAATTTTCTTTGCTGTTTTACACTTTATATTTTATCAGCAAGAGGCAAGGTTCAGGAAGAGAACACTGTTCTTTTGGTGGTGGTATATTCTATCTGAGTTTGCACAACATCTGAAATTGGAGGCTGAAACACTGGGTCAAATACATAGTAGTGACTGCTGGGCTTTGAAAAGCCTTTTTTCACTTCACTTAAAAATTCTGCAAGGTCCATGCTGTCCTATCACAGTAATATTTTCTTTGAATAACTTATATTCAAAGTTTTGCTTTATATTATGGCTCCAAGAATTTCACACATGAAAGAAGGTTTAAGCAGGTCAAAAGAACCACCTGAGTATCTAAGCCCTCAGATTGTCATTACAAAGTAAAGAACAATATAAAAATTAACATATGCCCCATGGTAGCAGCTGTATTTATTTTAACCTTTTATATCACTGCAGCTTTTGTGCTTTTCAGAGTCTTAGATCAGGACATAATCCTATCAGGATGTACTCATTCCTTTCACACATGTTGACTAAGAGTATCTTGCAAGGACCGAACCACGCACTCTTTTAGCTAAGGGGATACACAATGAGGTTATACCTATGGTGCTAAACACAGAAGAAAAGAGGCATAAAGAGCTTATTACTTTCGTTTCTAGTAACACTATCTGTCACAATCTCCAAATTAAAATTTACCCTCTCTTTTCTTCTGGTCACTGCCTTGACTCTCATAGCAGAAAATTGAAAAGGGACTCATACATGGTCATCCACTATAAGGAAGGACCATCCCAGAGAATGGCAAAGTCAGGCTGCTCCATGAAATCCAAGTGAAGTTTGCCACAGTCTAATTTGCTAATTCATTCAGTGACATCACCTCCGTGCTTAAAATATATCAGACACTGTGTTGCAGGCTGGGGTTATAATTGTGGTTAAGCAAGAAAAGAGTCTGTCCTCAAACACCTGATGATAGAAGAGGCAGAAATTAATACAGTGAATATCACGAATATCCAATTACTACATGGGAAGACATCTATGAATAGATAAAGGGTCTATTATAGCCACATAAGCTATGTCCTGCCCGCCCCTTTTGTCTACACTAACTATTGCTCCATCCTTAAAAGTAGAGCCTCGTTAAGAAGCTGGAAAGTGCTGACTTCAGTCAGGCAAATATTTATAGGGAAAATCCAGTTATTCCACCTACCTCTGCGTACACTTTCACACTCTGAATACGTTCCCTTGAGAATGGGTGACGATTTCTAAAACCTGTAGCTCGTTTGTTCTTTTGGGTTGTCGTGTTTCATTTTACCCCCAGCTATATACCATAATTGCTGATTCCTTCATTGTTGGGAAGGTAATTTAAGTGTCATGAGAGAAACACAGGTTTTGGAATAACAAGTCCACCACTTAGTAGTTTTAACCTCCCTGCATCTCAGTTTCCTTGTCTGTAGTGGGAATACTTGTAAGGAACTACTTTTCCATACAGGCTTATGATGGGAATGACATAATACAATTTAGGTAAAAGTCCATTCTGGTGCCTAAAGGCTTAAAATACATTATCTTTCTGGTGTAAGTGTGTGTCCTTTTCCCATAAGAATCTCTAATCCATCTCCTTTGTTTATAGTTTCATCTCCAATGCTAATCATATATAACTGTCCAGTCGATATTTCTGCTGCGATGTCTAACTTGCATTTCAAACTTAGCAAGTAAAAAACTGAGATTTTTCAAATTACCCTACCACCACCAAGTTTCCTGTTTCCCACAAATCCATTTCTTCCCAGCCTGGATATTCATTTAATTGCTCAAAGCTTGGGAATTAAACTCCTCTTCTCTTAGATCCCACTTTTTTTTTTCTTTTTCTGCCTTCTAGGGATGCACCCTTGGCATATGGAAGTTCCCAGGCTAGGGACCAAATTGGAGCTGGAGCTTCTGGCCACAGCCACAGCCACACGGGATCCAAGCCATGTCTGCAACACACACCACAGCTCACGGCAACACCTGATCCCTGACCCACTGAGGGAGGCCAGGGAATGCACGCACATCCTCGTGGATACCAGGTGGATTCATTTCCAGTGAGAATCAACAATAAACATTGTCAGGTTTACTTTCAAAATATATTTATAATCTCACTACTTATCACCACTTTCTGTGATGAAAATATATGTAAAAAGCCATCATGGTCTCCTATCATCTCCCCAAATTCTCTGTACTACTTTTGAGGCTACACAGAATAGTCAAACTGAGTCTTCTCAAATGGGAAACTGATACACCATTCAACCATCTAAAACACTCCAACGATTTCCCATTGCAATCAGAATAAAAATCAAAGTCCCAATCACAACTTAGGAGTTCTTTTGTGATCTGGTTCCCCTAGGTCATGGCTACCCCCATGATTTTTGCATTTCACAAATCTCTCCTTCAATCATCCCATTGTGGCCACTTACCCACCTTGCAGCTTTTTACCTATGCTCACCATTCCTTTGGCTTGAACTGATATTCCCAGATTATCCACTTGGCGCATTTAAAACTCATTCAGTTCCAAAACTGTACTCTATCCCTCCCCCCTTCTGCTAACATAATCACTAAATTTGACGACTTAAAACCCTCTTCTCTGACATCAGAACACAAGTAAATATCTTAGCAACAACATACAAGAGGCCCTGCAGTCAGCATGACATGGTCATGATTCTTTAAATCTCCATCACCCACGCCCTTCACATTTCACCTCACTTTGCTTTTTTTCTTCCTAAGATAGTTTTCCCATGAAGAAAGTAAGAAATCCCGCTGCAATTACAGTGCCTGATTCAAGGCAACTTGATGCCTGTGGTTCCGCCTCTTTTCATCCATCGTTGCACATTTTGATCCAAAAGGGAAAAAAAAAAGTGTTCTTTTTCTAATCATGCATATTGACTTGCTGTGCATACTGCTCTTCTTCCCCATCTCACAGCTATGTTCTAGCGCCTGAAGTGATGCTCCAAGATGTCCTAAAAACATGTTTTTAATTTTTAAAGAAGTATTCCCTTCTTATGCATTAATAACTTCTTGGGTATCTTGTGGATATCTGCCCACATCCAGTTCAGCAACATTCAAGGGCAGCAGGGCTGGCTTCTCTGATGACAGACATTGCCCGTCCAGGATTCTGCCACTGCTCCTACAAGTGTGCCATTTGATGACTCAAAAGTAATTGATGGAACTCATCAGAAGCCTATCCAAAGTCTGGAAGTGAACTAAGAAATATGGATGAAAGATGACGGATAAAATCATCATGGAAAAATACGTTTCTTTTCCTTTTTTGTTTTTCTTGGCTATGCTCAGAGCATGCAGAAGTTCTCATGCCAGGGATCAAACTCATGCCATAGCAGCAACCTGAGCCATAACAGTGAGCCACCAGGGAACTCCAATAAATACATTTCTTTACTCTAGGTTTATTCTCTCCACTCACGCCCATGATGATTGAGTTTTACTCAGCTGCATTTATGGCTCCTGTTTATTCATCCATTCAGTTTCCTATGAAATACTTATTATCAATTTATGTTCATACACCCCTGTGCCAGGGAATAACAAAGAATGAAGCGTAGTGGCTGACATGTAGTAGACCCTCGGCAGTGTCTTAAATGCACAGACACACTGGTGACCGAAAACACAATACTTACCAACGAGGATATCACGTTTAGCAGGAAAGGTAAAGGGCAAACACACGGAAGGGCATTACCATAGCGAAGGGATAAAACGCACGCAGAACAGTGCTTGGCACATAGTGGGCAACACATATTTATGGAATGGATGAACAGGAGTGAGTGAGTAGGCACTAGGTATGGCGAGTTCACAGAAAATGAAACACCTAATTTTTGCCAAACAGACAGGGAAGGAATGGCTGAGGTGGTATCATCTGAGAAAGACCTGACATTTGCTTAGCTATTGGCCAGGCAGTCTAGGGAAGGTTGGCATGCTGACTACATGAGCAGTATGAGCTAGGAGAGCAATATGATTGGGGAGGCCTAGTGAAAAATACAGCATAAGGCCCTTTGTTCAAAAAGCAGGGATAAAAGTATAGTTAAAGGGACTAAAATTTTCCTTCTTCTATGGTCTTTCTTCCAGCAGTCCTAATGTTTATTTGCTATTTAATGACATTTTAAGTAAAGAGAAATTAAAATTTTAAATTATGAGCACTAGCTGTGCCACTCATCTTTATTTTTTCCAGTGTCAGTCCTAGATGAAAATATAAGAACTTTTAACTCCTGTGCAGAATCACTGAATTACACAATTTATATCTCATGGCTTGCAGAGGCATAGATATTTTGTTCTTACAAGAACAATGTAAGTGCTGCAAAAATCTAACTCAATTGTTCTCATTTCATTCTTTGATGTGCACGCCATCTACCAACAGTGTACTTCCAGACGTACTGGGGACAAGAGAAGGAGGAAAAGAAAAAGGAACTATGGGTTGCCCCATCATTCACTTTCCATCCATGTCATTATTTTCAGCATAAATAGTTGGCTAATTTAGGTAACAAAGGACGTGACAAGGTCTCTTACTATTCTGAGTTTCTCATATCACCACTGTCTTCTGTGGCATTTAAAGCAAATTCTGATGCAGTAGGAAAGTGTGGTCTCTTGGACTTTCTGTGTCTCTGCGGACTCAGTTGTAGACTTAATCCCAGTACTTTACTTGCAGTTGCACAGAAATGTGACACACTGGGGGTCCACCAGAATCTTGTACCCACGGGCATCTCAAATCGTATGGGGGAAGAGAGTAACAAACTTCTCAGATTATATGGGGATACATACAAGGTACTAATTCTTGCTCATGCTCTCGTCTTTTTGAAATTTGCTAATAAAACACATTTTCAAAAATAACGACTCTGGAGGCCACTTCAGCACAGGCCCTCTTACGTGTTGGACGCCGTACACAAAGCATGCCCTGGTTCTTAGGCACAATAGCTTAAGCCAGGAGTACATCAGGAACTTGTCGGGGCCTGCCTAAGAGCGATCCTGGAGGGAGGGTAAATGGCACAGCCAGAGAGATAAGCAGGGGTGGTTTCCCCCCGCCCTAGTAATTCCAAGGACAGGAAATCTTCCCAATTCAGGACTTTGGAGACAAAGGATAGAAGACCCAGCTCTGTGGAGCCTGTCGAATCAGGTGGCTGGAGTTCACATCTGCTCCACTTACTAACTAGTAACTGGGAGACCTTGGGAGAATTAATTATATTTTCTGTGCCTTAGTTTCCTCATCTATAAGAAGTATAAAGTAAGAGTTTAAAAAGCACATAGGAGACTGCTGACTTTTAATAAGCACACAATACATGTCCGCTGTTACTGTGTAACCTCTGGTATTATTCTTTCCAACACTTACTGATCACTAACCATGTGCCAGGCACTCGGCTAGCACACACAATAAAAGCACGACTTAGGAAGAACCCTGAATTGTGGCCACAGAGGACTGTCAAAACTGTTTTAACTGTGGCAAGTGAGGGGGTCTTAAGAGAGTATACTAAAGCGACAAGCATCACAGCAAAAGATGCTACTAGAAACGGACCATTAATTAGAGCTGGCAAGCTAAAATGTTTCCTTTATCACGAAAATGAAAATGGAAAATTTGCAGGCAGGGTGGACAAAAGCACCACACTCTTGAAGGCAGAGTTTACTTCTTAAGCAATTTCAGTTTTCCCAGCCCGAACAAATTGTTTTACCCAAAGAAGACATCCAACATAAAATTTAAAATTAGATTTTGACTAGGATCTTGACAATGGGCCTTGACAAACATTTCAGTGAGGTTCTAGTTATGACAGATGTGGGTCCATCTTCTTATAAATGTTAACAGCCCGTACGTGCAAATGGATCCATTTGCCAAGAGGTAAACGTATTTCCAAACTGACTAATTCTCTTTAACCCAAAATTCAAGAAAACCGTTTGCTTGATTTAGAAGCATAAAAATTATTACCACTGTCACTTTGAGTAGGTATATTCCACTGAGCAGGACTTCTGATTCTGGAAGACACCCCCAAGCTCCTTCCTACGTACTTAACCCAGGTTTCCCACACCAAAGTTCTTAAATCTGTTGAATTTTCAGCTGAAATATCACATTCTTAGAAAAGCTCTCTCTGGTTATCCTATCAAAGGCACTTCTCTTCTTCTAGTTCACCCTCTATCTCACGCCACAGTTTTGTTTTGTTTTGTTTTAATTTTTCAGAGCATTTCTTATTCTTTAAATTCTTATTTCATATCTACATGGTGTTATTTAGCTTATCCCGAATGTAAACTCTCATGATGAGAGAATTTTTTTAATTCACCACTATATCCACATCACCTAAAACTGTCCCAGGCACCTGACAGGAACTTAGCATGGTAAGTATTTGGCTGAATAAATGATTGAGTGGATGAGCTTTTAGCCTTCCTTTTCTTTCCATTATAATTTATGGTGCGTTTCAGAAGTATAAGTAATTACTCATTTGATGTTCTAATTGATTTCTGCAAAGAGTTAATGTTTGATCTGGTTCGGAAAGCATTTGGTGTTTTATCTTATCTGGGCAGAAAAAATTAGCTTATTCTCTAAAATGTACACCCGGAAAACAATCCAATTCTTACAGAAGAATTGAAACAAATACTATAGCTCTGAGTGCTACCTTAACTATGGACTATGAGAAACTACAGCTATAAACAAATCAATCTAGTAGGCAGAAATCACTCATTCACACTCCATTCTTCCAGGTCTTGCTCAATCTCATTATCTCTGTGAGGCGGCCCCAGAGCCCTCCATCCTCCTCAGTTAATTAATCACTCGTGAGTCTCTGTTTCTGTATCTACTTTCTATCCCCACCTTTGCTGGCATAGAGAATTCCATTTAACTGTTTAGGTATCTTTCTCTTCTGCTAGAATGATATAACCTTTGGGACAGGAATTGTACTCATTTATCTGATTAGCCCTAGCGCCTATTACATAGCAGAAATCTAAAGTGTTAGTTAATACATTAGTCCATCATTCTCCAAAAACAAAATGCATCTTTAGACTTTCATAGTCTGCAGATCTTCAGAGTCCTCAGAGACCTATAGATAAGTTAATATTGTGCTAATATCTGGGGGGGGGAGCATAAAATCGGGGTTTGGAAGTAGAAAGTCCAGTTTCGTGGTCCAGATCCACCCCTTGCTAGCAGTGTGGTTGTGAGCACTTGGAGCAAAATCCGTGTAAGACTAGGTTTCATCACCTCTAGAGTAGGAATTACAAACATTCACAAAGGGTTGTGAGGATTAAATGAGACAGCACCTCTAAAGTGTTTACCATGGTCAAAATCCAGGGTCTTATACAACAAGTGAGTTTAGTTTGTATATTTTCAAATGGCTGGGAAAAAAGTGAAAGAGAAGATATTACGACATTTGAAGAATTACATAAATGACAAGTTGCAATGTCCACGAATAAGGTTCTACTGGGACACAGTCTCTGCAGTATGGTTTTGATAGAGTTGGGTAATTGTGAGAGACCCTGCCCAGTACACAAAGCCTGAAACATGTCCTATCCTAAGGATGGGAAGACGTCACCCATCCTTATTTAAAAACAAAGGATCGTCCTTATTTTCATGCTACAGGAAAGGACTGCTCTCTCTGAAACTTCATCTGCTCCACCTCCCACCCCCACCTTCCCAGTGTGGGGTCCCTTTGCGTTGCTTAGACAGACATCACACAGGAAGGACAGTTTGTTAGCTCAGCTCATCAGCCTGATGCGCCAACATAATGTCCTACTTTAGGGGCAAAATCCTACGCTCTTCTAATTTACTATGCTTCTAAAAACGCTTCAGAGTCACTACAATTGACTTTAAAGCTGAGGACATTCTCTTGTTATCTAACTAACCTCAACTGACTTTCCAAGAAAAGGAGCTACACTGCAAAACAGCTTGAAAAAGCCCCTCATGCTTGTCCCAGATAGTGCACTCTTCTCCACTTGATATGCATCTTGAAATAAAGTCAATTTTCTTTTTAGCTTGGCTAAAGAGAGAGAAAGATGCATTTGTTCTCGGGCTTCATGAAACACTGGAATGGGTAAGTTGCCGTTTCATTTATTTGATGATAAACTTCAGGGAGAACAAAAAATGTAACACTCAGAGAAAATTAGCATGTCATTTATTGTACCAGATAGTCCTCCCGAGACGGGTCTGTGCTTTTGGCATTTTTTTTATACGCGTACTTCTTTGACTTCCTCACCTTCATTTTTGGTGCCCAACACAAATCTGAAAAGAATACAAGTGCTTATCCACAAACGCACCTTTCCATTTCTCATTTTCCAAGTAAATCAACAAATTTGAACAGATGACAGAGCCAGTGAATTGCTACACAATACCGCTGCTCTCAATTAACCTCTCCTCTGGGCAATGCAGCTGAAATAAGTTCCCTTTGTCTCGGGGCTACATCTTAAGGAAAACAAGGTATAAACTGATGAAAGGGAGAGGAATCCTTCAGATGGGGCTTGTTAGGACAACATCTAAGTAGCCATCTTTTCTCTCCTATGTATCTCTTAAAAGCAGAAGCAAAGAGTCCTTAAAACATTTCCCATTTGTTTTGAAGTAATCACCGTTGAGGTTGATTTGAAAGGCTGCTCTGTGATGGTGAGTGAGCGCTGAGCTGCATCCTGCATGAGAAGTGAAACATCGCCTCTCGGAAAAGACTTTGCTCCCTTGCCTGATGAAAACCATGAAAACCCTCTTCCAGGCATGGAAACAAATACTTAAGTCCTAAAAGACAAATTCACCAAATACACACACAGACACACACACACACAGGAGACAAAGGCATTTCCACATGCAGAACTGGAGAAGGTGGATATTTGCAAACTAGTCCCATGAATTTAGACAATCATTTGAGTTAGTGAGAAATGTAAAAATTAGAATGCTGCGAGTGAGTTTCTCCACAGCTTGCTCACTCTATCTTAAGAGAAAATGCATTTAGACACTATTTTCCTCAGACTTAGAGCCGGGGGAAAAAAAGCATTTTACAATTTCCAACCTGAAAAGAAGAGCTACAGCATAGAGATATATCAGCTGATAAAAGTAATGCTGACCAGGAAGCTTTTAAATGATTCTCAAAATCTTTTATCAAGCTATATTCTATTATAGAATATGGTGGATTTTTAAATTGGATTTCCCTCAGGCTGCGAAAGTAAGCTTGTTGTGCTGCCACTATCTCCTTTGAGGGAGCCCCAGGGTTATTAACCCTCTTTCTTAGGAAACATAGGCTAATATTCCAAGGCTGAGTTTTAAGGGGAGTTGGCATCTGCAGACTATAGAGCACCTGGCAGATTATGCATTCCTTAGCTCAGCCTATATTTATTGAGCCCCACTAGGTGCTGTGGATGCCTCAGTGGACAAAACAAGCAAAAGCCCCTACCACTGAGGCATTCAACTTCTAGTTGAGGGATACATGTAACAGACAATAAAAGCTTCAAAAAAGCCAGTAACAATGTATATTAAAGATGATTAGTGCAACGGGGCGAATAAGGCAAGGTGGATGAAAAGGACTGAATGGGGCGATCATTTTAAAAGGAGTGATCAGCTCTCTGTGAGAAAGAGACACCTGAACATCTGAGGGGTCAACATCCTGGAGAATGACTCGGGCAGAGGGAACAGCCAGTACGACAGCCCTGAGGTGGAAATGTGCCCGTATGTTTGAAAAACATCAAGGACGCCAGTGGCAGGGGCGCAGGGGGTGGGTGGGCATAAAGCGAGTGAGGTTGAAGCAGTAGCAGTGTGCAAACTAAGGCAGAAGGGGGCAGATGGTTTAAGGTGTCTCAGGCATTCTTATTTAGGGTAATAATCTGAACAAATGAAGACCACTGGTAGATTCTGAGTAGACGTAGAGCTGTAGAGCCGATTATGTTGGTACAGCGTGAGCGTTTGAGAAGCTGAAATTCACTGTCCTACATAAAGCAGGACTTATCGCACAGGAGATGGGGCACTATGAATATATTACGGTTGAAACTCCTTGTTTAGAACACAGGAGAACTGGAACAGACCTGGAAAGGTCTGTTGCGTGATAAGTGAGTCCTTTACTTTCTCCGTGCCTCCAAGAGGTCGTAAAGAATGATGTTGCCTGCCACGCACGGCTCTCAAGAAAGGTCTGAGAAACTGGGGAGACCGTGGGGGACAGACAGAGTGTCAGATCAATGTGGGGTGTCTTAGAGCTCAAGAGTTAATGATGCCCTTGTGTACATGCTGGTTGTCACAGCAATTATCGTCCTCCCCATCGGGAGCCAGCGTATCGAAGCTGAGGCTGGAAAGTCCGATTTTCAGATCATTATTCTCGTGAGAACGACAGGCTATAAAGTATGGCTAAGAGTTTCACAGTGATAATGCAGGGAGGTGCTGACGGAAGGCCACTAAGATAGATGTCAGATCAGTCTATCATATGGAAAACTCAGAAGTGGTATGCAAAACGCAGGAGAAGCTCCATCCTAAATCAAGCGTGCCACCAATCATGCAGTGACAAGGCTAGCTCCTGGGAAAGCTAAGAGAAAGAATAAGAATTGCCATTATGAGTATGTCTGATTTGTCTTTTTCTACCCCTGCTCAGGCAGGAAAACAGATTTCTGTTAACTGAAAAACTAAATGGAATCAGATTTTTTTTAATGCCAAAAACAAGAGTGAAGTGTTTTTGAAGATTAAAACTACACGAAGAAAATAGATCGATATGCAGAATAACAGATGACCTAAAAATAAACTCTCTTGTATAATCAAAGTCCTGCAAGTCATATTTTGTGGAATGCAATTATGGAAGACAGGTTTGCTCCATGAAGACACTTTCTCTGGGAAGCTTATGATTTTTTAAAAAGCAAATAAGTTAACTGTACGTAAAAACATGACTCCCCTCAAATTGAAATAAAATGAAGAGGTTTATCAAGTATTTTCTCCTAAAAGGAAGTCTGGAAGGATGGGCACATAAAACAGGAATGTTCTGACGCTAGAGCACAAAGACTGAGGAAGTCGCCGGGTGACAATGTTTGCTTAAAAGAGTACAGAAGCCTGCAGTCAAGCAGATTTGGGACATAGCATGCTTCTAAAAGGGACAGACTAGATAATAGGGTCCAATGACAGGACATTTAGAAGGAGGGATGTCAGAACAGCAAGAAACATATCATCCAGTGCAGGGAATATAGCCAACATTCTGTAATAACTATAAATGGAATATAACCTTTAAATATTGTGAAGCACTATATTGTACACCTAATAATTAAATTGTATATCAACAATAACTCAACAATAAAAAAAGAAAGAAGTTCAGTGAAAGCACCAATTCAAAGTGACACAATGCAAAGGGACATGAAATCCCAAAGAGAACACTTCCTATTTTATAATTTTGCTGAAGTTTGCTTTCATAGATTATGAAAAAAAAATTGTGTCCGTAATATTTTTAAAGCATCTGGTTTCCTCTTTTGCAGCTGTATAAGCTGAGATTCCAAGAGGTTAAGTGATTTACCTCAGACCATAGTGCTAAAATTGGGTCTTAAATTCAAAAGTTCAATCAAAGTAACATTCCTTGGCTTCTAAACTTTTAAATATCATGAAAAGAATAAAAGATTCTTGCAATACTCTTTTAATACTCTCCTCTCCTTTTTGGAAAATTATTTGTAATGGCTTTTGCCAAGGGAGTTGAATTCTTCTTCTAGACAATCTAGTTTTTTCTTTCTTTTGTTTGTTTGTTTGCTTGCTTGCTTGCTTCTTACAGCCACACCTGCAGCATATGGAAGTTTCCAGGCTAGGGGTCGAATCAGAGTTGCAGCTGGCTGCCTACACGTCAACCACAACGACTTAGGATCCAAGCTCCCTAGTCTTCGACTTACACCACAGGGTCCTTAACCCACTGAGCCAGGCCAGAAATCAAACATGAATCCTCATGGATACCAGGCAGGTTCATTACTGCTGAGCCTCGACGGGAATTCCCAATCTCCTAGTTTCTTTTTTTTTTTTTTTCCCCACTGTACAGCAAGGGGGTCAGGTTATCCTTACCCAATCTCCTAGTTTCTAAGCAAAATAGTCTTTGTACCTATCAAGTGTTTCATATATACAGGTGGGTTGATTATTTGATCTACTTTTCACTTTTTAACTTTCTCTTATTTTCCCGGTACATTTTTTATCAGTGTTGACAGATGAGGCAATTTTAAAAATGATTTAGGAAGATGTTGTGACAATATAGAGCATAAGGCATAGGTGGATGATAAATTTATATCTGATAAAGTATGAGATAACAATTCAAAATCAACAATCTCAACGATGCTCGAAAAAATGGGAACACAGGGAGAACATATGCCGACACACTGATGACTACAAATAAAACAGAGGGGGGGAGTTCCCGTCGTGGCGCAGTGGTTGACGAATCCAACTAGGAACCATGAGGTTGCGGGTTTGGTCCCTGCCCTTGCTCAGTGGGTTACCGACCCGGCGTTGCCGTGAGCTGTGGTGTAGGTTGCAGACGCGGCTCCTGCGTTGCTGTGGCTCTGGTGTAGGCCGGCGGCTACAGCTCCGATTCAACCCCTAGCCTGGGAACCTCCCTATGCTGCAGGAGCGGCCCAAGAAATGGCAAAAAAAAAAAGCAAAAAAAAAAAAAGAAAGAAAAGAGAAAAGAAAAAATACAGGGGACTGAGGGAGTCCTGCAGTCGAGATCACTGTCAGCTTCCTGGCTTTGCTATCGTGCTGCATTTCCATTAGATGTCACCATGGAGGAAAGCAGGGTAAACAGACCATATGTCCTATTTTTGCAACTTCCTCTGAGTCTACGATTAATTTTAAATAAAAAGTTCAACAAAAAGCATAAATTAGAGGAGGGATCCATAGGCCTCCTCAGACTGCCAGAGGGGTACCAAAAAGGTTAAGAACCCCTGGCCTCACCCTTGTTAGTAAACATACGGTGAGGACAGACTCAGGGGCAGGCCCGAGCCTCCGCCACGGAGCTCCTCCCAGTTGACAAGATTCAGACAGACCCATTTTCAGGAATCCTTGAGAACCCGTCCTTATCTGTACAGTGGCTCATCCACAAAACCCACTCAGATCCAGAAAACCAGCAGGGAACTTCCGCAGTGCCGTTGCTGAGTGTCTGCACACTGTCTTGTAGCACCTCTTCCACCCCACCCTTTCTACTTTAGTAGGATCTAAAACAAACGAGATCGGGTCAGCAGGAGCTCTTTCTACAACTTAAAAAGAAAACAAAAATCATGATTAGTAAAGAGAGCCGAGGCCCTTTTGCTTGTTCTACCTCATTAATTTATGAGTTTTTTCCAAGGATAAAGACAAGATCAGGAACCTGGCTTATTATAGAAGATGTAGCAAGTATTTTATCCTTCATTTCACGAAAAAATATAGTATTATATTAAGAAATATGAATAGGTCACACATTTTTCTCAGTAATACCTACAGAATATTTTAAAAATTAAATATATGCACATTGAGACATATGGATTCGTTGACCAATGGGGACTTGCTATGTGGCACAGGGAACTCTACCCAATATTCTCTGGTGGTCTAACGGGAAAAGAATCTGAAAAAAAAGGCATGTGTGTACATGTATAACTGAATTGCTTTGTTATACAGCAGAAATTATTACAGCATTGTAAATCAACTATACTTCAATAAAAATTTAAAAAATTAAAAGAAACTAAATGTTAAATCTCTAGCAAATCACATTTAAAAATTAAGTCTATTACTAAGGTAATATGATCTGGAGGATGTAATTTTAAAACCTATTTTTGCAAATAATACACTGCCAAATACACAAAACAATGTTTGGGAACTTAAATATTTCATCTATGCATACCAAAAAAAGAAATTATGGGCAAATGGGTTGTCTAGAAGGAGATACAAAAGGAACAAAAATTTCTACAAGTAATTATTGCTTAAACTTCAACAACAGAGTATCACTTTGCATTTCAAACGTGAAAGGCAACGTTTACTTATTTATTTATGTATTTATTTATTTATGTTTATGGCCACTGTGGCATATGGAAGATCCCAGGTTAGGGACTGAATCAGAGCTGCAGCTGCCGGCCTGTGCCTGAGCCACAGCAACACCAGATCCGAGGTGCCTACAAACTGCACCACGGCTTATGGCAACGCCAGATCCTCAACCCACTGAACAAGGCCAGGGATTGAACCCACATCCTCATGGACACTAGTCAACCTCTTGACCTGTTAAGCCACAATGGGAACTCCATGTGAAAGGCAACTGTTATAATTGAGGCTTAGCTTCCTTGAGTTTTGAAAGAAAGAGAACAAATTTCAGTATCTCTAAAATGAAATCATCCTTCTTACACAGATTCATATCCTTTGGCATAAATATGGAAAGTACTTTGAAAAGCATCTTGGACTCTCTCTCTTTTTTTTTTTTTTCTAATTAAAATTAACTTTGAACCCAGAGTGCCTTCATTAAGCTCAGAAACAGCCCAGGCTGGTTACTCTAACAATTCTGCCAGGGAAATTATACTGGTTTCCTAGGGCTGCCATGAAAAATGACCACAAACTAGGTAGCAAGTTTGTTCTCTCACAGTCCGGGAGGCCAGAAGTTGAAATCAAGGTATCTGCGGAGTTGGTTCATTCTGAGGTTCTGAGAATCTACAAAGATCCTTTTCCAAATAAGGTCACATTCAAGAACTTGAGGGATTATGACTTAGGCATATATTTATTTTATTTTTTTTGGAGGTCACAGTCAACACACTACAGCAATGATCTTTTTTAATAATAAATAGAGGGGGAAAAATGGTAACCTCTACATCATCAAAAATAATATAGGCTTAAGGTTTGGCCACATGGTAATGGTAGTATCACCCTACACATATGTAAGTCTTCTTAATAGTTTAAAAGATCTTTTTAAAGATAGGTGTATCCTTATTCTCATTTTACAGATGGCAAAGCTGATGATAAGACCAGTTAATGATTTATCGAAGTCGAACCAAAAGAGGGTGGAGGGACATGTCAAAATTGAACTCAGCCTTGCAACCCAGGTTCCTAATTCCAAGGAAGACCCCCTAACCTATGAGAACGTTTCTACCTGGCATCTGATACAAAGAGAGGACATAAAAAGAAGCTGGT
The DNA here is from genome assembly GCF_016906955.1 of Phacochoerus africanus. Classification (NCBI taxonomy): domain Eukaryota; kingdom Metazoa; phylum Chordata; class Mammalia; order Artiodactyla; family Suidae; genus Phacochoerus; species Phacochoerus africanus. Next base: position 106,520,447 of record NC_062550.1, read on the forward strand.
GTCTTAATAAATCCAATATGGTCAAGTAATGTTGCCAGTAAAAGAGTTTGAGCAAATACAGACAAAAATTATTCAGACCATTTCTTACAGTAACGGGATAATATTATGAAAAGAAACTGTGATTCATGTCAACAAAATTGCTGAGAAAGCCTCAGTAAAGGGCTCATTTTGTTATTTTCTTTTTTTCCTTTTCTTTTTCTTTTTAGTGTTAATGTGCACATAACAGAGAAAATGACAAGGCATGGATAATTTAGTTCAAAAAGGCTGAATTACACTTTGCAGGGAAAATCAGTCTGTTCACCTCTTTATTTCTATTTCTCTCTGATGCCATGCTGCAGGATTCCTTCCCTACCTCCTAGACAAAGCTGATGCTATATTTATCATGTGAGATTCTGAAAGGAACCACACACAACATGTTTTTGACACCTACAAGATTGTGTGAGATGTCGGCAGGATACGATTTTAGTTCTTTGATGTTTTTGGATATCCAGCATTTTCCATTGCAATAGAAGTAATGGCCCCAGTTCCTTGCTTTATGTAAGGAGCTTTAATGGTCAGGGACCTAGAATACCTGATATCATGAAGCATGCCTTTTATCTCCCTAGAAATATTGCCTTGCAATCTCTAATGGTCTATAAAGTCATACCAACCTGAATTGTTCAAATCTTAAATTTGGACCTTTCTGGATCAGAACATTCTAAATCATATAATGAATCTATCAAAAAAAGGCTGCATTCATCTTGGACCCAGCAGGCTGACTGGAGGAAAACACAGAAGTTTCTATTAAGTTCTGGTCTAGAAGCATTTGACAATGAAGTGAGTTCACTGGAGGTGATCGCCACAGTCAGCTACATTAATCACTAGGTTCCTGGTGGTTGTGTTCTGCATGCTTGTTACCTAATATGTAAAAAGGCTAGGTAAATCTCACCAGTTCCTTGACAAGCAGCTCTAGCTTTTTATTCTTTATTACAGAATAAAAATCCCACTGAGAAACGGATTTTTTTTTGATAGCTCAATGTCAAGTTAAGTCAGGAAGCACTATTTCATAATGTACCTTTCACTGCTTAAACATTAAGAGTGGTGAGGTGCAAAGCAGTTTGGAACAAAGTGCATGCAAAAGGTAAAGGTGAGAAATGTACAAGGATTTGGTGAGAGAAGTAGCCTCAGCTGCAATGAGGAACTTTCCTTCCTTCCTTTCTCCTTCCTTTCCTCGGCGGCGAAGAAAAACCATTCTTCCCTCTACTTTTCTAGGTTCTTAGCTGAGACGCTTCCTAATAAAGACACATTAACAGGAGAAAAATGAATAGAAATTCAATTATATGTATACTCCTGTTTATATGGACGAGACCAAGGGAAGCTGACTACCTCCTGAAACGGCCCGAGCCACCACCTCAAATGCCGAGTTAAGCAAAAAGAAAGATGTTGCGGACTAAGGATGTGGGAGGAGGTCTATCAAAGGCAGGCTATTAGGCAAGGCAAGCAAGGGTGTGGCTGTTAGAGAGACTGAAGTCCTGCTTCTCCATCCCTAAGAGTTCCTAGAGATTCAGGCATCCTTCTCTCCCTGGGACTGAGAGGGAGACGCCCTCGCAAAGAGCAATTTCCCCTACAAATGGAAATATCTCTTATAAAAGGATAGCTTATACTTGCTTTTCAGAGCTTCTCCCAAGTCTGCTGTTTTTAAAAAATATCCACTTAAAATAATCCTTAGACCAAAGAGGCATGTTTTGAGATGGCAAATGCTGCTTCCCTTCACCTCCCTCCCTCTGTCCCTCTTTTTCTCCCTTCCATCCTTCTTTCCTTTCATCTTCCTTCCTTTCTTTCCTTCTCCTCTTCCCTTCCTTCCTTCTTAGTTCATCCATCCTTTTTAATTTGCTTTCAAAGGAGTGGAAATGCCATGATTTACTCTAGAAGTCTCACTCTGGCCACGAGACATATGGGAATAAACTTGGATGATTCACATTCAATTGAATGATCTTTAATAGTTGGAAAGAATGTTATGATAATGTGACACTATTTTCACTCTTCTAAGCATCATTCAATGTCTAGGATTACTTACTATGTGTCAAACAGTGAATTAGACACTAAGGAGTCCACAGTGAACAAGATATTCAGGAAGCTCAGGCCCTGTAGAGAACCCAGAAGAAGGAAGACAATAACATCTATTTCAAAAAAAAATTTAAATCCAGTTCACGTTTTTTTTTTTTTTTTTTGCTTTTGTCAGAGCAGCACCTGTGGCATATGCAGGTTCCCAGGCTAGGGGTTGAATTGGAGCTGTAGCTGCCAGCCTAGGCCACAACCACAGCAACTCAGGATCCAAGCCACATCTCTGACCTACACCAAAACTCATGGCAACAATGGATCCTTAACCCACTGAGCGAGGCTGGGGATTGAACCTGCATCCTCATGGATGCTAGTCAGATGCACTTCCACTGAGCCACGACAGGAAATCCCCCAGATCCAGTTCTGATCTGAGACCTGAATGAACAGTTTGCTATGTTAGAGAACAGGATAGAGCAGAATGACAAATTTCTATACTATAGTCAAGAAAGAAAATGCAATTTCATACTATTTAGCATAAGAAAATAATGAGTCCAGTATAATAAGACATTCCAGTTGATGAAACAATTCTTTCAATACCAAACAACATCAATATCACTTGTCTAAAAGAATATAAAGGGCAGGTTGAATATTATTTATATGCAAAGTACTGGCTATTCACTATATGTAACACAAAAGCTGACTAAGCCCTAGACTTTTTCACTTAAGAATTTGTCATTTAGAAGAGGAGACATACATAAATGACCACATTGTAAAAAACCAGCTATGGTAAATGTGATATGACTAGCAAAAAGAAAAAAAAGGTTTCAGAAGATGAAAGGAACAATTGTTTTGGAACGTGAGTCAGATTGGGTCGCTTCTCTGCTGAGATCTTTTAGTGGGTTCTTGCCTTACTCTACATAAATGTCAAAGTCCTTGCAGTGAGCTTTAAGGCTCTACACAGTTTGGCTACTATTATATCTTTGACCTCATCTCCTACACTATTCCACCAGCTTACCCTGTTCAGCCTGTAGGGGCTCTGAGCAAGCCTTCTCAAAATGTGTCATTTTTGCATGAAGATTATTTTGAGCTAAAGGCAAATGAGACTCTATGAGTTCAAGAGAAACCATTGTCCTTCCCTTAATTACTCAGAAGACTTTAAATTGGGATGTTTCCCAGGAAAACATTATTACCTGAGATAAATGTTACCTAAGTGTTCCCATCCATGTGGCAGGACAAATATCTAGTAACCAAACAACTGCTCTTCTTATCTTCCTGTGAGTGACCCCCTTGTCCTTGGAAGCCACAGACCCCTGTCCTATTCCTTAGCTCAGGATAGAATATATACCTCACTTTAACTTCCATCTCCGAACTCCTTATGTATGTGGGGTTCCCATATGTACAAATTAAATTTGATTTTCTTCCATTGATTTGTCTCATGTCAATTTACTTCTTAGACCAGCCAAAATAACCTAGAAGAATGGAAGAAAGTTTCCTTTCTCTCCAACAAGCCGCCAAGGACTGCTTGATGTTTCACAAAGTACCAAACACAATTCTGCACGAAGGCTTTGGACCTCTTTCCTTCAAATACCCACATGAAAAACTCTCTTACCTCCCTCAAGACTTTAGCTCAAATTCCATCTTCAAAGGGACACCTAATGACTCCCTTATTCAAAGTTGAGATGCTATTTCCAAAGTATCTTTTTTTCAAATTCCTTTACCCTACGCTATTGTTTTCTTTACTTTATTGTATTTATTTTCTTCTAGTGTACTGTGAAAGTTACTCAGGTATGTGTATGTGTGCTATTTATTTTCCATTTCTACCAACTAGGGTATAAACCCCACGTTAAAAGAGATTTTTGTTTCATTCCTGTATGCATCCAAGCAGCAGATCAATATCTGAAACACAGTGGTTACCGAAATAAACTAAGTGAAATAAGCCAGAAAGAGAAAGAAAAACACCATATATCACTTACATCTGGAATCTAATATACAGTACAAATAAATCTTTCCACAGAAAAGAAACTCATAGACTTTGATAAGAGATTTGTGCTTGCCAAGGGGGAGAGGGAGGGAGTAGGATGGACTGGGAATTGGGTTAATAGATGCAAATTATTACCTTTGCAATGGATAAGCAATGAGATCCTGCTGTGTCGCACTGGGAACTATATCTAGTCCCTTATGATGGAAGATAATGTGAGAAAAAAATGTATATATGTACGTGTGACAGGGTTACTTTGCTGTACGGTAGAAAATTGACAGAACATTGTAAACCAACAATAATGGAAAAAATAAAATCACTTAAAATTTTTAAAAATCTATTGAATGAATTAATGAGTGGTCAACTTTGACGGTGAAGGCAGTGGGAGGAAATCAGTGGTGACTTCATTTCTCACGTGGTGCCTTGACAACAAAGAAGACTTAGACAGGAAGGGATGGTTTTCCTGACTCATCTATCCCACTTGAGGTTATCATTCTCTGAGCACGTAGAGAAGAGTTCTCAAGCACAGATAACTTCTGGAAATGTCTTTATGTAACTAGTACACTGGATAAGGATGACTCACGAGATGTGATCATCACAGGTTTATTTTAGTCTCCCATTGGTTTGGGAGTGTGTTGAGTTGTTTCTCTTCAACTGGCATGAAAACTCAGATCATCTTAGGATTCTTCTGGTCATCTGAAGGAAATGGTCACTTCAGAGCAAAGTTTCTATCTCAGTTTTATAAGTAAAACACCAAGTCCAACTTGATTTAACACTTGCACGTACCCTTCCCTCCCCGTGAAAAGCTACCCTGCGGGGAGGGGAGGGCGGAGAGGCGGAGGAAGCCGCAGTAAAGGAAAGCGGATGGCCGAGCTTCTCTCTTCCTCTTTCCGGTATGAAATGTTTAGTTTCTGATCACTGTAGAGTTAAACCCAGGAAGGACGGAGCAGACTGGAGGAGAGGACAGACTTTCCTGTCCTGGGCAGCCTTCGATGGGTCTGGCAGGCATCTGGAACACCCTTTCCCTCATTAGCTCCTGCCTCGCCTTCAGAAATGGGCTCAGTCACTGACAACCTCTTATCCGTGGTTCCCTCAACCCATTTAAAAAAAAAAATCACTATTCTGGCCAGTTCCCACTGTGGCTCAGCAGTAACAAGCCCTAGTAGTTTCCATGAGGATGCGGGCTCAATCCCTGGCCTCGCTCAGTGGGTTAAGAATGCAGCAATGCCATGAGCTGCGGTGTAGGTTGCAGATGCAGCCCATGTTGCTGTGGCTGTGGTGTAGTCCAGTAGTTGTAGCCTGGGAATTTCCATATGCGACAGGTGCAGCCCTAAAAGTCAAAAAAAAAAAAAAAAAGGAAAGAAAGAAAAGAAAAAAATTTCTATTCTGAGCGCTCAGTTATTCTTTCCATAAGCCTCAGATTCCAGAAACTGACATCTATTTGCTCCTGCAGGCAGCCCTTTACTTAAGATCTAAGATAATCCCCCTAGACTGCCTTTATTTCCTGATCTACCTGTGGTTCACGGGAAACACTCAACAATTCATCATTCTTTGCCACAACAAAAACAGCATCTTCACTCTAGGTATTAGAATAGTTATCCAGACTTTTTTTCCTGCTTTTAAAATTTTGAAAGCAGGAGTCATCTGACTGCCCACTCTGTCTGTCTCCCTAAAATTGCAGAAGATGCCTATTAAAATTGTGGAGTGGTCTGAGGCTCCCCCCACCTCTTTTTACTTTAGCTGAAGGAAAAGCATCCCAACTATATTTTATGTGGAACCAAGATTCACCTTATAGCTTTCCGCTACACTCGCTCTCAGTCTCCATTTAGTGAACCTCGTGGACTCTGGATAAAACTTTGATAAGCTTAAGCATTGCTAACCTGGTTTGTGACCGATTCTGGTTTGTTCTATAGGATGTGCTCTGTCATTGCTTATTTCAGTAACTGAAAGCTTCCAGAAATGGATTATTGGAGGTTATCATGAAGAAGAACAACCTGATAATTTTACTTAGGTCACTTTGAAACGGGACAAGACCAAGCAGTAAGTGCGGAACGTGGGAAGGAAGAGCACACACGTGAAGGCAACACCGCATGACCCACGGTCCAACGGGGAACTCTGTCTTTAAGAAGGCTGAAGCGAAAGGTAGAAGATCCTCTGATCAGTCCTGGGTGACGGGCAGAATGAGAGAGTAACCGTCGTGAAACTTCAGAAGATGACGGTTCTTAATCTAGTTCGGACATGTTACTCTTATGTGAAAAGTGGTACTTGGTTAGGATTTGGGGGGCACAGATGGAAGCAGTGGCAGCCTGAGGGGTGTGTCCTCTGCGAGGACATGGACAAAGGATTGTGATGATGTGTGATGAAACTCAGAGAAATATCTAAGTATAATACTACAACTTACTGCAATTGTAAAACTATATGAAACGTGCATTCGTTTTTAAGATAATTAAGCAAAAAAGTAAGAAGCATATGAGAAAGCATTTCATATAAGAACAGTGTCTGACTCAGGAGATTCACATTATCCTTAAAGCACAGAAGAAAGGAAAGTCGGTGAAACACTGCCCCTATGAAATAAAAATAGATGACAAAGATGAGGAAAAACTGTTGATAAAAGCACACCTACTGAATTAGAAAACAAACACTTTAGTCTGAATCAGTAATTAGCAGACCTGACATCATAGAAAATTAATTAGTGATTTACTGGGGAGGACTGAGAACCAACTCAGGAATCCACAGAAAAAGGGCAGAGAGTGTACACTGAGCAGGAAAATGAGAAAAAAATGGCAAGGCAGATGCAAATGCAGCTTATATAAGAGAGTGTTCACACACAAAAAAAAAAAGCAGAGTAAGTAGACTGTAAACAATAATTCTAAAAATGTACCCAGGTTTTAAAAATCTGTGTTATGAGACACAGAGAGAGACTCATCATGTTTGATGCAAATTAATAACAAAAGCAATACAAAAAAAAAAACAACAGCCTGATGACATCAGTAAATTCCAAACATAAAGAATGCCTCCAGAGTTCCCACTGTGGCTCAGTGGGAACAAACCCGATGAGTACCCCGAGGTTGTGGGTCCATCCCTGGCCTCACTCAGTGGGTTAAGGACCTGGTGTTGCCATGAGCTGTGGTGTAGATCGCAGACATGGCTCGGATCCTGCGTTACTGTGGCTGTGGTGCAGGCCAGAAGCTACTGCTCCAATTGGACCCCTGCCATGGGTGCAGCCCCAAAAAGGAAAAAAAAAATATGACCCATGGTTTCCACATTCTGCCTAAGTGCTCTACAGATGTGAAGGCAATAGCTGGACAAAGTCTCATAAGAGGGACTGTTATTTTGAAAAAGTTTCTCTAAGAAGATTTATATAGGTGATTGCCACATGTAACAAATGAGATCAAACATGGCAAACTGGGGGGGAAAGGGTCTAGTGACGGGAATTGAAAAGAATTAGCACCCACAAAATATGTAGAAAAAAGTAAAAAGTGTGGCAAATGTGTCTGCCAAGTACTGGGCAGGCACCATTTTTTATTTAAAGAGATTTTTAACATTTTTGAAAGATTATCATCTTGAGTCAGGCACATTTTGGTACAGAAGACAACAGAAGTTTTAAATTCCTATATTTGAAAGCACCAAAGAGTCTTTATTCAACGTGGAAAATGAGGTAGAGAGAGAGAGAGTTAGACATGGGTAAATCTAGGGTAAGGACAAAAGGAGGGAGAAGATGAGAGCTGGAATCCACATTGGCTGCGAGACGCGTGCCCAGGTCAGGACCAGACACAGGGATGACTGGCCAGAGACAACCCAGAAAATCACCCCCACCTACGTAACCTAAGCTGTCCCTATGGTATGCAACTCACTTTGAATTTGCCTATGTGCTCCTTCACACAAATGCTTTCATCGTTTTCACCAGCGAGGTCTCTTTGCTAAATTCTTTCTTCAAAAAAGATAAGGCCACGGTCCTTCTTCCAGCTTTTCGATGTTGGAATCACTAGGAATCCGCAACCTGCCTCCACTCTTTTCTCTGCCCCGAGCTTCACTTCCTCACAGACTCAAGTGTTGCCACTCCCTGAAATTTTTGTCTTAGAGCCTCTGTTCCACATGCTTTCCTTGGATGTGCTTATCCATCCAGCTACAAGGCTCCTGTTAATACCTCCCAACATGCTTATGACTCTCGAATCTTGGTCTCCTGCTCAGATCTCTTTCCTAAGCTCCAGACTCCCATATGCAACCTCTAGCAGAATCCCCATGTAGATATAATTCTTCCCCCTGCATATTTCTCAAATGCTGCAATTCTCTCCACTCCCAGTGCCACCACCTCACTTAAGGCATAATTACTTCCCTCCTGGATTATTTGAACAGCCTCCTCCCGTTTTCCCAGCAACGAATCTTTCACTCCTCCAAGTCCTCTGCACAGTGCAATCCAAGTCACCTTTTCTAAAGAGCCGTTTTCACCGTTTCACTCCTTGCAGTACACACTAACACTCATGGCCGGCTTCCCTTTGCTCTTCGTGTACGGCCCAACTTCCTCCGCAGCGCTGGGAGGGCCGTCAGGAACTGTGTGGCGCTTCTGCTCCATCCCTTCCTGCTGCTCTGCATTCCTCGCCCGTCCCTATTCTGGAAACCTTTTCCTACTCTTTCGATTCCTCTTCAGAGACACACTGTGTGCTGTCAGAGTACTCAGGTCTTCCCTATTTCCATGCTGTCCACCGAGCTACCATCGTCTGTGTATTTATTTGTATCACCCACGAGACGGTAAGCTCTCTGAAGGCGAGCACGAGCCTGTAATGCGCAGTTACACCATTAGTGGAAGATACAAGACTGACACAAAAATAAATGCTGTTTGAGAGAATTAATGATTAAGCAGATGAAAGAAAATGACAGAAAATGGCTTGCAAATAGAGTTAAAATAATAGGCAAATTTACATAGGCAGACAGAATTTTAAAACATCAGGAGTAACCGTATTAATAATAGTGTATAATTTAAGATACATCAAATGTAAAAAGTCGTATTTTATAAATAAAAGCCGGGCTATAAATAAGCAATAGGAATGAGTATTATGTTCATGCTAAACAGCAACAATGGATAAAATAATATCAGTAGGAGTAAATGGGTAACTGACAGATACACTATACTACTGGCAGATTCAATATACATTATTATTTCTTACATTAAATAAAATGAATAGAGTGGTTTAACAATGTACTTGTAGAAATGAGTTTATATAGTTTTACCTTTGAAATGCACAGTAAAAATTTTTATAACCATGGAAACATTTTTAAAAATAGAACATGTGAGAGGTTTTAAAGAAAACCAAAACAATTCACAATAATCTTAAATCTTATTGGTGATTATGTTTGACATTATGAGTTATTTTAATTAATTATGCATATTCCAAAATTTTTATAGTTAGTAGCTATTATTTCTATTGACGGGGAAATTAATTTTTTTTAAAGTAGACAAAAATGCAAAAAGAAAGAGTACAGAATGGCTAAGGCAGATAATGACATGCAGACAATACTGTCTGATGATTAGGAGATCATTGTGGCTTTTAATAGAGAGTGCTGGAGAAGATGTCAGATCATGTGAGATCATGTGCCGTTCCCGAATAGCGAGAGAAAAAGAGCAGAACTCCAAGCTCTTCTTGCAACAAGTATGGCAATTAAAGAAAGGAGAGGAAAGCAACTTGAAAGCAATCAAGCTTGAGGGAAGAATTTTGTTGAGGATGAAGAGATATGAATACATTACCGTGGGCAAAGAGAAGGGGTCAGCACAGAAGGACAGCCTGGGGTGGGAAGAGGAATAGTTAGCTGCTCAGGTCTAAGAAAGGAGTGGAAGACAACTTGTGGGTGCAGTGGCAGACCGTGGCACGAACACGTAAGGGATGTCTTTTCAAAGCAACAGGAAATCAAGAGTGACACTGTACATATACGGAGACCGCTTCCAAGTGAAGGAGAAGGAAATAGGTTAGAGCAGTACAATCTTCTGAGTCAGGTGGGAGACAAGGTCATAAGGTAAAAATAAGTATTCGGGAAAAGCAGGGGAAGCAAAAGCAGAGTCAGAGTAAGGTGAGGGGAGCCTGTGGCTGACAGGCAATACAGAAAAAGGTTTATCATCTCTCCTTTTCCCTTCTCCTACGTTTACAGCTCTCCAAAATTAATGACTTCATCTACCTCTACTTATTCCTCAGAGCACCCCAACTACTACACTCACCGTATCCCTGGCCTTCCTACATCCCTTACGGCCTCCCTCCGAGAGGCGCATTTCCTCTCACCTAGCTTTTCAGCCGCCTGTGACAGCTAAACACCTCCTCCTCCCTCTTCTTTCAGAGATGTCTACTTTCTCTCCCGCGACCACTCTACCTCTCCATACACTTCCTAAATTGGCATCCAGGTAGACAGAGAGGCCAGTTAGTCTAGAAATATGCTACTATGAAGAAAGTTAAAACATATTAAAAATTTACGTGCATAGATCACAACCAGAGAAGGGGTTTTTACTTTTTTTTTTGCCTTTTTTTGTCTTTCCTAGGGCCGCTCCCGCAGCATAGGGAGGTTCCCAGGCTAGGGGTCGAATCGGAGCTGTAAACGCCGGCCTACGCCACAGCCACAGAGGCGCAGAATCCGAGCCGCATTTGCAGCCTACACTATAGCTCATGGCCATGCCAGATCCTTTAACCCACTGAGCAAGGCCAGGGATCAAATCCGTAACCTCATGGTTCCTAGTCGGATTCCTTAACCACTGAGGTACAATGGGAACTCTGGGGGTAAATTTATTTAAGCCGATGGTTGGCATTAAAAAAAAAATGTACCTTAGAAACGGTCATCTCCTGACTTCTGTCTCGTTTTGATGATTGGGCCACATCTCCCTTGCTGGAGGACCAGTGTGGAGGCCCCCGTGGCAGCTGGTGTACATGACTGCTTGTCATTTCGTGGCTCCTGCTGTTGGATTTTTATCCTCCTGGTAACAGCGACGATTGAAGGATTTGAAGTGATAAGTACTTGATTCAGTGTGTGTTTTAAAGAGTCCATTGTTATGGTGGAGTAGAGAAGTGATGGAAACAGAGTCAAACTAAAACGTAGGGACAACGCTTTAGGAATGCTCCGTGTCAAACCCAATGAAAGAAGATACAAGAGGAATTACTCTTTCTGTGGGCTGGTAAAACAGCATTATGAACACAGCTTGTAAGTATACTAAAAATGTGCAGAAATACAACTTAACTGACAGGGAATAAAGCACATGCTTTGTTGTGTAATGGGTCTGGAAGGAGCCAGAATCCTTAAGTATTGTGGCCAATGCCACTAAAATACTTTCTCGATGGTGATATTTTTTATATGTTCCCAGATTTTTTGAAAGGTCCGCAAGGCTGGTTAACTTTTACTACAACATGGAGGAGGCATGACCACAGTAATACGCTCATGAGCATGTATTTTGTTCGTCTTATTTCTCTTAGAGGAGCCTCCGTGCTGTGCTTTCAGAAATGTAGCACTTTGGTATGCCCCATCGAGTTTTGCCTCAGAACCCTTGAAGAGTCTTATTTCTGCTGTTTGGTGACCTCTAGGCTATATACTAATAGATTTCCAGTCCACTGAGAAGAACTCCCTCACAGACACTTTCCAAACTTTCCAAGCAATGATTCCATGTGCCTTTACATCGGAAATCAATCCTTTTTAAGGCATGCAGGGGATGTGCTCTGCAGAGCAGAGACTAACATGTCAGACAGCTTCCCCTAGACCTTTAAAATCTGTCTTTTCCCCTTGTAGGAAGTCCTCGTGCTGGGGCTGTTTTTAAAGGCGGATTTTCAAAGGCTCCCAAACCTCAATTAATAATGTCATGTTGGCTTTAATCACATGTACCCCTTTATTACAAGATATTCTTTGTTTTCTTTGGTGGCTGCACTTGTGGCATATGGAGGATCTCAGGCTAGGGATCTAATTAGAGCTGCAGCAGTTGGCCTGCGCCACAGTCACAGAGTCCGAGCCACATCTTCGACCGACACCGTGGTTCAAGGCAACGCCGCATCCTTGACCCACTGAGCGAGGCCAGGGGTAGAACCCGCATCCTCATGGACACTATGTCAGGTTCCTAACCTGCGGAGCCACCACAGGAACCCCACAAGATACTCTTGAATTATAGAAAAGTTACATGCTAAAAATGTCACAATCAGCACTTAGCAGATGGGCCTTCCTGGTATTCTGCTTGGTCAGCTAAACAACGCATAATCTTTATTCTTTAAAAATTCTAAATAATATATAGGAAATATTTTTTCAAGGAGTTATACTATTTCCATAAAGTAAATAATATTTTGCTCTCTAGAACTGTCATAATAATAAAACAAAATATTAGAGGTGAATTTAGCTAGCATTTACTGGATTCTTCATACATGACACACAGAAAATGGATTTTATTTTCTTTTTGGTAATTTTAATGGTTTCGTACACTTGTAAACTTTGTATCTCTTAGACACATGTAAGGTCCCTGGGAACAGGGATTCCGTCTTATGGTTTTATGAATTAGTCACTACATTTAGCACAGTACTAGACATTAGCAGGTAATCCCCAGGAAATACTAAAAAGTCTTTAACACGGGAACAAGTTCAATTACAATTTGTTTCTACTTTGTGAGATGCACGTAATTGCCCCATTCCGTTCAATAAAAGGAGTGGCAGATTGAGATGAACAGGTTCTATTGTCACTGACCTGACATTATTAAAGTGCTCACAAATTTCTGTAATGGCTGAAGCACAATATTGAAGCAGTCAATCAAACCTTTGCCCCAGTCGCCCCAAATGTCATGCTGGCCTCTCCCAGGCCTCGTGATGTCACTGTGCGCTGTGTTCGCTTCTGCGGCAGCCCTTTACGACCTGTTTAACACCTCCGTCCTTACGAAGACTTCTTCCTTCAAGGTCAAGTCTCCACGTAGTTCCCCACGAAGTTTTCTTACATTCCAATATTTAATTACCTTGCTATTTTGCTCACAAGTCTCAAAAGTGGACGTGAATTAATGAAAGAGGTCCCCACTTGATCACAGGTTACCTGGCAGAGGCTGGGGCCTACACGCCAAAGGAAGGCTTTGATCCTTTATCAATTTGCAAGAATTAGACCCTGAAAACACAACCGGATATGCAACAGGAACACAGAGTAAAAAATCAGGAGAAAATGATGGCGATTCACATTTATACCAGTGTGATCCCTGGTAACTCAGAACATTTACTCTCCGAACTCAACGATGACCAAGGTCGGGCAGGATAAACGTTCCCCTAGATTCTCCACAGCCTCCAAGGTAAAATCCAAATATCTTAAAAGCGTATTCGTAGCCCTTTACAATCTAGCTTACGGTGCTTTCCAAGCTCGTCACTCATCTGTGTCTCACTGACATTGTCTGGTCCGGGGATCTTCCACTTGGGTGTCTGTGTTTTGCACCGTGCTGCTCACTTGGCTGCCTTACCCAGACTTCCACTCCTTCTCCTTTACCTAGATGCCATCCCCCTAAAACACTCCTACCCACTTTTATGTTCCCTCCCCCAGGCTTCATGCCAAAGCAAGAACACTTGGTTGTCACATCCGCCTTTCCCTCAGCTGAAGTAAATTCAGCTCAATTCCAAGAAAACCGACAGATTTTTTTCCAAATGACAAATAAAACGGACATGGAAATTTGTTAGGATAAAGAAGAAACAAGGATACAAGTTCTGCTATTTGGAACGGTCAAGGGGAAGGAAAATCGTGGAACAGAGCTGGTGCCAGAGTCACGAGTCCATTGACATATCAGCCAATCATAAGCATTTTTCAAACTAGACACAGAATAAGATAGTAAAAAATCAAAGCAGATATATTTTAAAAAAGAAAAACAAAACAAAACAAACCAGATATATTATGTTTCTTTTGCTGCTGTAACAAATTACCACAAACTTAATAGCTTAAAGCAATACAGACGCACTACCTTACAGTTCTGGAGGTCAGAAGTCCAGAAATGGGTCTCAGTGGGCTAAATTAAGTGTCAGAAGGTGGTGACCCTTCCAAGGCTCTAGGAGAGATTTTATTTTCTTGCATTTTCCACCTTCTTGAGGCTGCCTGCATTCTGTGGCCCGTGTCCTCCTCCCACCTTCAGAGCCAGGGACGGCCAGTCAAGTTTACACAAAATCACTCTGACACCGACTCTTCTTTCTCCCTCCTCCACATTTTAAAAGACCCTGGTAATGACACTGGGCACACTGGAAAATTAAACATAATTTCCCTAGTTGAAAGTCAGCTGATTGGCATCTTTAATTCCATCTACAATCATAATTTCCATTTGCCATATAATCTAACGTATTCATAGGTTCCTCGAATTAGAAACTAAACATGGGGGGAGAGCATTATTTGAGCTACCACAACAGATAATATCATAAGAGTGTACATATTTCTTCAAAGGAATCCAGGTTTGTATACTAATTTGTAATTAATTTAGGAGATCCTATCGCCAGAAACACCTAGTTCTCCCATTTAGCTGAAAAATAATCAAAACTCCATATATGAGAGCTCTCTATTCTTGAAACCTTGGGGTATTAGAATTTTTTTCTGGTAGTATTTTGGGCATACACATATTTTTAAAACATACAGCCTCATCTCACCATCACTACATTATACAATAGAAAAATAATGGAGTTATTTTGATAATTAAATGACTCAAAATACGTCACGTGTAAAACACAGAGGATTGTCAAGATCCAGCGCTGCTGGAAGAACTCAATAAATGATGAGTATTTTGTGTCTCACGAATGCTTGTGCTTATTATTTTGAAGGTGGAAGAAGATCTGGTCCTTTTAAACAGATGCCTTGGGAAGATATCAGAAATATTTTTAAGCAAAGAACCACTCTTACTCAGTAAAATATCAAGGTAGGTGATCTCAGAATTCTCAAAGCCAAGGCCTTATAGACGTGATCTAGGGGACAGTAAAGTGCTCTGGAGTTTCCTCCAGGCGGCTGGAACCGGAGACAGTTAAGTCAGAGTAGAGGCCCAACATCATGACAAAGAGCAGACACCAGATAAGAATAAGAAGCACAGTGAGGAATCTGGAGGGACTGGCCAATGGGGACCCGCCGTGGAGCACAGGGAACTCTACCCAATAGTCTGTGATAATCTATATGGAAAAAGAGTCTGAAAGAGAATGGATGTGGGTACATATATAATTGAATCACTTCATGGTATAGCAGAAATTATCACACTGTAAATCAACTATATTTCACTAAGACTTTAAAAAAATGAAAAAAAGAATGACATCAAAGTCACCAACTCAGAGAAAGTTAAAAAAATTTAAGAACCTTAATTACAACATCAATTATAAGTTGTTCTTTGTTCAGTAATGTGCAACAAGTGTCCCAATTACCTCCCTTTTTTTTTTTTCTTTTTCTTGCTTTTTATGGCCACACCTGCAGCATATGGAAGTTCCCAAGGTAGGAGTCAAATCGGAGCTGCAAATGCCAGGCTACACCAAAGCCACAGCAACACCAGATCCGAGCCCCATCTGCGACCCATGCCACAGCTCACAGCAATGCCGGATGTTTAACCTACTGAACGAGGCCGCAGATGGAGCCTGCGTCCTCATGGACACTAGCCGGGTTCTCAGCCTGCTGAGCCACCACGGGAACGCCTACCGCCCACATTTCACTAGGAGGGGTGCCCATCAGCAGTCTTGGCTTAGTGGTGCTTGAGGGGGAGCTGATGGGGGATGATGCAAGGGGGGCAAGAGTTCCCCTCCCAGCAAAGCGGCTGAGTGCACAGTGGGCATAGTGAGCAGAGGCCACACAGGGGAGCTGGGGCCAGATGGGGAATGACTCGACAGGGAAAGACATCAATTTTTCTCCCAAATGTGCTGGAGGAAGAAGAAAGATTCTTCCCTCCTATTTTGAGGAGAGGGAAAGAGAGCTCGTTTCCGACCTCACATACTTCTGTTACAGAGATGAGCGCTATCCAGCTATCAGGTGCTCCTTCTGTGAATTATTCATGAGATGATGAGGTGGGGGGGTGTGGTCCTCATCCTTCTTAGTACCAGATGATCTAGGGCATTACGGAAGACGTGAAGGTTGTTTTCAGAAGTGCCGAGGGGAACATTTAAGAAATCTTGGAGCACAAAGAAGTATAAGAAAAATAAAAGTATCCCATCATTTTCAAAAAGGAAATATCTTCATTTCTTAGACATAAAGAAAGGTCAACAATTTTCGCAAAAATAATCTCAAGTGTATTATTTAACTGATGGGTTGTACTTTGTATTTACCAGGTTTCTGGGAACTTGTATGGCTTCACTCCACAGAAGACGTCATGGGAAATAAGTTTTACTGTTTGAAAAGATTTCTAAGCTTTTCAAGGCAACTAGCAAGTTTTCTGAAGAGACATTTTTTTTTTTCGCACAAAGATGTAATAGAAAAATGTTTCTTCTGAAGCATACATTTTTACAAATAATAACATTGTCTTTTGGGATATTACATTAACCTCTTCAGGTTACTAAGTTAGAAGCATAGCAATATAACAACTTTTCAGGATGTCTACAAGATTTAATACACAGTCTAAAAATATCTAAGATAAATAAGATGTAATAGTTCCCAGTCTGCTCAATACATCTTATTTCCTATGGTAAAACTGTTCTAGCCTCTTTCAGTTCTATTCTGACTATAAATGCATAACAAAGCTGATAATATTTTAAATCCAATTATACAGCTGCCAAGTATTTAAGGAAATAATAAACACACTCCCATTAAACCAAAACCAATGATTTTGGAAAGGAAAGTGTATCCAACATACATTCAGGAGAGACTCTTGGAGAGCTTCCATCATTCCTGCCTCCTGGTGTTCATGACTTCGTGCAGTCTTCACCCTTAGAGTGTGACGGGATTACCAACAGGACACAGCCACGCTGATGGGACAATCCTTTCATAATTGTACTAAATAAGATGACGACATCTGTCCAGCTGAGAGTCTCTCTCCCTTGCTGTCTCTGATGAAGCAAGGAGCCATGGTGGGAGACACACACGACAAGGCCCTGAAAGTAGCCTCTGACTGACAGCCAGCAAAACTCAAAGCCCTTAGTCTAACACGTCGCCAAACGTGGATGTTGCCCATAACCTGAGTTTAAAGCCAATTCATGCCAAACCGGACTTTGAGATGAGAACCTAGTCCTGCCTGACACTTCGATTGCAGCCTTTTAGAGGATCAAGCTAGCTATGCCTGGGCCTCTTACCCACAGAAAATGTTGAGGTAGTAAATGAGAATATTTAGTTAAAATATTCTCATCTTTTTTATTTTGAGATGATTACAGATTCCCTTAGAGTGGTATGAAATACTGTTGCGATCATTTGAGAGCCATCCTGTGCACTGAGCCCAGTGTTCCCTAATGGAAACATTTCTGCAAAGTTCTAGGAAGATATCTAGGCCAGAATATTGACAGTGACACAGTCAAGTAACAAAAACTTCCCATTACGGAAGAATCCCCATGTTGCCCTGTTACAGCAGCAGTCACTTCCCGACCACCTTCAGGCCCTAACTAACCCTTGACAACCCCTAATGCTTTCCATTCGGACAATTTTGTCATTTAAAAATGTTATGCAAATGGCATCATGCATTACATAAACTTTCTGGACTGTATTTTTTCACTCGGCATAATTCCCTGGGGATTCATCTAGGTTGCTTCACGTCATGATTTCAGAGAAGGAAAGTATCATGATTTGTTATCCACTCCTCCTTGAAGGACATCTGGACTGCTTCCCGTCTGGGGCCCTCACGAGCGAAGGGGCTATAAACAGTTAGCACAGGCTCTGGTGGACATAAGTTTTCATTTCTCTGGGACAGACGCCCAGAAGTGCAATTGCTAGGTTGTATAGTAGTGGCAAGCTTAGTGTTTTTAAAAAATAAACTGTCAAAGTGTCTTCCAGAGTAGCTGTACTATTTCCTAGTCCCACCAGCAACGTATGCACCACCCAGTTTTTCTGCCCTGCTGCCAGGGTCTAGTATGGTCAATTTTGCTTAGAACGTCCGATTGGTGTGCAATGATATTTCTTTCTGGTTCTATTTGCCTAATGGCTGATGATTTTGAACATTTTATCATGTGCTTTCTTGTCATCTTTTATATCCATGTCAATGAAATGGTTATTTCCATTTTGCAGTTTGCCAGTTCTCAACTTCCTCTGGATTGTTGGTTTGCTTGTTTGAATGCTGACTGTTCTTTGTGTATTCCAGATGCTCTTCCTTTGTCAGATGTATAGTGTCCTGATATTTTTCTCTAGTCTGTGCCTTGGGTTTTCATCCTTATAACAGTCTTACCCAGAGTGCTATTTTAATTTTGAGGAAGTCCAAATTATCTATTTTTCACCTTATATGTTGTGCTTTTGGTGCCAAGTCTAAAAACTATCTTCCTAAACCTGTATCCTGAAGATTTCCTATGTTTTTTTTTCCTCCAAGTGCTATAGTTTTACGTTTATTGAAACCCATGTTCCATTTTGAGCTAATCTTGTATGCAGTGTGAGACTGAGGCCAAAGTTCCTTGCAGATGTTTTAGACCAGTTCCAGGCTCACAGCAAAATGGAGGAGAAAGTGCGTAGATTTCCCGGACGGTCCCTGACCCCACACAGGCATAGCCTTCACCACTGTCAACACCCCCCACCAGTTCCTACAACTGCTGAAGTTACAGTAACACATCACATTCACTCGAAGTTGACCGTTTACTGTTCCCTTTGTACATTCCATAGGTTCGGACACTGTCGAATGACGTCCATCATTACGGTATCATACAAAGTATTTTCACTGCCCTAAAAATTCCTTAATGCCTCACCAATTAACTGCCCCTCCCCCCAACAATCCTTGGCAACTACTGATCTTTTTACTGTCATCATTGTTTTCCAGAATGTCATATAGTTGGAATCATACAGTATATAACCTTTTAATAGCAGTTTCTTTCACCTAGTGACAGGCATTGAAGGTGCCCCCATGTCTTCTCAGGGCTTGATAACCCATTTGTCTTCAGGGCTGAATAAGATTCTATTGTCGGGATGTACCACAATTTATTTACACATTCACCTTCTGAAGAACATCTTGGTTGCTTTCAAGTTTGGGCAATTATAAAGTTGCTATAAGCATTTATATGCAGGTATCTCTGTGGACCTAAATTTTCAACTTCTTTGGGTACATTCCAAAGAATACAATTACTAGATCACACGGCAAGAGTTTGTTTAGATTTATACGAAATTGTCACACTCTCAAGTGTCTGTACCATTTTGCTTTCTCACCAACAATGAACGTGCTTCGTACTTCTCCATATCCTTGCCAGTAATGTCAGGGTTCTGGATTTTGGCCCTTCTAATGGGTGTGTGACGGTGGTTTTACTTTGCATTTCCCTGATACCAAATGATGTTGGGCATCTTTTTAGTATGCTTATTTGCAATCTGTTTATCTTCTCTGGTGAGATTTCTGTTAAGGTCTTTGGATCATTTGTTAGTGGTTTGTTTTCTTATTGAGAGTTCTTTGCATAATTGGATAAAATATTTATCAGATGAGTTTTTGCAAATGTTTTCTCCCAGTTAGCAGCCTGTCTTCTAATTCACTTGATACTAACTTTCAAAGAACAGAAGTTTATAATTGTAATGAAGCCTGGTTTATCCATTATTTCTGTCATGGGTCATGCCTTTTAGAATTTTATCTAAAAAGTCATCACCGTATCCAAAGTCTTCTAGGTTTTCTTCTCTGTTGTCCTCTAGTAGTTTTACAGCTTTGTATTTTATCAAGGTTCATTTTTGGCCTACAGATACTCAAGTTAAATTATAAATTATCATGTTGGGAAATAAGTAATGGCTTCTTTTTTTTTTTTGTCTTTTGTCTTTTTATGGTTGCACACACAGCATATGGAGGTTCCCAGGCTAGGGGTCCATTCGGAGCTATTGCTGCCAGCCTACGCCAGAGCCACAGCAACGCCAGATCTGAGCTGCGTCTGTGACCTACACTACAGCTCATGGCAATGCTGGATCCTTAACCCACTCAGCGAGGCCAGGGATCGAACCTACATTCACATGGTTCCTAGTCAGATTCGTTTCCACTGTGCCACAATGGGAACTCCAGCAATGGCTTCTCAAATAAATAATCACAGAAACAAAAGGAAATCCAGAAAACACACAACGTGGTCATTCTGTACGGCCTGAGTTCTCAAGCTGCTCTGTCTTCTCTCCACCTTTTACTGTGATGTTTGCTTTATATATAAATGTCCAGGAATTTTACTTTTACTTAGCAAAAGAGATAGCAAAAAATACAATTACTCTATCTCCCTGGATGCAGAAACCCCTGATGAGTTGTTTGAAGCTGCTAACTCTATATTAAAGTTGTTATGAAACAGTACATAACACTAACTGTGAATGTGACCGTCAAGCACCAGCGGGTGAACGTCTACCGCAGAGCATCACGGTAAGCGCTAAGTCAGCGTCCACAAATTGCGGGTGGCTCGCAAACCTTATCTATGGCCTCGCTTCACCTAGAGGTAGAAAATAGGTGAGTGAGGGTTAAAGCCCCTCCTCCAGCTATTCAAGTATTTCGGAACCCTAATGGCATGGTATGTTAGAGTCACCTGAAGAGTTCCATAAAATTCAAATCCCTCGGCCTCGGTAAAAATTCATCGAAAACCATTATCTGGACATGGCTCTCTTGAGTCACTATTTTCCTGTGAGTGAGAGTTTTAGGAACCACTCAGGGAAACTGCTTCCTCTTCTTTGAAATGAGGATAGTATAAGGTAATAATAAGACAATGATACTTGGTCACAGCTGTTTGTATGATGTACGTAACTTAATCTAAGTCAAGTTCCGAACGCAGTAGAACACTTCGAGCTCAAAGGAGTACATGTTTTATAACAGGGTCGTGATCAGCTGTACCACCTTTTTGGGTCTGTCACTGGTCAACTCACACAATTTTGTGCCTCATTTTCCTCATTTCCAACCTGGAAGAGACCCTACTTAGCTGAGGGAGATAATCTAAGGATGAAATTACCTAACACATATAAAATCATATCATGTGCTGTAGGTAAGTTAGTTCCCATACCTTCTTCCTTAAATATCTCTGCAAAGAACAGACAAAAATCACTCTCACTCTCATAAGATAAAGTTTCATATGGAGGTTTAAATACAAAGAAGGAAAAAAGGTATGTTAGATTAGTCTAACCACCTGGATGCTACTTATAGGTCTTTGACCTCTTCTAGGTTTGGCTACTGGTAGAGTCTGTTTTTTAAGGTAAAGAAGTTTGCCTCATTAAAGGTAGGCTTAGTTTTCACTCATCAATTATTAGATTTTGCTTACTACTTCTTTCACACTATCTACTTTTTCTGCCTTTCCTAAGATTTCTGTATATTATCCTTGTCCCAGGAGTTACTGAGTTCAAAGGGCCAAGACATTATCCCCAAGATGTGTCTTCTGACATTCCAAAATTTTACGGTTTAAAAGACGTCTTACTGTGTTTTTGAAATTGGAAATGTTTTCCCCAAATTAGCAGCTTATAACATTTCTGTGGTACCCAGTGGAGGAGTTCTGAGAGATTCCTCTGCATTATCTACCCTTTTTTAACCTCATGAAATTTGTTCCGAATCCACTCAAGTGGGTTGTACTACAGAACGTGAGAAACAGACTTCTGGGGCTCGGAATGACATAATGCAAACTCCCAAGGCCCTCTGGTGCACACACTTATTAGTACTCACAGCTCAGCATTTTATCTTAGTAAACACAAAGTCGGAAGGTTTGGTTGATTGCACAAAGTTTGCAAATAAGTTTGACGAAATTATTTTCTTCTTGGTGTAAACAGTAAAATATCAAAAAAAGAAAAAAAGAAGAAAAAAGGTGGGGGGGGAGAGTTCCCGTCCTGGCACAGCGGAAATGAATCCAACTAGGAACTATGAGGTTGCGGATTCAATCCCTGGCCTCACTCAGTGGGTTAAGGATCTGGCATGAGGTGAGCTGTGGTGTAGGTCGCAGACACGGCTCAGTTCTGCATTGCTATGGCTGTGGCATAGGCTGGCAGCAACAGCTCCAAACGGACCCCTAGCCTGGGAACCTCCATATGCCAAGGGTGTGGCCCTAAAAAGACAAACAAACAAACAAAAAACCTGTAAAATATCACTTGACATGTTGTCTTATCTTTAGGCAATTAGACCATTAGACAAATGGAAGCATGGTTAGATCCTAAAGTGTAATATTTGGGATTATACTGTATACCAAATCAGAATTTGAAATAACTCATGTAACCCATTACAGAAGTTCTAAAGACAGTAAACGAACGTGGTATAAAATGATAAAAGAAAATATAATGCCCGAAGGAAAACAATTCCATTTTCTATTTATAAATACCATTAGAAGAACTAAGTCATGGAGTGAAAGCAAGATAGTAAAATGTTCGTTTTAATAAGCTATTGCCAAGGTATTTTAGGAAAAGCATGTTTTGCGACAACAGAGCTAAGTCATCCCAAAATACGGATTATATTTTCTAAACAGATTCTTTTGGTTAGGGCCTAGGTTTAATTTTTGGCCAGCTTTTAAATGCTTTCTTACAAAAGAACTAGTTTTAAGTGAGTCATGATATTCCTTTCATTCTCAGAAGTAGATCTGTGTGATGGTGGGTTGGGGAGGCTGAAAAGAGACGGATCAGATACTAACAAAAGCCTGGAGCAGGAGGACAAAGGCACCGGCATTTAGAGCAGTGATTTAGGGTTCCTGGATTCTGCTGACTTCTTTACCTTCAAAACGTCTAAGCCTTTTCATTTTCTTGAATCCAAACAGGAGCAAAATGGACTCTCAACTATTCCCATCCAAACGAAGCTCCTATTTTCCTACAAGAGAGTACTATTACCTTTCCCCTGAGAAAGATAGGTTATAGAAGAGCGAAATAAATAAGACTCCATTTAGCAGACCCTGAGAGAGCGCACAATGAACAGAGAAATCAACATGAGCTCCTTTGATAGCCGAAATTAGATGTCTCATAATGTTTTGCCAGCTTCATGGGGCATTGTATATTTGCAAAGTACCCTCTCTGCCTTTGTGCTCCTTTATCTTGCTTTGCCTCTCTCGGTGAAAATACAGTTTTGTCCTTTTGCTAACATTTCATAGGCTTAGGGACTTGATTTTAAGACCTGGGCACAAAAACTTGAATTGGTGGCACCGGCATTGCTAACAGCAAATTAACCTGGAAGAATATGCACCTCGGGATTATTCGACAGCATATTATTATTGATAATTCTTATTTTGAAGTGTGGCCTTCTTTTCCTTTTATGTCACATGGCATCTAGACAAAGATGAACAAAGACTACAGAGAGCTGCCTGGAAGAAGAAAAAAATGCCTTGTTTTGTTTTGCAGTATCTGACATTCTCGTGTCTAAAGATATGGAATTGAATTGTGAGGCACAGGTTTAAAGTTAGGAGAGGGAGATGGGAAACTAATTAGCTAGTTCAAATCATGTTTCTCAGACAGGGACAAAGGAAAACTGCAGTAGGAAAGCACCATCACTTATTAAACATGTACAAAGAAATATGCACATGTACCAAAAAACCAAACATCTTAATGCTAAATGTGTTTTGCTGAATTTTTCATATCTGACTCTGAAAATGCATTTTATTTTTAAGGAAGAAGAATTAATAAGAAAATTTTAGGCATTTTTTTTTACTCTATTTTTAAAATGGTATGACCTACAACTGCCTTTGAGGGCCTGACTACTCATTTAAAAATGCTGGGAGTTCCCTGGTGGCCTAGTGGTTGAGGATTCACTATTGCCACTGCTGTGGCTCAAGTTTGATCCCTGGCCCCAGAACTTCCACACGCCATGAGCGCAACCAAAAATATATATAAATAAAATAAAATAAAATCCAACTCCTAATGTCCAAAGAATCAGCCCAATTTCCATTACTGGCTCTACTCTTTAATTTTTGTACATTCTAACATAACTATAAAATGCACATACTTGTATTTATTTTTTGTTGTAGATCTCCTCTTACTTAAACACAGACTCTGTGAGGACAAAGGTCTTTGTTTTATTCACTGGTGTTATCTCAGGAGAATAGAGTAACACCTTGCAAAACACATTTGGTGAATGAATGAATGAATAAATACTATTATGAAACATATTAATCAGGAACTTTGCCCTTATATCTAGAAATCAGGCCACGGGAAGCTTAGTTTTCAGCGTTGGCACTAACATTTAATCTCTTTCTTAGCTACTGACTATAATTTATTCTACCTGCCTTCATTTTACAAGTATAAATTCTATGGATGAAAACACTGCATTTTCTCCCAGTTACAAAGGAATATGTAATAAAGAGAAAGACTTAGGACTCTAGAGCATTATGTGTATACCTTCTGCAGCAATACAGTGAATAAATATTTCTGGTATTTATTCTCCAGAAGTCTCCATTCTTTAAATAAACAGCAGATAAGTAAAAGGAGAAAAAACCAATAAGTGACATCATTTTGAATTGCCTTAATGGACAGCAGAATCAAATACTAAAATGCTAAAAATATGTTGAAATGAAATAATAACCCCACAGATCCAGAGAGCACGTGTGTTTCACTGCTGAAGTTCTGAACTTCAATACAAAGGAATGGCAGATTTCTGCTTAGAAAATGATTCTCCGTGACATTTCAGTGAGTTGTCCAATCTATAACCTCTGGTTTTTGCCTGTTCTTAGAGGACAGTGCCTTTCCTGGGGGGGTTACACCTCTGAGAGTGGTTAAAAGAGGAAGGGTGAGCTTTCTGCACACGGCACCACTATTCACTGAAGAAAGTTATTTTCGTGCTAAATCATCTGCACAAAACCATATGGTTAGAAGAAAATAGACTGCTAGCCAATACAGAGCATCTCCAGAGGGCACTAGACTGGCATTAGACGCCTGCTGATTTGCTTGCTATTTGAATAGATGCCCTCTTTTTCTTGGCTCATTGAAAAAATTGTGATTTGGGGGCAATAATTCTACTTTAAAGATAGTATAGAACAGACTATCTTCAATTAAGAAATGCTTTCCAGTATGTATATATATATATGAAAACTTGAATTTACAAATCAGTCGAGGCTAGAACATGCACATACAAAACCATGCGAAATTGCCAAGTGATAAATGTAAAAACACCTAATGCTGTATTTCAGTGTTTTGGTCAAAAAAAAAAAATAAGCAAGTAAAGAATCCATGTATCTTGGACTTCCAGCTTCTAGAACTGTAAGAAAGCTGTTTCTGGCGTTTAACCTACATGGTCTGTGGTGCTTTGTTAGGACATCCCGAGAAAGTAATACAACACAAAAGAACCCCAAACACTGTCTCTTCTGGAATTGATTAACGAACACAAACCGAACCGATGACGGACAGGTGATCTCTCCCATGAAGACAGCAATCAGCAGGAGTTCCTGCTGTGTCACAACGAGACCCGTGGCATCTCTGCAGCACCGGGTTCAATTCCCCACCCCAGCACAGTGGGTTAAAAGCTGTGGCTCACATCTGACCCCTGGCCCGGAACTCCATATGCTGCAGGGCAGCGAAAGAAAGAAAGAAAGAAAGAAAAAAAAAAAGCAATGATAAGAGTGCATTACCTTTGTGAAAAAGACTCCCCATTTAGGTATAAAGATAAATAAGAAGAATTTCAGAGAAAAAAAGCAATGGTAAATACAAAAAAAAACTAATGTCTGCAATGTACTTTACAAACATTCTTTTGTTTAATGTCACCAACCTTGTGCAGCGGATCAGCAGATTTCAGTCTGCAGCTTGGCTTGTCCCGTCCACACAGTGGAAATCTGAACCCAAACCCCTTAACTTTAAATCCCACCCCAGCACAATGCCACCTCTGTGTGCCCGCTCCGTTTTGGGTGAATTGCTTTTGTGTTAATTACCTTTAGGGAAGGAGATGCAATTTCTTTTAACCTTCGTAAAGACCATGTCCTTTCTAAGGAATGGAAATACTAGCACTCTGTGGTGTAACAGGTAAACCCTTTTATTTCCAGTAATTTTAAATTATTAATTTAATTCTTATAATGACAATTCAGATCCTCAAAACACTAAGACCACTCAGCCTTGTGGGTGTAAAGTGTGTCTTAAAACTGAATGGCAAAATGTATTTTTCACTATTTTAGGATACCTGACATATAATACAGAAATATCTCAATTATGTAAGCAGAACCCAGTTACACTCAGCATGATTACTGCTGCATTTATTGTTATGAGGTTACAACTGACTCATTTCAATTTTTGTTACTTTCTATATTGTTGTGTAGTAAGAACTGATATTTAGGATGAGAAAAGTACAGATTTTCTAAGATCAAACAGACGATTATATCTAGTAAGCTTTATTTACAAGTATAAAAAAAAACAGGGACAGGAAGTTTTCATTCAATGCTGACCCAAAACATTGAAATTAACAGTACTTTGTATTTATTTATTTATTGGTCTTTTTAGGGCTGCATCCGCAGCATATGGAGGTTCCCAGGCTAGAGATTGAATCAGAGCCACAGCCACCAGCCTACACCACAGCCACAGCAACACAGGATCCAGCCACATATGTAACCTACACCACAGCTCACGGCAACTCCAGAGCCTTAACCTACTGCGTGAGGCCAGGGATCGAACCTGCATCCTCATGGACACTGGTCAGATTCATTTCCACTGAGTTGCCATGGCAACTCCAGCACTTTGTATTGTTCTGTGACATTTCTCACCTTCCACTTTCACTACAGTTTTGTTTGTACATGTTTTACCCTCTACTGATTTGTAAATTCTTGAGATCAAGATTCATGCCCAATTCATCTTTGTAACCTCACTTTGTCTCTGTGTAAGTTTCCAATAAATACTTAATTCATGAATGAATCAATTTAAAGCAAAATAGTCTGGGTATCATTCAAATATTAAAGGTGTAAATTAAATCAGAATAATCCACTAGGTAATGATTTCATATCAAGAAAATGTGCACATCAAAATAAGAGTATTTATACCTCAGGCAGATTCTAAACAAATGAAGTACTACCATTTGACAGTCCTGTCATCTGTGTTAAACAGATTTTTTTATATTCACTTATAAATGGTGTTTATCAAAATTTCATGGCATAAAAAGTTTTCTTTCTTAAAATTTCTGCATTTCTTAAAATTTCTGCATTTCTTAAAATTTCTGTGACTTAAGAAACTGAGGCTTATTTATACCATCACCTGGGCACACAGGACTCCCCTGGGATATTTGGAAAGTAACCACTCTCTCCTCCTGTCTCAATTAGCGCTCTGGAACCCTCATCACCTTTAGCAGAAACTATCTTTGAAACCATAACACCCTTCAGCTTGAAATGCAATTTTAACGGTTCAGAGGCAAAAGCTTTAGGATTCTTCTTAAGGGACTCACATGGGGGTGAAAATTACACATGGAGGAAGACCTCGGCCAAGATATTCAGAGACAGTGATCACCAGTCTCTCCTGATGTTAGCAAAACAACCAGGTCCATAGAGCAGGGCATAGCTGAGGTTACGATGCTAGGAATGTACTTTGCCAGCTCTCCAAGAGCGGGCCTTTGACTCCTCAGCCAATCCCCTCGTCAGCTAGGGTTACGGGACCTACTTTCCCACTCTGCTACCCTTGAGTTAAGACATATGAACATTCCTTTAATCTTTCCCTGTTAGATTATGTGGCTCCAGTCAACAAGGTGTATTGAGGCTCTCGTCTGTGGAAAACCTGTGCCATTATGCTGTGTGTCAGCTCAAAAGAAAGGGTTGGGGATGGGGGTTTGCCTCGGCCTTTGCAGATCTCCAAATATGGAAAACCTAGGGAAGAATTTAATTCCTACATCACTAACTATTTTATTGGACTGTAAGGAGGACACATAAATTAATAGAAAGAAGGGCTGCCAAAGTCGTGTTCTTCTTCTGATTTACTGTAAAAAATGAGAAGGACGCAGGGGATAAAAAAGGATCCTCAGCTCACAGAAAGTGGCCTTATTTTTAGGCAAGTACCCCACATTAATTTGAAAATACACACCATTTACTGAACGGTGACCTTATTAAGAAAATTAGCAGCTACACGCTGTAAAGGCAGGAAATGTATGATAAAATGGTTCTAAAAATATCTTAGCACAGCCTTCACATTTTCAGGTAGAGACTACCTGATTAACACAGGTGAAATGAAGCTTTATCAAGGTTTATTAAAATCTCATTTCTTTAAAAAATTTTTTTAACCTAAAGATTTGTAGGAATTCTTATCAAAATGTTCTATTTGCCACTAAGAAGTTGTTGGGGATTGTGTGTGTGTGTGTGTGTGTGTGTATCTGGTTTTTTCCTGTTTCCCAAAATCTCATCTGCTGTTGCAAGTATAGTGTTTTGATAAACAGATAAAGACAATGTGTAGCTACTCACTGGGAGAGGGAAGCCAATTTCTAGAACCAATTTGTGATGACTTTAATCTCTTCAAATATCTTTTCCCTTGCAATGTTTTTTATGATCAATAAATAAGTTTCTCAATGTTCCTGAGATTGATTGGTTTCATCACAGGCAAGAAATTTATTCTACCTAAGTTCATTGAGGGCTGTCCGCCACACAATTTCCACTGTGTTTCTCCTCCCTCCTGGGGGTGCGGGGGGAAGAATTGGTGGGGAAGAGAGAGAGAATGGGGGTCAGGGGAAGGAGGGAAGGAGAAACACAGTAAAAATTGTATCTTGAGGCAGAAACACTTTACGGGAAAGGAGAAACACTTTCGGTGAAAGGAGAAAAACCTACACTAACGATAAGCACTGTGGTAGGTAATTCTTTGCCAAATGTTGACCTCTGGAAAGTGGGGATGTACTTCAAGTTGAGTTTCTAGCTTCACCGGAGCCAAGACCTTTTATGTAAGTGAAAGATCAACAAGTAAGCTGCTGCATCTAATGCAGTTTCAAATAATCAATCAATACATATTGTTAACATTGATTACTTACAGCTATAATTTTATAGCCTTCTGTTTTACTGGGAAAAAAATTCTTGGACTTTTGTTCTTTCTACGTGGAATTATGAAGGGTTAGAGGAGCAATGACTTCCCACTGGCAAGATATTTCCTCTTAATATTCTACCACAGTGCTCCCCGGGACATTTTCTCTTGAAATATTCAGCTACTGCAAACAAAGAGAGTTGAGAATCAGAGCAGATCAGGGAGCTGTACTTTGTGAGGAAAGGAGTGGGTGGTAATTTGATTATGCAGTCAGGGCAGCCAGTTCTGAAACAAAAGTTATTTCATAAAAGAATCACTTTAATGGCCAAAAGTAAAAAAGAGGAAACAATATAGGTTCTATAGTTGATATTAATGAAAGTTTCATTACTTTGAAGTCAAGGTTAATTACCTTTATAAAATATATTCTAAAGTGTTTTTTTTAAAAAAAAAAAAAAACAAAACAGACATTTGAATTATTTTAAGACACTTTATGAAACTGTAGGCTCAGACACTGACTTAGGTGCTACATGAGGTCCATCAGATTTTCTTCTGAAATAAGGGAAATATTTTATTTCTTGAATTTGAATTTCTGTATCATTCATGCCAAAGAGCTTATTATAAGTTCTTCTGTGCTTTAGGTGCATACACAATTAAGGATAATGTGGGATTTGATCCAAGGAGCATACAGCCTAAGACAGAAATTATAGGATGCACAGGTTATTTTTTTTGTTTTTATTAGGGCCACACTCACAGCATATGGAAGTTCCCAGGCTAAGGGTCAAATTGGAGCTGTAGCCATTGGCCCACATCAAAGCCAGATCCAAGATGTGTCTGCGACCTACACCAGAGCTCACAGCACTGCCAGATCCTTAACCCACTGAAAGAGGCTGGGGATTAAGCCTGCCTCCTCATGGATACTGGTCAGATTTGTTTCTGCTGAGCCACGACGGTAGCTCCCACACACATTATTTTTTTGCTAAATAAAATACGTTAAAAATCATTAGAGGTTACAAAGTGCTATAAAATTGAGAGGAGTGGTTTTTTTTTTTTTTTTTTTTTCTGTTTTAGTTTTTCCTGGAGAAATTAGCAGATGTTTCATTGAGGTAGTAGCTCTTGAAAAGGGCCTTAACATTGAGCAAAATTTAGATGAGATGAATTGGCAAGAAAGACAGAGTGCATAACGTTAACAAGAACCCAGAGGCGTGAGAATGTGCGTGTTCTGTGAGAGCGAGGAGCACAGTCGAACGAGAGAGCCCAGTAAGGGAGAGGAAGACAGAAAAGACGGCTCGATAAAATTCATCCATGTTCTTGAATGCCAAGCCAAAAACTTGGACTTTATTGCTCCAGCAATGAATTTGGATGAGAGCTACCATGTACTGCATGCATTTTATACCTTCCAAAACAAGTTCTTATGCTAGATCATTAAATTTCCCCATCAGCCCCAGAAGGTAAGCAATTTACATACAGAAGTCTGTAAATGGGATTTAAGCCATTCTTGCTCCAAAGCTCTTTCCTCTACGTAACTTCTTTTAGTCATAAACAACTTTGAAAACATCAAAGCTACAAACTTCAGAAAAATGAATATGCCCGTATGTATGTATGTGTGTCTGTGTGTATATACATATATATATGCATGTGTATGTATGTATATGTATATGCGTGTATACAGACATACACATACAAAAAAAAGTATTTCTTACACTTTCCAGGTCTTCACTAATACCGATTTTCACGCCTCATTAGAAACTCATACCACTTGGTATCACCCAGCGAATGAGTACATTTCCTTCTACCTCCTGATCCAGTGACGTCAACATGAGATGACGTCCGAGAGTGTCAAGGAAGTTACTGATTAGAGACAGTACTTCTTATTATTATATAAATATGGAGGTGATATGTACATTAACCGATTAACTAAAACAAGGCAATAATTTTATTCCAAATTTGGAACTCTTCCTCTTATAAAAAAAACAATAGACTGCTCTACATCTAAATCGGTATCACCCCACAACTATTTCAACCCCTTGAATGTTTCACTAGCTTTGATCCTATTCGTTTTAACACTTTCTCTAAAGCTCTTGTTTTACCTTTACCTACATCTTCCAATTCAAATATCGACATTTGCATCGATTGAAAATTCTCACATTTCACCTGCCTAAACAACAAGCGTTAGGAACTAAATGTGTAAATCCGAGCTTCAAATTTATACCTACTGGATAAACTACACCTACAATAAGCCCACAAAAATCAGATTCTTCTTATTTAAAAGGCATTACATCTAGAAATTTTCTAAATGATAGAAAGAGTATTCACAATTTGATTCATTAACCATTTTAAATAACTTGTCTTAACAGCATTAAATTTGAGAAGCAAAGAAATAATTTTAAAAAGCTAAGACTTAAAAATAAGAATAAGCTCACAGAATCGTGAAAGAGAAAGACACATAAACAATAAACAGTAGAGGTTACATAATAAAGACATCTAATATACTAGAGACGAAGAAACATGACTGAGAGACCTGGAGAGGCACAGTAAAGAGGTAACGTTTGAGTGGAGCCTTCTGGGAGGGGTTTCCCAGTAAACAACCTTTTAGCAAAGCTTACAAGAGAAGTGATTCTCGGGGTTCTCACTGAGGCTCAGCAGTAATGCAGCCAACTAGTACCCATGAGATGTGGGTTCAAGCCCTGGCCTCGAACAGTGGGTTAAGGATCTGGTGTGGATGTGAGCTGTGGAATAGACTGCAGGCTGACTCAGATCCTCCATGGCTGTGGCTGTAGCACAGGCCAACAGCTGAAGTTCCAATTCAGCCCCTGGCCTGGGACCTTTCATATGCCACAGATGTGGTCCAAAAAACCCAAAAAAAAAAACCAAACCAAAACAAAACAAAAAAGGTGATTCTCAATGTAAAACAGCAACTTCCCATTCTCATATAGCATATTAGCCCACGGGGCAGAGCTTAGGCTTCAGAATAAAAGTATTATGCAAGCAAAAGAGAAATGCTGTATCCTGGCTTAAATGCTACTTTTAGGTCCATAGACATGGTTATAAAAGTACAGTATCTTTTCAGTACATGGAAAACTATTTGCATTTGTTTGAAACTCAGGTGGCAGCAAAATCAAACCATATAAATGATGTCTACAAAAAAAAATGTGAATTCATTTTTTTCAAGAGTCTGAAATTGCATTATTCCTTATATGAAGGAACAGTCAACATTTCTTAGCAATCATCAATCAAAATTAATTAATTTCTCTTCCTTTTTTAAAAACATAATTTTTCAGATACCTTGTTCTTTATTATCTTTGGGAAAATATTTTCTTTTCTTTATAATAAAATGATCAAATTACTTTAACACATTCATCAGGAAAATGTGTATAACTATTAATGACATAAAAATAAATGACTATTCTCACATCTGGACATTTCTATGGGGTAAAAATCATTTGGATCTGCATATACTAATGGCTTTGCTAGAAATATTTTCCTGAATTAAAATATTTCTCTCAGTTTCTGCAGATGTAAATGTGGAGGTGACCAACATAAAATTGTGTACTTATTTCCCTGAAGGATGCTGTCATGGACAGAGCCACAGTGTACAAGTGCCCAGAATGAGCACGGCCAGCTTTGAGAAGGCACCATTTGCTTGTACTGTGACATGAATGGTGCCCACTGGAATTATACACAGCTAATGCCCTGGCACAGGCATGACTTGGGAAACCAAATATGCTATGTATCATCAGTTTAAAAATTATTATGACCTATGGTAATCAACTCTAAAGTGTACAAATGCCATTATTTCTAAATATGTATTCTGATCAAAGATAGGTGCCTCTTCCTCAAATGACATTCCTGGTCCTTATATCTTCTTTTCCTACTCTGCCAGGAATCAAGATAGAACAGCTAACAATTACTGAATTTTTACCAGTCATCATCATAAGCATTCTGCAATCTTTTACTTTTATTTTCCCCCTTTTTTTAACAGATAAAAAAATGCAAGGCTTAAAGAAATTAAGAGATTTGTCCAAAGTTATATGTATAGCTAAATAATACTTCTGGAATTTTGATAAAGGATATTCTACATATTCAGTTATTTTATTCTATTTTTTTTTTTTTGGTCCAGAAAATAAGCCTTGGGATGCCTAAGAGCAGGAGAGTAAGGCATGTATAAAGGAACTAACCCAAGCTCTACATATTTCTATGGGAGCCCAAGAACTCCAAGATTAATAAATAAGTTATTCCTAAATCCCATAAGCAATTGTCTATCCAGAAGAGAAAGCCAATATTCCTTAACTAGTTAGAAATGAATATTAGATAGTAAAGTTCTCTTATCCCTGCCTGGAAGGCTTAAATTGTTAGTGCAGCATCAAGGGTTCAGCCAGTTCCGAAGAGCACCAAACCTCATCCATCTTAAACTTTTATTCTTTACTCACCTAAGAAATGACATCAGCACTATAATAATGAAATAAGTTAACCATCCAACTGAATGGTTATTCTCAATGCACAATTTAACTGCATCCAACTGAATGGTTATTCTCAATGCACAATTTCTATCAACATCACAGAAAGTAGGATTTGGCATCCCGAAGAATCCAAACATCGATTTTTTTCCACATTGCATATAAGATTTCTAGCCTAGCACCTTTTTTGTTAGAAAGACCTGACCATGACCAACTAAAAGCATTTTCTAGTTTAAATCTAGGATTAGTGGCACAAATCAGAATATTTGTAGAATATTGCTTGTTTAATTAAATAAAAGAAAGAATGAATAAGTGAGGTCAGGTTCAACATACATTGACGATCACCTATCATTGCATGCGTTAAAGTCGGTGATCTCATCTTTATTTACTCCCGTGTCTCCTAAACCTGAAAAAAAATGACAGCATATAGTGGGTACTCTATGATTGTCTGTGGAGGATTCTTTGGTCTATTATTCACACACTGTAACTTAACTTATACTTCAAAGAAACCTTGACATATGCTTTTATCATCTCCATATTTAAAATGAGAGGGTAATCTTTTTCCCAAGAAAAGCCAACTAGTGAATGTGACTGAGTTGAAATTCAAAACCAGAACTTCTTACCCTAAATCTAGTTTTGAAGGTGACCATCAGTGAATTCAATGATTCAAAAATTTATAATCAATGGCAAGGGATTTAACATTTACCTAGTACCTAAACGCTGAAAAACTCACTAGGCATTATCAACGCTTACTTAAGCCTCACAACAATCTTGAGAGGAAGGTATTTTTATTACAATTTGATATTTACAAAAGGAGACCTCAGAAATGCTGGAAAATGAACCTAAGGTTACACAACTAGAAAATGGTAACTTACTACCTTGTTAATACATACGGATTACATGCATTAACTTCTTAAATAGTTAGAAGAGGATTAAAATCTCAAAAATTAGAAAGGGTCAGAACAGAAGATTAAGATGGAGAAGTAGAAGGATGCTGAACTCACTTCCCACCATAAAATCCATCAAACATACATCTACATGTGGAGCAATTCTCAACAAAAACAAACTGGTGGCTGGTAGAAAGACTCATACAATCAAAACTGCAAAGAAAGATCCACACAGCGTCAGGTAAGAAGGGAAGAGATGTGACTGGGTTTGAACCTGTGCCCAGGAGGAGACACAGAAGAGGAGAGGAGGGAGGTTACACAGCCTGGATATCCAGCCCGGGGAGTGAGTAGTTCAAACCACAGATTGGGAACTCCAGCTCTGGGGTCTGACACCAAGAAGATCAGTTGAATTGGTCTGAAAACCAGCGAATCTTACAAGAGGACTGTAAGAAGCCCAGACTCTGCTCCATGCATGCACTTGCTGATTTCCAAAACCAAAGCAGGGGCAGCAAACTGAAACTGCTAGGTACTTTGACCAGTTTCCCATGACTGTCCCAGTATGTGCCCCCAGCTCATTTTAACACCTACTCAGCCACTATTGCTCCAGTGTTGCTCCCCTATGGGGCAAAGGTGCAATTTCTGGGAGGCAGGTGAGTACACACTTAAAAGGACTAAAATCCAGCTCAGACCCAACCCTCAAGGCTTTGTTCCAGTAGATTGGGACTGGACCCTACCCTACTGAATAGGGCTATGATAGCCACTGAATACCAGAGAAGGCCCAGTTCATACCTGGCTCTGCCTATAGCCCCTCCATCTGCAGCCTCACCTCCTTTTAAGGTGACAGCTGCCTGCATACCAGAGGAAGATATGTCCCATGCACACTTCAGATCCAGATCTCCCACCAAAGCTACTGAGAACACACAGACTACACAGGAAAGCTTCCACACAAGGACGCATCTTCAAGACCAGGAAAGATAACTGTTCCTCTGATTTCATAAATACAGGGGAAGCTAACCAAAATGAGAAGACAGAAGAATTTGTTCCAAATGAAATAACAGGGAAAAAAAAAACCGAAGAAACAATTAATTAAACAGATATAAATAATTTACCAAATAAAGAGTTCCAATAATTAGCTAACAGAATGCTAACTGAACTAGAGAAAAGAATACTGAGAATTTTTACAAGGAACACGAAAATATTAAAAAAAAAAAAAGGAATGAGCCAGAGGTGAAAAAAACAATAACTGAAATGAAAAACACAATAGAAGGAATTAATATCAGACTAGGTAGTACAGAACATGTAAGTGAATTTGAAGATAGAATAATGGAAATCACCCATTTAGAGAGGCAAAAAGACAAACTTTTTTTTTTTTTTAAAAAAACTGAGAACAGTTTAAGGGACATTTATGACAACATCAATGTTAGTAGTATGATATATTTAAAATAAAGAAAGGGAAAAAAGCTGCAACCTAGGATCTACTACCCAGCAAGATTATGGTTCAGAATTGAAGGAGAGATAAAGAACTTCTCAGACAAGCAAAAACTAAAGAGTGTATCAAAATTAAACCAAACCTAAAAGAAATGTCAATAAGTCTTCTCTAAGTAAAAAAGAAAAGGTACAACAAGAAATAAGAATTTACAGGAAAAGAAAAATACCAC
Organism: Phacochoerus africanus; assembly: GCF_016906955.1. Lineage (NCBI taxonomy): Eukaryota > Metazoa > Chordata > Mammalia > Artiodactyla > Suidae > Phacochoerus > Phacochoerus africanus. The sequence goes on from NC_062550.1 coordinate 106,556,361, forward strand.
TAGTAAAGGCAAATATATATTAAAATATGTAGATCAACTACTTAAGCTAGTATACAGATTAAAAGGCAAAAACTATAAAATCAACCATAACTACAATAAACAGTTAAGGATAAACATGAAGAAGTGAATTACGACAACAAAACCATAAAAGGTGGGGGAAGGGAGCAGAAAATGTAGACCTTTTAGGATGTGTTTGAACTTAAATGACTATCAGTTTAAAACAAGCAGAATTCAACATATATAAATTCCATGCTAACATAAATTAAAAACCAACAAAATGAATACAAAAAATAGAAAGTAACACAAGCATATCACACAATTATATCCAACCACAAGGGAAGAAATGAAAGAAGAAGATCAGAGAATTACAAAACAAGGAGAAAATAAGTAAAATGGCAATAAGGACGCATCTATCAATAATCACTTTAAGTATCAGTGGAATAAATGCTCCATTGAAAAGACATAGAGTGGCTGATTGAATTAAAAAGAAGGCCCATATCTATACTGCTCACAAGGCTCATTTCAGAACTAAAGACACACACAGACTGAAAGTTAGGAGATGGGAAAAGACAGTTCATGCAAGTGGTAATGACATGAAAGCTAAGGTAGCAGTAGTACTCATACCAGATGAAGTAGACTTTAAAACAAAGTTCATGAAAAATACAAATGAGGATATTATGTAATGATAATGGGAACAATATAAGAAAAGCACATTATACCAATTAACACATATGCATAAATATGGGAGCACTGAAATATAAAATGCAAATACTAACAGACATAAAGGGAAAACTAACAATAATACAATAATAGTGAGGACCTTTGACACCCCACTTACACCAATGGACAGATCTTCCAGACAGAAAATCAAAAAGGAAACAGTGGTTTTAAATGACACACTAGAACAACAGGACTTAATAACTATCTATGGGATATCCCATCCAAAAACAGCAAATACATTTTATTCTCAAGTGCACACATAATACTCTCCAGAACAGATTACACACTACATCACAAAATAAGTCCCAACAAATTTAAAAGGATAGAATTATATCAAGCAGTGTTCACAACAGTATGAAACTAGAAGTCATTTACAGGAAGAAGATGGGAAAAACACAAACATGTCAAAACTGAACAACGTGGTACTAAAATAAATCAGTCAATGAAAAAAATTAAAGAGGAAATCTGAAAATACCTTAACAAATGAAAATAAAAATGCAAATTGCTAAAATCTGTGACACACAGCAAAAGGAATTCTAAGAGAAAAGTTTATAGCAATACATGTCCACCTGAAAAATAAGAAAAATCTCAAACAACCAATATTACCATCTAAATGAATTAGGAAAAGAACAAACCAAACCCAGTCAGAGACAAAAACAACAACAAAAGAATATATCGACAAAACCAAGATTTGGTTTTCTGAGAAGTTTAAAAAAAAAAAAAAAAAAGATCAGCTTTTAGCCATTTAGCCAAGCTCCCCAAGAACAAAAGAGAGAATGCAAATAAACAAAATAAGAAATAATAGGGAAGAAAATACAATCAATATCACACAGATTTAAAAAATCCTAATAGGATACCAAACAAACAGTTCTACACCAATAAAGTGGATAGAAATGGGTAATTATCTAGAAACATACAATCTTCCAAGACTGAATCAGGAAGAAACAGACAATCTGAACACACTGATCACTAGTAGTGAAATTGAATTAGTAATCAAAAATCTCCCAGCAAACACAATTTCAGGATGGGACAACTTCAAAAGGAGAATTCTACTAAATATATTAAAAAAGAGCTAATACCTATCCTTTTCAAACTATTCCAAAAAACTGAAGAGGATGGTACACTCTCAAATTTATTCTATGAGGCCATCATTACCATGTTACAAAAACCCAACAAAAACAACACACACACACACAAGAAAATCAGAGGCCAGGACCTCTGATAAATACAGATGCAAAAATCCTGAACATAATATTAGCAAATCAAATTCAGCAATATATTAAAAGAATCATGCACCTTGATCAAGTGGAATTTACTCCAGGAATGCAAGGATGATTCAATATCCACAAATGAATCAATATGGTACACCATATTAAGAAAACAAAGGATTAAAAAAATCACATGATCATCTCAATAGATGCAGAAAAAAAGATTCAACAAAATTCAGTATTCATTTACAACAAAAACTCTCATCAAAGTTGGTATATAGGGAACATACCTCAACATGATAAAGGCCAATATGATAGACCCACAGCTGACATCATACCCAATGGTGAAAAACTGAAAGAGTCTCTAATAAAACCAAGAAAAAGATAAAGATGTCCACTCCACCATGTCTGTTTAAAAGAGTAAAGGACAACTAGCCACAGCAATCAGACAAGACAAAGAAATAAAAGGCATCCACACTGGATGGGAAGAAGTAAAACTGTCCCTATGTGTAGATGACATATTACATATAGAAACTCTAAATTTTGTCTCCACCAAAAATCTACTACAACCAATAAGTGAATTAAGTAAAGTTGTAAGCTACAAAGTTAATATATATAAATGTGTTTCTTTTCTATGCACTAATAATAAACTATTGGAAAGAAAAAGCAAGAAAATAATGCCATTTAAAAATCACATCAAAAAGAATAAAATACTTAGGAATAAAGTTAACCAAGGAGTTAAAAGATCTATGCTCTGAAAACTATACCACATTGATGAAGGAAATTGAAGATGATATAAAGAAATAGAAAGACTTTCAATGTTCATGGATTGGAAGAATTAGTGTTTTTTAAAATGGTCACACTACCCAAAGCAACCCACAGATTTAATGCAATTCTTATTTTAAAAATGACATTTTTTCACTGAACCAGAACAAATAGTCCAAAAGACCCTGAATTCCCAAGGCAACCCTGAGGAAAAAGAACAAGGCTGGAGGTATATTCTTCCAGACTTTCGACTATACTACAAAGTCACAGTAATCAAAACAACATGGTATTAGCACAAAACCAGACACACAGATCAATGGAAGAGAGTAGAGACTCCAAAACTAAACACATAATAAATAATTGAATAAATAATAAATATTTGAGTATTTAGGTGGAATACAGGCATAGCACTTTTTGACATAAATTGTAGAAATATTTTCTTAGATTTGTCTCCCATGGCAAAGAAAACAAAAGCAAAAACAAAAAGGAACTATTTAAATTTAAAACTATTGCAAAACAAAGCAATCCATGGACAAAATGAAAATATAATGTCATGAATATGAGAAAATATTTCCAAATGATATAACTAAAAAGGGGTTAATATCCACAATTTATACACAGCTCATGTAAGTCAGTATCAAAACAAACAAACAAACCCAATATAAAAATGAGGAGAAGAAATGAATAGACATTTTTCCAAAGAAAACATGTACCAACAGGTACCTGAAAAGCTCCTCAATGCCACTAACCATCAGAGAAATGAAAATCAAAACTGCAAAGAGATATCTAACCTCACATATGTCAGCATGGCTCTCATAAAAAAAGACCATAAATAACAAGGGTTGGCAAGGATGTGGGGGAAAGCAAACACTTATACAGTGTTGGTGAGAATGTAAATGGCTGGAGCCACTATGGAAAACAGTACGAAATTTCCTCAAAAAACTAAAATGAGAACGATTGTATGATGAAGCAATTCCACTCCTGGGTATTCATCTGAAGAAAATTAAAACAAATTCGAAAAGATACACACACCTTAATGTTCATAGCAGCATTATTTACAATATCCAAGACATAGAAGCAACTTAAGCGTTCATCAACAGGTGAACAAACGAGAGTAGTATGTACACACAATAGGTTATTACTTGGCCAAAAAAGAATAAATTTTCCTATTTGCAAAAACATGGATAGATCTGGAGGGTATTGTGCTTCGTGAAGTGTCAAAGAAAGACAAATACTCTATGTTATCACTTATATGTGGAATTTAAAAATCAAACAAATGAATGTAACAAAACAGAAACAGACTCACAGATATAAAGAACCAACTAGTGGTTATTAATGGGGAAACGGGAGAGAGAAGGAGTAAGATAGGGGGAGGGGACTGAGAGGCATAAATTACCATGTTTAAAATAAGCTATAAGGATGTACTATAGAGCACAGGGAATATAGCCACTATTTTATAATACCTTTAAATAAAATATAATCTATAAAAATACTTAAATAAGCTTGTTGTACACGTGAACTAATATATTATAAATACACTGCACATCCTCAGATCATACACAAAAATAAAATCAAAATGGCTTAAAGACTTAAATATAAGACATGACGCCACAAAAGTCCTAAGAGAACACAGGCAAAACATTCTCTGACATAAGTCGCACCAATGTTTTCTTAGGTTAGTCTCCCAACGCAAGAGAAATAAAAGCAAAAATAAATAAATGAGACCTACTCAAACTTACAAGCTTTTGTACAGCAAAGAAAACCATAAACAAAATGGACTGGGAGAAAAAATCTGCAAATGAATGAAAAACATAAAACAGCTCATATAACTCAGTAACAACAACAAAAAAAACAACCCAGTTAAAAAATGGGTAGAAGACCTAAACAGACATTTCTGCAAAGACATACAGACAGCAAACAGGCCCATGAAAGCTGCTAAATATCACTAATTATTAGCTAACTGCAAATCCAAACTATAACGAGGTATTACCTCACACCGGTCAGAATGGCCATCACCAGAATGTCTACAAATAATGAAAGCTCTAAAGAGTGTGGGGAAAGGGAATCCTCCTACACTGTTGGTGGAAATGTAAATTGGTGCAGCCGCTCTGGAAAACAGTATGGAGGTTCCTTAAAAAAAAAAAAAAACTAAACATAGAACTACAATACGATCTAGCAACCCTACACCTGAGCATACATATACAAACAAACATGATTCAAAAATATGCATGCACCCCTATGTTCATAGCAGCAGTATTTCCAAAAGCCAAGACTTGGAAGCAACTTAAATCCTCATCAATAGGTAAAGATGTGGTACACGTACACAATGGGATACTGCTCCAGCCCTAAGAAAGAATGAAATAATGCCGTTTGCAGAAATATGGATGGACCTATAAATTATCATACTAAGCAAAGTAAGTCAGAAAGACAAAGAAAAGTACCATATGATATTTACATGTAGAATCTAAAATAAGACAGAAATGAACTTATCGACGAAACAAATGTATTCGCAAACATAGAGAACAGACTTGAGTTGGGAGTTTGGGATTATCAGATGCAAACTGTTGTATAGAGAATGCATAAACAACAAGGTCCTACTGTATACCACAGGGAATGATATTCAACATCCTGTGATAAACCGTAATAGAAAAATATTTAAAAAAGAAAATACAGGGAGTTCCCATTGTGGCTCAGTGGAAATGAATTCGACTAGCATCCATGAGGTTGTGGGTTCAATCCCTGGCCTCGCTCAGTGGTTCAGGGAAGATCTGGCATCGCTGAGCTGTGGTGTTGGTTGCAGATGTGGCTCTGATCCCACGCAGCTTAGGCCAGCAGCTGTAGCTCCAATCCACCCACTAGCCCGGGAACATCCGAATAAACGCCCTGAGTGCAGCCCTAAAGAGCAAAAAAAGAAAAAAAAAAAAAAAGAAAGAAAGAAAAAAGAAAGAAAATACAAAAAAAAAAATACATGTATGTATGGCTCACTTTGCTGTACAGCAGAAATTAATACTACATTGTAAATCAATTTAATTCAATAAAATAAATTTAAATAAATACGCTGTACTTCAACTTAAAAAAATCATGCAGTTTCCATACCACGTTATGCTGGAATACTTACTCAGTGAATTTGATTTAAAGTTTGGTTTCAAACAGACAAGCAAAATAGTAATAATCACGAGACAAAAATTCTAAATCCCTCTTGCATACTCAAAGTAGAAGCTACAGTATCTGTTGGATTTCGTAACCTGAAATCCACACCTCATCCACAGCAGTGACGTCTCCCTCTTTACACGGCCTGCCTTGAGTTTTTAAACCAAAATCTCTACAAACATCTCATCTGGTTTCAAGTAATAAATAACATAAGCCAAACCAAAACATTTAAGACAGCAAATGTTCACCCATTACATTAAAGACTCATTAGCCACTGCAGATTCGATTTTGTGAACCGAACTGGTTTGAAGGTTTAAAAATCACAGCTTTATTTCATGTAAACTAAGATAAGAAATAACTGTCTAATGAGAGTCAACTTCTAAATCTAAAATTGAGGATACCAAGACTAGGCCCTGCTTTGATAACCTTGGACTCTGTGGAGAAAGGAAATAGTTATCTGTCCTTCCCACAGCTCTGCAGTTAAGATAAGCCAGAAAGAGAGCATGACAGTGAATATTCTGCCCAGAGATGATTTAACAGAGATTTCAAAAGTTAAATGTAAATAGAAAGGGCACTGTTTTCCTCATATGACTTGTTTATTTCCAGGCCTCTCATCATTTTTATTTACTTATTTATTTTCATTTCCTGAGCTCTTGAGAGTAGAGATTCATGTTTCATATATGTTATTATAAATCATCAAACACCCTAGCCATGCTCCATAAATATGTAATAAAATAAACAGTAACACAAACATTACAACAAGAAAATGAAGTCCACAGCGACCCAGCTCCTCAACTCTTCAATTTCTTTTAGCGGTGACGCGGATTCTCAGGAGGTCTGAGATTCTCCCCATCAGTGGCTCTTCCACGTACCTAAGGACTGACTTAGCTTCAATGCTGGTACTTACAAACACTGACTAATTCTTACCAAGTATTATAAAGAGGTAGCTCTTGCTAGTGCTGAATTTTTCAAGTACAATAAAGCTCACTATTCCATCAAACAGTGAAAAAAAATATTGGAACTAAATTCATCAGTTTAACATTATGCCCAATTCCATGAAGATAAGAAAATGAGAAAGACGTATGAATTCAGAACTGGGCAGGGAGTTTTCCCAGAGACCACTCATGGAAATCCCTTGGGACTAGAATTTTAATGCCAAATTGCATGAAACGATTTCTAGATGAGGAAACAGAGAAGCCTAAGAATATGTTTCTCCAAGGGTGAATAAATTGCTCCAGAACTTCTCAGTGTTGGGCATAGCTATGTAAAAACACACTGGAGATTAAGAATTGTCTATAAAAGTGTGTCAATTCCTCACAGCCCCTTTCACATTATATCAAATATTTATGACAAAATCTGTGAAGTTGTCTCCTCTTTGTCTTTGAAATAAATGTTATTAAATAGTCATTTTTAACCCCCAAATATACTGGACTACAGTAATCTCCTGTTATAAAGAATGACCGTGCCCAGCTTTTAGGGGATCTATAACAGAAATGTGCCACGATCTTAGTTGGTACATTGGCCAGTACCAGCTGGATTCTAATTTTCATTCCAATGGAAGGACATTCAGATTCTGCCCCTCCCTTCACACTTCCATTTGCGGTGTCCCTTATTCTAAGCCCTTGGATGCAACACACTCTTTCATTCTGATTCGGGTTTTAGAAATGTAAACATGCTGATTTCCCTTCCTGCGTGTCCTTGAAGCAATTAGGTGTTTAAGGGGAAGAACAGAAAAAGACTTGGTCTGAAAACTTTGAAGCCATTGGCTCTCTTTTCAGCTCTCATCTCTCTACGTGAGGACGATACATAATCTCTGGGTAGATGGTTAGTGTTCAGGCACCTGTGGTTCCTGTACGTCTCCATCTGTTTAACAAATGTGACCATGGGACTTCACTGGAGCAATGAAATGAGACTGGGGTGATGGGTGTTACTTCTGAAAACCGAGTGTATGGTTTGCATTGTCTGTATTGCCTTTATCAGCACAACCAATTGCCAGTGTTTCAGAAAACAGCTACTTGGTCGTGGATCCTAGAATAAAGATAATGTGAGGTAAAACCACAGCTGCCTTGAAATGGACATGCAGCATGAAAAGGAAATACATTTTTTTTCTAGTAAGCCACAAAAATTTTATAGCTGTTGTTAGCACAGAATTACCTAGACTACTCTGATATACCTTGAAAATAGGTGATGATTTGTTTTGAGGGGGTAACTGGCCATTATTTATGTATCTGAACCTCTCAAAGAATGTATTCAATAGGGTCCTTTATCATAATGAATTAATTTAAACAGGTGAACAAATCATTGGTACTGTCTTAACAGGACATAGAAATAGTTTTGCTTTAAAAATTCCCGTCGATGGCCTGGTTTTATCCAACTTTATTAAATAAAATTATCACACCCAAGTTTAATCCATAACTTTGTGATAATGTGAGCTTCCTCCTCTTAGGTTTTCACATAGAGAAGAGTGAAGAACATGACTGGTGAAACCTCGCAGAGTCATTCCCCATTCTGAAAGAAGCACGCACATTTAATTTTTTTTTTCTAGCAGCAAAAAAGCACTGCTCCCTGATCCAACGAGAAAAATCAAATGCAGGGAAAACGTTCTTTGGTTCAAAGCCCAAACTTCCCCCTTCAGTCCTCATTCTGTTCTTGAAGTGCTGGCACCAAGGAGTGATTTCACTGTGTAAACAGCCCGCGATTCCCTTCATTTTTGATAGCTGCTCATGGCCTTTTATCGTGATTTATGAGAATGAGCTGTTCCCTTTACTGCCACATAACATGTCTGATAGAGCATATCTAAACTAAAAGGAGGCAACCAGGTGATATGGCATCAACGGTGTTAACATTTTAAACCCTGTTATATTCCCAATCTCACAGTGGGGACAAGAAATGATATTAGCATCAGGAATCCTGAAAAAGAGGAAGGAAGGAGTGAGGGAGAGAGGGAGAGAGGGAAAGGAGAGCTAACAGCCTACCGATAAGCAGCTTGGCAGCCTCAGAAAGGAATTAACATGTTTTATTTTATCAAGCCTCCCTGTTAAAAACATTACAAAGAACTTTAAAATATGCTTCTGAGAATGATCTGCAATTTGAGAAGTCTTCTGTTACACTCTAATATGAAAAGATTTCCCCAGCTCAATGGGTTTTATAAAAACGCGAGGCAACAAAACAGCAAATTGGACCCGATTAAGAAAATCAAAATACTGAGATACCTTCTCTAATTGTGCTACACTGTGAAGACCTTAAGTGGATGTTGTGTTTACAAAGGTGGTCTGCGCCCCCGGTAATCTTCCTATTTTATCTTTGGGTGGCAGAGGATCAGTCTTCAGCAAGATGGTGGAAGGTGCCCCGCTGCACAGGCCACTAATGTTTGACTGTGGATATGCTTTGTTTTCATGTCTGTATTGACACAGTATCTTTATTTGCAAGGTCTGTCATTCTGAGGTGGCTGTGAGCAATGATTTCCCCTTGAAGAGATAGGCTGTGCTCATCTCCCTCAGACACAGTCATCAGCTGGGATAGCACACGCAGGAGAGTCATAATGCCAAGAATACACAAACATCTTGCCTCTGAAAAAGATGATTTTAGGGATTATCATTCTAAGAAAGGAGAGAGAAAGAAGCCTGTAAACACTCACAGTTCAGTGAACCGTTTCTACCTTTTCTCTTTCCAGAAAAGAGGAATATACATGAATGAAAGCTACAAGAACAGTCACGTAGAGCAAAGCAGTTTCTCTATTGAGCGATGAGCTTTCAGAAGGCCTTCAAAAGCAGTTAGACTGAAAGAAATATCTTGATCTGAAATTAGCTGACATTACAATGATTACAAATAAGAAACGTGTACAGAAAAGAAGCTAGGCTTCTCTCACTGAAAAAGAGATAAAAGAAAAAACGGAGAACTTTGAATGATGTTGATGAGAATGAGGATATTCAGGGCAGCTGCAAAACCTAAAAGTCCCAGTTTCTGTAAACGTGGAAAAAATAATGGAGAAAATAAAATAATTCATCTCAACTCTCAAAAATACAGTATACTATTCTGAACTAAAGGGGGCAAGCTTCCCATTTGGATGATCAAATATAAGATATCTGCAATAAAGATGCTTTCCTTAGACAAACTACTACGTAATCAAGAAAGGGTTTTCCTAGGGCAGTATTATTTTCAATAATATCTGAATTGATAAGTATAGCCATTTGGCAAGCATGCCCAACCTCAGCCTAGGTATCAATCTTTGTGCAGGAAAGATACAGCCCATGTGGAACCATCTGTCTAAGGGTATTTTCTTCCGTGCTGTCTTTTAGGGTATCAGGACATGCTGATCTGAAATCCCTAGCCATGAATACAGCATCTAGGAGGAGCTGGCCGACGAAATCTTGAACTGGAGGTTTTCACCTCTGAGATAGGCTTGATTGCCCTGGCCTTTAAATGTCAGGGACTGTGGAGGAAAGGTCGAGACACTGCTCTTAAAGCTCTGGCAGCACCAAGATCCTCCCTGCTGATGAAGAAAAAGTAAATATCTCAGTTCTTTCAAAATCCAGAAAACGTGTGCTCCTCAGATTACACAAAATGGACAAACAACGATATCCTCTGATCATCAACCAAGAACTATTATATATATTACACATACTAATTATATACATTATATATGTAATGTTATACATTATATTAAAGGTAGTCTTTAATGTTTGGAACATGTTCTGAAGCATGTTCTTAAAAAGAGAAGTCAATCTAGATAAATGGCTCTACCTGGAGCTGCAGGGGAAACACTGATTAAGAGTAACTGTGAAGCGCTCAGAGTCCTAAGGAAAGTAATAGTTTCACCCCTGTTCATCTAGGATATAGGTTCCCTCTTGTGAAAGTTGCTTTAATGTTTAATATGGGAAAAAGAAATAAATTACATTAGAAAGGAGAACAGGTACATAACTCATTAACATTGCTGAACATTTACAGCCATTTTTATCAGTGGCCATGGAAGAAGGCTAGTGAATGGAACCTATTTCTCTGGAATAGCACTGTCCACAAGAAATATAACGAGAGCCACAGGTGCAATTCTAAATTTTCTGGTAGCCATGTTGAAGTAAGAAGTGAGAAATTCTAACAGGGTATTTGAACTAATTTCATTTCAGTAAGTAAACAATATTAAATTTACATTGCCTTTGTTTGAAATTTGAATTTAAATGAATTAAAGTTCAATTCATTTCAAAGTTAGTCCCAGTTACAAAAGCCACACTTCAAAAGCTCGATGGCCACACATGACAAGCGGCTCCCATACTGGACCATGTGGCTATGGAACACATCAGGTTCAATGCACAGTCACATAAAAGTTTAGGAAAGAAATTTGCCCAGATCAGGCTAATGAACTTCTCAAGATTTCCTAGCTTTAGAGAAATGCAACCTCAACTAGAAGCTTTTTTCCTAAGCTTATAATATTGCTGCTCTGCTTCATTCTGCTGAACGCAAATGAAGTAAGTTTCCATCTTACATATTAACGTGGAAAACTTCAAGGATTCGCCTTTGTTATCATCTAATAATGGAGCTCTATGACAGCAAATCAGTTGATACTGCTTTAAAGCTCAGAAATTTCCGAATGGGGCTCCTCGTGCCTTGGTGGCCCTGCAGTCTAGTTGGTAGAAATGGGCGCACTCAGGACTCACATTCTTCTCTTCCTCAAGTGACTCAAAGGTCCAGTCATAAGTCGCCTCCTTGTACATTTGCTTCTCATTTGAGGTGACGTTTGGTTAACGGTTTCACTGAGGTTCTTGCAGCAGGGTCAGCCTCCGTCCAGAAATAAAGTGCAAGTCATGCCACATCCAGATGCATTTTTAAAGGGTACTTTCTGGCAACTGGCCACAGGCAGAGTTACTTCAGTAACTCAACCACAGCAGATGATGGATCTGCCTCACTGTGGGGTCTCTCATCCATCATGAGGCACGCCCTGCTCTCTGTGGAAATAATACATCCTGACAGGGCTCAGGGCCATGAGAGGGAAGAACAATACACAAAAGAATGTGTTTCGTCAGCACGAGACAAGGCCACATCAAACCAACACACTCAAGCTTAAGCACTCAAACACACTTTCAGATGTGAATCCATTTTCCTTAGGAAACTCCTCTTGTTTGAGCCTCATTTTTCCCTGCTGCAAACATGCTTTGCGGCTGCATAAAATCAGAGGTCATCCCTTGCCTTCTCAGACCTTAGATCCGTTTCATTGAATTATCCTCTAATGCCCTGCACTGAACTGGGAACTGTCCTAGCGCCTTGTCAAATCCTTTTATTTTTGTTATGAAGCAGGTTTTACCTGAAGGAGACGCCCATTTGTTGCCAAACGTAATTAAGGAAAGCCGGATCCGTTAAAGCAGGATAAGCGTATGAGTCGCTAAACAGCAAAAGGCATTTTCCGGCTTCGCTACAGCACTACCGCAACACCATGTTCTTTCCATCTAAGCAGACAGACAAGGCAGGACACTTCTAACCCCACTTAAACTGTGCCCATTGTTCGATCGTCACTATCCCCATTTAACAGGTGGGGAAATGGAGAACACGAAAGATAACTTGAGCTACCGAGTGCCAGGAAAGAGGAGCCAGAGCTAGAAGTCATTAACTCTGTCAATTTCCACAGCACAGCTGAGGCACTATGGTTTTGAGAATGAACAGATGGTAAGTGAAGGCAAAGACGAAGACAGAGGCCTTCCTTTAGCAACTTGGAAGGCTGTCAGGTGCTATTCTGCATGCTAAATATGAAAGAAATTCCAGACATTGAAAGCAAGCCATACTGCCTTCTATGAGGTTGTAAAAATAGTTCTCTTTTGGAAAGGGTGTCCTATATTAAAAATATCCTCAGTGTCCTATTTTCAAGGAGTCCAATTCAAACAAATCTATTTATTTATTTATTTTCTTTATTTTCTTTTTTGGGCCATACTTGTGGCATATGGAAGTTCCCAGGCTAGGGGTCAAATGGGAGCTGCAGCTGCTGGCCGAAGCGACAGCTGCAGCTGCTGGCCGAAGCGACAGCTGCAGCATCTTCGGATCCCAACAGTGTCTGCGACCTACACCACAGCTCACGGCAACGCCGGATCCTTAACCCTCTGAGAGAGGCCAGGGATCAAACCCATGTTCTCATAGACACTAGGATGGTTCATTACTCCTGAGCCACGACAGGAACTCCAAACAAATCTTTCTTAATAATGGGTGGGCTTCTCAGGGGACTATGTAAAATGGATTGCTCAGAGTAATAAATCACAGTTGTACTTGGATGAAGTGCATCTGGATCTCTTTTTCTTCCTTGTGATTCATTTCTGCGGAGCATTCAGAAACATCTAATCCACAGATTAAGCCCATCTTTTTTCCCCTGACAAATAAATTTTGCCCTATCAAGGTTTTGCTGCTCTCTCCAGAAACCTAACGAAAATAATTTCTCTGTAATGCAAACTTGAGGAACAAGAATTTTGGACACTTTGCCTTTAGGATAAGTTCTGTGTGCGCATGATGTTTTGCTTCCTTATACGTCAGAAAAGGGGTGCTTTAAGCGGTGAGGTACAGTTTCCTTCTGCCATATTCTTATCATGGATACTACTCAATTTTTAATATTAGAACAGCTTTATACCCCTACCTACAATTAATACAAAGTACTCAACTTTTAGCCACAAGCTCTAAAACTTGACTGGCTAACATGGTAGCCATTCGTCATATGTGCCTATTAGCCCTTGAAATGTGTCAAGTTTGAACCGAGGTGTGCTGTCAGTGTAAACTGCACACAGGATTTTCAAGACTCAGTACAAAAAAAGGAATGCGAAATACCATCATAATAATTGTTAATATTAATTTCACTGAAATAATAACAACTGAGATATATTACGCTCAATAAAATATTTTTAAATTAATTTCACCTAGGTGCTTTGGGATTTTTTGTTCCTTTACTTCTTTTAATGTGGCTATCAGATAATTTAAAACTGCAAATGCATCCCCTATCATATTTCTATTGGAAAATGATACTACAGAGCAGAAGTTGGCAAACTTTACTTACAAAGGCCCATAGAGTAAATATTTTAGGTTTTTGTTTCAGTTACTCGACTCCGTCATTATGGCATGAAATCAGGCATAGACAATGGGCAAATGAATGAGCATGGCTGTGTTCCAAGAACCTTTACTTATAGACACTGAAATTTGAATTTCATATCATTTTTATGTGTCATAAAATATTCTTCTCTTGATTTTTTTCAGCCATTTAAAAATGTAAAAAAAAGTCTCCATGTGTCATACAAAAAAGGATAGGGAATGATGAGTCAGATATGACCCACGGGACACAGTATGCCAACCCTGTGTGCAGAGGTTCCAGGAACTACAGCATAGGGATAATCTTGTCATTCCCCGAAGCCTCCTGCCCATGCCAAGGAGGACCAAGTTCTACTCTAAACTCAGAAGAGAAGAGAAACTCTTCAAGGAAGACTGGGGATAGAAGCAGAGGCAGGGTTACTGGACGGATTTTTCATGCACCACAAACTACAGGAATTTTTTTTTTCCAATCTACGGGAATATAAATTTTATTACAAATATTCTTATGTTAATAATTTTTCATGGGAGTTGTTTAAAATGCAAGAGATGATGAAGCTAAGACAGAAGGTGGAAATAATTCACAGATGTTTGCTAATTCCCCTGCAGAGGTCTTCACTGCATTACCCAGTGGGCAGTAGGTGAGTCAACTGCCAAAACTGAAAAGTCTGTGACATGGCAGAGGCGCCTAAGAGATGAGGTTTGTTACTGACATTTTCCCGTCTCTACCACCTTTGTCTATTAACCCCTGACCTCATACACCTTACAGTCTATTAGGACAAACAGGTTTTAAGCAAATAGATAAGTCATTTAAAAATGTGAAAATTCTACAAAATAAAGGGCAGGTGCACTAGATGAGTGATTCTCAAACTTAAAGGTGCCTAAGAGCAATCCGAGGATCTTATTAAAAGGCAGAATGTGATTCGCAGGTCTGGGTGACACCCACCTTTTGTATTTCTTGCAAAATGCTGATGATGCTGGAATTCCCGGCCCTTGGACCACCCTTCACTACCATGCAAGATTCAAAATAGCAGGTATTTTTGTCTGCTTTTGTCTCTTGGGTTCACCGGTGTGTCTAAAGTACCTAGAATAGTGCTCAGCAGATAAATGGCACTCAAATGTATTTTGAATGAAGAAAGTTGAGACAGGAGAAAAATCTCATGAAGGGATATATCGTTTAGACTCATAAATCTAAAAGAAGACTCCGATGGAGAATTACTTCAGCTAAAGATACACCAGAGCCCTCAGACCTTCTGAAAGCTATTACTCTATCCATATCCCCTCCATCAATTACTCTCCACTGTAACAACTGATTCTCATAAAAGGCCTCCCATAAAGACAGGAATTATAGATAATTGCTAAACATGTTACCTCTCTCATGACATTTGCGTTCCTAACACTTGTGCCTAGAGAAGGCGCATCTTCCAAGGAATGATTCTCTAACGCTGGAGTTGAAAGACTAACGACAAGCAGATAAGGAACTGTCTGATGTCAGTGACCTTCCGCTTACACCAAATAATTCCACAACTTACCGTCAGTCGCTGCATAAAACGAGTGTTACGAGAATTAACACTTACGAGCACCTCTCTTAAGACCTGCAGTTATAACGAACACCATTTCCCCTTACAGAGGAGTTGATACAATAATAGATTTTTAGAGTCCAAAGGATCCAAGAGACCATCTACTTCAAGCCCTTTCTTGAGGTGGCAAAAATGTTCAGTCTATATCCTGCCTTTACAGGATCACATAACCTAAGCTCCTTCACAAAGCAATTTCGAGGGCCTGGTAAATGATGGTTGTTTAGTAACGTCGCTCTCCCTAAAATGTTTATTTACTGCTTCTGGTTCATTTTTCAACAGCATTTTAGTGCCAACAATGCAACCAGGATGTAGCGATATAGTCATTTGTGGGCCCTGCTTATACCATCCTGCCCTCTGGAACCCATCAGAGTAAGTCCGATCCATTTTCCCTGTGACAGGGTATCATAATTTTGGAAGACAGTTATTCTTAAAGATGTGGAAAACTGCCCATTCATCTTCAAGAGAAGTTATTTCATTTGGTCAGTCGTTCACAGCTGCCATGTGCCAGCTGCTGTCCTGAGCAGTGGGGATATTGCTTTGCCCAAGACAGACCTGGTCCTTGTCCTCATGGAAATTAAGGTTTATCTGGACATATATGCATTAAAGAACTTAATACAATATTGCGAGTCATGACAACACAAGAAATGATGACATGATGAAATCTAGGGAGTCAGAAGATAGGATTCCTAACAAATTGACATTTAAATTGAACACAAAAGCACTGAGGGTAAACAGAGTGGGTGAAAGACTATCCCAGGCCAGGGGACAGCAAGGTCAAATAACCCATTTGAGAAAGAGAATATCACATTTAGAACAAAGATGGCTACAGACTAAGTATGGAAGGGAAATTGTTATGAGTGAAACTAGATCATAAGGAGCTTGGAAATTTCATTTGGAGCTTTTTTTTTTTCTTTTGCCAAAGGACAAGGAGAAGAAATTAAAGGGTTCTAGCAAGATAGTGCAGTGACCAAATTTGAATTCTATGACTGCTCTGGTTTCAGTGTGCAGAAGAGAAGGGAATTGGATAAAGCTGGAGGCAGGGAGACATGCCAGTATTTTTTAAAATGGAGCATGAATACAACATTTGGAGATCTTGTTAAAATGCAGAGTCTACTTATTAGTAGGTCCAGGTGGGGCCTGAGATTCCTTATTTCTGACAAGCTCCCAAGTGATGCTAAAGCTGATGAAAGGAGGTCCTTACTTTGATACTCAGAGTGAGTACGTTGAGGCTCTGGGGTGAGAAACAATGGCGCTGGATGAGGCTGCAGCATATAGTGGACAAGAGGTAGATGGATTCGGAGAATCTGAGAAATGAGACTCAGCAGTAAGCCTTTATAACCACTTAGGTGTGGGAGATGAGGAAATGTGCCTTCCATCCTTTGGGACGGCTTAGCAAATGGGAATGTGGAGGTTGTGTGGTCTTTGATAAATACTATTTATAATTCAAAAGAAAACAAAGCAAAATTCTCCATTATTTTCACCTTCTTATAACAGGTTTTCTCTAGCCATTGCCTCTGGTCCATGAAATCTGATGTATTTATTCTAAAATGTTTTAAGTGGCTTAGAAAATGCATACCCTTAGGCACATTGCCTTGATGCAGTATTTAGGTTCTTTAAAGACAAACAAACTAGGGATTAGCTTTCTGTCTACATAGCAGCATGCACATTCAGCAGCTATAGTCTTGCAAGCGTGCAGCTCTGTACTCCTGCAGTACACAGTGGACTTCAAAAGCATGCATACCAGAGGGGTCTCTTTTGGCTTTAGCAGCAGAGTGGGTAACGAGATGAAAAGGCTCATTTCCTAAATTTTTAATATGGGTACAGCAGCGACAGTAGAAATCACATTTCTGTGATGTGCTGACATGGTTTTTAACAGCTAGGATTCCTTCCACACTCCCAAAGCACATCCCCTGGCAGATTTCTGTTAAACAGAAGAGGTAATTTAAAGGTTTGATTATTATAGATTTCTTGAAGTTGAGCACACATGGTGATTGCAGCCGGCCCTGCTAGAATAGTTGAGGGAGGCAGGAAGGGGATATGATGGACTGAACAACGAAACCTCATTTTGAGAGACAGCTCTGTTCTCCCCCGTCTGAAATATCATATCCACTTTGTGTTTTATGAACCAAGTGTTTATTTGTTGAACTATTCAGGCAGAGGATGGAGGAGCAGGTCCTAGGTTTGCCAGCTGACTTGGAAAGCTGAAATCTTCCTGCTTGTAAAGCTTAAAAAAGATTGTTGTTTATGGTATATATTCCATAGTTTTCCATCTACTTGAATTGAAGCTGACAGAAATTCAAAGTCAATGCCTTCTTTATGAAGTGATCCTTTGTGATGTAATTACAGAATGAAATCTCTTGGCTGAAACAGGATTTTCTTCCCCAGAGATGACATTAAAAATAAATAGAGATTGCCAATAAACAGTCTGAGAACCTAGATGAGGAGCAGTGAAAGGAAGTCAAGTCATTTCTTTAATTCTCTTAAATGCTGTCAGAAAATAACATCATTCCATTGAAACAAGTAATTCGAACCAGGCTACAGGAACTGAGCACGCTGACCAACCAAGGCACCGATCAAATCCCAGAAAAGCCAGATGGTCGTCTCCTGAGAGCAGACATCTTTGGGACGTTTTCTCAGCACTCAACACTGTTTTCTTCTCAAGACTTCTCTGCTACCGATAAGGATGGTCCCTGTGGTCAAGATTCTTCCATTTCCTTTACTGCCGGGCTCATGAGTGGACCGAATTCCCCGGCCTCCTTTGTACTGATGGGTCCAGTGACTGAGCCCTGGCAATGGGAATGGGCGGGTGGCGATGAACGCCTCTTCCGGGGTTGGCCTGAAACTCCTTCCACGAGCTCCTCCACTTGCTCTCTCTCTTCTCCCATTAGCTTTCCCACTGCAGAAGATCCAGGGGAGAGCTCTGTCATTACAGGAGACGCCAAACTCTCAAATGCACTGATTTTTTTTTTTTTTTTTTAAATCACCACAGCATCACACTGTGACCAGTACAGTGTCTCTGAGCCATGTCTTGTGGTTCCGGGGCCCAAGTTAACTGGACCAGGAGTGAGTAGCTCACTCTTACGGGATCAGGTTCTCCTCCCCCAGCGCTGACCTCCGGAATGGAGGTCCTGGCAATTCAGGCCTTGAAGGAGCCTCCTTTGGCCATAGACAGGGAGAAGCAAATAAAACCAAACTGCTGAAGTGAGTAACCAGGCAGAGAGCCCAGAGGAGAGCCCATGAGACCACAAGAGATGTAAGATGTGACAGAACAGCTTGGTCTCCTGAAAGTTTTCTATTTCCGGGTTCTCTTTTCTCATTAAACATAAGCTATATTAGCAGCATTTTTTTCAACTAATAGTCTACTTCTTCCGATCAAACCTGGGAGTTGGGAAACTTCCTGCTGAAGGCTTCATAATCACGGCCATTTATTTGTTCCTCTTCCAGAGACTTATAATGGAACTCATTCTCGTGAAGATTCAAGAGTTCAAATCGCACGGTTTCTCTGTAGTACTTCAGCCCTTCCTGCCGCAATTGCAATAGGGAGCAAGAATTGCTATTCCATCTGGAAGGCCTGTTGCTTTATTTCAGATCACACTGTTTGTTCAGCAGAGCAGGGCCCATTTGCTAAATGAAGACCCTCTGACTTCAGTGGCGGGAAGAGAGAAGGAAAGTGTTGAAGCATTTTGATGACATTTGGGAAGAAGAAAGGAAACAAGGGCAGATGCTGATGGTGCCTCATGCCTCTGCACGGAAGAGCTCACAGGCAGGTCAGAGAAGAAAAAAGAAGGCAGAAAACACGGAGAGAGAGAAAACGAGGAAGGAAAGCACTGCACTCTCTCCGTCGAACAAGATTCTTGGTGGCGGGTCAGATTTATTACTGAGGAGGCATCCAAAAACGACGTGGGGAAAAAAAGCAAGGCTGCTCTTGGCAGCCTCAACTAGTTCCCTCTTCCTCAAAACAAACTGCAGTTCTAAAGAAAAGAGGAGGCTCCATCTGTGTCTGAGGCTGCGGTGTTCGGGGAGCAGAGAAGAGAGTCTGTGGATAAACTTAGCTATTTCTAAGCAGAACTTTTAAAATCTGCATTTGAAATGCTATGTGTATGGGAGAAGTGGGAATCTGCATGCTGACAGGAAAGGCAAGTAAAAATGTGTAAGTTCCTGAAAGGGCCTTTACGGAGCACATGCAATTTTAAATCAGGTGGCAAGCCAACCAATCACCACTCTTAAGCAGCGATGATGGCCATTTCAGTGCTTCTGGACGGTGTTGCCTCTCTCATCTCTGATCTCCCTGTCTCATCTCCTGTCTCTAGCTCCTTCTAGTGCTACCAGAATGGTATGTTTACAGCGTGATCTGACTATTCATCTCTTGCGTAAAAAATTCCTCAGTGACACCCTTATTCTGTGATTAGACAGTGTCTCCTAAAGAGCCCAGGAAAAGCTGTTCTTTACACATAAGTTTGGGTCTACATCTTTCTTCTTTGCTCTTCATGCGGCCAAACCGGGCTCGGGCCTCTTCCTCGAACGTTCGGCAAAGCCACTGTCTAAGGCCGCAGCGCCCTTTCCACCCCCCATGCTTTCACGAATCATTGACAGTCTTTAAAGGGTATCTTTAAAGAAGAATTTCAACTGTTAGTTCCTTTACTGATTTGCCCCCCCTCTTAGCCCCAGAACATTTTTTTATAAAACCTGTTAATGAATTTGCAAGGCGCCGTTCACCCCGTTAGTTAACTCATTGTCTTCCAAACAACCCTCTGAGGTAGGAACCCTTACTGTCATCTGCCTTTTTAATTGAACTGACATATAACGTGACATTAATTTCAAGTGTGTGACATAATGGTTCAATATTTGTATATATTCCCATCCGACCACCATAATAATTCCAGTTCACATCAATCACCGGAGTTGCAATTCTTTTCTAAGATATACTTTTGTAGCAACTTTCAAAAATGCAGAGCAGTATTATTCACGACAGTCCCCCAGCTGCACGCGACATCCTCACGGCTTAGTTTACAACCGGACGTCCGTACCTTCTGACCACACCCGTTTTGCCCAGCTCCCACCCCAAGCACAGGTTTCCGGCAACCACCAATCTTTGTATACAAGAGTTCATTTTCTGGTTTTTTGGTTGGCTGTCGTTTTAGATGCCACACATAAGTGAAATGACATGTATTTGTCTTTTTCTGTCTGACTTACTTCACTTAGCACAGCACCTTCAAGGGCCCCCACGCTGTCACCAGCAGCAAGATTTCCTTCTTTCTATGGTTGAATAATCTTCCAACGTCTGTGCCTTTAACATTTTCTCTATTCATGCGTCCGCCCATGGTTCGGATTGTTTCCCTATCTTGACTACCGTAAATAATGCTGCAGTGAACTATACAAGTGTGGCATCTTTTCAAGTTGGTGTTTCTTTTCCTTCAGACAAATATCTAATCACCTATCTTAGAAAGAAACCAGAAAAGTAATCTTTACAAAGCTACAGAAATACTAAGAGGCAGAGCCAAGATTTAATTCTAGCATGCTGTCCCCAGAACACATTATTTTTTTTTCCTTTTTAGGGCCACACCTGTGGCATAGGGAGGTTCCCAGGCCAGGGGTTGAATCAGAGCTACAGCTGCCAGCCTATGCCACAGCTATAGCCACAGCAACACCAGATCTGAGCTGCACCTGCAACTGCACCACAGCGTGGCAACAACGGATCCTTAACCCACTGAGCGAGACCAAGGATGGAACCTGCAACCTTATGGTTCCTAGTTGGGTTTGTTTCTGCTGTGCCATAATGGGAACTCCCCCAGAGCCCAGTATTCTTAAACCATGTTACCTCTTTTACAATTCCTGCTCTGTTCATTGTTATTTGCAATTTGCTTATCATCCCACTAAAGTATAAGCTAACTGAAGGCAGATATATCTTATTTTTCTTTGTTTTCCAAGCAGTCATTAGACTATCACAGTGCATATGTGGATTTTTCCTTAACTGAAAAAAGAAGTACAGGACTGTTTGGAAAACTATATATAGAAGTAGATAAGATTTTATACTGTGATTGACTATTCCTTTGGGATGCTCTGATAAAGATGGACCATTCAGAGACAGAAGACCCAATAAACTAACCCAAATTTTGTGGTTTAAAAAAAATCTTATTTTTATTACTCATAATCTCTATGGCATGAGTTCTTTTTCGTACTAGGAAACACAAACCTGGAGAGAAGATTTCACTACACCTCAAGGTAATGGAATCTCCAGAAAATAAAAATGTGGTCACATTCTATAACCCATCAAAACACACTATTTTCAAGATGATCCTTCACAGCCTTTTAAAATTTTACCTTCCTACCTGTTGCTTTCCTGGCATTATCAATAAATACTGCTCTATCAATCTATAAAACTTAATTTCTCCAATGTATAATAGAAGCCTAAAGGATTGACTCTGATCTCTTCAATGGTCATACAAATAAGTGGGTATCGCTTTGATTCAAATGGTTCCGCTGGCTTTTTACCAAAAGACTGAACTACGTCCCTTTCCCTTCCCTGTCTTCTTTCATGCTTTTCCAGGACGCCGCTGTGTTTGTTTTCAAATGTCTCAGGAGCACAGTTCGGCAACCGTGACAGTGTAAGAAGTTTGCCGTCTTTAAATGAAGGTTGTGGTGGATGCCATATCCACTCCATTAGCAGCTTCTAAAAATAACTGCTGAGGCGTTATTTAATCTTATTACATTTAACAAATGTTTCCAAACTCTGATAAAACAACATGTAAAATGAAAATGTTAAGTATCAGGGACTTCTTTGACTTAATCATTTCTTCAACTCCCATTATTTCATCAGATCAGTTTGTGTGTCGGTTTCATTTGCTGTTTATTGGACATGGTGCCACAAAGCATGAAAGCGGATAGCTGCTGTACCTGCTTCGAAAAGACTGATTACTCAAGTCTTGATACATCAGAATTTTAGCACATTTCCTCCAAAAGGAAGAAAATATGGCCTATAAATGTGCCAGAGACAAGTTTGCACTGCCTTTTTCCAAAGCACTGGACCAGACCATTCTAAACTTGGAATACTACACTGCCATCTGGGGGATAAAACTTTAACAGTCATTTGCTGTCGAGCTGAGAGGAAGGGGTGAGATTCCATAACAATCTGAAAAAACCTGGGAGTGACGAGAGTGTTTCTAAGTGTGAAATCCTGTTCCTACACTTTGGGTTTTTTTCCCAAAAGCAAAATACATTCCTCAATGCATTCCTTTCCTTCAAAATAGGATTGTCATTGTGTTATGTTACGTTCTTTTTTTATTACATCCTATTGCCCTTGAGTCATAATTTGAACCCAAAGGAGTTTGAGGGCTCATGTCGTACAAGCCTCTCCTGGCAGAGATGACGAAATAGAGGTCCAATATTGCTCCAGTTTGCCCCGGCATGGTACCCATCAGTGGTGGATCCAGAAGACACAGGTCTTCTACGTCCCGGTTGAGTGCCCTCATTTCTGTAAGATGTTGTCCCCAGTAAGAGCAGACCACAGATGCTTCCCAACCTCGCAAAGGGTCGCTGAGCCCATCTCCCAGGGGTAAAACACACGTACAAGTGGGTCAACGACAGCTGACCTGGAGGTTCTATCACATGCATCTGTGAGGTGGGCGCAAATAAGAAAGATATCAAGGTGGAAGAGGGAATGGCACCGGTTGATTTTTGAGCTTATGTTACGACTAGTGTACTTATCCTGTATTAATTAGTCTTTGATATTTATTTCCCATAAGGTTCAGAGCTGTTGCTACATTTTAAGAAGAAAAACAAAAATGCTTTGATCCATGCACAGTTAGTATTATCATTAAAAAAAAAAAAACACACACACACACACACAAAAACTAAACCACGTTACTTTAGCTTGTAATTACAGGTTATATGGAGTGTACAAATAAATTATAAATTACCAAAAACATGGCTTCATGGAGCTGAATGTCCTTTTTTTCTGTTAATTTCTTAACTTTGCTGCTGTATATAAAGCATCAGGAACACATGAGTAACACTGTACGTGAGCATCAGTAGCTCTACTCATGCATTAATTTATTCAGCAATGTTTATATTTTTCCTGTTCAAAAAGAACTGGGCAATTTATTGCTACAAGCCAAAATTAAGTCAACCTTATTTGCATTAAAATGCAAAAGTCCTAAATCTTACCTCCAAATGAGTGGTATTTCTAAAGGTCTTACTCTCATGTGCAGGGACTACCTGAGGCTTTCTGTGAATCCCTCCACGGCTTATTATGTCTACCTAATCCTTTAGTCATAACAGACATCTTACTCCCTAGCCAAGCCTCTGGAAGTCTGCATGCCAGACAGTTCAAAGCTCTTTGAATGTGGGGTGACGGAGGAAGGCGAGTAGAATTTGCCATTCCCAAATATGCCCCTTTGGTACAAGGATGATCCTGAGCTGGTTATTTCTTAAAAGCTGCAGACAAAGGAGAAGCTTTGAAACCCAGGTTAAAGTTACCCTTTTATTAGAGACATCTACATTGATAAGGGGAATCTCCACTGTAAAGGTATCTCCCTTGCTGTACCAGTAAGAAGAAGATGACCAAACCTTTAGAAATTCCTATCAGTGGAGAAGGCACACAGCTAAATCTATGTAACCACCATACTTTTCTTGACTGTGCTTTTCTTGGTACCCCCCACGATGCCTCCCCACCGACGCCCAAATCACCTCAGTTCCTATCCCACAGGCAAGACTTAGTCAGTTATCCACAGCCAGATGCAAAAGAGATTGGAAAACACAGAATTCAGTGGGAGTAGCCATGTGCAAAATTAATATTCTATTATATGTAAAAAGACGGGTTAGGTAGGGTAACACTAGCTGCTATTTAAAAACAAAACAAAACAAAAAGAGGAGCCCTTCTCAATGCAAAATAGGTAAAATAGGATAAAGGTTTGTTTCTCATTTACGTTTGGAGACCTGGGCTAATGACAGTTCTGCTATTTTTAACACATGAGTCCCATTGCCGGGGGAATGGGAGGGACTGTGCCTCTCCTTTCCAGCTCTGGAAAACTGAGACGAGGAGGCTCACTGCCCATCCAGGTCGCATTTCGCTCTGCATTCGCAGTTAGAACATGTCCCTCCCTTCCCACCCTCCGTGAGAGACAGCTCCCCAGGCTCACAGAGCCCAGCATCCTGCTCCAACTCTGGCATCTCTGGGTGATGTGCTTTTCGGTCAAAACTGGGAGTGGCACTCCCCGAGGTGACAGTCTATCAACCAAAAGTGAGGTATCCGCCCCACTCCCCAACCTAATGTAAAGTGGTAAATAAGAATAGGATAGACATTTAAACAAACAAACAAACATCTCAGTCCTAAGAAAGGAAGAGTGAAAAAAAAACAGCACCACAGTAACTGGACATCCCATCATGGCACTGGAATAATTTCCACGTTAAGCTACCCAGCAGCTCCTGGTCCCCCTCTGGGAGGCATGCCCCCAGGGCACCGTCTTGGCAGAGCCTGACTCTGCCTTCAGGGAGGTTCTTTCACGTTCTCCATCTCCACAGCCACATAGCAAGTAGATGTTAGAGACCGCTCCCCACTTTGGAGCTTTCAGAATGTCGGTAGGCTTTAAGGGGTGAACTAGAACCGAATTCTACAAGCCTGGCCCGTGACTTCTTTAGCAACACAATGTAGGAAAAAAATTTGGAACGTCCATGGACTCCTTATTTCCATCAATTCTGATCACAAATAAATAAAGACAAGGTTCTCATCTGTCTATTGGCCTTTTTACCAAAGATGTTGGCCGTCTGTTTACTAGTTTCTGTGCCCTGTCAATCGCTCTCTTGCTCAATTTCACAGTGACGACCTTAAGGCCCAATAAAACAACTGGCTTCAGTAGGAAGGCAAGGTCCTTCATCTAATGTTCCCCCTTGGCTGGCTCCCACAGTCTGGTAGTCTTAATGGTTTTGTCCAGTCTTATCTCCTGCTAAGACTGTTTCTTGATTTAGAGACTCATTTTATCACTGCCTCAGTTTGGGCACAAACACTTTTGTTTCCTGTCAGGACTGATTTATAAGGCTCTTTTTTTTAAGACTCTCGGTCAATGTAGGTTGCACGCCAAAGAAACAGAGAGCCTATTTTGCCAGAGCATCTTTCTCTCTCTCGCTTTCTTTTTTCTCCTTGCACGTGGCTGGTTCTAACTTAAGTTCACCTCTCTGGTAGCCCTTATCCCATGGGGGGAGAAAAAATTAATCTGAAAAGAATAACTAGACCGTGGGCAATAAGAATATGTGTTAAAGGCTTGACTGGCACATGGTCTACCCAAGATCTCGCCACATCCAATGTGGTCACTGTCTTGCCACCACCTGCTTATCGCCAGCAGCTTTCCCTTCAATAGTGTGTCCTCATTCCACACCATCTAACGACTAAGCCGTATAATATCTTTAGGTGTTGTTCCCACAGCCCTATTCCTACATACCATGGTCGGTATTCATTGGAATATCAATCCAGCCATAATGAGAAAGCATCCAAAAATAGTAAGTGTTTAAGCAGGAGAGTTGTTTATTTCTTAAGGACAAGCCAGCTAGGAAGTCCAGGGCTGATATGAAGGCTCTGTAATCCTCAGGGAGCCAGATTCATTAACTTCCTCAGCCAGCCACTCTCAACATGGGATTTCTAGTCCACGTTTTGGTTGTTCCAGCAGTCAGCGATATGGCTGTTTCCCAGCAGAAACAGGAGGCAGAAGGAAGAGAAAGGAAGAAACGCCTATTCCACTCCCTCAAAGGCAAAACTCCGAAGCAGGACACTTCACTTCTGTTCTTACCCCTTTAGCCACAATTAAATTGTAGGGAAAGGAAAAAGGTCTTTCCCTCTACCCATCTTAGGGTGCCAGTTATATAAATAGATAGTCTGGCCAAGGACAGATTAACAAGAGAAAAATAAGCTCATTAGCAAGTGTGTTGTGCGCATGCACAGGGAGCCCCCACGGAGGCACAACCCAAACAGCTGGTGAGGACGTGGGCAAATAGACCCTTTGGGGCTAAACACAAGCAAAGGAGCCTGGGGCTTCTGGGTAGGGGAGGCAAGTTAAAGAAGGCGACCGGATAAGCACGGTCAACAAGGGTTGTTAATTAAGATTTGCTACAGCAGATTTAAGTCAGCACCTAAGAGTTGTTAAGAGTTCTCTTCCTGGTACCTGAAAGCAAGACAACTTTTACAAACGGAAATTTCCTTTACAAAGGGAAAAACACGCATCCTCTTCTTAGAGCTTTTCCCACCTTTCCTGGTTTGCAACGGCCTTGAGCTCAAGATAAAGCCAACGCCTAAGAGGCATGGTTTGAGGAGGCCTATTCTGGTGATGTTCAAAGTAATGTGACTTTAGCTAGAGGGTGGTTGGGAAACATATTTAAGATGTAGGTGTTTATCAATTAAGAAGAGAACAGGTTCAGGAAAATTCAGCAGTCCTTTCCATTTATTTGCATGTATCATGTTAGGTAGGATAGGATAGGGTCTCCGACGCGGGGGGATTTAAAACAGGCCATTTACCAGTTACCAAAAACATGAGGCCTGCAATCAAACGATGAAGACACAGACAGGTATCGGAAGAATGCTCTTTGGATCACTTCCTTATAACCTTTGTCCCATGCGAATAAGGCGTCCTCGCCCAGAACCAATCAGAGGATCAAAATGTAACCCCCCTCCCCCATACAGAGATCAGAACAACAGCAGGGGTTTAGGACAGGAATGGGTGGGCCTGGGGCAAGAGAACAGGAGTCCCCAAACAGCTCCGTGATACAGGAACATAAGGAGAGACCCAGCTGCAGCCAAGTACAGTCCCACCCCAGGGTGGCCCACCCTCTCTGAGGGCATGAGTAAAACTTGCTGTACGTTGCTACCTGACTCTTGCCTGGGACCTCCAAGGCAGCCTGCGGGAGCGTTTTTTCACTCGGGGTGATGGACCAGCTCATTGAAAGAGCCCAGGTCAGAGCTGGTCCACTGCTGCGCCAGTTCAAGGGGAAATGCCCTTGGACCCAGAACCTCTCCTGCCTGGAGAGACCGCCTGCCTCCAACCCTGCGAGGCAAGGCACTGTGTCTATCCCTGTGCTGCTGCAGCATCTCCTGGCCAGAACAACCCCCCTCCAGACCCCCAGTCTACATTCCTGTGGGAGGAAGCCCGCTGGCTCGACTGCGGCACCACTACCGAGCTTCTCGGCCTGCACCTCCAAGTCCTTGTTGTGTGTAGGCAAGGATCAAGAGAGCACAGGGCGCAGGAACCTGACATACAAAGGAAAGAAAGATTTAATATGACACCTACCCTAATCATTTGTAATACCCTCTGAAATTTTCCATTAGTCCATTCTAATAAAAGCGCTATCCAGTACCCACTGTGGTCAGGGTTACGAACGCAAATAGTATCCATGATGATGTGGGTTCGATGCCGGGCCCTGCACCGTGGGCTAAGGATCTGGCCTTGTCAGGAGCTGCTGTGTAGATCACAGACAAGGCTTGGATCTAGTGTGGCTACAGCTGTGGTGAAGGCTGGTAGCTGCAGCTCCAATTCAATCGGTAGCCTCAGAACTTCCATATGCTGCAAGTATGCCCTCCCCCAAATAAAAAGCAAAAAAAATAAATAAAAAATAAATTTTAAGTGCTATTCAAATCCAGAAAATTAAATTCTCCATTCATTAATGCATCAAAACAATCAGTTTTAAATCTATGAGTCTAGAAGACAAGTTTTAAGCTCTACAGTCATCAGTCAAATTCTGCATCCTTGGTTACTAAAGGAGGCTTACACTGGGTGATAATCTCAGGTATAGGATGCTTTCAGAACAAAAAACAAACCTATTTCCAGATCCAAGACAAAACAACAACAGCAGAAGAGAAGCAAGGAGAAATTAATCTCTCCCATCAGCCTTTAACTGGAGACTGAGTCTTTCATAACCAGAGATAAAAAGCTTAGAGATGAAAGCACCTGGAGGCATTAACACATGACTGTCAATAAGTTTCAGAGGGTTTCACACCCTGCCAGGTTAACTACCGTCTACTACTTTGCTATTCAAAATAAATAATAATACCTTATTTCCATACCTCAAATTCTTAGGATCCCTCTGAGCTCCTAGTCACATCCTTTTCAGACTGCATTTATCCTCAGCACATGACAGGGACAGAAAAAAAGCAGCTGTCTTTTTCTTAAGCACAGGTCTGAGGGTGTACTCCATATGGCTTGGCAGGAGGAAAATATATATAAATGTACATCTTTTAAAAAAACTAATCATTTTCCTTTTTTAAAGTTCTTTTTTAAATTTCCGTTTTGGACTTGCACAAAATCTGGAGGAAAATAAACACTGATTCTCAGTGGATAAAAATTTCAACAGTGAACAAGGTTTTGCAAGTGTTCAAACAAAAATGAATCTGAGACAAAGCTTTATTTTAAAAATGTGGTTTGAGGCAATACATTGATTCTTGTGAGAAGGTAGTGGTCTGAACTTTGATGCTTCTGGGGTTTTATTATTATTTAAATAAATGTGCTTGTAAAATAGCATGTGCCATTTAGTCACAGAAACAACAAGCCCAACAGCCCATCAGTATCTCCAAAGCAGACATAAAAGAGCAAATCCATTTCAGAGTGGTCAGGTGTTATTCTGCCTATCGTGACAAGCTAAAAAGGAATCTCTGCTCCTCCTCCAGCTGCCCCCACTCTGTAATGAGGACCATACCTAACGTATTTATCACTTCTCATTTTTCTTCTGCCCAACCACACTCCAGGAGTTATCACTGGTCTGATCTCTCCAGTTCTTTGACCTAAAATAGTGTATTATCTGAACCAAATTCACCATTGTCATCATTAGAAGATGCTATTTCATAAAGAACAGATTTTTCTTCTAACAGATACTGAAAGACAGAGGGTAATTCCAAACAGAGGCATGCAGGTGACTGTTTCAGAATTACATTTCTCTTTTATGTTCACCCTCTCTTTGACCTACTCTTCCCTTTGGTCACCATAATTGAGAGGAGTCAGGCTGACTTGGCTTTGTTATTCTGCTCATATGAGTTGCAGAGCAATCACAGTATTTCAATCTATGCAAGCAAATATTAGCTTCAAATCCCATTCCTCTTTATCTTGTACTTGAACTTTGAGTGATGCTCAATCAACCTCAACATTATGTGGCTCTAGCCCAAACTTGTGTTCATGGCATCTGCTTTATCTGGAATTAGCTTCCTCCTTGTAGTAATCCCACTGCTACCTCACTTCTGTGTGGTTCCTTAAAATCTCTTGACCTAGATTTTGTCCTTAACACAGGCACTGTAATTGCTTGCATTCATAGCTGCCCATTCTTTTAGATCATGAGTGTCTTAAGAATGCTATCTATACCAAGTTCATCCTGTTCACACCAGCATCAAAAACAGTGCCTCATAGAACACCACCTAAATAAAACTTCTTAAATGAACTTACAAACATAAGAACATGACAGTGCTCATGAGAACCAGAACACATGGTGCCACGGGAGTGGGCGTGGGAGGAGGGGAAGGTCAGGAACGCGAAGGGGTAGGGGGCGGACTTTCACAAGAAGTCGCTATGAAACATTCACATGTCATACCTCTGACTCATGGGCATTTTCCAAACTTCGTTTTGGCTGCAATTACAACCATATTTATAAAATGTAGAAATGCTGAATTGGGTAAACACTTTCATTCAATTTGCCAAGACTGAGATTTTGCCCAAGCCACGTAACAGACATCCTTAAGTATTAGATTCTGATGCTAAAGCAAGCTGGTATGTCCCGACTTTTATGAGCTGGGAGCTAGAGCACCTGTGAGAGCCTGCAGTGCAGACTTTCCTGGGATTGGCATCTGTCTTCCATCAAAAACCTGTCAGAAGAGTCCAGAGTTGGTCATTAGAAAGCAATGTGGAGAAGTCATCAGAGTGGTCCTTTGTGTCTGGACAGAAATATAATAACTACATATTTGATTAAGGATTGAGTATACTAGTAAAATATAATACATAATGGAAGAAAGTGATAAGTGAATACCTTTTTTGCCAAAGTCTTTCAACTTAAAATCCATTATTAAAATTTCTACAGTTTCTCCAGTTACGGCTATCATTTATACACTGTTTTCTCTTAGATACCATTTCATCCAAAAGAACTAAGACATAACATTCGCACTGAGACAACACGGGCCACAGCACATAGCAAACGGTACCCACACAGTTATACGTGATACACCAAGAAAGAGGAACAACAAGGGAAAGGCTACACTTTGGCCTCACTTGCTCTGGAGAAGGTTTCAAGGCAATTATAACTGTTTTCTTCTGGAGAGGATTTGGCTGAAGCTTTTTCCGAACCAGGCTGCCAAGAGGTGAAATTCCTCTCTTCTACTTTTTCTAATATATCTGATTTTTTTAAAATAATATTAGAAAGAGAGAATTTGGGAAAAAAAATAAACCAACCGCAGTAACATGAGAAACATGGACCCTCAACTTACTCCACGGAAGGAGCCCCCAAGAATTGACGCAACTACCAAGCCACTGCCAATTCTACATGGCACAGAAGTCCTAAGTGATTCAACCCCCTGAGAACTAGTTGCTTTATCCTACATCGTGCACTCTCCTGTGCTGACCTGCAAGGTAGACTCCAATCGGTTGAAAAAGAACAGGCAGGAATGTACCATTCTAAAATTAAGCAGGCAGCAAGATAGAATTCAACTGCTGATTTATTCACTTGCTCAGAAAATATTTACAGAGTGGTATGTAGTTCCTACAGTCCGTGGAGATGAGCTGCCCACGTCCAGAAGGGGGAGACGAACATGGGAGGCAACACACGTGTCCACTTCTCAACCCTCAGTCGTCTCTCAGCACACAGTGGGGACACAATGAATTCCACCAGCTTGCCAAGAAAAGGCCTCAGAGAAAAACAGCATATAGAGAACTGTGGAAATGGCAGAGAAAAGAAGAGGCGGGGTTAGGAAATAGAAATTTGAGGCAGTACAAATTTGTTGATAAGGTTAAGGTGTAATGGACGGCGAGCACAGAGTTAAGGTAGCGGTGACGTCGCAGATGCCTGTGGAAATCACACAAGGCATCTGAATCTCATCTTAAAGTCAAAGAAGAACATGAAAGTAAATAACAAATAGGTGTGACAGGGCGACCCATTCCAAGAGTCCAGGAGAGAGAGATTAAAGGGCTCGATGAATCGGTGACACTAAGAACAGATAGGAGGTGATTGACTCGAGTGGCGGTGATGACAAATACGTACAAGCACTTGCGTGGTGGCTGGCAAAGAGAAATGACTAGATACACATCTGCTGTGTGTGGTGGATTTATTATCCACAAGCATATTACTTTGAGTCGAGTAGTGGGCTCCGGAAAAGTTCCTGATTTTGTTTCAGGAATGGGTATTTCCAGCAATGTAAGAAAAATAGTGACCACAGACCTAAGAGGCCTATGCTTTGGAGAGCCTAAAATGATCCCTTTCTGGCCATGCTATCTCCAAAGGATAAGCAATGCGGATTCAAGGAGGCCTAGCCAGGCAGCGTATCTCGCTCTCCCTTCTAGACTGTGCTCCTGGTCCAGAGGAAACCAAATTTCACGCCCATGTAGCCTCAGCTTGGCCCACGTTCTACTTGGGTCTCTTCCTTGGGGTGATCATGCTGACAGCAGACTGATCCACTGGCATTCACAGCCCCAGGCTGGAGGGATCTCTAAGGCAGAGGCTGTTCATGGGGCAGGGATGGAGCTTGGGTACGCAGAGGCCACATCTACAGGCAAGCAGGGGACTCTCCTATGCTGTGGGATGGAGGAAATGATGGATAGAGAAGGGAGCAGGCAAGACACTGGAGGTCAGGGGCCCTGGGGCTAGGAGCTGGCTTTCTTTGAACCACTGCATTCTAGCAGAGATATATGAAGAGTCCAAGAATTCTAAATTTAAACTTAGCTTTTCACATCTTTATAAAGGTTTATGTGTCAAGATTGGCGAATAGAACATTTTATTTAATGATAAGTTATAATTCTGAAATACGTGCACACGTGACATACAGGCCTCTATTTGACATTTGTCCTGAGCCCTGCAAAGATTGGAAACAGAATTTTATGGAAAACTGAACTGTTTTGAACAACCTCAGCAAACAGAATTTCTACATTGGCTAAAATTCAACAAATACTTACAAATACAGAGACGCTTTCATGAAGAAGGTAAGGAACATTTCCGGTCATGGAAAAACAGAGACAGAAAACGCAGGACAAAGATGAAAAGACACAAGAGACATAATGAGAAATGTCTTCCAGTTCAAAGAGAAGAAATAAAAAGAAAAGGGGAGAAGCAAACATTTCAAAGAAATGATGTCTGAAAACTTTGAAGAATTTATGGAGATGCATTTCTTCAGGTTCGGGGAGCTCAACAATTCCAACGTTAGATCCATAAAAATGATTCAAAACCTCGACTTGTAACAGCGAAGATTCATACAAAGGGAGGGGGTGCATTTCAAAGCAGTGATGGGGAAAACATGATATGCACATAGAAATAAAAGTGGCCATGGCGAGAGACGTCCCAGAGCAACGAAGGAAAAAACCATAGAACGATGCCTTCGAACTGCTGAAAGATGACCGTCCACCCAGAATCAAGTGCAGAAGCATCATTCAAGCGCCAAGGCAAAATAAAGACATTTCCAGATAAAGGTTGGTGGTCACTGACTACAAACAGAACATCCCCAAAAGAGCTTGGGGTTTTTTGGTTTGTTTTTTTAAAGATTATTTTTTTGGGAGTTCCCGTACTGGATCATGGTTAGTGAACCCGACTAGGAACCATGAGGTTGCAGGTGGGATCCCTGGCCTTGCCCAGTGGGTTAAGGATCCAGTGCTGCTCTGAGCTGTGCTGTAGGTCACAGACGCGGCTCGGATCCAACATTGCTGTGGCTGTGGCATAGGCCAGCAGCTATAGCTCCGAATGGACCCCTAGCCTGGGAATGGCACGGCCCTAAAAAGAAAAAAAGACCAAAAAAAAAAAAAGATTATTTTTCTATTGTAGTTGATTTACAATGTTTTGTCAAAGTGACCCAGTCTCTCTCACACACACATATATATACACACACAATATTTTTCTCACATTATCCTCTGCCATGTAAAAGAGCTTGTTTTGAAGATGTAAGGCCTCATATCCAGAAATATTTTAGAATCTAACATTTGATTTTAGAACAAAGGAAATGATAAGCATGGATACACTGCAGCAAACACTGGCGGTAAAAATAACAACGATAGTCATTCTGCGAAATCAAACGTGGGCCGCGGTGTGGCCTGAACTGTACCCTCCTTCGCAGCATCCGGATGTTGCAGTCCGTAACCCCCAGGAACTCAGACGGCGCCTCTAACCTGCGCCGGGACCTTACAGACGTAATCAGGTTAAAGTGAGGTCACGGGACGGGCCTTCATCTAGAAGGACTGGAGTCCCTACAAAGGGGACATTTGGACACGCAGGAGCAGAGCGGGAAGGTGACGCCAACCAACGGAGGGGAAGGTGCCATCAGCAAGCCAGGGGAGTGTCCCGAAAGAGACTCTTCTCTCCCGGGCTTCAGGAAGAACCAGCCCTGCTGGCACCTTGATTTTGGACCCCAGACTCCAAAACAGCGAGACACGGATTTCTATTAGCTAAGCCAGCTGGACTGTGGTAAAAATTATAATAAGACATAGAAATAAAAATTTCGTAATGAATGACAATAAGCCTGGGGGGATGGGTATAAAACTTTCTAAGTTTTAAGAATGTTACAGAGATATTAACATCCGATTTTAAGTATGGATGTGAAAATTATGATGAATAACAGGCAGGGAGAGGTTTTTTGTGGTTTTATTTTTTTGTTTGTTTGTTTGTTTTTAGGGTTGTATCTCCATATGGGGAGGTTCCCAGGCAAGAGGTGTAACCAGAGCTATAGTCGTTGGCCTACACCACAGCCACGGCAACCCCAGATCCAAGCAGCAGAGTCTGAGACCTACACCACAGTTCACGGCAATGCCAGATCCTTAACCCACTGACCAAAGCCAGGGATCGAACCTGTGTCCTCATGGATGCTAGTCAGACTTGTTTGCACTGAGCCACAACGGGAACTCTAGGGAGTATACTTCTAAAATCAGTAGAAGAGAAAAAATAGAATTTAAAACCCAAACCTTAACTTTAAAAAAAAAAAAAAAACAAGACAATAAATAAGGAAGAAAAGTGTAAAGGAAAGGAACACAAAAAGTACAAATGAGAAAGTACAAGTAATTGCAAATATTAATACACCATTTGTTAAAGAATTAAATGACCTAAATTTCAACTGCTGAGCAGAAAAGGTAGATGAGATTAAAACACCAAACTCCAGCAATAACATTTACAAAAGATATATCTAAAATATAAGGGCATATTCACATATGACCAGGCGTCTACAGGAAAGCAGTTTGGGAAGAGAATTATGAGAAAGTTAAGAAAAAACATTTTAGGTGTAGCTTTAAAAAGCCATGACATATTCTTATAAATTACTTTAAAATAGCTTAAGTAACAGCATTTCCATATAAGGGTGGCATGTATCATTTCCGTAGCAGCAGGCAATTATCATTATTAGGGGAAAAAATCAGTTCTTTTCCTTTTGTTTCAATATTTGAAAAGCACCCTGAGTCTTTTGTTTGTTTTACCGCCACAACTGTGCCATTTGGAAGTTTCTGGGCCAGAGGTCGAATTGAAGCTATAGCTGCAGGCTTACGCCTCAGCCACAGCCACACGACATCTGAGCTCCATCCGCACAGCTCACGGCACCGCAATCCTCAAGCCACTGAGTGGGATCGGGGATCCAACCGCATCCTCGTGGATACTAGTTGAGTTCGTTTCCACCGAGCCACAGCAGGAACTCGGCTTGCTCTTTTTTAACTATTTTTTATTAAAGTACAGCTGATGTACATGGTTTCTTCAATTTCTGCTCTACAGCAAAGTGACAAGAAACCGCTTTCTTAACAGTACATTTTCTATATTAAGTACAAATGAATATAATACTATTATTACAATGAGATAACTTTTCAAGAAAATTTGATATTCACTAGATTATTAATACGGTCTAGAGACTGTAAAATGAAATAAAATTTCAACTAGGAACATCTAAATTACATGTTTTCACTTTTTTAATAAATCATATTCTAGATCAGCTGAAAATTAATATAGAAATTACCAAAAACTTTGACAAAAAGAAAAATTACTACTTATAGGTCATTAAGCTAGCAGAGAATTAGTGACTATAAATGTGCGAAAAGGTAAAATTTGAAAGTTAGAAAATAAAAATTGGGGGGAGGCATGAACCCAACTAGTTCATGAACCCAACTAGCATCCATGAGGCTGAGGGTTCAATCCCTGGTCCCACTCAGTGGGTTAAGGATCTGGCATTGCCATGAGCTGCAGTGTAGGTCACAGACGCAGCTCAGATCTGCCCCTGCTGTGGTGTAGGCCAGCAGCTGCCACTCTGATTAGAAACCTAGCCTGGGAGCTTCCATATGCCACAGGTATGGCCCTAAAAAAAATATTTTTTAATTTAAAAAAGTAAACTGTTCAATACACTAGAAGGCAATCATAGATAATTTTTTCAGAACTGTATTTGTTTCCCAAATTTAATTAAAAACAAAAAGTTTTGTTTATATTTTATTTATGTTTTGTTTATATTTTCATGCATGACATGCATAAGTAGTGCTGGATACATCAAGAATACCAAAATAAAAGAAGAAATTCTAAATGAGGTCCTACTGTGTAACAGGTGGGGGACTATATCTTGGGATAGACCATGATGGAAGATGACATAAGAAAAGCAATGCATATATATTCATTTTATACACACACACACACACACACACACATATGATTGGGTCGCTTTGCTGTACAGCAGAAATTGGCACAGCATGTAAATCGACTATACTTTAATAAAAACTTTTTAAAAGGAAGGAATTACAGGAGTATCTGCTACTTCAGATGTAAAGTCATTGTTTCAGGACTGAGCCTATTTTGAGCTGGGTCATTCCTGGTCTTTAATGGAAGAGGAAGGAGGGAGGGAGGCTGTTCTGTGCATCCCTGGTCTTTACTCAGTAGAAACCAGCAGCATTACCTGGGCTCTTCTCACCTCCTCCCCAAAGTCATAACAATCAAAACTGTCAACAGACATTACAAATGTCTCCTGGGGGGTAAAAATTATCTCTGGATGAAAATCACTGATTTGAGTATTTCTAGCTCTTTTTGTTTTGTTTTGCTTGGTGTTACTTCAATAGTCACAATTTTATTTAATTTCAGATTATAAATATACTTAATAGAGAGCCCAGGAATCTTCATCTAAGAAAATGAATGACACTTGAATGGAAGCAGTGATATTTATATAAAGCACATCTCTTGCAGAGTATTTTTAAAGTAGATGGAAACATTTTTAGTTTTCTAATATGACTACAAAGGAGGCTCATTAGCATTCTGTTTGGCTGGCCTGATGTATTAGGAATTTCAGTTGCAGACAGAATCTCAGTGAACATTTAATTTAAAGAAAGTAGAGTCTGAGGCTTCATCCTATAACCCAAGGGCAAGATAGCAGCTGGCCTGTCTTCTTTAAGCTGGGTTATTGCGAGGCCCAGAATATTCTCATTCCTCTTGTTTCTCTTTACACACCTACTTTATGCTTTTATTCTAAACTTTTCACTATGAGAATGTTCAGTTATACACAAAATCAGAGGAAAGAATGTAATTAACACCAATTCTCCTATAAGTTAGCTGCAGCAATTACAATATTCTATCATTCTTATTTCATCTCTTCCTTCTTTCTCTTCCACACTACTGGAGCATAGGAAGACAAATTCTAGCCCTATCATAACCTTTCTTTAGTAAATATCTCTGTACATACCACTAAAAGATATGCTCCTTTATGTAATATAACCATAGAAGCATTGTCCCATATAAATCCAAAGTAGAAGTAATTTATTCATATCATAAAGTGTCTCATCTGTGTTTCATAAATGCCTTTGAACAATTGATCTGTCTAAATAAGAATCAAGTCCAACATCTGGCACTTGGTTGATTTGTCACTTAAATCTGTTTCAATGTGTAAGAATTCCCGGGTCCTCTTTTTTCATAGTCCCTTTGGTCAAAGAAACTGAGTATTAGCTGTAGAGAAATTTCTCAATTACATATTTTACTAACTATACCACCTTACTATTTAATGTCTCTCTCTCCTGTGTCTATCTCTTAACTTGGTATGGAGATGGTGATAGGACTCAGATTCAAACTGGGGGGAAGAAGAGTTCATAGGTGGTACTGTACTTTGTATTACATCGAATCAGAAGGCAAAAATATATTAACGAGTCAAAGCGTCTCTCTTTTATGAAGTCATTGCCCATATCTTGTTCATTCTTTATTAAATGTCTACTTGTCCAGAATTATTCACTTAGCATTAAACAGCTTTAGGGTATGCAAGTATGCCATATGAACAGCCAGTTTTCTGTAAAATCACTGTGAGCCCATCATCAGTGAGTCTCTGATTTTGAATGGATTCTCAGGCATCTGTAGCCACGTCACTGGGATAAGGGGATAATTTCTCAAATACTATCTGAAGAGGCTAAAACTCATTCAGAGGTCTAATTGCTAGTAAATTTGCTCAAAACAAAAATGGCATGGCCTTATAATGACACTGTATCACTGGTGACAGTGCTAATAATGACGACCACAGAGGGAACTAGTGCTCCAGCGCTTACCCAGCAGCTCCACACCTGCAACTCCACTCCGCTCTGCCGGCGGAGGGAGGCGGCGCTGGCCAG
This sequence comes from Phacochoerus africanus, assembly GCF_016906955.1. NCBI lineage: Eukaryota > Metazoa > Chordata > Mammalia > Artiodactyla > Suidae > Phacochoerus > Phacochoerus africanus. The sequence goes on from NC_062550.1 coordinate 106,594,575, forward strand.
CTGGCCTGGGCGCTCGGGATGGATGTGCACGACCTGAGAAGCCATCTGCTGTCCTCCCGCCACAGGGGCAGTCGGATGGTAACGTGATGAGTTCTTTAACGAGTGCAGCGCTGCTGCCAGAGATGCCTTTAATACTCTTCATCCTCAACTTTAAAGTATGAAAATCAAAGCGGCAAAATCGGACTGGGTCTTGATGGACGACCCTATCAGCAGAGGATGCGCAGGTTAGGGAGCCTCCACAGCCCGTTGTGGAAGAGGGAACTGACAGCCAAAGTGCGAAACCTGAAGATGCAACAGCCACCTGTGGGTGTTGAGTTTCTACTTAGGACTCTATCGTTAGTTACTAGGATTCTTATTGTCTGTGCCTTCAAATGCAGTATTACTCACGACTACTCTCGACTGAGACATTAAAAAGTCCAATCAGAGCTCTGTGATGAAATGCAGACGGAAGGCCTGCTAGGAGGATGTACATACCACTTCCTAGCCAGGCTCTTCCAAAGACAGGAAAAATAAAAAAATAAAACAAACCTAAGGATGCTCACGAACACAGAAAAGCCTATTTAACTTCATTATATGACCTATAACGGTATCAATTCTAGTTTGATAATTACGTAAGGGTTTTGCACATCCCAGGATCTGCACTGGTGCTGTGAAAGACAGAGCTGTGGGTGAGAAATGGTGTTTGACATGAAGCACGTAGGTTAAGGCGAAATGTGATAAACCACTGAAACAAACAAATAAGATAATGAATGTTATGAATGCTATTAAAGGGGTACAGGTTAAAACCAGAGAGCGCTAATTCCACCAGAGGTAGTTAGAAGGGCTTCAAGAAGAAGGTGTGGCCATTTACAGGAAGAACAGGATTAAGGGCTTCTAGACGGAGAAAACAACTCAAGTAAAACAAAGAGGTTTTACAAAAAAGTTCAGGTCCTGGAGAGGAAACAATGAACATTGTAGTTTTAGGAAAAAGCCACATAGAGAAAGGACAAAGACAAGAACTCCGAATTGAATGGGAGACATTGGGAGGGCTTTGGAGTCCATACTTGGGAGTGGTGCTTCACTTTACTGGCAATGGGACACATTCAAACGATTTTTACAAGGGACACAGATATTTAACACAATGAGGCAGAAAGATTTTCCTGCAGCTGTATTAAAGATTAACTGAAAGGGAAAAAGAGTGGAGATGGTTGGGAAGGAAACCAGGCAACCTCTAAATTAGAAAGTGAAAGAAGGGAGAGAGAAATGGACAACAGAGTTAAAGAAAGAGTGAGCTAGGCCAGGACTACGCAATGGCTGAAACCGCCTGCCCATCAGTTTGATGGTTCCAGTTTGCAGTCGGTTGGAGTCCTGTGCTTAAACTTCTACTTGAATGTCTCAATAACATAATTTTAAAATGTCAAAAAATGCATCCACTGGATAATAACACAGATATATAGTGTTGCATTCCTTCTGCCATAAAGCGGTATTTAGCATTGCTTGGCACAACGTAACGATGTAATGGATTTTTCTTAAAGGTTAAGTGCGCAGGAATTGCAGGCTTTGCCGGCACCATGTTCACTAACGAGGCAGTGGCATATTCACTTGCCTGGATTTTAGGTCTCAGCGACCTCACTGAGCAACAGCTGCAGGCTGCAACCGGGAAAAAGCCCGTCTCCATATTCACTTACAGGCACTCAAAGCTCCTAAAAATACAGTTAGAAATAATATGTGAACACATCCATCTGTGGTGCCAACATGAGTTCTTAAAACCAGAAAAGCTTTTGTGTGTGTGTGTGTGTGAGAGAGAGAGAGAGAGAGAGAGAGAGAGAGAGAGAGAAAAGGTGGGAGAAGTAATCCAGAACTTAAATCTTGTATCTGGGTGAAAAACTGAAGAAATCATATGATAATTTGCTACCACCTCGCAAGAGAATGAAGTACAACCGTATATGCAAATCAGTATATAAATATTGGAAAGAAAATATCAGAGCAGTTTATATTTCTCTTTAAGACAGAAAAGGCAGTGTCTCTGCTGAAAAGTAGCCCTCAAAAAACTATGTAGTGTCAGGACTTCCATTAGACTTTTGTTTTCATCACATGTAATGTTTCTGGACACAGCTCAATTCAATATCCTGCTGCAAGATACTAGAACACACAAAATGACAGTTAACTTCGTGTCTTCACATCACTAGGGCCCCATGGGGTCTCACTGGATGCTGGCACCACTCTATCCACTCCACCAGACAGCCCGGGAGCCCCAGGGGCACTGTCTGTCTCCCTTGTTTGGTTCTATTTTGTTGCTTTTAGTTATCCCTTTATGATGGCAATAATATATCTTTTAAAGTACACAGACCCTTCTTTTTCCATAAAAATGTATCCAGTCCCCTCTCAAATCAGATTGAAGCACGTATTTACCTAGTGGGAACAGGAGATGGGACCAAGGTGGGATCATTATGACAGGAAGACAAGGAAACTAACAGGCACTTTCTGATCATCCCTGTTCCCAGCCTCTGGGACTAACCTGGGAAGGGCCATACTCATTCATTCATTCATTTCTCCCTGTAACTAATACATAGTCCCTGAATGCCTCTTTTATTCCAAATTCTGTTCTGCGCCCTGGAGATATATGGAACAAACCTCTCTTCCTCATGGAGTTTATATTCCAGGTATGCATCTAGAAACACAAATAGGCAATATTGTCGGTGGGGATACATTTGATGGTGAAACAAAATAAGTAAGGAGAAGAGTGTCATTTTGGAGGGGGAAGGGAAAGTGGTCTCTTTAAAGGGGACTCAGTGAAGGCTTTGCTGGTAAGAGGACATTTGAGTAAGTCCTGAAGGAAAGGAAGTATTGAACCCTGTGAACAAGTGTAGGATAAGCATTCCAGGCAAATGAAAGAGCCAGACAAAGGCCCTGAGAAGGGAGTTTCCTTGGTTCATTTGAGGAACAGTGAGGGGACTAAACAAGGGAAACAGCGTGATGTGTGCCCAGTTCTGCATTTTTAAAGATGATGGAGTGACACGGACGGGCTAATGTCCATGAAAGAAGAAGGCACTGCTGACACTTCCAGAGGGAAGGTGACATGCCAACCACACAGAGCCACGTGGGGAAGCATGAGGTTCGGTCGAGAGGCATGAGTGAGGGGAGAGCATAGGACATAGCCTTTAGTGGGGTTACTGTGGGAAAGGCCAGGAAGTCCGGGTCAACAGCTTAGGACTGGCTAGTTTGAGTAATTCCAGCAGCCTTTAGAATACTGGGGCTGTTGACAGTTGTCTCAGGCCTGGCTCTCTGTTGGTTTAGGGTGGGAGTAGTCTTGAAGTGGTGCATGAGAGTTACGAAAAAGAGCTGGCTGGGAGTACAGGTGCAGTGTAGAGGAGAGGGTTTTTAATAGGAGTTTCAAATGCCTGCAAAACCTGGATCATGGGGAGATGCAAGCCAGTTTAACCACTGGCTTGGCCCTGTGATTCATGGATGCCAAAAAAGACAAGCACAGAATTTATGGAAACACAGGATACCACGGTAGAGTCCAAGGCCAGAAAACTAAACGGGGCAGGTGATTGATATGGGTGTCTATAAGCCACCTCTAAGTATCTTGGACTTGACTCTCGGTGAGACAATAAAGCACCTGGAAAGCCTTGAGCAGCGGAGGGACATGACCTGCTTTAAATGTTAGGGGCTATCTGAGTCTGCTGTGGTATAGATAGGTGGGAGGAAGAGAGAAGAGTAGCGGTAGTCTGGGTTCTGTATTACTAGATTGAGGTGTCTGCTAAATATCCAAGTGCATCTGCTGAAAGACTAGCAGCCTATATGAATCTCATTGTAATTCTGTATTTGGAGATCCTCAGTGTATTTCGGATGTTTTTTTAACGCCATGAGACCATCTGAGGTCCCTCTAGAAAGTGGGCATATGTGACGAAACTCTGTCACATGAACCTATAAAACAGACTCAGAAGGAACAAGCAGAGAAGAGAATCAGAGCGCTTTGGAAGCTGTGTGTGAAAACCTTGCTTTGAGAAGGAAAGGGTAACCACATGTCAAATTCTCCTCGAGATTTTAATACAACGAGGTTGACTGGATGGAGCAATTTGGAGAGCTGTGGGAACACTGGTAAGATGTGTTTTAGTGCAGAGCGGATGAAAGACTAATCGGAGAGGATTCAAGAGAAAATGGGAGGAGAGGAATTTGCAATGGTAGAGATGACTCGTACAAAGAGTTGTGTCCTACAAACGAGCAGGAGTTGGGACGACAGCTGGAGATAAACGCTGCATCAGCAAAGTTGTTTCACTTTCAACATGGTTGGTATCATGGCGTGTTTTCATGTCTGTGGGATTAAGTCAGGAAAGGGAAAAGTAAAGATACTGGTCAGAGGGAAAAAAACTAATGGAACAATGTTCTTCAGTGAGTAGGAGGGAGAAAGATCAAGTGAGCACACAGAAGAGTTAGTCTCAGGAGTACTTTATCCACAGTAACAACAGGGAATCCAGAGAATGGGGATACAGGGGCACACATGCCATGAATGACAGGGTAGAAGATATTTCCTGATTGCTTCCTAATTTTCTTCAGTGTAATAAGCACCTGAGATGGCAGAATGGAGAGGTATGAATTTTTTTCCATTTTATACCTCCTAAAGTATATATCATCTTCCCATCATTAACAAATAATAGCTAACCTACTATAGTACATCCAGTGAGCCGTAATTCTGGAAAAAGTGCGCCAAGGTATGCAACAACTGAAGCTAGCCCCCTTCCATGTAGTTCAGACATGCGTCTTCAAAGAAGTGTTACCTTATCCCATCTCCATTGGAAAGCTGTTGTTTAGAATGAGTTTTATCTAGGAATACTCTCTGCCCCTTGCCATAAGTTTCTACTGGATCTATCCTAATGGCTTGCTGGACAAGTCCAGGCTCTTATGATATCTAGAAATAGATGCCTGCCTGGTTTGCGAGACAGATATTAATGTTCCACAAATATGTAATTACTGATTCTGATAAGTTCTATGAAAGGAAGAGGTAAATTTGAACTAAAATCAGAAGAGGAAGGGGGAGAGGCAAAAGAGAAGAAAGAGCATGTCCAAAGACCTTGAAGTAGGTACTGGAGAAACCCAAACGAGGCCAGTGCGCTCGGAGCACAGAAAGTGAGGAGCGAAGCGTGATGGAGACAGGCAGTGGTAAGGTGGGGGAGACAGGCCAGGGTTAGGCCATGCAGAGTCTTGCAGGTCATTTTCCGAATTTTGGTCTTTATCATAAGAGCAGTGGAAAGCCAGTGAAATCATTTATGCAAAGATGCAACACGGTGAAGTTTGCACTGAGAAAGCACTAGGGCAGCCAGAGGTGAGGGAGTGGTTTTCTTTTCTTGCAGTGAGCTACCAGCGCAGGCATGGGAGTTTAAAGGAGCCAGAGAATCAGACATGCATGAACCAAGTGCTACTGGCATTTAAAGACCAAAAGGATAAACATATGAAATGAAGCTGAGAAGACAATATTGATTCAGTCCAGCATTTAAGCCTTTCATCTCACAATTCTGCATCCCACAGACCTTAACTGTTCCAATATTTGTCCTACAAGAAAGGCCATTTCCTGAATCTCCTCTTAGTCTTCTTTCCCCAAATTTAGGACTCACTTCCTCACTGAATCTTAAAAGCTATCATGCAGTTTTTCCAAAGATTTTAAATGCTCAGAACTCGAAAGCTCTTTCTTATAACCAACCTTTCCCTCTATTATTCTCTTTCTTGCTCTGCATTTCTATCAGTCAGTCAGTCAGTCACAGCCTATTAACAAGAGTTGTCTCTCCCTCTAGTTGTCAGAAATCCTCAGTCGGGGTGGGGGCAGGATTCAGGGATTAACTAAAAGCATTGCCCTAATGCTAAGCAATCATTTGCTTGGAAGGCAACCAGGTAGAATTAATCTGGTTGATAATTTGATGAATATGAGAAATGTATCCAAAAAAGGTGTGAAGAATTACTGTTCTACTAGCTATTGAGTTTCAACTCTATCTCATTGATAAGCATTAGACTGACCCAAAATTTCCTTATGTAGTTGGGAGCCCCAGTTACAGAGAATGTCACATATTTTTTTTTTTTAATACGAGCAAAATTACCACTGCATAGAGTGAGCTTTAACTTAGTTGTTAGGGGGTACTATAAATACCAATGAAGAAGAAGACATGATTAAAATATTTTTGAATGGTAACTGAACAAATGCTTTTTGTGTGACCAACCTAAAATGCAAGTGTCATTATCTAAAGCGTAACAGTTTTGTGAGTTTAAAGTATTTTCAGGTTAATTTGTTCAATAAGGACAAAACCAGCTAGTTTTTATTTTTCCCATAATGTGTGTAGGCTCACATATGCTTTGTCATATGATGTTAAATTATGTACCTTTCACAGTGATGGTGACTATTAATAGGGACAATATTATATATATATATGCATATATATATATATATATATATACATATAAAACAGTGCATTCTGAAAATCCCTCGGAACCATATTTGGGACTTGGTCTTCATCTCTGCTTAGAGATTCATCCTTAGACATTTAAGGATGTCCTGAGTTAGTTCCACGAGTGACCTTCGCAGGTGTGCCACTCAATTTTCCCAGTCGATGACAGTTTTAATTGAAATTTCATCAAAGCTCAGTACAGCAAGTTATCTCTGAGCTAGAAAACCTTGGGCAGAGCCATAGAAAAGACAACAGTCTTGCTCTTTGTGTTTTTTTTTTTTATTATTAGTGAAATTTATAGGGTGTGAAGGAAGACACTTTCAGTTGCTAAAATAACAGCCCCCTCTCCTCTACGCTGTTTTTCTTTGCTAGTAGACTCCACTTTCCACACTACGGAGGCATAAAGTACCACAGTCACCCAGTCTCTCTCAGGCAGAGCACAGTCATGTGACTCAATCTTCATCAATGGAATCCAAGGTTAAGTTTGCTCGTAGACTCCTGGGAAACATTTTTGCTGTTTATAAAAGAAGGATGGGCTGCCTGGAGCTGTGGCAGCCTTCCATTGACCATGGGGAAAAAAAACTTATACATGTCAACACACTGCAGATCAGAAAGAAAGAAAAAACTTGGGTCCCTGATATCATAATAAAGTCTCTAAACCAAGCTGGGAGCCACCTCTACACTTATACTTTATGTTATGTGGTCTATTACATTTTCCCCTTGCTTAATCCATCTTTATTTGGGAGTAAAGACCTGATTAAATCTCTAAGTAAACACGTTAACTAAAGATCTTACTGCTAGTTCCAAGTAGAAATGGAACGGATCATTCTTATCTCTCAGTACTTTTGACAGAGTCTATCTCGATTGTGCAGATGGCGAAAGCAAACAAACCTGGAATTTATCAATTTATGAGGCATGGTCAGCTACAAAATACCACATGACCTCCATAATGAACAGAGTGTAAAATGAAGAGTTTTATGCCATTGCCTCTCCCTTTGAGTCAGCCCAACTCTACCTGTGTCACTTGGAGACTCGACACACTCGGTCTGGGACAGGGGGAGTCCTGATGCGACAGGGGGAGGTGGAGGCTGCTGTGGTACCAGCCCCAGACTTGACTGCATTTCACCTCTATTTCCTTTGACTTATTGGAAAAGTTTGATGCAAGGTCAGATCTCTGGCTTTTGTAAATGTGATTTGACAACTGAACCCTTAGTGGTGTTTCACTGTCACTACTTATAACTTTCAGTTTCTAAGGAGAAATATAAAATGCCAACTCGAGCAGGACAATAGTATTTTCAGATGTCTAAACAGCAACGCTTGATGCGTTCTCCCTTTTCATTAACTCTCTACCTGTTCTCCCTAACAAAAAGCCAGACTCTGAAACTGGCCATGGATGAAATTTAAAATTTTTATTTTATACTGTGGTTTGAGGTCTGAAGAAGAAAACTGCTTATCCTTCAGAAATCCTAGGCTATCAGCTGAATTCAGTAAGTAGTTTCTTGTTTGAGGAGGGTGTCGGGGAAGCACATTTACAGTAAAGGGAGGATTCTATCTGAATATTTGAATGCTTTCCGGGACAGACTAACATTTTTCTCTCAAAACCACCCTCTTCTTCTCATGTGGTAACAGGATTTTTGATTAATCACAAAGCTGCTCAGTAATGTTCCCCAGCTTCCATAATAGCCGGGTGTGGTGTCGTGACTAAGTGCAGCCAATGCAACGGGAACGGGATTATCATGGCCAGTCCCCAAACCATGGCCATAAATGGGAAAAACACATAATCTCTGTTTTCCATTTTTATTCTCCCTTCCTCCTACTAGCAAAATCCATATTGTACCATGAGATAGAAGCTGTTTGTTAAAGATGAAAGGGCAGAAAAAACAGAAGGAGCTTGGTTATATTTATAATATTACCATGCTAGCCTGGACCAATTTCCTAGGCTTTCACATGAAAGAGAAAAAAAAAGTCCTTTTTGATCAAGACATTATTATCTTTATTCTCTACTACCAAGATGAAGCAATATGCAAACTAACGCATTCACTCATCCCCACAATGATTCAGCCTTTGCCCTCCTTCTATACATATATATATACATATTTCTCTCTATATATATCCAGATATTTCTCTCTATATATATCTAGATATATATAAATATTTATACATATATATGTTGTATTTGGTCCTTTAAACATATATAATTTTAATTTTTTTCATTCTCTCTTAAAAAATCTTAATATGGTCAACCAAAAGTATTACCACTTTGCATAGAAAGAAGGTAGGTATCAGGGAAAAATTAGCAGCGTCTGTCGTATTGGATTATTTTGGTAAATGAACAAAATACAATTTCAGTGGCACGTGGGCTTTTAAAATATTATTTAACAAGTTTATTTCTCAATTATCACCATCCACAGATTTTCCTCACCTGTTATTTTAAGAAAATGTTAGCATTTTCCTCAAGTTCTCAATATAAAGTCTTTTTGCATCATGAGCCTTCCCAAAATAATCAGGTAGTTTAAAACTTGTTCCTAGAAAATCATCTTGGTTGGAAGGAGGTCAATACAGAGGCTCCTACATTTATAAACGTTTAAATTAAGAAGTTTTGTGCATGCGCCAAAGCTGACCTCTAGGGCAAATCACCTTAACTCTTGACTTTATGAGCACTTAGAAGAAGGATAGTATAAGGTCATTTTATTTTCTTCAACCTGAACTGTTCTGCGGCTGCGGGGAGAAGTTGGCATTTTTTCCTGTTTGGAGTTGGTTTTATGTATTTAAGAACCTACGTTCACCAATACTTGAAAAATGCAAAAGCCGTGAGAATTAAAAGTTCCTTGTAAAGAAGACTTCTGATTTGGCATGAAAATAGTAATAATAAAATTAAGGCATTCCCATCATGGCTTAGCAGTTAACGAACCTGACCAGTATCCATGAGGACATGGGTTCAATCCCTGGCCGCACTCAGTGAGTTAAGGATCCAGTGTTGCCATGAATTGTGGTGTAGCTCACAGACATGGCTCAGATCCTGTGTTGCTGTGGCTCTGGTGGAGGCCAGCAGCGGTAGCTCCGATTCGACCCCTAGCCTTGGAACCTCCATGTGCCAGAGGTGCAGCCCTAAAAAGACCATATAATAATAATAATAGTAATAATGAGCTCTTTATGAGAAAATAATGTTGTGTACATACAGAAGAGCAGGGGGTAGCAGCTTAAGGGAAACGGGTAAATCACGCCACGTGTGGAAAGGACTGTGGGCCTCTGCGTTACTGTATCATCACCAAGATCTGTCCGGTTGGATCCGTAGTCAAAACTTCACCAGATGGTGGACTCCCTGAGAGACCGTTAAAAATACGGATGTCTGCTCACCCCTCCTTAATTGGTCTGCGATGCAGCATGTGGCCTGGGTATCTAGATTTTTTAAATCTCCCCAAGGGCTTCCAATGTGCCTTAAAGACCGAGGATTACTGAATTCAGGTAATAGCATCTTTGCCGGATGCCCACTGCGTGGGAGAAGATGAGGAATTCATTCAAAACCTTAAATTTAAGATTGGAGAGGGGTCTGATTATAAAAAGATCTCAAGCAAAAGAGGACCAGGGCCTATTATGCCATCTGTGATGGAATAGATCCCTAAGATTCTTTAAGATAACACTGGCCCTACTGTGTGTCATGATGGAAATATGCTACCTCTGGGGTGAATAAAATAACCACTGCCCACGTCAGTACTGAGGATTGGAAATGCAGCTCGTATGACTAAGGAAGTTTCCCATTCTAAATATCTAATATCATTTAGCTAATAAATAATACTTATTAAATATTACGAAATGAGGGATGGGAAGGGGAGAGTGGGAGATTGGGGTTGGCAAGGTACGGTGTTACACAGAGCAGGTAGACAAGCTCCCACGTACAGCACGGAGAACCATATTCAGTGGCCTGTGATAAACCATGATGCAAACTCAATCACTCTGCATACAGAACTATGCACTTTGGGTCACTTTGCTGTACCGAAATCAACACAACATCGTAAAACAACTATCCTTTAATAAAGAATGAAAAACTAGGAGTTCCCGTCATTCCTCAGTGGTAAAGAACACAACTAGGCTCCATGAGGATGTGGGTTCGACCCCTGGCCTCACTCTATGGGTTAAGGATCTGGCGTTGCCGTGAGCTGCAGTGTAGGTCAGAGACACGGCTCGGATCCCACGTTGCTGTGGCTGTGGTGGAGGCCGGCATCTGTAGCTCCAATTCAACCCTTAGCCTAGGAACTTCTATATGCCACAGGTGTGGCCCTAAAAAGCAAATAAATACATAAATAGAATAATATTATAACTAAATGTTAATTAATGTATATTTAAATTTAAATAGCCCTAAGTGGTCAGTGGATACCTTACTGGATAGCACAGCCTTAACGTAAACTCAGAACATCAATTTGGAGTTCCCATCATGGCTCAGCAGAAACGAATCTGATTGGCATCCACGAGGACACAGGTTCAATCCCTGGCCTTGCTCAGTGGGTTAAGGACTTGGCGTTGCCGTGAGCTGTGGTGTAGGTCACAGCTGTGGCTCAGCAACAAAGTTGCTGTGACTGTGGTATAGGCCAGCAGATACAGATCCCATTCAACCCCTCACCTGGGAACCTCCATATGCCGTGGGTACAGCCCTAAAAAGATAACAAAAATATTTTTAAAACATATATATAAATACAAAAATAAGTAAATTTTTAAAAATTTTAAAAAGAACATCAAGTTGATATATTACCTGATTCCACAGATGTGATTCAATGTTGATGAAGTGGACAGTTTCAGATAAAGCTAATATACAGAATGTGTATCTGCAAGAACTAAAAAGACCATGAATTTTTTAAAGCACCAAAGATTATAACCACACTCTTACACTTGCAGAAAGAACCATAACCTTTAATCATCCTTTGCAAGTCCCTGAAGGGACTTGAAAACAGACTTTCAGAACAAAACCTGGCTGTAAGCATGAATTTATAGATGGTTTTTATTTTGATAATGTTTATTAAGTCAACCTCCTAACCTATAAATATAAAAGTATGGCAATAAGCTTTATGTCTAAAATAAATTCACTTGAAGGCACACATAAAGAGATATAAATTAAGAATCTGTGCCCATAAAATAAACATGTATTCTTTCTTCTATCTTTCCATGAATAACTAGTACTGTGTGCTTACCATAGGCTGGAAACTGTGCTTACAGCTTTAGACGCATATTCTCATTTTAGCCTCATAATCACTGAAGGAGATGGGTGCTATGACCCACACTGAACACATGAGGAAACGGAGGCTCATGGCAGTTATTTCAAATTAACTCAACTCACGAATGTTGAAGCTGAGGCTACATTTTTTTTTTTTTAGGGCCAAACCCAGGGCATATGGAAGTTCCCAAGCTAGGGGAATCAGAGCTATGCTATAGCCACAGTAACCCAGGATCTGAGCCTCGTCTGCAGCCTATACCACAGCTCACGGCAATGCTGGATCATTAACCCACTGAGCAAGGCTAGGGATTGAACCCGCATCCTCATAGATCCTAGTCAGGTTCCTTAGCCACTGAACCACAAATGGAACTCCCCATTCTGTCTTTATTAATAATAATAACTGACAAACCTCCTTACAATTATATAGGGATATTTAAGGTTATTTTGATTGCACATTTCACTACCACTACTAAAATAAATGCTCTATCAACAGAGAATAAGCAATCACTGTATGAACAAGGTGTAACCTGTGTCTATGTGGGAATGCATTTTCACTTTGTTACCATACTATTTATATTTCTAGCGCTGTAGCTCTCCAACAGCAGCTTGAACAAAGCCAAATTCTAGAAGCCACGGTAACAAAAATTCATTGCTATTCATAAATGAGAACAATTGATTGCTTCCAATTGTCTCCTGTAGTTTTGCCAAGGCAGTAGGAACAAAAGTAGGATAATGAGTATCACCCATGCCTTTTGTTTGGGAACTGTTCATTAAATAAAGATAATGTAGCCAAAATACATTTGAAAAAGATTTGCTGATTTGCACATTTCTTACAAATGCATTCAGCGAGGGACAATGGCATTTAAAAATCTAAATTTACAGTAAAGAGAGATCACAGGATTTTGAAGTAGCAAAACCATTTCTAGCGGCTAAAGAATGAAGAGACAAAATAATGAGACCTTGGGAACGTGTCTAAAAAATGTGACACCAACACACTGAACATATGTCTCAGGCTGTCTCCAGAAAGTTTGACGTAACCTTAAATGTGTAACTCTGCCATACCAGAGCTTCTTTCAAAATTTATCTCCTGGCTCTGCATATGTTACTCTAGACTCTACTAGAAAGATGTTGACGCAACTGAATTACTGTCACTGGCTCATGAGTTCGTACAAAGTTATTCTCCTAATACTATGGGAATGATTATCTCCAAGGCCTCGTCTAATACACCAAAGCTGCCATTTCCCATCAGGAAAGGAGATAACACATTCACGTTACCGTATTCTCCAGTGCTGCCTTTACTTTTGGTTAATGTCAGTGTATATGTCCCTATTAATATTTCAAAATCATTTATAAAATATGGAATCATAAAATAAAACCCAACTTCAATGTCCAATTACAGCTATTTATTGAATATATAATGTATATACTATATATGCTGCAGGCACTGTGCTTGTTTTAACCTCATTTAATCTTCTTAGCACTACGGGGAAGACATTATGTCCCACAGGTCACCTATGAGGAAACTGAAAGTAACACAACCAGTAGGAGGTGTGCCCGGAGTGCCATGCTCTCAAACCACTCTCTTCCTTGCCTCGCTAGGAACATACCCGGAGGTGGTTAAAAGTGTTCTAGTCCTTTCTTGTCTGAAAATAGATTACCATTTCTTTCACAGAAAATAGCTCCTTTGAAAAAGCGGGGAATGTAGTCTCATAGTAGATTCCAACGATACACTTATTTTCCCACAAGCTGTCCAGAAATAATCAAAAAATAATTTCTTCCATTTTTCCTAACAGGTTGGAGTCTTTCCTTACTTTGCCAATATTAAATGGATTTAACATCATATTTATTAACCCAAATCCATTTTACCATGTTTTCATGCTACACGATGACTCGACTCCTTTCTTAGTAAGAACCTAAACTGAGTCAGAAGCAAATTGCCACATTGTTACGGAGCAACAGAGCAGATGGGAACCTAAGTCCAGGAGGGAAGACGAGACCAGTGAATACCAGAAGACAACATGAGCGTATTTCTTTACAGTCCTGGAGTAGAGAAGGCCTTCCAAGTTGTGTAAGTACCACACACTAACCGATTGTGCCACTGGAGCTGCAACTGCCTTCCAAATTATGACCTCAACTCCACAAGCCATTAAGAGCTTTATAAATTCAACTTTTGCATGATTAAAAACACTCTAAGCAAAAACAAATTACAAGAAAAATAAACCTAATAAATATCACAGAAAGAAGTATAAGAAGCTCTAAAAATAAAGAAGAAAACAAGCAACACTCAATAGAAAAATGGGCAAATAAAATAAACCTAGTGTTTAAAGGTTAAAAGAAAAAAATGTCTCCAACATATGAAAGCATACAAAATAAAATACAAAATAGAAAAATGGGCAAATAAAATAAACCTAGTGTTTAAAGGTTAAAAGAAAAAAATGTCTCCAACATATGAAAGCATACAAAATAAAATACAAAATAAAATCTCAAAATAAAAGAACAGAAAACTGTAAATCATACCAAGATACCATTTTAACCTATGTGTAGACATGGCAAAAATCAAAAATTTACAATAAGCTTTGTTAGATGACTTGTAAGAAAATAATTCCTCCAATAAACATACTAATAGGAGTAAGAAAATGTGCAACCTCTGTGGAGGCAACTGGACAATGACTATTAAAATGAAAATGGGTCATATGGAAGTTCTACGTACAGATTTCTAAGGTATCTCCATAGTGTTTTCCATAGTGGTTGTGCCAACTTACATTCCCACCAACAGGGCAGGAGGGTTCCCTTTTGGCCACCTCCTCACCAGCATTTGTTATTTGTGGACTTATTAATGATGACCATTCCGACTTGTGTGAGGTGGTATCTTGCGGTAGTTTTGATTTGCATTTCTCTCATAATCAGAGATGTTGAGCATTTTTTTTCATGTGTTTCTTGGCTATCTGTACATCTTCCTTGGAAAAATGTCTATTCAGGTCTTTTGCCCATTTTTCAATTGGGTTGTTGGCTTTTTTGCTATTGAGTTGTATAAGTTGCTTGTATTTTCTAGAGATTAAGCCCTTGTCCGTTGCATCATTTGAAACTATTTTCTCCCATTCTGGAAGTTGTCTTTTTTGTTTGGTACCATATGACGCAGCAATCCCACTCTTGGGCATATAGCCAGATAAAGCTTTCCTTGAAAAAGACACATGCACTCGCATGTTCATTGCAGCTCTATTCACAATAGCCAACACGAGGAAACAACCCAAATGTCCATTGACAGACGATTGGATCAGGAAGATGTGGTATATATACACGACGGAACACAGCCATAAAAAAAAAAATGAAATAACGCCATTTGCACCAACATGGATGGAACTAGAGACTCTCATCCTGAGTGAAGTAAGTCAGAAAGAGAAAGACAAATACCATATAATATCACTTATATGTGGAATCTAACATAAGACACAAATGAACCTTTCCACAGAAAAGAAAATTATGGACTTGCAGAATAGACTGGTGGTTGCAAGGGGGAGGGGAGGGAGTGGGGTTGTTGAGGAGCTTGGGGTTAATAGATACAAACTATTGCCTTTGGAAAGGCTTAGCAGTGAGATCCTGCCGCGTAGCACTGGGAACTATGTCTAGTCACTGATGATGGAGCATGAGAATGTGAGAAAATAGAATGTGTACATGTATGTGTAACTGGATCACCATGCTGTACAGTAGAAAAAAATATGTATTGGGAAATAACTATTAAAAATAATAATAAATGAAAATGCATGTACAGGTTTATACATAAATCTCTATTTCTAAGAATTCATTTTGCCAATTTACATACATATGTACAATACAGCATATCTATAGGGCTATTCATTGCAAAATTTTTCTGTAATTGCAAGACTGGGAAAGACAAACAACAAACATCTATCCATGGAGGGAATATAGAAATACATCATAACTGACTTAACTACTTCCTTACAGTTAATTTTTTTCCTGTTATCACTCGTTCACTTAATATCACGTGCCCCAGCCTTGTCCTAGAAAAGAGCTGGCATAGACTGGGCTGTAGTAATACGGAATTCTTGGAGTGTGTGAGGCGCAGATAGAGCATGAGAACAGAGCTCATGTGACCTCCCTGCTCTAGAGAGAATCCAGCACAGCACCGTCACCAAGCTAGAGGGAGGGAAGCAAACATGAGCCAGGTCCAGGCAGTGATGTTCAAAGGGAGATGTAACTCCAAGTATGGGGAATGACATCATGGCAGCAGGAGAAGAAACAGATGGAAGAATCTTTTGAACCCCGTCTTTGTCTTTTGGAGTTGCTGAGGAAGAAGAGAAAGAAAAAGCTACCTCAGATAACTTTGCTGAAAAGTTTGCTTCAGAGAAGAATTCAGAGAGTATGTCAGAGACCCAAGGAGGTAAGAAATATCCCAAGAAAAAGGTGGTAAAAGAGCAAACAAGCAAATACAACCTTCCTTCCTCTCCTCGACCATACCAAAGTAGACTTACTAAGACGTTGCTGGATAGGATTGCCAAAACTTAGGTTTCTCTCCAGACACCTTTATAGTTGGTCTTAACATTGTATAGGAATAAATTTCCATTGTCTATAATACTATAAATAATAGTATTTACTCAAAGCAGTGAATCCCAGCATTAAAGTGTTAAACCTTACTCCTATCATATTGGTATTAATCTAGGCAACTGTCAAATCAAAAAGATAGGAAAAACCTGAACAGTCATCAAATATTCTGAATACTGTAGTATTCGGTATACTGTAGTAATCAGTATGAATACTGATGAATATCTGCATCAGTTATTTAGAAATCTGTTAAAACTGTATTAAAAATAACCAAATACATTTGAAAAGAATCACTTCAACTGTGCATAAAAGGCAGGTTGAATTTTTTGATGTGCATAGTTCCAGCTATACCCAGAGCATTTTCTTCTCCCCTGTGACTATTTAAAATAGTCCTGCAAGTTCTAATGCTGTAATTTCTGAATGTGTGACGTTTCGGGAGGCCATATTTTAGCCGCAGAAATCTGATTGACAAAATCACTTTGTAACATACAACTTGAGCGCTCGCACCTTAAGACTATGTAAACGTTGACTTCGTTAGACCCAAGTTAGAGAAATCAGGACTTGAAGATGCACAGGCTTTATTTTACACACAACAGATGCGAATACCTTGATTCCAGTGACTAATCAATTAATCGATCAGTACAAATAAAAACAGTCAAACTAATTTTATTGGGAACTTTTTTAAAGAAAGTGATTATTTAACTAAATTAATGACATTTCTTGCAAAAGAGTTCCATTATGTGACTATTCTAGTTTATTTTAAAATCCCTGTTATAAAAGGTTAAAATTGAGATTTAATCCTTTAATCTAACAGAACTAATAATAAGTGTTTAATTTATCTCATCTAATAACAAGTTTTTTTTTTTTTTCAAAGAACTCCTATCTCCAGTTACTGGTACAAGATGGAGCCATAGGGCCTATATGTCATTCTGCAAAAAAATACAATTCAGGATGAAGCAGGATATGATTTATTCTGCTAGAAATAATATCTTCTTGAGGATAAATTGCAAGCAATTTCATTAGAAGGGTTTTTGAGAGTCTGGTTTGGGGAGAGCTTATTATTTAAATAGTCTTGCCATGTGCTATAAAATTGTTTGTTGCAATGCTTATGGAATTTGAACTGTAAGAATTGAACTAAATTAATTCTGAGCCCGGCAATGTTATTAAATCATACGAGACCTTGCTGATATACTGCCTACGATGTCACAATTAGACAGGATTTTGTAGAATATACCCATTTAAACCTCTGCTTCAATTAAGAAAATACAAAAAATGTATATAAATAGTATCCCTTGTAGAGTGACTTTACTAAAATTATACGCTTAATAAAATTCTTAGCTTTGTGAGATGCTAAGAGAATATGGGGACCCAAGTGTTTTGTCTACAAAAACAGCTAAAGGAAGCATAACTCAGTTCTAATATCCTACCATGATTAGAGGAGGTTTCCCCAGGACAGGGAGCCTCACTGAAAACCGATGAACACAGAAACCCAAGGCAAACTCACGCTTTGACTGAATCTTGTACTTAACAGAATTTAAGATATTTTAGGTATTCTCTCGACTTCTACAGGTAGAAATCCTCAGTGGTCAAAACGACTTTAAAAACCAAGTTGTCAGAAATGGCCGAAATAACCCCAACACTTTCACAGGTGGTGTGGACAAGACCCACTCCCCTTTCAGACTTTAGGCAAGGTCTGTCTTAATTACCCAGCAGCATGTAGGCTGTTTGCCACCTAATTTTGAAAACTGAAAATATTGATATGCTAATATTTCTCATCTATGGAAAACTGCTCCTTGTTTCCTAACACCTTCTTCTCCTTCTTCCATGAAAATACCATTGCAGCTGGGCGTGGCTGCCCAGCTGGAGGCAGTATTTCCTGGCTCAGGGTGCACCTGGGTCACAGGACTGCATTCACGACAATGTCACGTGAGCTTAATGGCAAATCTCCTTCTCCATTTCCCAAAATAAATGGATATCCTCCTTCTGGGGTTTTTTAATCACCTTCCGTGAGTGGATGGTGACCCACCCTCAACACAAAGACAGGCTTGTTACCTTTGAGGGCAGATCTGGGAGAAGGACCTTCTCCCGAGCTCTCCTGGGCCAGGTCTGCCTCTCCAGCTGAGGCTGGATAATTGCATTCTACAGCATTTGATAACCATATTTGAGGATCTCACTGATAAAGCAAGCTAGGCTTTTCCCTAAGAAATACAGCTATCCTCATCTGATATCAGTACATGCTGTATGGTGAAGGAAAAAAAAATATTTATAGGGCCACACCTGTGGCATATGGAAGTTCCCAGGCTAGGGGTTGAATCAGAGCTACAGCTGCTGGCCTACAAGACAGCCACAGCAACACCAGAGCCAAGGCACAGCTGCGACCTACACTGCAGCTTGCAGTAATGCCATATCCTTAACTCACTGAGCGAGGCCAGGATCAAACCCACATCCTCAGAGGTACTATGGGGGGTTCTTAACCCACTGAGCCACCATGGGAACTCCAGTACTGTGAAATTCTTAAAGGAAAAAAGCAATAACTTATCTACTTTGTCAAGGGCCTGGCTCAAGGTAACATTCAAGAAATATGTACTGAAAAGACAATGAAGAATTTTCTCAGAGAGTTACCAATATTGTTTTTTTCAGTCTGCAACAGTGTCACACACAAAAAACTTCATTTATTTGAGCACAGTCATCATATTGCTCCTCTCCAGGCTAAATGCCAATTCTTTTAACCTTTCCTTCTAAGACTTATTTTTCAGTACTTTAATCGTTATATCACTGTCACTCTCCTCTGGATTCTGTTCGGTTTCTCAGCATTTCTTTAAAATGTAATGATCAAATATGCATATAAACAATACAGTGAAGGCCTTCAGAGCATGTCAACCCAAAATATCCTGCATCAGCATATTGATTATCTTGAGTTAAAAGCACCTGACAAACAGCAAATAGCAAAGACCTTCCTTCTTTTTCATAAAAGCAGATGAAATTCCAACATGAAAGATCTTCTCTTCACCAGAAGGAAAGTCACACTCTTCTCATTAAGGACGAGAAGTTGAGACAGAGAGAGTTCCACACAGACCCTGCTAAAATCATTCTTATCTTCCCTTAGCTTCCCCATACAGTTTAGTCCTTCCCAGAATTTCTTCTCTGGATTCAACCTTAGACAAACGTTAGTAGGTTTCACTATTTCTCTGGCACTTCATTCTGTATCAAGGCCTCCACTTCATGCAAAACTTAATACACGTCTGTATGCTGTTTGTCTGTTAATCTGTTTTATGTCAAGTTAATTCTCAGGCCCAGCTGAAAAACCCTAAGAGGGCCAAGGTAATCCGGAAAGAGTAGGACTGATGCAAATTAGAATAGAAAGATTATTTTCCGATCCCTCCATGGGATATTCAGGCATATTTTAGTAGACGGGTAAGAAGTATTACATCCTTAATAAGTAGGTTAATTGTTCACCACAAAAGCCAAAACAGCAACTTATGTTTACTTCCTGACACAGGAAAGAGCTCGACTGCTTCCTGAAGCTATTTCCTTGCTGCCGTGTGACACTGTCTTCACTATTGGTACCTATTTGACATGTCTTCTATTTTTCAATTTCATTATGGTTTTTGTGAAACCACATCGTCTTTATTATCCACAAACATAGTAGCTTTTGATTAGTTGTACCAGGTTATCATGAAAACATCAAATAGGATAAGAAAGAACTCCATGGATTTTCATCTGAAAAGTTACTTAGCTTGATCCAAAGCCACTGATAATGATCGATACTGTAATTTTGTTGGGTATCAACAAATGCATCACGTTCGGGATTGCATGCAACTCCGCATAATAACGCTTGTTTAATCAAATGGATTTCTCTCACCTAGTCGTCAGTGTGAAAGGGGAGTAAGGGAATTGGCATAGCCACTCCACATGCCAGATTGTTCTGTTTATTTTTGTTCTGCTTATCCTTGACACCCCTAGAATGGGTGTATCATCCTAATGATTGAAAGGTAGCTGCCTCACACACAGAACATGGCAAAGGGAGCATACTGGGGTGTCTACCCCTCTCAATAGAGTAACAGTGATTTTCCCGTAAGCCCCACAGTTGACTCAGCCAGCACTGTATCGGATGGCCATCCTCAGCTAAATGGGAGCTTCGGGAGGCAAGTACTTGAGCTGGGCACACTGCCTCCCATTGGCATCTGTCAGTAAAAAGAGGGGCTATCAGCCAAATCACTGTGTCTGCCATGCCTTCTAGCAAGAGTCCAGATTATAATTCTTAGACTGTGGGCAAGATTTATCACTGGGCAGAATAAAAAATGAACTCAATAATTATCTCTTCTTTCTCATTAATAAGCATAACTATGTCTACAACCATGCTCTACATGACACTTATTATAGGAAAATTACTGTTGGATAATCAATTTTGGTATTTATGTAAAGCTGTAATTTCTGAAATTTCTGGTTTTACTCCTTCCCCCCAAAAACTTCAATAGCTTCTGTTAACAGCCCTCTGGCAATGCAATGTCCATGCTGTCCGAGAACACTGAGGGGAAAAAAAAACTAATTTTTTCCACCGGTTGGGACCTCCCTTGTACACTGAAGTCCCTGTCCTGAAGTCCGCTCCTTCCCCAAGGAGAAAGTCTTGCGAATGATGTGATTCGCCAGGTCCCCTCACATGAAGTGCATCGGAACTGCTCCTGTGGCTGTGGAACAACTTCCAGTATACGAGACTCTTCAGAAACACATTCCTCACATTTGCCTTTTTGCAGGTGGCTCACATAGACCACAGGGCCATCCCGCAGATGAGAATCACACAGGTTGACAGTAGCTGTCTTCTGTCTCAGGATGGCTGCTTAATCTGTTCCCAGATCTAGCGGCTTAAAGAAGCATCCCAATACCTTCTGCCTGTTTTCCATTCGAGAGCCCTTTGCCAATACCCCCTAACTAGTACCAGAACAGTGTGGCCCCGTGGCAGGGACGGTAAGAACATGTCCTGACGTTAAAGATTAAGTATGCCTGAGATTGAATTCTCGGTTTCCTATCATTGGGTGGCCCTCTCTGAGTCATCTGAACTCTCAGAGCCTGTACCCTTAGCTGGGAATTAGATTTATGATATCTCCCTGCAAGACAGGAATTACAATGGCCTCTGTCCGTTACTGTCAAACTGCACACTCTACCAGAATGACTCACCAGAACGAGGACTTCACAGTAGTTATTTCCAACTTTACCAAAACTTTGCTGCAAGGAACCTAGGACAAGACATCTTGAGCATGCTTTGCACTGCTGAAACTTGACAACCTTTAGGAGTGGTACACAAAGGCTGTTATTTTCCATCCTGTGAGTCTCTAGAATTATCGATCTACATGGCTTTTTGTCATTTTTGAAATCTGAATTGAATGTTTTGCTAAAAAATAATGTACTAAACGTTGAAACAATGACAGCTAAAAAAAAAAATATAAGCCCAGCACCTACACATCCTAACTCCATTCCAACCTCTTTGCCTCATCGGTATGAAATTCTGTCTCCTGCTCTGCCTCTTTATCCTATATTTCAGATTCTTACTGTCTCGGCATTTATTATATAAGCCTCTGCACTTTGGGTGTTTACCAAGTTTAACCATTAAGAGAAATTATTGTTTCAAAATTCTGTCAAGGTTTTATTGTAATGTATTCATTATCTTGGACTATTCAAAAATTTTTTTAATTCCCTTTATACTACAAAAAGTTTGATGCCATTATTAAAAATAAAACTCTTCTTCAGGTTGTATGAATTATGTGAAGTTTGAAATTTATTCTAGGGTCCACATTAAATAGTTTTTTGTTTGTTTGCTTGCTTTTTAGCGCTGCACCTACGGCATATGGATTTCCCAGACTAGGGGTCGAATTGGAGCTTCAGCGGCTGGCCTAAGCCACAGCAAGAGCAAGATCCGAGATGCATCTGCAACCTAGGCCACAGCTCACAGCAACACCAGATCCTTAACCCACTGAGTGAGGCCAGGGATCGAACCCACGTCCTCATGGATTCTAGTCAAATTCCTTTCCCCTGCGCCACGAAGGGAATTCTGTAAATAGTTATTTATTAATGGAAATATTTGAAATAATTAGCATACAATATTTCCCTTTTAACTCTTGTACAATAATAGAGCAGCAGAGAGGAAAACCTATGACCTCAGTGAGAAACTCAAGGGCTGTTTCAATCTCTGTCTTGAGGCTCAAGGACAAGGCTGCAGCCTGGACATTGCCTGCCTTGCAGGGAGGCCTCTGTAGGTCATTCACACTCTGTGTCCTCACATGGACTTTGCTCAGTGCATGGGCATCCCTGACGTCTCTCTCTTCGTAAAAGGACACCAGCCATTTTGCATCAGGGCCTCAATCTTACAGCCTCCTTGAACCTTAATTATCTCTTTAAAGGCCCCATCTCCAAAAACAGTCACTGTGGGAGTTAGGACTTCAACATATGAATAAGGGAGGGGGTGGGGGGTTGGATACAATTTAGCCCCTAACATCTGTACTGGCTACCGTACAGGAAACCCTGTCTCCTTTGAAGTTCCCAGCCCCAACACGGCTTTACTGATGAAAGAACAAGAAATGTATCTACCTGGGCTAAGTACTGACACGTGTTGCATGTGGGCTTGGGAAGTGAGGGTGTCATTTGGGCTTCTGTGCATACACCACAGGAGAGAAACACTTTCCCCACTAGGGTTTCAGCAGAGACTTTCATTCTGATAATTATAAAAATACCCTATTTTCCAGAGTAAGGAAGAAAGATCAGTTACAGGACACGTGCCTACCACAAAGAGCTCGGGTGGGCACAGCTCTAACTGAACTGATTCACCCTGTGAATTCATGGCACCCAGACTCTAACAGCCCTTGAATACCTATTAATGTTTTGAAGGAGAAATAGAGAAGGTGCTGTTTCCTTTTTTAAAAAATGGAAAGAAACAAACTAACAGATAAACATCGCTTCCTCTGAATTTTACTGCAGTTAGATGCTAAAGTTTATGGAAATACCTTTGAAACAAGGCACACTGGGCCTTTATTCTGCAAACTCTAGGAAGAAGTATTGTGTGATAGTTAAGAAATCAAATTTAGGAGTAAAGAAACATCCTATTTCCAATTCCAGTTGTTCGTCTTTGCACATTACATAACCTGTGACGAGTCATCTAATCTCCCACATACAGGCTCAAACCCCTGATGAGCTAAGTGTACTTACCATTTCCATTTCTCAGATGAAGAATCAGGCTCAATCCAGGTCACAGAGTGAGGGCCTGGGATGTTGACAGTGGGAAGAAATAACATATCATGGCTAAGAGGGAATGCTGCAGCATGAGATAATCTGACTTAAAACCTTAAAGTCCAACTCTGGGACTCCGTTGCTTCTAACAAGTTATTTAAGGTCTTTAGGCCTCGGCTTCCTCATGGTGTAAGATGGTGTTTCAGGTACCCACGGCTATGTAACGAGCCATCCCAAAACATGAGGGCTCTAAATGAGTTCCTATGATCTCTCCCTGGTTCTGTAGGTTGACTGGGGACAGCTGGGCTGTTTTCACTGGAGGTCCCTCACAGCTGCAGGCAGATGCTGACCTGGAGGTGTGGTCATCTAAAGGCTCCCAGACGGGGCATCCAGCATGATGTACACACGCAACGGGCAGCCAGTTCTGGCTGTGGACAGGGAACTCTGGCAGGGCTGTCCATTGCAGCCTTTCCATACAGTTGGGCTTCTGCAGCATGGCTGCTGGGTTCCAAGGGGGTAGCATCACAAGCAGTGTTCCCAGAGGCCCAGGTGCAAATGATGAGCTTTCCTAAGAATTAACTTTGGAAGTCCCCAAATGTGCTGTATCTTACTGACCAAGCTAGTCACTTAGGAGAGTGCAGGTTTAAGAGGAAGAGAATTAGTCATCACATCTTAATGTGAAGATCAGCAAGCACATGTAGCTAGGAAAGGGCTTTGCAGCAACCACCTTGGAAATTATTACCCCGCCTTCTCTCTGGCCACCACAATACACTCATCCTCCTCCCAAGAACCCCAGACTCGTCTCATTATGAGGTCAGCTCAAAGCCTAGGATCTCTCAGCTACGTCAGTCTCAAGAGCAATTCGTGGGGAACAGTTCCTCTCAATCTACAGATCTATGACCCCATAAGACGTCTCTGCTTATCTGTTACCCACACACACAGCACACAAAGGTGAGCCAAGTACGGGATGTCGGCCAAAGATACTCCCACCCAAGAGAGAAAGGGAGGCACAGCACAGAGCTGTCACTGACCCACAGCAGTCATTAACACCCTGCAGAGCTGACTTAGACGCCCAATTATGTGATCACAGAGTGCCACTGGCTCTCTCCATCACTGAAATTATTAAATTCTACATAATCACTTGTTTTATGACCTAGCTCGTCTACCATGTGGCAAGAGTTCTGAGAGAACTCACTTACTGCCTGGTACTTAATGTGTGCTTAATCAGCATGTATTGAGTAAATTAAAACCAGAAACATGGAGTTTTCTTTGCTCTGCTAATGTGTGACCTTGTATTCGTTACTTAATTTCTCCATGGTTACATTTCATCTGAAAAGCAAGGAGTCTGCATTAGAACTCAAGAACTGTGGCTGGTTTCATGAGTCTAGCCTATCGGTTCTGTATCATCAGGCTGGAAGCTCCAGCGCCAACACTACATTCTTCTCAGATGCCGCAACTGGTCAGCATTTGTTTTCAATGGCTCTGATGGGTGCTGGTTGATAGACATAAGGTAGCTTTGCACCACTCTTCACAAAGCACTAAGAAATAAGGCTCGGGGACTCAGCCACACTGGGGACAGGAAGAGCTGAAAACGGTCAAACTGAAACAATGCTTGCATTGCTCCTCAGACATCCTACACATACACCCTAAGGCTGGAGGGCAGACCTCAAGAAGACAGTCCAGATACACCCCTGCACAGGCACCTCAGAGCCCCTCAGCAAGGTCTGGAGATGGAAGCATCAGGGCTCCCATCCACCAGCATCACAAGGCTCAGGAGCTCCTGAGGTTTCTGCTCTTGCTTCTGTGAGGAAGCAAAATGTGGGCATGAAGCCTCTTTTGACTTTCCCTTTGTGTTTTGATTCCCCTCCTTCGGTGAGAGTCTTGCCTCTGGCTTCCTCTGCAATGAGACTCAGAGAAGACAAATGCCCACCTTTGAGCCCTGAGAGTGTCGAAGTCATTTCATTTCCTAAGGACTCTTTAAGATGACCATCTATTGTTTTCCTATCACTGTACCGATTTCCTTCTCAGAGAGAGAAACCTCTAGGATGGGAAGGGGTTCCCATTCCCTTTATTTAATCTTCATTTGCAGCTCTACAGCAGTGGCTCTCAAACTTTAACGTGCATTAGAATCAGCTGAAAGGCTTGTGAAAGCACAGGTTGCTGGGCCCCACCCTCAGAGAGTCTGACTTAGAGATGGGCCCAAGAATATGCATCTCTAACTAGTTTCCAAGAGATTCTACGCTGCTGGCATGGGGACCACAGTTTTAGGACCTTGTAGCTCTAGGGTGTACACCAAAAACCAAGTGTAAAATTATTTTCTTGGGAGTTCCCATTGTTGCTCAGTGGGTTAAGAACCCAATGTAGAGTGTATGAGGATGCAGGATCAATCACTTGCCTCGCTCTGTGGGTTAAGTACCCAGAGTTGCTGCAAAGTGCAGCATAGGTCGAGGATGTGGCTCAGATCGGGCATTGTTGTGGCTGTGGTGTAGGCCAGCAGCTGCAGCTACACCTCAACCCTAACCTGGGAAATTCCATATGCCGCAGGTGTGGCTGAAAAAAAGAAAAAAAAATGTATTTTCTCACTCTTAAGTTTATTTTTAATGACTAAATGTATTATTGCTTCCAAAATATGGTAACATTTGCTAAGAACATAGATTTTTGAAAGCCTAGAATCTCTTGCTTCATGTGAAAACTAGACCCGTTGGCTTACGTGACTAAATTATCCAAAGTAATAGGATATCTAAATTAAAATTAGAGATGAGCCTTGATGAGGTAATGTCTCACCCACGTTGAAGTCTTTCCTTAGGAACTGTAATCGAAGGGACGGAATAGCCCCCCCCCCAATCTTCTATTCTCCCCTTTTATAAGCATAGATTCTGTCGGTTTTCTCCCCTATGACACCATCCAGAACACTAATAAATAAGCACATTACAATAACTAAATTCAGAGCATTAAAAAAAGAAAGGCCAGGTCTACCAGGTGAGACTGACCGCAGATTCTCTATTCATTGAATATTATCAATTCAACCTTAAATTTCAACTAAATGAACAGCATGTTTTTGAACCACTTAGCACCTGAAGATAGTGGACAGGTTATTCAACCTCACTGAACTTCAGTCACTTTGACGGGGTCCAGGGTCATCTACCCCAGAAATATGCCCCTTCGGCATGTCGATTATTTTGAACTAAAGATAATAAAGGCCCAGCTGACTCAAGAAGAGCCTTTTATGCCCTCCTCCCCCGCCAATTGCCTGAAGAATTTAGATGGGGGGGGGGCTGGTCCAGGAAGAGGACCATCAGCAGAGGAAGCCACAGAGTGTGGGCAGGTGTGGTAAGCTGGGGGCTCAGGCAGGTCCTATTTGTTCTCTCTACATGGCTTGTGAACATTCGTTTACCAGACATTTGCTCTTCCCGTCTTCCTTCCATTTGAAGCCCCAAACCGCTCCTGCCTTCTCCTCAGCTCAGGATGCTATATGAGCCTCCATTACCTGACTGTCTGGGAGACTCTCAGGCCTATGAGGCTCCCGTATTTTGAAATCAAATTTTTTTCCTGTTAATCTGTCTTATGTCAATTTAATTATTAGGCCAGCCAAAAGAACCAAGACTCGAGTACAACCTCATCATCACCTGACATCTTCACACAAAGTGAGTGTGAGGGTACTTGCCCTCGAGGATGCTCAGTACTAAGTCTCTGATGTGTCCCATTGCCGAGCCCTGAAACACGGCTGCTTGCTCTCTTCCCTCTCCTAGTTCTGATTATTCCAATGTTTCATAAAAACAAAGATAAAACACGTTATCTTGCTTTACCATACTTTTATTTTATCTTGGAGTAAAGTATAACTCTTGTAAATTCAAAGCCTCCATTGATTAAACATCCTTTAATGCTATTAGCTTTCTAAGTTGACTTTAATTCATTCCTGATTTTTATTTATTAGGTTTTAAATTAGTTGTCACTTCATGTAAAAATCCTCTTCTTTTGCATCTTAATCATTCCTTTTTTCAGAGTTTATTGCTTCTCTAAATTACTGTCAGGATCTTAAGAGCAGGACAGGAAATGCTTAACTCACATTAACTTGCATGCTCCTCTCATCTTCTCTGGGTTTACACTAAAAAGTACAGTTGGGGATTTCCAAGGTTTGATGTAAAGAAATAGCCATAATACACATTTTCTGAGCACTTACCACATGACACCCATTGTTCTAAGTGTCTGCTATGCACTGCCCCCTTCAGTTTTCAAAATCCTTTCGGAGGTATTATAACCATCCCAATGATAATGTGGAAAACAAAGTACAAATAATTAGCTCAGGTGGCATAGAAGTCTGTGTTTTTGAGCCAGAATTTTGATCCTATCCATCTAATTCCAAAGATCACAAGCTTAATTATTATGCAGAACCCTGTTTAAACTTAGAACAGTGTTGGATTATTGCAGCAATTCCCAACCATTATGTAAGAGAACAATTCCATAATTACCACATCATTGCTAAATGGGATTTTTACCTGGTGCTACCAAAGAAAGCATAGTATTGAAATATTACAATTACTACCTGATATTTCAACCATCTTTACTCTTTCATCAAAAATTTTGTCCATCATTTGCTGTTAGGCTCTATGCTCTATACACATAATAAAAATTATGTTTTAGAAAAAAAATCACTTTCATTAGCTGCCACATACTAAAGTCTACTCTCTGCCATTTCATTTCCATGTATTTCTATATATTAGGTGGCAAAAGATGAAGCCAGGAGAGTCTATAATCTGTCCATCCTTTAAACCATTGCCATTATGCTAATATCTGTTTCCTAGATGTGAAAGCAAACGTGAGTAAATAATCCATCTCTTCTAAGTCAATTATTTTACGTAATTCTTGGGAAATTATATTTGTTGCTATTAAGACAAGCCAATGTCTTAATTTTTTTTTGACCAGAATCTCTCAGGTTTTTGACCTACAATTTCTTGAAGAAACTCAGTAGTTACTAGTCAATCAGACTGCTATGATTTTTAGGGGGATGGCAGGTGCTAGTCATAAAGGATATTGATGATTACAAGAGGAAAAAACACAGGTCACTCAAATCAGAAGCAACAGAAGAGACTGCATTTGGCAGCCAGACCTGTGCTATATATTCCATTTGGTTGACATTCCCCTACACACAATTCTTAGTAAACCTAGAATTTTATAGAGAAAAGGCCAGAAATTAACAAAAGCTGTAATTAAAAACAAACAAACCAAAAAAAAACCTCGGAGGTTTTAAGAGATACTAACAGTATTTTATAGGGAAAAACTACATATTACTGACATGAAGCCTGGATACCGAGGGAAAAGGGAAGGCAGAAGGGAGGACATGCATTAGAAGCAAAAGCCAAAGATGCTAAAGTTGGTCTATTTGGAACAGGATGATGCACAAGAGCCAAAGGAGAATGTCTGCAGAAGGAAACGGGAATAACTCAAAGCCAAAGCCAAAATGATGGCTTCCTCGATTTCTAACTGGTTGCTTCTCTCCCAGGACATTGCACAGGCTGAGACGGGGGTGGGGGTGGGAGGAGGGATGCTGGCGAAGCAGCAACCATCACGTATGAGTCAGGTCCCGATAATTCTCTGCACATGACTTTCCTGTGGCTGCTGTAACAAAGTAGCACAAGCTTGCCATCATCAAACAAGGCAGACTTTTATTCCTTCACGGTTGTGGAGGGCAGCAGTCTAAAATCAAGACATCAGCAGGGGTGTGCTCCCTCCAGAGGCTCTAGGGGAGATTCCAGCTTCTGCTGGCAGCTGGCATTCCGAGACTTATGGCTGCATCATTCCAGTCTCTGCCTACATGGTCACATCATCTTCTTTTCTGTTGTGTGTCTCAAATCTCCCTCTGCCTTTCTCTTGTATCAACACTGGTCATTGGATCTACAGTTCACCCAGATAATCTAGGGTGACTCATCTTGAGATTCTTAATCATATCTGCAAAAATCATTTTTCCAGATAAGTATTATTAATTGGTTCCAAGGACTTCACATGGATATATCTATCCTCTTGGGGGACAAGGCAGATACACTTCCACCAAGTAAAATTTGATTGACTATTCCTCACCAATAGAGTTGCTGGAGAAGAGAAACAGTCTCTTTTCCTAGTGATAGTTCTCTCTCCCTCACAATGAGTTTGAGCACAGTCTTCACATAGTGTGGGCACAGGCGTGGGCAGAGGAATAGAAGAGAGAGGGCTCAGCTGTCCTTTACACAGACGGACCTTTTCTCCAGTACATCGTAAATAAAATCCTGGCTCTATGAAAAATAGTCAAAGGATGCACACTTAATATTCCTAACATATTACCAACAGGTACTTATCCCCAACAGAAAAAAAGGTATTTAAAAATGTCCATTACCAAAAGCTATTTTCTCGGGACAAGCTCAAGTTTAGCCCAAGTCTCCACTCTTTCAAGCCACCAGAGATCTACTAAGTGTCTATTGGATTCATAAATAATCCCCAGCTTGAGCAAACTAGAAGAAAAATGTCTAATCTATATCCAGAACCTGGAGCAAATCATGCCTGTGAACATCTGGCTCGATGTGATATTAAAATGTTATTGTCTGTATTTCTGCAGTAGGCATGCTGCATCATCACCAGGGATGTTCGAAGCTCAGTCAATTTTCCGACAATAGAAGGAGGGGAGGAATTTTTGCTGACCAAACAAAGGATTGCTTCTCTATTCTTATCTAACACAATACTCCCCATTTTCTTTCCAAAAGCATATGGCTAAGGACTTCAGAAGGAGTTAGGAAAATACTAATTATAATTAGACCTACAAATTGAGTTTTGTAAAATCAAATTATAAATAACAGAGCTGACTTTATGAGAGCTCTATTTCTTGACAAATTGATAATAAATGGGCATTAAAAACTCCAAGATTTTAACTCTTGTAATCTCTATTACATCCAGGAAGAAGCACACACACACACACAAAAACCAGCAGAAATA
Organism: Phacochoerus africanus; assembly: GCF_016906955.1. Classification (NCBI taxonomy): domain Eukaryota; kingdom Metazoa; phylum Chordata; class Mammalia; order Artiodactyla; family Suidae; genus Phacochoerus; species Phacochoerus africanus. The sequence continues at coordinate 106,624,935 of NC_062550.1, forward strand.
ATGATAAGACAGAAACACCTGGGGTCCACTTCAGAAACCTACTGGATGGCTTGCGTCTTGTCTTTTCCACCACCCATATATGAACACACTGAGGCAAGTAATTGGCAATAGAAAACAAACAGAGCTCAGCTTAGCTCCCAGTTTAGTAACTGGTTCCATCTGCAGACGCCTTTCCTCTTAATTCAGTATTTACACCATCACAGAGGACTTTTCTATTTCACATTCCCTTCAGAACCTTCATCTGTATGCCTCTTTAAAGACAAAGCTAAAGTACAAAAACAATGTGCTTCACTAGAGGGGATAACGCAGTGCATACTGATGCAGGCAATTTTCATCTCTAACTCCAAGGGGTTAACAACTGCAAGAAAACGACCACAAACAGCTCTCTCAGTCTCTCTTGCTGTCTCTCTCCCCTCCCTCCATCCTTCCTCACCCTTTGTGATTCCTGCTCCCCTGACTGTATGTTCCTGCTTCCAAAGGAGAACCCAGCTGTCAGCATTGTCTGCAGTGCGAGGGTGTCAGGGACACGCTGCTAAGCAATGGCAGACCATTGATCATTATTTTTCTTCGGTGTTTACAGAGAGTCTCTGGACAAGAGACGTGTCTTTGCCATGCAGAAAGCACGGAGAGTGCTGCAAGGTTTTGGCATTTTGGAAGGGCACATTAAGCTTATTAAGTTCGGAATATTCAGGAGGTTAAAATAGCTGTTTGCTTTTCACCGGTATTGCCTCCGGGAAATATGCATGTTTGCATCCAAAAGCCTAAATCCAGAGTCTCTGTATGGAAAACATAGGGAAGCACATCTTTACCCCCCACAGTACTATATTGAAGCCACACATGTGACAAAACAAACACTCAGGCATAACCATTTTAGTCTGATAACGGCACACTTTAAAGACAAAAAGAACAAAAGTAAAGAACTCTCAAATTACCATTTGCAAAATAGCCATGAATTTTTAGCCTACAGCATGAACCGCGGTAGCAAGACAGGTTGTTCTTTAAAAGCTTTGAATAAGCTTTTAAAGTTACGGATCTGCAACACAAACAAATTTAAACCTAAGCAGACATCCTGTTGCCATGACGATATGACACACCAGCTCCCTGTCAAGATGGATCGGGCGCTTCAGGAATATGATCTCACCACCGTACTTTGGGTTCTCTGACAACAACATGCTGCTTTTAAATCTTATTAACGATTACTCAGACATTTGTTTTTAGCTTTAAAAAACAGAGGTAATGTCACAGGCAAATAACCCAGCATAAATAAAAAGGCATTACGAATATTTCCTTCATAATGTGTTTTCATTTGACGTTTGTAATAAATGTGAACTTACCCACAATACCTTTACATCAGAGAGATAAAGGGTATCTATTGTTCAAAACTGAGAAGAGCCATTTATCAGAATTACTCGTTTTTAATGCTTCCATGAAAAGAAAACAATTTACTAATCTGAAGCCTCAGGAAAACTTATTGTGATATATTATTCATTTCACAATGGTGTCTACAAATATGCTTTAAAGACAAAAGAGAGGAACAGAGGACAGGCCCTGACTTGTCACAAACAACTTGAGTCAAAAAGAATCTCTTTTGAAGCACAAAATAAACAGGGAAAGAGGCTTCTTTCTGCCGAGGCTGCTGGCAGCTTATCATCAGCCCCTCACCTTCTTCTCATTTCCTGAGATTTTTCCTTGCCTTCTCTTCATCTCATTATTTTGGAAGTGATAAGAAATGAAAAACTAAACTGCATTACCATTCGTTCATTCTCTCAGTAAACATTTAATGAGCATTTTTAATTTTTAAATAGGAAGAAAAGCAGAAGGAAAAAGCTCAGCCTAGTGAGGAAGGCAAATATGGGAAAAAAAATAATTTCAGCAGAATCTTCTTAAAGACTGCAGTCCTGAAATGTCAAGGATTTCAATAACGCACAAGAGAGTGTATGCAGTGTTCTGGTACAAGTGAAACTCAAGAGAGGTGCACATTTTCCCAGGCAAGGAGGTGGTGGGAAGAAGGGTCATTTCAAGAAAAGAGCATGTACAAAGGCACAGAATTTTGGAATTCATACTCTATTTTGGGAAATCCCACCAGGTCTGTTTACCTAGAGTGAGATGCATATGGGAAAACAGTATGAAAAATGTTTGCCATAACAAGGAGTTTATACCTTGTCCTGTACAGGAACCAGTCAAACCATGTGAAAACAAAGTTCAAAAAGTATCTGGGAAAGCTTGCTTGAACAGAATGATGGCAATTAAAGACAGAAAAATAGAGAGGCTCTTTTAACAATCCAAGTGGGAGAGACTTGAACAAAGACAGCACCTTAGAGATCTGGGAAATACCTGAGAAGTGAGTTTGACAAACCTGGGTAATCTATTGCATGCAGAAGTTAAAGAAGAGGTATTTCTGGCATGAGGGACTGGGTGAGCACTACCAGTTTTCCACAGTGAGGAATACAATTCAGGGGACAGGCATACTAGATAGGAGAGGAATTACAGGCAAATTCCAACCAGTGAACTCTAAGAAACAGAGGGCAGATCAAATACCATAGGATATAAAACAGCTACATTGAAGAGACATAGATATAGAGAGAACGAGGAGACAACAAAGGGAAACAAGATAGTAAGAAACTGGTAGCCTTTACTTCAACAAAGGTATTTCAAGAAGAAGCTGCCATATTGAAATGTATTTAAATGATGTTTTAGTGTGATAAAGATACCTGCTATATGAAAAAATGTGTAATATTTAACACTTTATAGTACTTCCTTCTACAATGTGTAAATATCATTTGTAACATCCTGTGTAAACAGACTAGGTATTATTTACCTTGTTATTTTATGGAAGAGAAAACAGAACGTCAGAGGGGTTAGCTGAACTCCAACAAGGTTACAGCTGCATCCATTTTCTCCAGGTAGTTCATGAAATGATCTAGTTATATCTGCACTGCATGGAGAGCTTTATTTCATTAAAATATCTGGAACATTATTTCATTAGCCAAAATCAATCCACATCGTCTCAATTCTAGAAATGGTTTAAATAGCTAAACAAATAATGTTTGGAGGTCATTGCCTTCGGTACAAGTGCAACTCAGATATGACAGTTATGAAGAGTTAAAGACAGGAAGGGTCTTAAGGAAGGGTCATAAACATTTTCTGTAGAAGGTAATTTTAGTCATGTCAAAGATAATGTAAGTTTTACTCTCAAGTGAATATTGCTAGCTTCAAGGAGACAGTAATTATCCATGACCTGCTTCAGATACAGAAACAGAATACTCAATTTCACACTAAGTAATGTGGCAACCTATTAACTGAGCCCCTCCCACTGAAATAATCAATAGAAGGAAAAAAATAAAAACTATTCCAAAGAGTATAGCATATCCACGTCTCTAGTACAGCTGCATAAAAAGGAAATGGAAAATGCTTGAGAAATCTGGCCCTTAAAAACCTACATCAAAAATAATGAACACATCAGATGAAGAACTGAAACTCAAGCCACCTCTCACAACTACAGGTTCTCGAGAGTCACAGAGAAGTCAGCAAGCATCCCAAGATCCATCCTCAACTCACTGGAGACAGTGAGAACATCTCACTCAATTCTTTGCAATAACGAAAATTATTACTTTCAGAGTTTCTGTCATGGTGCAGCGGAAATGAATCAGACTAGCAACCATGAGGTTGCTGGTTCGATCCCTGGCCTTGCTCAGTGAGTGGGTTAAGGATCTGGCATTGTCATGAGCTGTGGTGTAGTCCAAGACGCAGCTTGGATCCTGCATTGCTGTGGCTGTGATGTAGGGCCAGCAGCTGTAGCTCCAATTTGATCCCTAGCCTGGGAACCTCCATATGCCACAGGTGCAGCCCTAAAAAGCAAAAAAAAAAAAAAAAATCAAAAGAAAACTATTACTTTTGAAATTTATCTAGCATTTTGCGACATTTTACATTTTTTGTTTAATTTTAGCCTAAAAAGCTTTTTCGTGATGGCTGAGTAGGTATTGTTTCTGCTGCTTGAAGATGAATCTTTGGGTGGCTCAGGCAGGCTAATATTTTCCTAGTTTTATCAGAAGGAGAAGCAAGCAAGCCATGATGTGAATTCATGTGTCTGACCACATCTGTCAAGTCACTCTATGCTCCCTTCAATAAACGTCCACTTTAACATGCCCACGACAAAGCCCATGAAATGATCCTTCACTAGACAGGAATAAATCAAAGCATATTAAGATGGCAATTGTCTTACAGCAGCTGCATTTTATTACAAGGTCACGCATCTGGTACAGAGACAGCTAATTCCTTTTTCTTCTCTGAACACAAAATATGCTCACAGGTAGCCATAGTATGGTTTCACACTATGAAACCATAGTGTGTTACTGCAGGACTCAGAGACTGCATTTCACTTACACACACTGACTTCATAACTCAGTCCCATGGCAAATCACTATAATAAACACTTCCAAAGAAGCCTCATCTCTTTCTGCATAATGTGAGCACCAAATACAATGACCTTTCCCATATTTGCACATTACTAATTTTATTTTAGCAAGGGTAATGAATTCCTTTGCTTCTTGATGTAATCCTTGTTTTGTAAAATATTAATCATCTGGTATTCAGAGTCCTTCTTTAATAAGTCAGATTTTAAAGTCTCTCTGCTACAACCAAAAATATAAACACGGAATTCTCAGATAATAATTGTGGATTCCCTAAGCTTCTTAACAGTATTTCAAGTAGGCCAGTTAAAACATGCCTGCGAACAGAAAAGAACGTCTGCCAAGACTTTGTCCTCAGGAATTTTCGGCGAGTAAAGCAGTTCTGAAAAGCATCCTTGGGCTTCTCTAGAGAGGCATACAGATTTGTACATAATGTCACCAATGTTAGGCTTCCAGAGTGAGGCAGGTATTTAAATTATTGATTAAGTGGGTTTCGGGATGTATTTGTGAGGGTTGTGTGTGTTTCTGTCCATAATTCTCCCGGAATTAATGACATCCGAGCTTGAACCTGTCACAGGTATACTGTCCCAAAAAGGTCCACATACCGTAACTGTTACTGTACTACAATTACATAACTATTATGCTATTGTTATGTACGTCTTTATTCTTTCTCAACAATTTTTAAGCCCCTACTATGTGCCAGTCATTCTTCTAGGCACTGGAATTACAAAAAGGAAGTCACAGCCTGCTCTCAAAGAGGTCACATCATAAAATACGTCAACGAGCAAGTCAGTATCATTATCAGACATACCTTTACGCAAATGTAATTGTGAGAAAAGTGACGCCACACTAAAAAACAACTTCCCCACAAATTTAATTTTTTCCTCGGAATTGTCATGGTTTTGGATGCAAGACAGTGTTTCTACCAGTTTTCATCTTGCTCCTGCTAAAAATGTTATTGCTCAGTTAACATTTTGGTGGCAGAGGTCAATCCCTGAGGCCGTATACGAGAAAAACAACTCTCGGGCAGACTTCTAAATGCATTACCACAGCCAATCCTGAGAGCCTTGGAATTAAATGATACAGAAAAGCAGAACATAACGGAGAATTGACGGACAATCTGAAGAGTTAGGGAGGAACAGATGGGCAGAGAGGCTCTAAGAGCGATCTCAAAGTGTGTGTGAAGAAGAGCTAAGTGAAGTCACGGGACAGTAAAGCAGCAGTCCAGGGCCATCCCAGCCGTGACAGTGACACCGTCGTCTGTCCCATGGCTAGTCACCAGGAAGAGGGGAGCCGCAGGATCTCAACTCTGTTTACATGACATTATATTTAAATAAAACCTTTGCACAACCCACTGTTCCAAATATACTTACTCCTAAATCATTTCATGAACATGTTGATAATAACAATTAGCATTTATTGCTTTTTATAGGTTCAATAAGCATGCTAAATGCTTTAGGCACATGATTTATTCTTCACAGGCAAAACCCTATGAGATAAATACTATTATACCAGTTTTCAGATAAAAAAATTATAAAACACAGGGCTTCATTCATCCTATTTACTTCCATTTGCCCCTCCTCTGCTCCCTCAAATTTGACGTAAGGTTCAGAGAGCTGTATCCTTTGGGATAAGGTCTTTTAGCTCTCTAAGCCTTAATTTTTCATCTACAAAATGGATAAAATAAAATTGAGTATATCATTGTATCCCTGTGAGGGTTAAGATAATTCACATAAAAATTATTTTATTTATAACTGGAACAAAATGAACACTCAACAACATCAACAAAAAAAATTATTAGCATTACCATACCATTATCACCCGTTTCAGAGAGCTGATTAGGCAGCAATGAAGAGCACCAAAATTTTAAAAAGCTTCACTCACAGATAGCTGGCAAGTATTTTATAACACACCAGGGTGGATACTGGCGTAAAAACGACATGCTAGAGTTCCATGTTATATTACGGTTTTCTGAAAAAACTTTTTTAACACTACCTAGAATATTAGCCCCAAGCAAACAGCACTGAGTTCAATGAAATTAGATGGCGATACCTAAATGCTGTGAACATTCGCCATTCTGGTAAATGCCTGAGGGTCCCCTTGCATGGCTGCACATGGTATTCAGGTCCATGGGTCCTGGGAAGCGGTTTGAGTGAGCTGACAGCGTTGCGACCCGGCTGCAGCACACAGGGCCAGGTTGCGGCTCCATCTCCCACGTCCATCCTGCGCATTCCATGGCACAGAATACTTCTGAGGGAGCAAGTAACTCCGCTCGTTACCCCAAATTCCAGTAATTCCCCTTTACCCTCCCCTTGGCCCCTGCTCATCCCTCACTCACTGCCCGTCCCCCTTCTATGCAGGTGATGGGGCTGCTCAGAGGACAGCAAAGCAAAAGTCACTCAGCGTTGATGTGAAAATGCTTCGCGGTCCTTTTAGGAAAAAGGAGAATTTTAACCATAAAATATATGAGAAAAGTAGGCTAAAGGGGCTCCAGAATTTGAAGGAACGAACAGGAAACAGCAGGCGGCTGCACCAGACCCGCCACGGCCAGGGAGACGCGAACAAAGCATCTTCTCACGGAGACGGGCGTGAACCCGACGGGCTAACGGACACCTAAGCCGCCGCCAGCACACTCATGCACCCCGCAACCCCGCGCGCCTTCCCTCAAAAACACCCATGCACAAAACAATACGTTTCTCACATTTCTGGAGTCCGAGGCCACGGCACAGGCAGACTCAGGGTCCGGGGAGAGCGGGCTCCTGCTTCGATGGATGTGGCCATCTTCTCATTGCCTCCTCGCCTGATAGAAAGTACAAGGGAACTCTCTGGGGTCTGCCTCTCTCTTTTTATAAAGAGATGGACCCTGGTCTCAGTGGGGCCTCCACTGTCCCTCCTCCGTCAGGCCCTGCTCCTGCAGCACCGCATCCTGCACGGATCTCAAGGCACCTCAAAGCTGAGGGAGCCGCCGGCACATGCGCAGTTTGCACCCACACACCTGTCCTCAATAGTCGCGCCCTCCCAGCCTGATGGACGGGGCCTGCTCTAACCCACCAAGCCCTCTCCCCTGCGTCGGGGGTTTTCAGAACTGGCCTTTAATGAGGTTTCAGTGGTGGTTACCAAGAGACCCCCTACGGCCGGCTGTCCTTAAGGGCTTTGGTGCCTGTCTGGCAATCATGATTCCCAGGTGTTTCGCCTAGTTCTCTCTTATAAGAGCAATAATCCCATGGTAGAGGCTCTGCGCTCACGCCCTGATCACATCCCAAAGGCCCGCCTCCAAGTACCATCATACTGGGATGTAGATTTCAGCACAGGAATCCGGCCAAGACATTGAGTCCGTAGCAAAGATAGTACAAAGATACCACAAAGATCGCCAAGATAGCACATAAAATTCCAGGATTTAGCCATAACCCTAGTGAAGGGGAGTAGGGCCCAAATATATTGAATTTCTGCCATGTGAGGAGAATAAAGAGCCAGATTGAAAACTGAATTTTTATATAAAATTCATGAGTTGTTTTGCATTTTCATTGCATCTGAATCAATGGGCTCAGGTTTATGCTCACTCTACACATCCTAGCCCTCTCTGTGGTTCTATAATATGTGTGTGTATTTAAATACACATAGACCTATCGATATGGCTAAAAAATTATGCATTTAATTTCTAGTAAATTCTACATAGTAAATATTACATAAAATTGTTCCCTAGTTATCTGAGAGGCAAGAATGATGATTTATTCATCTTTACATTAGCAGAGCTCAGCCCAACTCATGAACTTAGTAAGCACTTATCTTTTCAACTATTAAGTAGTCTTCAAATTCAATTAAATGACTTCATGACTACATTAAATGACTTCATGTGAAAGAAAGTGACGTGATCAGAGAAGGTGTTTTGAACATTAATTTGGAAGCCATGAGTAAGATAGCATGGATAGCACAGCTAGAAAGCCACTGAAACACGAAGGAAAAAATTATAAGAAAGTGAACTTGGTTGGTGGCACCAGGAACCAAAAGGAAGGCATGAATGAAATCTCGAAAAAGGAACTGATAAAACTTGGTTTCTTATTTTAAAACTACAGCTTCTGTGGAGTTTAGCCTAGAATGATTTCTATCCCTTGGCCAAGTGCTTTAGGATAGAAAGTAAATATTAACTGTCAGAGATAAAAGGTACCAGGAGACAAAGTTTTAGAAGGAATAAAATTTTAGCAAGAGTAGTATTCAAGCAGCTCATCCATTTAAATTGTCTGCATTTAGGAGTTCCCGTTGTAGCTCAGTGGAAACGAGTCTGACTAGCGTCCATGAGGGCGCAGATTCAATTCCTGGCCTCGCTCAGTGGGTTAAAGATCCGGCATTGCCATGAGCTGTGGTGTAGGTAGAGGAAATGGCTCAGATTCCGCATTGCTGTGGGTGTGGCATTGCTCCAATTCGACCCCTAGCCTGGGAATCTCCATATGCTGTGGGTGTGGCCCTAAAAAGCAAAAATAAATAAATAAATAAATAGTCTGCATTTAAATATTCTATCAAGTTAAAATACAAAATACATCCATTAAGACTTTGAAAACACTTTTATGTTCAGTACGAGATTGTTAATGAAGCTCCAAGTACTTAACCTTAAAATAACAATAACATTAAGGGCAATTATTATCTATTTTCAGTAAACAATCATGAATAATGCATGTGATAAGCTTGCCAGATTTTTATATGAATATATATAGTTATTTACTACAAACTGGAATTAAATGTTACCAATTCCACACCTGAAATAGGTTAGTGAGCACTGCCGTGCCTGGGGTCTTTCTTATCTTTGAGCAGTGGCAAAATGGAATAAAAGGAAATATTTTAAAAAGAGATTCATGTCTCCTGGTAAAATCAAGGTGAAAAGTTAAAATTTATCATTTTTAGGGCATAATTCACCAGTATAACTTTCAAATTAAAAATATGCAAATATGTTCTTAACACTGGAATTTTAACTATGAAAAAATAAGAAGAAAAATTAGTCCAAAATACCTTGAATATCTGCAGAATCTTATACCATCACATGTGTCTTTAAACATTATGCATTTTTTTAGAGTATAATTTGGATGAATTTGGTAGAAAACGGCAACTTCTGACCCTTGTTCTATGAGTTCCTTTCAAGTTGCAGATTTGACGAAAGTGTTCTTTGGTAAAAATTCTGTGAGAAACCAACCTCTACTCCAGGAAACATCTTTTGATGTCATATTTGTACAACACAATTTACTGTAATACCAATATTTATTATACATAATAGAGGTGAAAATTATTTGTGTTTTTTAATTAAAACATCAAAAAAAATTCCCTCCGTGCACACCAAATAGTATTAATCATATGTCCAAACAAAGGCAATCAAACTCATACTGAAGGAGGGCATGAGATAAAAGAACAAATTAGTATTACAAAAAAGGTATAATAATTATTGAAATTAAATGATGAAAATAACCCACAGTGCTCTTTTTGGACACCTTAATGACTACGTGGGGAATTAACTCAGAGGTAAGAAAGCCACTGATTACCCACCTGTGGCAAAAAAAAAAAAAAAAAAAAAAAAGAATGTGAATGAAAGGGATACAACTAAGCTATGGGGAAAAAAAATCCAAGTTAAGAAAGGAGAGGAGTTCCCACTGGTGTTTTCTCTGCTGCACCTCAGGTTGCTGCTGAGGCACAGGTTCGATCCCCAGCCCAGTGCAGTAGGTTAAGGATCTGTCATGGCCACAATCGTGGCGTAGCACTCCGCTGTGGCTTGGATTCAATACCTGGGAAATTCCATATGCCACCAGTGCGGCCATTAAAAAGAAAAGAGGAAGAAAGGAGAAAACCATTTGCCTCTCACTAGGTGCCTCTTCCCAGCCACACTTGCCTGGCAGTCCAGAACCTTCTCAGGTTGGCCTACCACCTTTATTTCCAAGGTGTATGTACTTTCCAAGAGCCTTGTACACTCACCACAAAATCCCGTTATAAGCACAGCTGGCTCCTCGTGCCAACTTCATAAATATGTCATTGTTGTATTACTGAATTATTTCTAGTCTGGGAAATACTGGAAGGAAAAAAAAATAGCCTCAAAGCCTGCTAAGCCCACAGGTCATTCTGAGGGAAACGCCCACGTCCCCTGTTGCCTTCTGCCTCAGCAAGAGGTGTCCCGGATTGTAGTCAGCTGGGCCCTTCCCTTCAACCGAAGGGATTTCTTCATCTTCTGGCCCGCTGGCTATCTCTAAGTATTCTTTGAGGGGCCAGGAATTAATCTAGAATTCTTCAGCTGAATTCTTTTAAATAGACAGGCCTCACTGTCCAGTTTTCCACAAGCATGTTGGCTATGCCCTTGGACTTTACCAAAGTATAAGACAGCCACCAGTCTACTGTGACAAAAAGCCCCGCGCAACAGACATTCCTTGAACCAAATTCTCCTACAGCTATAAGGCATGCAGAGAGACTCTGATAAGAGCTGCAAAAATCTTGAGAAAGCAGATGCTATAAAAAAAAAAAATGTGCAGGCTAGAGAGATGAACAGTGAAAAAGTAATTATAGATCCCAGAATCTTAGAGGCAGAGAGAGAGGGAGAACAAACAAAAAAGTCATCCAAATCATAGAGCACTAGAACACTATACAAAATTGCCTGCTTTGGAGGAATCAGTAAACTCTGCTGAACAATCTTCTAGCTTCCAACTGTCAAACCAGTCTTCACAGGGCCTGCTTGGAAGGCAACTGCTAGCTTTCACAAGTTCTAGCTGCCCTTTTCTCTTGCCTATCCTTATTATAACCCACCATTCTATATCCCTTTTCTTTGCAACCTAAAAGAATCAAACAACAACAACAAAAGACACCTAGGTTTCTGAGTTAAAGAGAGGAAACTCAACAAAATATATAAAATATGGACATCTGCATTTCTTTCCCCAACAGTCACCTACAAGCAGAGCCCCACTGCCAGCCTGCTGGGCAGGAGCACGGACTCAGCCCCAGGCTGTTCCGAAGGCAACTGCATGCACCTTCGAGGGCTGCTGTGTCCTTGGGTGTGCAGAACAGTTTTGGTCTGTGCGGGTCTCTTTGCATTCGTCTCACTTTTATTATGAGAGGGATGGGCACATGCTGCCATTTCAATAATCAAGGTCCTGGGTGAACTGTTAACAAAAGACAGAAAGGCTTATTTAAGCGTTCTTAATTTTTTTCCTTTGAGAGAAAGTGTACATTGTTTGAGAAGCTCTTTTTTTTTTTTTTCCTGACCCACAAAGTGTCCCTATATATCCTTGGAGCCCCAGGAATCAAATTGGCAATATCTGCAGGTGCATCATTTTGAGTAGAGGAACCTCAGGTCAGCAACGGCAACCAGCAGCCTGTGGTGTCTGGTAGGTAAACAGGTTTGGGCGAGCAAGGTTGTCAAGGGTCACTGCTCTCTGAACTGGACGGAACTCAGGCAGGACTCGCATGAAGTTTTACGTATGTGTTTACTCAAGGACAGAGGCAATTTACCTAAGCTGAGGAGGTTCAGCAGCAGGGGAGTGCAGGATATTATACCACAGCCTGAGCTAGACTTCACTGGCTCCTTTATCCTGTGCTATCTTCGGGTGTGTTCCTTATTCTGCCTCTGCCCTGGACCTCCCAAAGCTCTTTCCAACCCCCTTTTTCTCCTTGGCTCTTACTGTAATTTTCTGTAGAAAGTAAAATCAGGTTCAAATCTCTAGTTCCTTAAAAATTTTTCAATTTCAAGTGTTTGGTAAATGTCCATCCATAGTTTCTGCTGGTTCTGAAGACAGAAGCAGGTTCTTTTCTGTCTCCCTTTGATCTGTAAGAGAAAGTAGTGAATTCTGGTCCAGCTTACAGGGCTAAGAATAGGAGACTTTTACTCCTGGCTCTCATTGGCTTTTGGTATTCTATTTCTCACCTTACTCCCCAAGGAATTATTTTATTGTGAAGAATCCTGTTAGAACTACCTAAGGAAGACACAGTCCTCTTAATTTTTAAATACAATTTTATTTTAGGGTATTTCTAGATTACAGGAACATTTTAAAGGTGTTCCTGTACACTGCATGCTTAGTGTCTCCAGTTAGGCTCTTAGTTATCATACATTCCTTATAACTGATGAACGAATCGTGATGGAATTGCCTCACACTTCCTTAGTTGCTCCCAAAGGGCCTTTTCAGTTCCGAGAGCCCGTCAGGGATGCTACGCCACGTGTGTTCGGGATGCCTCCTCGAGCCCTTCTCGGCTCTAACATGTTCTCGGGCTTTCTGGGGATGACCGTGATCCCTGCGAAGAGGACCGCCACGTTTCCTGGGAAGCGTCTCTCCCCGAGGTTTGTCTGACTCTGGCTGTGACTGTTGGGAGAAAGACCAGAGGGGAAGGGTTTTGGAAAGACCGCTGTCTTCACTGCTCGCCATGGCATTCATCACTGCTGTTAAGCCGGGTCACCTGCCTGAGGCAGTGTTCGCCAGGTCTCTCCTCTCCCTTGCAGAGTTACTCGTCTCCTCCTTGCCACACTGAATCTTTGGAGAGCAGTCCTCAGGTGCAGCTCGCACTGAAGGAGGGAGGTGTTAGACCCCACCTCCCTCAGGACAAGGTATCTACATAAATTATTGTCCTGTGTGGAAGATTAGTCTCCGGTTTACTTATTGATTAGTTTTTTATACAAGTATAAATTCATATATACAATTGATGCTGTGGACAAAAATCTAGTACTAGTTGATCAAGTTCTTCCAGCTTTGGCTTGTGGGCGCTTTCAGGTGACTCCTGTACCATATTCCCATCACGTTGTGTTTGTGGTGGTACAGCTTCTGAAATGATAAGATGGTCCAGGCTCATCTTGTACATTGACTGCCCCGTCCTAGGATTGGCCATTTCTCCAAGGAGCCCTGGTAGCCAAGATCTATGCACTAGCTGTGCTCCTTGCTACCGAGGGATGCTACTGTAATGTGGCCCATCACTGCCAAGGAGTACCACGTCTGACCTCATGGAGGAGACCTTTGCTTCTCCACTACAACTCTGTTTAGCCACTAAGCTTCTATTCCATTAGAACTTGATAATCCACCAGAATTCATCCATTAGAACTTAGTTGATTCACTTACAGTTGAACATAATGTACAGCAAAGTACTCAGCTGAGAGGCAAAGGTGAAAATATCTTTATAACAACCTTCTGAGGAAAGACAGGTATCATCCTCATTTACCAATGAAGAAACAACAACACAGAGAGTTATAATAACTTGTTCAAAGAGCTCCCTGTAGCCTAGTGATTAAGAATTGGTATTGTCCAGAGTTCCCATCATGGCTCAGTGGTTAACAAATCGACTAGGAACCATGAGGTTGAGGGTTCGATCCCTGGCCTCACTCAGTGGGTTAAGGATCTGGCGTTGCGGTGGCTGTGGTGTAGGCCGGCAGCTGCAGCTCTGATTGGACCCCTAGCCCGGAAACCTCCATATGCTGCGGGTGCAGCCCTAAAAAGAAAAAAAAAAAAAGAAGGAAAGAAAAGAAGTGGTATTGTCACTCCTGTGGCATATGTTTGATCCCTGGTCTGGGAACTTCCACATATTGTGGGCATGGGGTTAAAAAAAAAAAAAAAAAGTGTTCAAGTCACACGTATTAGACAGACCTAGGTTGGAGTCTTCTTTTCTTACCACAACAAATCGCCTCTTTTTTTCCCCCTAAAATAAGAACTTTTCTAATATTTTCATTCTTAAGGATTTCTCTTTCAAACCAGCCTGGTGCGTGTAACTTTCCAGAACGTAGAGTGCCAGTTGGCAATGTCCACAGAGGGCAAATTGGGATGTGTTTGCAGATGTCACAGAGCAGTGATTGGAGTTGGGGCCTCTGCCAACGAGCCCGTGCTGGCCCTCCACGTCCTCCTCGTCACAGTCCAGTACCCACCATTATTGGGTCCATGTCACCATCCTTGTGTGGAAAATACTCGGAATGTCATTCTAATAAGGTAATTACACGGCTCCGTTCAAGGCAAATAATGATTGCCAGTCCCCATCTGAAGCTCACATAACGAGGGGAGAACCAGCCTCAAAACGCAGACCTTTGACCACGTCATAATATAAACTGGGCAGCATCCCTGGATTAGGAGTTGGCAGTTGAGACCATACATTTGTTTTCCTCTCAGTGTTATCATGACTCTTCTCAACACAGAGACTAAAGAGTTTCCTGCCAGAGTCCTGAGGTTGGGAGCCCAAAGTTATGACCTTTCCAGCTGCTTTTACACCCCCTTTCCAGTTCCTGGCAGTGATATAGGAGATAATCTTTGGTGATACATTGTACCATGTCACTAAGAGAATCTGTTCATTTATATCAAGGTCGGCATCGGCCTCACCTTTAACAACCTAAACACAATACATGAGAACTGACAGGAGTTTCTACCCAATAAAACTTTAGAACTTCTTTCTCAAACTCAGAGATTCCCAAAGGGGGAATAAAAACTCCAGGAAATCAGAATCATATAAATCAAAGCATTAAACAAACAGATTATCTTATTTTCTGCATTCATCACAGCCAAAGCAAAACTGGCACTTTTACTGTGTAAGTTAACAACAGGTGTTAGAAAGAAACGTATCGTCTTAGATGGAGTTTAGGAAGAATAACTGCTTGTCTGTGTAAAAATTCTACCTGAAAAGAAATATAAACTAAATGCTAAATCAAAAGTCTTCACATAGGTTTTAGCATGGTTCTGATGGCGGCTGAAAAAGCAGTTGCCCTTTTATTCCTTTCAGAAAATTCTGATAGTGAGAAACTCAGCAACCATGAGAAGAATATATTAGGTGGTCCAAGGAATAGCAAGTTGATGCATAAGAATGATACCAATATAAACTTACAGCACATCAAATATATGCTATGATCTAACAGACTCCGAAGAGAGCAATTCGAGTAAACAGAAAATCTGAAAAAAATGGAATAAGGTGATACAATCAAAAGGTCCCACATCCTCAAATCCTAAGTCATCTTGCACAATTTCCCTAACAACACATTATGTTTAAGACTGCATGCTCTTGGAGTTCCCGTCGTGGCGCAGTGGTTAACGAATCCAACTAGGAACCATGAGGTTGCGGGTTCGGTCCCTGCCCTTGCTTAGTGGGTTAACGATCCCGGCATCGCCGTGAGCTGTGGTGTAGGTTGCAGACGCGGCTCGGATCCTGCGTTGCTGTGGCTCTGGCGTAGGCCGGTGGCTACAGCTCCGATTCAACCCCTAGCCTGGGAATCTCCATATGTCGCGGGAGCGGCCCAAAGAAATAGCAAAAAGCCAAAAAAAAAAAAAAAAGACTGCATGTTGTTTAAGTAATCGATCTTTAATGAATTAGTTTTAAATAAAATAGAATTTTAACTATAAAATACAACATTCTTATTTTTAAAAATGAAACAATACAAAAGGCTTAAGAATGAAACAAAAATAAATAGAAATCAACATTCAAAGATATGCTAGCTAATACTTGGCAATTTTTTTTAGAAAACCCTTCAAGTTTACATATTAATCACATTACATAACTTTGATAGAACAAATGATACAATCTTTAATTTGTTTACTAAAAGTAATAATATACTATGGGCAGCTTTAAATAGCCATAACTATCAATTAACATAATTCTTTATCATAATTAAATAACAATTCTTGTCTGAATATATCATGATGTATTTAACTATTCTTGTACTAATGGATGTGTTATTTTCAGTTCTCATTACTGAAACTTCTGCGAGCATCCAATATATGCATTGCATGTATATCTGCTGTCCTGCATGATAAATTTTTAAAAATTGAAGTACAATTGACTCAGACTATATATTAGTTTCAGAAGTACGCCATGGTGATTTGATATTCTTATTCATTACAAAATGATCTCCGAGATTAGTCTAGTTACCATTTTTCACAACACAAAGTTATGACAATGTTATTGACTGTATTCCTTATGCTATACCTCCTGTGACTTACTTTATAACTGAGAGTTTATACCTCTTAATTTTCCTTATCTATTTCACACACCCTCCAACCTCTCCTGTCTGGCAGCCACTAGTTTGTTCTCTGTGTCTGAGTCTCCCACTGTTGTGTTATGTTTGTTCACTGATGTTTTAGATTCCACATATAAGTGATTCTTTTTTCATTCATCTATCAGCGGACACTTAGGTTGCTTCCATATCTTGCCTACTGCAAATAATGCTCCAATGAATGTAGGGGTGTGTAGATCTTTTCAAATTAGTGTTTCTATTTTGGGGGGAAGCACTCAGAAATGGAATTGCTGGACCGTATGCTGGTTCTATATTTGTTCCTGAGGAACCTCCACACTGTTTCCCAAAGTGAGTGTTCCAATTTACATTCCCACCAACAATGGGAATTCCCATTTTGAGGGTTCCCTTTTCTCAGGACCATGCTAACACTTGCTGTTTGCTGTCTTTTTGCTAAAACCCAGTCTGACAGTGGTAAGGTAAGAGCTCATGGTGGTTTTGTTTGCATTTCCCTCATGATGAGGGTGTGGAGCATCTTTTTCATGTTCCTCTTGGCCATCTGTGCGTCTTCTCTGGAAAAATGTTTATTCAGTTTTCTGCCTACTTTTAAGTTGCATTGTTTGTTTCTTTGATGTTGAGTTGTATGAAATTTTTAGTATATTTTTAATATCAACTTTTTATTGGATATATTATTTGCAAATATTTTCTCTCATTCAGTATGTGGACTTTATGTTTTGTTGATAGTTTCCTTCACTGGGCAAAAGCTTTTTAGCTTGACATAGTCCTATGTATTTATTTTGCTTTTATTTCCCTTGCCTAAGGAGACAGAACCTAAAAAAATATTATCAAGAGCTATGTCAAAGAGCATGCTGCATGTATTTCCTTCTAGGAGTTTTGTGCTTTCTGGTCTTACATTTAAGTCTTTAATCCAATTTGTGTTTATTTTTGTATATGGTATAAGAATGTAGTGCAGCTTGATTCTTTTGCTTGTAGTTCTCCATTTTTTTCCCAGCACCATTTATCAAAAAGGCTCTTTCCCCATTGCATATTTCTGCCTCCGTTGTTATAGATTAGCATGAGCATATAAGTACAGGTTTATTTCTAGGCTCCCTATTCTGTTCTGTTGACCTATGTGTCTGTTTTTGTGCCAGTACCATACTGTCTTGATTAATGTGTCTTTGTAGTATAGTTTGAAATCTGGGTACGTGACACCTCCAGCCTTGTTCTTCTTTCTCAAGATTGTTTTGGTTACTCTGCATTTTTGTGCTTGTATACAAGTTTTAGAGTTATTTGTTCTAGTTCTGTGAAAAACTTCATTGGTATTTTGATAGGGATTGCATTCAATCTGTAGGCTGTCTTAGGGAGTTTGATCATTTTAGTAACTCTTCAAATTCACGACACGGTATATCTTTACATTCATTTGTGTTGTCTTCAGTTTCTTTCATCGATGTAGTAGTTTTCCAACCAGAAGATTTTACCTCCTTGGTTAGATTTATTCATATTTCTGCATTTATTGAGATGATCACATGGTTTTTATTCTTCAAATGTTAATATATCACATTTGTGAATATTGAATTAAACTTGCATTACTTGGATAAATCCCACTTGACCTTGGTGTATGATCCTTAACATGTTATGTTTTTCTGTTTTGTTCTGTTTTTTTTGGCTGTGCCCACAGCATGGAATGGAAGTTTCTGGTCTAGGTATCAAAACTTCACAACAGTAGTGACCCAAGCTTCTGTGGTGATAACACCAGATCCTTAACCCACTGCTCCACAAGAAAACTTCTCTTTTTAATGTATTGTTGAATTCAGTTTGCTAACATTTCACTGAGCATTTTTGCATCTATTTTCATCACTGATATGGACCTGTCATTCTCTTTTTGGTGTTGTCTTTGTCTGGTTTTGGCATCAGGATGATGGTTGTCTTGGAGAATGAGGTCAGAAGCATTCCTTCTTCAACTTTTTGGGGATCCTTTGACAAGGATAGGTGTTAACTCTTCATAAATGTTTGGTAGAATGCTCCAGAGGAGCTGTCTGGTCCTGGACTTTGGTTTCTTGGGAGCTTTTTACTTTATGATTCCATTTCATGACTAGTGATTGGTCTATTCATGTTAGGTATTTCTTCCTGATTCTGTCGTGGGCGACAGCACACTTCTAGGAATTTATCCACTACACATTGGATCCATTTCGGCCACACTTCAAAATATACATTGTTTTGTAAAGTGGCAGAAATCTTGGCTGAATTGTTTCCTGATGTTGAATGGAAAGTGGAACTTTTAAGTGATGAGTTTCGATAATTAAAGAGATTTCCAAAGTGTTGACTTTGTAACCTGGTTTCTCCTTGCTGCTTATAGCAAAAGTGACAGAAAATAGATTTAGAAAGAAACTGTTAACTGAAAAAAGAACCAGCACTTTATGATTTGGAAATTTCTCACCCTTTTCAAGTAAAGTGATCTGAAACGGGGCCAAGGTCTAAGGAGACAAGTTTTGCTGGAGAGATTAGACATGACACACGGATCCAACCAACCAGTTAAGCAGAAATACTACGAGCTTGGACTAAATAATGCAGAGGTGGTTTAAAATCAGGAAGGGTATTGCAATTCTGGGATTCTACAGGCAGGACATAGGCCAATAGAACCTGGCTATAAACGTGTACAATCCTTTACAGCTCTCCTCTGCAACTGTGATTATCTTCCCATTTGCGGGCTGCTTGGACTCAAGAGGGTGTTCCTTGACTACAATGGATCCCGGCCCCTCTGACCTGTCTCGTTATGGTTCCTTCTGTGTATCTTTAGTTGTGGAAGATATTTTCTGCTATTCTTTAGGTCATTCTCATATAACTGCTCTGTAAATGGCTGTAATTATTGTTTGATTATGGGAGGAGGTGAGCTCAGAGTCTTTCTGCATCACTATGTTGGCCAAACCTTTATGATAAATTCTTACAAGGAGGATGGCTGTATCAGATTTATTCATTATAGATTTGAAGGTAAGTACCAAATTACTCAATAGTAAAACTGGATATAGATAGTCAAAGAAAATATTTAGCCATAATTTGTTAAGTTATAATTTCCTCAAACTCAAGGATTGCTACTATCTTGGATTTTGCCCTGTTCTCAGCTTTATAACTCCATCTAGCATGCAGTCAGCACACAATAAATAGTGATTGAAGGAATAATAAAGCTGGCGTTGGATTTAAATAATTTACTTTTATATTCAAAACTAAATCCCTTATCTTCAGTATACCCATTGGGAAAATGTGGGCTAGGAAATAAGGACAAATTCTCTCTCCTCTCATTCTACGTGAATTATGTACCACTGTGTTCTACCATTTACCAGTCTGCATGACCTTAGGCTAATTGCTTAATATCTTCGAATCTCCCATTTTCCATCTGTGGGGTGATTAAAATAAAATCCCACTTCGCCTGTCAGGAATGTTGTGAGATTTAAACGATATAATGTGAGGTAAAGGCACATGGTACAAAATAAAGTGGCCTACAAATACAAGAGATTAACAATTAAAGACAGGTTTAATGTTCTGGATTGCATTACACTTGACTCATATTAACCCGAAAAGATTTCTGCAAACATCCTAAAGCTCCAGGCTCAGAAGCTACATTTTCCGGTGCCCACTTGCAGATGATGCCTCATAACAGTGATTTCTTATAAGACTGGGAAAAGGCATTTGTTTTCACTTTTATCTCTCATACTTAGCCCAACAATGCTTCTTATTGATTTGCAGCATCAAAGTCACTTCCCTTTACCAAGCATGGCACTTTCTATTTTCTCTCCATAAGCACAGAAATCTAAAAGCAACACCATAAAAAAATAAAACCCCCACAGCTTAGGTATTGATTAAAAACAAGCTTGGTTCATTAAAAACACTGCTGGGATTTGAGGCACTTAGAGGTAATCTTTTCTTTTCCTCAGCATTAAAAAATATAGTGATTTATAGATCTTAAGGGCTCTGAGAGGAGCTAGTTATTATTCACATAAGATTTGGATTTAAAAAAAAAACAAGATTGTAAGTTATAGAATCCAAAATCCCCCTTATTCCATTTGTTACCTATACATTGGGAAGATAATGTTCTCCTTAAAATAATAATTCGTCTCATCCGTATTTGTATAGCACTTACTCCGTGTGAGGATCTTTCCTGTGTCTTATCCTGGAATTTCTTGGTCCGGCTCCGGAAGGGACAAGGTCAGGGATGTGGTGGAGGCGAACTGAGGAGCCACTAGCTATGGTCTTCAGGGACCCTCCCAGCGAGGGAAAAGCCTGTGCTCCCGTCAAAAGGAAGTGTGTGCTCCCATCTCGTCTGACGGCATCGTGCGTCTCCTCTCAGTCAGGTTTCATCTTGGCTGGAGAGAAGAACTGTGAGTCACAGGGTGACCCAGGCCCTGTGCCCCCCTAGAAGGGCATTCAGTTAACACCACCCTCTAAACAAAGGGAGCTAAAAGACACTGCGATTCGAAATAATTCTTAAATTGGCTTGAAACTCTTTGCAAGTAGGTTCTGTCGATGGATTTATGTACTTAGTTTTTTAAAAAGCATGTTAACACTGATTGGCTTAAACACTGATTTGCTTGTGTATCCGTGGTTTTAATTCTCAGTGTTAACACACGTGCACCACAGTGTTTGCCGTAAGCACGTGTCTACTCTATTATTCCCGTCTTAATTATGTAAAATGGACAGATTTTTACTTCAGTTTTATTTCAAATCTATTATTCTTTAAAACCATAAATACAAAGTGATTATAAATAAAAATACAACAAAACCAAAACAACGGTTAAAAAGCCCACTTTGCTGTTATTACTGCCAAAAGCGATTTCTCTCTCCTTTTAAAAGGGACGGTGGTAGAAAGGTGTGAGAGAAATAAAGAATCTAAAACATGCTTGATCTTCGTTGATCAGAGGAGCAGGAGAGAATTGCAGATGGTGTTCTGTTCTCAGTCACTGTGTAACGGCACGTCCTGGTGCCTAAAAGGATCTGTCTCATCTCCAGGGATGCTTATCTTAGGCTTTGGGAAGACCAGCAGTGTTACATTTTTTCATGATGTATCTTTTTGAGCCTGTTTCACTTCCTGACATGGTGCTCCTTCTTCAAGGGATAAGGCAGACACATGACAACCATTTTTTACTGCACAGACAAAATATCCAGAGTGAGTTTTCCAGTTTTCATCCAGATGTATTGATATGACTTAGGTGTAATCTCTGCTCATGAAGGAAAACCTGGAATGAAGTCCAGCGGCCCAAAGGGCATGTTGGGTCTATTACCCCAGAACAATCTTCTTCAGAAAGAGCCTCGAGTGCAGAAGCGTGTGCTGTGCTTCTCAGACGTTCATGGGGATGCAATTCACTTACGACTGTTAAAATGCAGGTCTCCACAGGGCCTGAAATTTTGCGTTTCCAGCAGCTTTCAGAAGATGTCAGTGGCATCGCTCAATGGACTGACATCGAGGAGCAGGTGTGTACGGAAAGGACAGGTTGTGAATCCAAGCTCTGGAGTGATGCGGTCTACGGAATGCCACATTCAAGGTGTTCAGACTGTGTGGATATGAACAGGTTATTTGATTTCTCGCCACCTGTTCTCGTCTGTGCGTGGGATAAGAAAGAGTGGGGGCTGCTCCATTGGACGGTTTTGCAAAACAATTCCGTTCATACATGTGAAACACTTTGGAATATACCTGGTACTTGTGAAGCCCTCAATGAAAGTATTAGCCTTTATAAGAAAGCCAAAGATGATGATAATGACACATTTTCATCAGTATTTTTCTTTGAACAAAGGACTGTAGTGGCCACACGGGCAACATGCTGCCATCAACAGGTCTTGGAAAATACCGGCAATGTCGCATCACGCGCATGATCCTCTCCTGCGACGCCTCCTTGACAGCCTCAACACGCCCACGTGGCAAATTACCCATCCCTTGACAGGCTCGCGTGTGGCTGTCCCTCTAATGCCGATTTCTGGTTCTCACCTTCAATTACTCTAATCCCTTAGTAAGACCAAACTCTCTCAGACTAAACAGGCCGTGCTTTCTCATGTACCTATGCCTCCAAGACACTAAGAATGCTGGCAACCTGCACATTTGCCCACTGAATTTTACCTCCCGGGGGGAGAAGCTGAGCATCTTCCATGTAATTGTATCCTCACCAACTTGCGTTTTTGCAATAATACTCCTTATATGATTTTTAAAATGACGCATTAACTCCATGATTCTCCCATTATTATGTGTTATGCACTTTGAGAGCAAGAGCCATGCATCAGCGAATCACCTGCATCAGGTAGTGAAGTGAGAACTATAATTTCAGATTCATTAACTGCTTGGCACACTGATACTAAGAATGTGTTGAATTAATGAAAAGTCAGAAACTAAAATATATGTATGCTTATAACAGCCTTCCTCTCATTCATTCAAATTTTCATTCATTGCAGAATATAATAACATTTAGCCACAACTTGACATATATTAAAGGATCATTATTCTTTTGGCCATTCCTGCATCATGTGGAAGTTCCCTGGCCAAGGATTGAACCCATGCCACAGCAGTGACCCTAGACACTACAGTGACAATGTCAGATATTTAACCTGCTGTGCCACGAGAGAATTCTAGAATCAGTATTTTAAAACATTTCTAAAGGGTTCCATGATTTACCCATTACCCAAAATCAGTAATTCTCAAATCCTCTAGGTAAGAACTGTTGCTGTGTCATGTTTAAAAAATTTGTACCCTGTCACATAATATATGTTGCATGTTTATTTTATGACAAATATTAATTACCATGAAATAATTTTTAAATTTTTATATCTTTTCAATAATTAATAATGATTTTTACTTCATCTGTCAACTCCAAAAACGTGGCTGCACTGCCTTTGAAATAGCTATGATTAATATATTAAAGAAAATTGGGGGAATGTGGTCAATATGATCAGGATCTATGAAGAGGAGTTACTATGGAAACCATAAAAACCTAGACCTAAAGAATACAAAAAATACAAAAAAAAAAACTCAACAGAATTTACAGCAGAGTAAACACAGCTAAAGACAAGATTGGTTGGAGATGGATAAGTTAGTAGAATATATTTAAAGCATGGACAGTAAAAGAAAGGAAAACAGAAAATGAGTCTATACACAAACTACAAATATTATTGAGAGATATTAAAGACTGCAAAAACAGCTGGAGAGATGTCCATGGGTTGCAAAGATTTCAATTCCTAATTTATATATACTTTTGATGAAATCTTAATTGAAAATACAGATTTTTGGGTGGCATTTGATAAACTGATTATTAAAATGAAGTGAAGATGCAGAGACAAGAATATCCAGACAGTTTTGAAGAAGAAAAATAAGGAAAACAGACAATGACTTTAATGTGTGTGTTACCATTCCAGTCTCTCTGCAGGTAAATTTGAAAATTTTTTCAGTAAATAAGCTTTTTAAAGAATCAATAAATCATCTATCTACATCTTATCTTTTTTATTACATGATTGTATCCAACCATCATTCTTCCAACTTTCATCATAAAAGGATGAAAATTTTTACAGACATCACCATAAAAACATAAATATATCAAAAGCAAATGAAATGGACAACTCATTTATGTTAATAGTATAATCTAATGGTAAAAGCCTCAAAATCAACACAGTCTCTCAGCCACTTGCAGTCACACATTTTTCACTATATTTAATTGTAATTAGATGCATTATTTAATAAGTAAAATCTTCTGGTGATTTTCGTTCAAATTCATGACTACCATTTCCATACTACAAAGAACTATGGGGTGTCCATACTATCAAAAAACATGCTCAGGAGTGTTGTTCTCATTTTTTGTATTCACACTCTAAATATGTATGTAAATGCATCCTACTCTTTTCTTGACTGTTTACTGTCACTGCATCAAGGCACATGTTATGACTGAGGTGATGAGAGACCTTCTTTGTGTTGTCTTAATAATTTAATGGCCCTTTGAACTTTTTAAATTAGGTTACATATTACAGCAAATTCATTCTTATACTTCTAACATTCTTTAATTTCTTAATAATTATTTCCAGTTAACATGTTTTTATTTATTTATTTTCTGAAAGTACTTCCCAGATTTATTAGAAAATCTAAGAAAAGGTACAGAAAAGTGTGCTATTGTATCTTCGCTTTAATTCGAATCTAGATTTGGTATATAAATATATGCATGCATGACTTTAATGCAAAGTATCATAGTGTTGACATCTTAACACTTACCAGTGCTTACTTTGGAGGGTGGGATCTAGACGGCAGAGGAGTAAGACGTGGTGCTCACTTTCTCCCACAAACACATAAAAAAACCATCTACATGTAGAAAGGCTCACACAGAACATCTACTCTATGCCGGCAGAAGACCTTAAACCTCCAAAAAGGGCAAGAAACCCTCCACATAGCTGGGTACAACAAAAAGAAAAAAAAGTAGAGGGGGGGGGGGAAGGAATCAGGCTGGGGCCAGCATTCCTGAGAGAGAGCTTGTGAAACAGGAAAGGAGCCCATACCCTGGGAGGCCAACACAGAGGAACCACAAAGCCTTGCAGAAAAGTGCAGCAGCTGGCCTGGGAAGGGCAAAGCAGATAGAGAGCTGGAAAAACCTTCAGTACTACGGCCCCAAAGAGGGTACCTGGAGCAACTTGAGAAGCTTGGGCACTGAGACTCCTGCTCCAGAGGTCAGTTCTGGGAAGAGGACTAGAGCTGGCTGTGTGGAGAGAACCTGAAGGGCTAGGGAGTAGTGCACCACAGACTGGGGTGTGGGAGGAGGGAACCTGCGAGGAGGCCTGGGCCCACAGGAGAAGCAAGGCGCCATTGTTGGAGAGAGTGAGAGGAAGGGGAGTGGGACCACCATAGGAATACCTTGCTCTGTGCACGTGCGGCCTCTCAGGCAGTGGGATACCTCTTGTACAGGCTGCAGGCAGTGGGGCGCCTCTTGCAAGAACTATGGGGGACAGGGTGCCTCTTGTGCAGGCTGTAAGCAGTGGGACACTGCTTGCACGGGCTACACGTGGTGAGGGAGACCACCGCAGCCATCTCAGGTTCTAGAGGTTGGCCTGGCATGCCACCACTAGGGGTCCGTGAACTGGCACCACCTGCAGCCCCATTCACCTCAGGGGTCAACACAGAGGGAGGAGATGCAACTGAGCACCAACCACTGTTGCTCTCACTCCCCTGGGAATGCACATGCCCCACTGCTGCCACTACCAAACACTCTGGGTCCTGCCTATACTTCCTAGGGCCCTACAACTAGGAACAGACTGTGCCAGCTTCCCACAGGTCCTTGCCACTGTCATGGCAATGAGGCCCTGGCTACTAGCCCTGCCCATTGCTTCCATCTCCCTGGAAGCATGTGACGCACCCTAAAAATAAAAAGGAAGCCCTAACAAAATATCCAGGGAGCGCTCTGCTCATATAAATAGCTTTCCAAGAGTACAGTAGTTGTTTTCCCTAAACTCACAGAATAAGAAAAACATGAGCAAAATTAAGAATCTCAGGAACCATTTCCAGATAAAAGAATAGGAAAATTCACCAGCAGGAACAAATAATGAAACAGACCTCTGCAGTCTAACAGATACTGTGCTCAAAAAGGAGTGAAAATACTGAAGGAATTAAGAGCTAATATGAAGGAATTAAGAGCAGATATGAACAGTAATGCAGTTTACTTTTACTTTGAAATCATAAAATGTGGGGAAGGAAAGTAAGAAAATCTAGACTCTTTTTTTTTTTAAGAATGTGTTTGAGCCTATATGACTATCAGGCTAAAGCAAGCAGACATAGAAAGGGGTTAACATACTTCAAAAACAGGGCAACCACAAACAAAAACCAAACATTACATTCACAAACACTAAAAAGAAAATGACACAAGTATAAAATAAAAGGAAATTATACAACTAAAAAAAAAAAAGGAAGGAAAAAAGGAGAAACATAGAATCAACTGGAAAACAAGGTTTAAAATGGCAATAAATACATATTTATCAAAAGTTACCTTAAATGTCAATGGACTGAATGCTCCAATCCAAAGACACAGAGTAGCAGATTTGATTAAAAAAACAAAAACAAAACTAACAACAAAAAAACCCCAAGAGCCTACAATAGGCTGTCCTCAAGAGACTCACTGTAGAACAAAGAACAAGTAAATTGAAAGTAAGGGGATAGAGAAAGATATTTCACGTGAATGGAAAAGACAAATGATAATGAAAACACAACCATTCAAAATCTATGGGACGATACAAAAGCAGTTCTTAGAGGGAAGTTCATAGAGATATAGGACTTCTTCAGAAAAGAAGAAAAATCTCAAATCAGCAAATTAACCTACTACCTTAAAGAATCAGAAAAAGAACAAACAAAATCTCAAGTCATCAGAAGAAAGGAAATCGTAAAGATCACAGAGGAAATAAATAAAATAGAGATTCAAAAAGCAATAGAAAAAAAATCAATAAAACCAAGAACTGTTCTCTGAAAGGATAAACAGAATGTGACAAACCTCTGGACAGACTCACAAAAAGAGGAGAGAAAGAACTCAAACAAAATAAGAAATGAAAAAGGAGAAATTTCAGTAGATACTGCAGAAATACAAAAGGCCATAAGAGAATACTATGCCAACAAATTTGACAACCTAGAAGAAATGGACAACTTTTCAGAGACTTACAGCCCATTAAAACTGAATCCAGAAAAAAAAGATCAATTTAAGACCTATCACTACAAGTGAAATTGAATATGTAATAAAAACATTCCCTACAAACAAAAGTCTGGAACCAGATGGCTTCACATGCCAATTCTACCAAACATACAAAGGAGAACTTGTACCCATCTTTCTTAAACTTTTCCAAAAGATTAAAGAAGAAGGAACACTCCCAAAAACATTCTATGACGCCACAATCGCCCAAATTCAAAAATCAGACAAAGATACTACCAAAAAAGAAAATTATAGGCCAATATCTTTGATGAATATAGACACAAAAATTCCCAACAAAATTTTAGCCAAAAAAATCCAACGCATATAAAGAAGATCATACACCATGACCAAGTGGGATTTATCCCAGGTTCACAAGGATGGTTCAACATACACAAATCAGTCAACGTCATACACCGCATTAAAAAAAAAAGTCAAAAACCACATGATCATCTCAATAGATGCAGAAAAAGCATTTCACAAAGTCCAACATCCATTCATGGTAAAAACTCTTACCAAAGTAGGTACAGAGGGAACATACCTTAATATAATAAAAGCCATTTACAGCAAACCCACAGCCAATATAATACTCAATGGAGAAAACCTGAAAGCCTTCCCACCAAAATCTGGAACATACAAGGATGCCCACTCTCACCACTGCTATTCAGCATAGTATTAGAAATCCTAGCTACAGCAGTCAGACAAACAAAAGTACGAAAATGTATCAAAATTGGAAGAGAAGAGGTAAAATTGTCACTCTAGGCAGATGATATGGTACTATATACAGAACCCTAAGGACTCCACACAAAACCTGCTCAAAATGATCAATGGATTCAGCAAAGTAGCAGGATACAAGGTTAACATTCATACACTGGTTACATCTCTGTATACTAACAATGAAATATTAGAAAGGCAATATAAAAATATAATAACTTTAAAACAATAGCCCAAAATATTAAATATCTAGCAATAAACCTCAGCAAGGAGGCGAAAGACTTCTACGCTAAGAACTATAAAACATTAATCAAGGAAATTGAAGAGGATCCAAGAAATGGAAAGATACTCCATGCTCCTAGATTGGAAGAATTAATACGGTTAAAATGGCCATATTACCCAAAGCAATCTACAGATTCAGTGTGACCCCTATCAAATTATGCATGACATTTTTCATAGAACTGGAACAAACAATTCAAAACTTTACATGGAACCCTAAAAGACCCAGAATTTAAGTTAAAGTTTTAAAGAAGGTCTAGGTTCTTTGATAAATCAAATATACATTTTAAAAAGCAAAGTTGACATCTCAGTAATCTTTTGTCTCTGCAATAGCTGTCCTGAAGTCATCAAAAAATTCACTCGAAGAAGGAGAAACTCAAAAGTTGATGAATTATTTTTTTCATTATCATAATCTGCACCTTAGATAATTTATATCAAGTATTATCAATCATTGTATGGGTTTTATTTTGCCTTTGCAGGGAAACAAGTTTTCACATGCAATTGATCAGTCAGTACTCTTCACTGGATGTGGTATGACCTACAACAACTCATGATGCTAAATGCCCAACAGAAACATTTTTATCAATATGAATTAAAGCTACTCGATTTGCCTTGTGTCTGGAGATCAGGCATTTTCAATGGCATCTTTGTAACCATATTTAAATTTCAAATGTTACGTATTACAGATTCAAATTGTTTATTCTACTCTTTGTTGAGTTTTGTACATGAACAAACTGGTTGGGACCAAATGTCTGTGAATTGCATAAGCCCAGAAGACATCTTTCATGTTGCAGTTCATACAAACAGTGGCACCTAAGAAGGGTAACTTGGTCTATATCATCATAATAACTTTTCAGAAGTGGTACATTTTTCAAGAAAAAAAATTCATAAATTTACTGAACTAAGTGTTCTTTGCTTCTTGTGGTTCATCTGAAGTGTTAATTTGCCATCCAACACATTTTATTTATGAGATTTTTGATCTCCCAATAGCATGCACTCATAACTAGACATTTTTTTCACAGTAAAGTGAATTTGGATTATCTAATATAGCTTGGTAATGTTATGAAAGGAATTACAGGCATTGAAGTAATGCACATTACTCCCAAATCTTTCACCTCCCTGTGCAGTCAGCCAAATTACATATTTATTAATTTTGTTAAGCTTGCCTTGTGAGTCAATAGATTGAATAGAGTCCCTGCTAATTAAGTTTGTTGATGAAATGACTAGAAGCTTGGAGAAAAGCTTTGGAATTAAAAATGAGTTTAACCAGCTGGAGGGGATTTGTGCACTGGATGAGGATTGGACCAGACGACCTCTGTGGTCTTTTTCAACTCTGGGATTCTATAAAAGACTGAGAAATCAATACAATAAGAATTTATATGAAATGAATTCAATTTTACAATGAAGTCGTCACATATATGTACACATATCTATATACACACATATTTTACGTAAAACCCAAATCAGCAATGAATGCTAAGCACAGCCAAGGCTTTAGGTTCTAAAAGAGATTCAATCAAGTTAGGCTGACTTTATTATGGTAATAAGGTCCCTTCCTTGCTAAAAACCTTTCTATAGAATGTTTTTTAGTGTATGCCAGAGACTGACTAGATATTCAAACTTACAGTCTCTAATTCCTGGCTAATCAACAAGATTACAATAGCCTATGATTAATGGAACTCCTGTAGCCAAATTAAATTTTGACCAATAGAATGTATGGAGAAGTGACATCAATTTCAGGCTTTTCCAATAAATGCAGCTTCATGCAGACCTGCCTCCCAATAGCATGCGATCATAACTAGAGATATTTTTTTTCATATGATCTCTCTCTCTCTCTATTTCCTCTTTAAATTGGCTATCATGGAATAACCTCCAGGGCAAACTTGAATGCCCTTTATCAAAGGTACACTCAGATCTAAAAAGGTACAGACACATACACATGCATATACCTATTTTTTTCTTACTGCACAATTAAAAATAGCAGAAATTATATTTTAAAAGAGTATATCAAAATATCCAACAGGGAAATGAGAGTACTCACTTTCATTAAACATCAGGAAAGTGCAAGGCAGAACCTCAACGATACTACATTATACACTACTGGAATGTCTCCAAGAACTTGCGAGGCTGAGTAGAGTAAGATTGTGAGGGAAGATAAATTATTCTACACTGATAACGAAGGTATAAATTGAGAGAGTTTCATGTTACATACACATACCATGTGATCTGGCAACCCCTCTCCTAGGTATTTCCCCAACAGAAACATACATAGCTTTACCAATCAGGAATGCTGAAAACAACTTTATTTATAAAAGACAAAATGGAAAAAAACATCCATCAACAGTAGAATGAATAGACTGTACTATATTCATACAGTGCAACACAAAAGAACAAAAACATTTCTTTAGTCAAAGCTGAATTACATAATACTGGAAAAAAAAAGGCCAGTAGCAAAGACCAATATACGTTTATGTTAAGTTCAAAAATTGGAAAAGAAATGAATAAGTATATGAATAAGAATCACAGTTACTTTCGGTGTGTTTGTGAGGTTATGGAGATAGCAAACTATAGGGACTGACAGATGCTTCTGCAGTGCTGAAAATACAGTATATTATTTTGATTTGGGTTGTAGTCTCACTTGTGTTTTATCTGTAAAAAATTCATGGAGCTTTAAACCTAAAATTGGTTCATTTCACTGCAATTTAAAAAAAAAGTTACAGTCTAATGATTTTAGGTTAAATGTGCCAAATACTCATCCAAAACATTAAAGCAGGAAGAATGCTGCACAATTTTCTTTCTCAAAGGAAACTCAGTGGTTTAAATGCAGTCATGCCCAGAGGCTGGCTGAGAGATTAGATGACTTCTCTGGGTCCCTTTCAGCCCTCGGATCCTAAGACATTTCCTACAACATGTTGGTTTTCTTAAAACCCCCCTCAGTCTCTCTCTCCAGTATTGAACTGTCCAGGACTGAACTTAATACTCTAGGGGGTTTCTCACAAGGGCAACATAAGTAGAAAGTCTGTCACCTCACTAATAGGTAATATGATGGAGCTGTATCCAGTGGGGAAACTCAGTGACATTTTGTGCAACCCTGCTACGGTTGGATGGATAATGCAAGGTCATATACAATTTTCTCTCTGCTCTCACCTCTGGATATTTTAACATGATTTCTTCACGAGTTTTCCCTCACATTGCATGCTTTGCACTAGATTTATTCCCCCACCCCCACCCCAAGAGGTGCTAAATTGACTTCCCTTTTGTCAACGTCAGACTAAAAGCTCTAAGTCTGTGTATACTATATGGGATGGAATACTGGTGATTTCAAGGAATTTTGCGGGAAAAAAGATCAGTGATTTATTTTGTCATTATGTAAACAAGGGGATTAATTGATTGAATAAGTTATTTTGCTTTTAAACATACATTAGTTTCATGTGGATGCAACTGAAGTGATAAAGCCAAGACAGGGGGAAAAAAATAAAACATGTAAAAAGTATTTCTCATGACTACATAGATTTGAGATTTTACTTATTAAACTGTCTTTTGTGGAATTATAAACATGCTATCAATGCTACCTAGCACAACTCTTGATTGATTTAGTATCAAATATTTTTTAAATGAACGAATTCACACTAAAGAATATGGCAGTATTAGTGCTAAAGTAATGCAACATTCAAATAAATGTTAATACTAATTTCCTTCTAGGTTATGAAATCCAATATGTATATTTTGCTTTGATATTGTTGAACATGACAAAAAACAATGAACTGGTTAGCTTCCTCTCAACATAGACATTTTAGGAACATTTTTAGTTGGAGAATTCACTGGGTATTAGAAGCCTATAATTTCTGGATGTTTCCCAAATAAAACATTTACTCTGGAGAAATAAACTCCCAGATTCGAAGACATCTACATTAACTGACACTACACCATTTGTTCCCAGGCTTTTAAAGCTCTCTAAAGGCTGTAATTGTAGGACACTCGTTCAAACGTTATGCCACTGAATGGTTTGGGGCAACTACAGAAACACAGCATTCCACTGGTACTGTGCATCTGTGTACATAGCAATCTCTAAATGCAGCTAATGGAATCTCAGCATGAAACCAGAAAAGATTTTTCCAAACTCATTACAGTTGCAGGTTACTCTAGGTGAAAAATTGATTTTGCACTGGAAAGTAAAAATCTAACTTCACGAAGTCATCAATCTTTGGGAAAACATAATTGAGACCTGATGCAAAACTTATCCATTCACAAGTCATAGAAAATCTTCATATCATTCAAATGTCAATATAATTTGAAAGAGAACTTATAGAAATGCAAGCACAAAATTAACATTTGTTCTAGAGAAAAAGAACTTTTAAAAACATAGTGTCAATTACTAGACATCCTAGTCCATGGAAAATTTGTAAGAGAGAGTACATAGGAACTAGAATTAGTTTTCACTCAAGTAGAACCTCCTTCTTCAGATGACTAAGGTCGGAGTCTAGACTCCTAAATTATACCCATCATATTAGCATGCCTAATAGGCAAATGAGTAAATTTCATCTATTCACTCTTTCAGAGATTCAATTAACAATTTTTTTTTTTTTTAGATTCAGTGGTTTAAATTTCCCAACAAAGGGAGTTCCTTTTGTGGCTCAGCGGTTAATGAACCTGACTAGTATCCATGAGGATGCAGGCTCGGTCTCTGCCCTCACTCAGTGGGTTAAGCACCCTGAGTTGCTGTGGCTGTGGTATAGGCAGGCAGCCACAGCTCCGATTCGATCCCTAGCCTGGGAGTTTCCATAAGCCATGAGTGCAGCCCTAAAGAGACCAAAAATTTTTTTTCAATAAAGAAACAGATTTTATAAACCTCACATTTCTAAAAGTAAAGAACCCTATAGAGTCCCTTAATGGCCTAATGGTTAAAAGATTCAGAGCTGTCATTGCTGTGGCTCAGGTTAGACTCCTGACTGGGAAATTTTGCATGCCACAGGTACAGCCAAAAAAAAAAAAAAAAAAAATTAGAGAGCCCTGAAAAGAATTCAAAATACCCAAGGATTTAATAGATCACTGATTGAAAACCACTGGTCTAGTTGGTTTAAGATACATAACAAAATCCTCTTAAAAAGCTTTGAGAATGTAGAGTCCATGATGTCCAGAACCCTGTGTCCACCCACCAATCACACAGTTCCTATGTAAGTCAGAGAAAAATCTTCCTTCATGCATTTTGCCTGTATTTATAGACCTGGTATCTTGGACATCTTAGACTTCAAAGTTACACCTAACCTGCGGGAGTCAAGCTCGAAGGTGGCTGCCAACATCCTGCTTCCTAGCATTCCCACATCTGTGGGATGGGTGACCCAAATTTCATCTCTGAGATTAGCGTGTAAAACAGACTGTGGTCGCCACCTTGGGCCCTGGTTCTCTCACTCATTTGTTCACCAGATGTTGTACATTGTAAGCTGCTCTGTGCAAGAACCACATGGCAAGGGAATGAAGATTTCCAACCAACGAATATTAGGGAATTAGATCCTGCCACCTGAAACGAGGCAGGTCTCCTACCAACAAGCCACCAAGCTATTGATTTCAGTGAGGAACTCAATCCTACCAACAATCATGTTCCTAAGTTTGGAAGTAAATCTTCCCCCACCTGAGCCTTCAGATGAGACCAACACATAACAGCCTGACCGAAACATCAGGAGAGACCATGGCTAAGCCACACTCAGATTCAGACCCAGAGAAATTGTAATATAATAAATGTTTTTGTTTTATGCCATTAAGTTTTGAGGCAATTTGTTATACAGCAATAGATAATGAAATTACTTTTTTATATCCCTAGCAAAGTGCAATCAACTTGTTTTATTACCTCTTACAATTAGCTTCTAAATTTTAAAATGCCTCACAAACACTCATTGTTAAAGTTGGGTTATGAGTATACTGGAGTTTATGACACTCTTTACATCTGTATGTTACCAAAAAAAAAAAAAAAAAAACCACACAAAATTCTTAAAATGCTTTGTATAACCAGAAAGAGAAGTCATGTTCCCCCTTCCCCCTTTTATTCACTCAGATGAAACATTTATGTTTTCTTTTCTTTTTTTCAGGGCTGCACCTGTGGCATATGGAGGTTCCCAAGCTATGGATAGAATCGGAGCTGCAGCTGCTGGCCTATGCCACAGCCACAGCCGTGAGGGATCCTTAACCCACGGAGCGAGGCCAGGGATCAAACCTGCATCCTCCTGGATACTAGTCTGGTTCATTACCACTGAGCCACGACGGGAACTCCTCCTTACACATTTTCTCAGAGAAATTATTCCTCATCTTTTTAGTTAGTTTTTTCCACATATTTTAGAGCACATTGAAATAATTAGATACCTTACCCCAAAAGCGACCTGGCATTAAATGAAAAAAAAAAAAGCTTAATAGATTTTTATTAAATTTAAGATCTTCAGGGGAGACTTCTAATTCACGTCTATGTAATAAGTACAAATTTTACAATTAAGTAAACCTGAGTTCAAAACCATGCAAGAATCCTTAATATTACTTACTCTTTTTTTTTAATCTTTAAAACTGATTTAAGAAAACTTGCTTCACTAGCCTGTGACAAAGAATATTAATGTAATAGTAGCTAATATTTGATGAGTACTGGCAATTGTTTTTCTTTTCTGCTTTTCTTTTTTTAACCTCATATAGACCATTAAAGAACCAGTGAGATAGATTCGGCTATTTTTTCTATTTATCAGCAGGGAAACTAGGCACTAAAATATTAAGCAACTTTCCCAAGGACAAACAGGGTAGTAAGCAGCAAAGCTGACAGGTGAACAAAGATTTTACTTGCTGAGCTAGTAGTCCTATAAACAAGATAGTATGTGTTACGGATCCAAAATAATATCCTCCATGGAGAAAACGCTAATGTCTTCCTTTTCGTTTCCTCACGCAAAGATAGATTTGAGAGACTACGAGATAACAATCCGTACTCGTCAGGTTTCTGCTGACATCTGCTGCATAACTGCGGCGTAAAGCAACAAGCATCCCATGCCTACAGGTCTAGAGGCTGGCTGGGAAAGCTTTGCCTCAGACTGAAGCTTAGGTTCAGCAACACGTCTTCCTCATTCTAGACCACCACCCACCCCTGGCAGCTGCCTCTCACTTATGGATGGAAGCATCTCCAAGAAGGGTGAGCAAAACTATTGATGCTGCTTGAGGCCTCGACTCGGGGTGGGTGCAACCGCAGTGCACCATCATTCCGGGGCCAAAGGAAGTCACGTGGCCAACCCCAAAGTCGACAGGCTGAGAAGTACACGAGGGCCACAGTGAACCACAGGAAGGGGAAGGAAGGAAGAATTAGAGAGGAATAATAATTCAGCATCTGTGGAAATGTTATAAACACTGATAACATAGTTGGACTCTCTGATGTTTAAAGGTCTGTTTATATATCCTGATTTTTTATAGTTTTAGCATAATTTAAAACTGCTTCCTAGCTCTTAAATCGCTTTCTCTTTAAATTGACTATTAACCCAAGCCACCTTTTTGGGTTTTATTTTTAATGTTTTTTCTTTTTAGGGCTGCACCCGCAGTCTGTGGAAGCTCCCAGGCTAGGGGTCGAATCAGAGCTGCAGCTGCCAGCCTACACCACAGCCACACTGGATCAAGCCACATCTGTGACGTACACCTCAGCTTGTGGCAATGCTGGATACTTAGCCCACTGAGCGAAGCCAGGGTTCAAATCCATAGTCCACCTTTTTATTTTTTTAACCCCTCCCTTTTTCTTTTTCTTTTGTCTTTTTGCCATTTTGGGGCCGCTCCCGTGGCATATGGAGGTTCCCAGGCTCGGGATCTAATCGGAGCTGTAGCCACTGGCCTACGCCAGAGCCACAGCAACTCAGGATCCAAGCCGCATCCGCAACCTACACCACAGCTCATGGCAACGCCAGATCGTTAACCCACCGAGCAAGGCCAGGGATCGAACCCGCAACCTCATGGTTGCTAGTCGGATTCGTTAACCTCTGCGCCACGACAGGAACTCCAGCCCCCTCCCCTTTTAAGTAAGGAAAACATGGATCTTTAGTGATTCTCTTTATTCCAGCTTCTCGGTGTAATGCCGTAATGGCTCTAAAGTAGTATCTATAATTACTGAGTTACTTCAGAAATTACATCCTTAGTCAGTGTGAATTAAATGTATTATGTTTTTGGAGTTCCCGTCATGGCTCAGTGGTTAATGAATGGACGAGGAACCATGAGGTTGCAGTTCGATCCCTGGCCTCACTCAGTGGGTTAAGGATCCGGCGTTGCCGTGAGCTGCGGTGTAGGTGGCAGACGCGTGGCTGTGGCTCCAATTAGACCCCTAGCCTGGGAACCTCCATATGCCGCAGGTGCAGCTCTAGATAAGACAGAAAGACAAGTTAATTAATTAATTAAATACAATGTGTTATGTTTCTGAGGTACCTCTGAGTAACAGCTTTAACGATCTTAGTGTGATTTCCACGGGTAGAGCACAGGTGATGCTTGTTTTAACTGACTCTCCTCACTGACCAGAGTTAAATGCTCAGGAACATCTCACCAGACTGAAGGTTCCAGGTAAAGGTTATTGTTCATTATTCCCCCTTCACTATCATGGACACAACTGCCACTTTGCCTTTACTCAAGGACACCCCTCGCCCTCTTCCTACCTCACTTGTTGTTTCCCTTGATTTAGAGGGGATGGTTCATACATCTGCATCCCCACACCGTAAAGTCCTTCAACGAAGGGACTGACTCTTACTGCTCTCGGTATCACTTGTACCTGTGGCGGTACTTAAAACTAGTGGATACCCAACATACGCGTATGAAAGAAAGAAGGGCCGCATGAACAGGCAACATAATTTTTCACTATATGTTCTGCCTCTCGAGGTCATAAAGTTCCACTGCGAAAATAAAAATTTTCTGAGCAAGAAGTATCTCAATGAGTTCACTTTCTATAGCAAGTGTGAAACTTGAGTTATCACCAAGTAAGATGAAAAAAGACCATCATTTATCAACTCAGGAGACAAAGCATGTTGGGCTCAGTTTAAGGAAACTTGTATACAGTTAGCAAGAGCCTCCACCATCACGCACCAAAAAAATAAGACTAATTCCAGGGAACAAAGGATGTCACACTATGTAGCATGTCACACCCAGGGATGGGCACAGAGCTGGGTTTCTGGCTCAGTGGAAAATGAAATCCTAATTATCATCAGGATTATTATTATTGCAGACAAAGAGCAGCCAGCGTCAAAGGTTTTCAAAGTTCCTGCCCCAGGCTCACCTTTAGTATATCAGAATCTAGGTCTCATTGGCAATAGATCTCAAATTAAACTCTCCTTTATAAAGAGACAAAGAAAGGAAGGGTGAAAGATAACATTAGTGAATATCAAATTTTCGTAGAAATTCCTTTGAATGTCTATATTCATATTGTTTAATCAATACATTTGTATTGAATGTCTGCTTGCACCTTGCATCATTTTATGCACAAGGCAAAAAAAAAGACATTGTATGTGTCACATGCTGAGGCTTGGGTTCCTCTAGCAAGATTGACAAAGAAAAAAGTATGTAATAGTTAAAAAAAAGAGAGAGAGAGAAGAAAAAGGACACAAACTACTTCTTAAAGGAGTGATATGGTGAGAGTAGGTCAGTGATTGTTTTTTGATAATAAAAGACTATTATAAACAACCTTAACCAATATATTTTAAAAAACAGATTAATGAGCAAAGTAGGTACAAAAAATACATTTACTATACTTGGTTTAATAAGTGGACAAACTGAACAGGCCAGTAGTTATTAAAAATTTAGTCAGATGGAAAAAAACTTCCTTTTTGTCATTCAATCCAGATCATTAGAGTTAAGTTTGACCAGACTCTAAAAGCATAACTGGTCCCTACGCTACTAAAATATTTTAGAGACCAAAAATTACAAAAAAAACTCCCTTACGCATTTTATGAATCTAATGTAACATATACAGAAATTCATTTTATAAATCTAACATATATGTATATACGAATCTAATATAATTCAATAAAAATTAAATTACAATTAAATCTCACCTTTAAAGATACATGAAAAAATAAAAAGGAAACTTGGAAGTCAAATTCAACTCAATACAGTAGTTAAAAAGCACTCAAAAAGACCAAAAAAAACATTTTCTGGAACGTAAGTTTGGTAAATTTTTTTTAAATTAGTAGTTCAGTATGAAACATCTTTAAATCAAAGTTATGTGATGAAGAAAAAATAGGTAGAGAAAAAACATTTGAAAAATTCTTAGCAATTTAAGAATGAAAGGAACATTTGTACCTGATAAAGTGCTGCCAAAATCTATAGGAATATTATATTAAAAGTAAAATGTAAGGATCATTCCTACTAATTAGAAATTTTAGAGAGTGTTTTATTATCATTCAGTTATTTAACTTTGTACTAGATGTCCTGGTCAATATTATAATTAAAAAATAAACAAATACGAAGCATATAAAAATTTTTAAGTCGCAAAAATAGCTAGGAAAACTAAATTATTGCCTGGCATATCTGGAAACAAAGGATGCTGCAGCCATTAAGCCATCACATGACAGCCACCTGGACGGTGGGTGAACCCTGAGGGAACTCAGAATGGAAACAGTGCCGGCCACCGCAGCTGCCCCACCATGGTGCCTCCTGTGGAAATCCGGGATGAGAAAGCATGGCATTCGGGCCCTAGACAGGGGAGGTACCTATCAAGGGAACGACCTCAGTGAGCCCAGACTCTTGCATCTTCCCACACGTAGAAAAGCACTCAATTCCTTCACCTGAGAGATCTGGTTTTCTTCTACTAACAGGTACCCATTGATATTCTGTCTTGTCTTTTATTGCAGAAAAACCTATATATCTTTGCTCCCCACTGGCCTCTTAAGAACGGCTTTTTTCAGCATTACGTGAGAGTCCTGTCTCCCAGGCTTGCAGTCCTAAGAACGTCCACTAAATAAAGCCTAACTCTCAGCTTTTAGGTTGTACATTTTTTTCAGTCAATGGATTTTTAATGGAAATAACTGACATCATTCGCTTTAACAGAGAGTTTAGTAAATTTGCTGGATATACAAACAATATACTGAAATCATTAGATATAAGCAATAACAAATTAGAAAATGTTACTGCAAAATGCACGTTCACATCAATAGTGAAAATTACATGCATCTTTAGTACTTATTAGGAATACATCCAATAAAAATTGTGTGAGGCCTGAAAAAAAATTATATCAAAGAACACAAAAGTTAGGGATATATCAGATTCATATTCATTCAGAGAGCAAAACTCAACACGTCAGTATTGGCCGACTCGGTACAGGGGGCACCTGTTATTTGCTATGTTACTTACTGTACCTTGCCGTAATTTCTTTATACCTTTCAAAACAAAGACAAATCAGTAAAAGGAGGCTCATGTTTGCGCAGAGAAAAATACATTTTACTTCATGAATCAATGGTATAAATTTCCTACTAAAGCCATTTTATAAGTAAAATTTGACACACTATTCTATTCCTAGAACCAAGAGAAATGCTTCATGCGGGGTGTCTGCCTAAAAATATTTGCTGTTTGAGGCTGAGGAATAATAAAGTCTATTTAAACGTACATAGAGAACTGAACAGTTGGATTAAAAACTTGGCTAAACATTTCCAAAATTATTTTCTGCCCACTTTTATTAAAATGATTGTCAATAAGGAATCAATATAAGTATATGATAAAATTGTGAGAAGTATTTTCACACATTCAACAAATAAGCTAAAGTGACTGAAAGTGTTTATGAAGCAGAGCGGGGCGAGTTTTGAGGAAAGTAATATTTTTGGAGTTTATCCGTGTATTTTTCTTAACAGGTTTTTTTTCTTTCTTTTTATGGCCACACCTGAGACCTATATAAGTTCCCAGGCCAGGGGTCCAATTGGAGCTCTAGCTGCCTGTCTATGCCACAACCACAACACAGGATCTGGGCCACATCTGCAACCTATGCCCCAGCTTGCGGCAATGCCAGTTCCTTAACCCACTGAGTGAGGTCAGGGATTGAACTCGCATCCTCTCAGAGACAATGTTGGGTTCTTAATCTGCTGAGCCGCAACAGCAACTCCAACAGCCTCGGTCTTATAAAGATTGAATTCATTTCTGCTAAGACAATGAATTATGTATATTTTCCTTCTTCAAGTTGTATTAACACCCTTCAGAGTATCCATAAAACAGGGTTATTTTTTTCCATGAGAATTAGTAAAGGATTTTTTTTCATATCCTATTTCCAAATATTATTAGATATTTGACACTTTTGGATGATTTAAATTACTTTTGATGAGCCCAGGATGCAGTTTTATCACATTGCTTTCTTGAATCAAGAAGAAGTAAAATTGCACATTAGTTTTATTTTCTCACCAAGACTAGATTAAACTAAAATGGGAATAATAAAATTTTTTCTCTTAAGCAAAGAATGTCTCTTCTGGGGGTCAAACACCCACACACAGAGGACACTTGAATTGAGTTGTTCTCATAAAATCTGGAAGTTGGGGAATCATTGGCGGTTAGATACAGGACTCCAGACAGATGCATGGCAATGAACTACAAATCCTGAATATTTTCCTGTCTGCTATGTACCACTATTGTCTCAACTATCAAAATTCTACACATGATGAAAGTCTAATTTAAATTTTATTGTCTCTAAATGTTTTCCCAATTGATTAAAATTAAATATGAACTCTGCCTGAAAGCTGATCTGGAGGTTTATGTGAACCATGCCTAAAATCACACTCTGCTAGATTTGGTGAAAATATGCAGATCCTCTAGGCCAAGCTTCTTCCCGATGGGTAAATGATTTCTTTACATAACAACGCTGATAAGCAGGCCAGCTTCTGATCAAACACTGCCAAGAGCGCAGGAACCTGAGCAGACATTCCACAGGGCCTGATATCCAATACCACTACTCTCCTTTCTCCTACTCCTCCAAACCAGGAGGTGAAATAGAAACAAAACTGGACTTCCATAAAGAGAGACATTATTGAGCAAAAAGACTATGGCAATAGGGAGAACTCTTCAATCTCAGAAATCAGAATCTCAAATCAAACATAAAAAGTGTTTTCTTAGAGTTCCCATCATGGCTCAGTGGGTTAAGGACCTGAGGTTGTCTCTGTGAGGATGCAGATTCGATTCCTGACCTTGCTCAGTGGGTTAAGCGTCTGGCATTGCCACAGGCTGCGGTGTAGGTTGCAGATGCAGCTGTGGACCCAGTGTTGCCGTGGCTGTGGCATAGGCCTCAGCCACAGCTCTGATGAGACCCCTGGCCTGGGAATTTTCTTAAGTCACAGGTGCAGCCATAAGGCTTTCCTTTTATAAGAAGAGGGCAAGCAGTAAGGAAGAAGCAGCTGGCAAAGAGGGAGTGCGCAGTCTCTGTTCTGTGAGGATGGTCAGTCACTTCTCAGCATAA
The DNA here is from genome assembly GCF_016906955.1 of Phacochoerus africanus. NCBI lineage: Eukaryota > Metazoa > Chordata > Mammalia > Artiodactyla > Suidae > Phacochoerus > Phacochoerus africanus. Next base: position 106,666,356 of record NC_062550.1, read on the forward strand.
GCTGACAGGTGCGTGTGTTCTGCATTTTCGTGCGGTTTAGGCGTGTTCAGCACTCTCTGGGAACGAGTGGCGCTTGGCTCGAGTTTGGTCAAGACAAAGCAGAGGTTTAAAAATGGGAAATTATGAACGCTTGGTCCGAAGTAGCGGTGTGCATCTGGACGGTGACTCGGTGATGTAGTCCTGGCCAGCGAGATGCAAGCAGAGTGATCTTCTGCCTGTTTTCCTGATCAGAAGGTGCCCACTTAGCCGGCAAACTTCGACAAACACAGCACTCCTGGAATCAGAGCCACAAGCTAAGGAGTGTGAGGAAGAAAGACACGAGTGAAGGATGAGAGAAGGGCGTAGCCACTCTGAGCATCTTGAGTCAGCATAAATATATAGACTGCCTCAGACCTTTTCTTGCAAAAAAAAAAAAAAAAACAACTAAGTGTTGTTAGATTACATAACAAAATTCAGATTTCTATTGCGTATAGACAAACACAATCTTAACAAATATGAAAAAAATTTTAATAACCTACTCTAAAAATTTTCCAAAAATCAACATTAATCTATTACTTTTTAAGACACCTAAAATCCGCACTGCACTTTTTTTTTGGCTTCACGTGTACACACCTTCAGTCCTATGTATTTTCAATGATTTTTCATAGTTATTTTCAAAGATAAATAATATTTATCTTCCTTTTTAATTTGTATGTATTTCTTTTATGATCCTTATATTCTGCATTTCACTTTCATTATTGCCATTTATATACATTTCAATAAATATATTTATATCAATATGTATATATTATAAATATGTGAATATCATATCATTTGCATTTATATTGATTAATGTGTTTATAGCTATAAATATATTAATATTTGTATTAATAAATATATTAACAAATATATTTGTATGCTAATAAATATATTTGTTAATATTAAGAAACATATCAAGAAGCCAAATGTTTAATTAATGTTAGTATATATTTTTATTCTGCCTTCTGCCAGTGCCTTTCACTTGGTAGACACTCCATAAATACTTTTAAGTAACTCCATGAAATTTCTAATTCTGACAAATTATAAACATTGAGAGGACTTGGAAAGCTCCCATTTGGTTTTAATGGTATTTCAAAACATCACCACTGTGCAAATCACTACACGACAAGAATTAACCAAAACTAAATATACTTATCTTTCTGAAAGTCTTTTTTAAAGCTAATCAAATTATTTCAATTGCATTAGAAAAATACAATGTTTAAAGGAATCCCAAGGTGAAACCTTTTACGCATGTAATTAGTTTCCCTTCATTTACCCATAATTCATTTGCTGGGGTTTTGTATTGCTCTAGGCAGAATTTGGAAGACATGGGTACTTGCTATAGTCAGTTATGTAAGATTTAACCAGGATGTCAGCAAACAATTTGAAAAGTTGTCAGGGAGATGAAAGAGAGGCAAAGAGTAGCTCAAAAAAAAGGCAAAATTCTTCCAATCAGGAATTCTCATAAACAAGGTAGTGTTATGCGGGAGCAATTTGATTTTACCGACCAGCTTTGCCCATGCTGAGTCTAGGTACCACTTTATCATCAATGTAATGCTCATCCCTATGTAATCTGCATCGTCCTGCGGCATACGGAGGTTCCCAGGCTAGGGGTAGAATCGGAGCCACCGCTGCCAGCCTTCGCCACAGCCACAGCAACCCCCAGGTCCGAGCCAAGTCTGCACCCTTCACCACAGCTCATGGCAATGCTGGATCCTTAACCCACTGAGCGAGGCCAGAGATCGAACCTGCATCCATGATGGATACTAGCCAGATTCGTTTCCACTGCACCAGGATGGGAACTCCCAGAGATTCCCTTTCATCAATTTTTTCCTTCATGTGCATGGGGAGGTGATCAGTCTGGCAGATAGAAAAACGGAGTCAAGGCTTGACACTGCCTAAGATACAGTCCTGTGGGAACGATATAGCTTTATATAAGAACAATTAGAAAGCCAAGTCCAAACAATACACTTAATCACTGACATAAACATCTTCTCTTATGGAAGACACGCATCAAAATAAGTCTTAAATATGGTTCTAAATAGACCTATTTACTGTATACTCGATAAGGAAAAAATCGATCCAAAGAAGAAAAACATTAGAACTTTAGCATACGTCAAAAAATTATTTCAAGCACATTGAATAACATAAGGTTTGCATTGTTCATTATGGGTATACGGAATACACAGAGAAGTGGTTTATAACTAAGAATTTAATTATTCATAAGTAATGTATGCTTCCAAATTTCATGTGTCTGAAAATGACATTCATTTTTATATTTTAATTCTTTTAAAATATTTTCTTGGCAATGAAATCTGCATAATTCATTTTATTTAGCAAAGCTTCTAATCACGAAATGCAAAATCAAGCTTCATGTTAGGTGGTACATGTAAGACAATACATTCTAAACTAACATAATATCAACTTAAATATGTGTAATACTGGATTTTCTATTAATACATTATACTGCTCTTTATATATAGACACAAAATGATAGAAATTATTTATGGGTAAAAATTTAAAACATAAAAACTATCACCAAATCTTTTAAATAAAACTGTCAAATATCAGAAAATGGCTGATATTTTTGAAAGGCATTCAATTCTAGGCACTTTCCGGGTACTTATAAATAATTTCCTTCTGAGAACAGAGATTTGTTTATTGCAAGGCTTTTACATGAAAGTGCTAGATGTTTTGAAACCATTTTGGTAAGCAGCATTCAACTATTATATTGATCAAGCTACAGTACAGTTTGTTCTACATTTACAGCCAAGATTTGTCACCATAAGAACTCTGCAAATCAAGTCTATGTAATGTTTACTGCCAAGGTCTGTAAGATTGCGTTTAGGGAGGAAGAAGAAAAAGAGTAAAGAATTGGAGCAACTGAAAAAAACATGCCTGTAGGACAGTAATGGTGAATGTATGTTTAATATTGAACAAGTGAGAATTATCCTACCAAATCTGCAATGTTTTCATGGATGAACTGGCATTTATTTAAGGAGAGGGGACATTCTTGTTTATGTTGATTTAGTCATTATCTCTTCAGTCCATCTCCGCTTGTATAACTTTGAAAAATCTAGAAAAACATGCCATTTGCATCATTACATCAGTGGACCTGAGAGTCTCGGCACTGCTTTCTTTGAAAGCAGAGGTCACGTCAAGCCCAATCGGTTATGGCGACTAATCATAACAGTCCCTGTGCCTGGGCTGGCCGCCCTCAGTTGGAGCCCTCTGCCACCTGTCATTATTGTGGGCTGTCTACTGGCTGGCTGACCTCAGCTTCCTTCTGCTCCTCCACAGCCCTTTAACACTCAATGATTAATGAACTGTAAAATAACACCCAGTCTTTGAGCGAGTCAAGATCCCTTCCCATGAATACTAAAAGGATATGCAAAGTTTCTTGCCTGAAGTTGTCAAGACTTTATGGACAGACTATCCTTTTTCTTCTTTTACTCTCTGGCTCTTAGAAATGTTTTGTTGCCAATCAATGTCGGAACCAAAATGTCAGACCAGATATTCAAAGACCACTTCTTGTTTTCTATAGTAACCCTAAGGTGCTGCTTATATGTTTTCATCAGTTTATTCCAAATTATTCCAGCTACTATGAGCCATGATTAGCTTTTGCAAAACTTCCATTTGGGGGCTGTGCTTTGGCACAAGGGTCTTTGCAAAGGAGACAGAATGCAGTGAAGCAAATACAGTTTGAGAGCTGAGAGCAGGCTGACATCCTCAAGCCTACATAACTGAGTCAGGAATGTTCAGTGCACCTAGCAATGCTTCTTCTAATAATATATTGTTTCCGGAAAAAAAAAAAAAAAAAGCAAGCAGGCAGGCAAATACAGTGAGATCATTAGCTAAAGGGAAAGACCAAAAGTTCAGGAAAAGAGAAAATTAAACAGGAATCTAAGGAAAGAAAGATGAGACCTGGTTTAATGCTAACACACTGATTTCTAGGCAGCTCATCCAAACTGCATTTCCCAGCAAACCCTTCTTAAGAATTCAGTTCCAACTGATTTAAAAGATGACCATGGATCCTGAGTATGAACAACTCGAAGCTGACTTTAGCTTTCAGGGAACTGAGATTTAGCAACCGTTTTGTATTCAAATTCTTCTACGAAGGACATAATTTCTTCTCGTTTACAACCATGCTTTCTCATCCTCCTTGTTATTACAGAAAAATAGTATATGTGAAATAACGCATAAAGCCCAAGAAACTCTTATAATTTTATCACTCATTTATAAAATTCCACCGGCCAAAAATTTATTTCTCATTTTAAATTTTCTATTATTGTTATAGATTTGGAAGCATTTAAAGTTCCATGGTATAATCTTATTGCTTATATTTCAAGAATACATATTTTGGTATTCTCTGAACTGAAAAATTCAAAAGCCCTCAAACACCTTAACATCAAAATTTCCTTCTCTTCCTTCCAACACTCACTTTTCCTGCAAATTAACATATGCAGTTAACCCTTGAAAAACAAAGGTTTGAAATGCATGGATCCACTTGCATGTGGACTTTTTTCAATTGTAGGTAATACAGTACTTAAATCCTTCGTGTATCTGAAACTTCAGATAGGGAGGAACTGCATATTTATGTAGCGATAACTATAAATTATACACAGATTTTCCACTGTGGGAAGGGTCAGGCCCCGTGTTTTTCAAGGGTCAAATGTATTAGATTACATTGTCGAAAAAATAATCATTTTTTTCTGAGACAGGCAAATACACATCATGCCCTATCAGGACAGCTCAACATTTTGAGAGCACAGACATTAATTGTGAGAATTTAGAACAAATATTATTCATTGACCAATAAATTTTAGTCAGTAGTCTTGAGATACAGTGGCAGAAGAAATTTCTACCATTGGCATCAGAAAATACCTTAAAATTACGACTATTTACGTTTCCTCAAGTAAGTTTTGTTCAAACAGAAAAAAAAAATTCCCATTTTTGCACTCTGATGATAATATAACTTCAAATGCTTTTTACCTGTAGCTTTAGAGTCACAATTATTGTCTTCAACCCTTGAGTACAAACAGCAACATGAAACGGATAGTGATTATGAATTGAACGATTTAGGATCGGTGCAGGTGTTTGGACTTTTCAAAACAACCACTTAAAGTAAAATTCAAAATGGCGAACAAAATATCTGGAGATGCTAGGTTATTCAGATTAGAAAAATCAATGTTTTCCTTAAATCCATGGGGTCCCACCGTCATAGGAGTTAGAATATTCAAAGGCATGTAACACGGACTAAGAAGATCTATTCAATGTTACCAATTTTTCACATTGTTTCAAGAGATGAAACATTTGCACGAAAATGTTAAAAGCTCCACACAAGTTATATGTTTGTTTGTTGTTGTTTTGCCTTTATTTCTCTCCATTCTCTGCCAGCTTTCTCAGAGGACAATGCTCCATAGCAAGGGCACAGGACAGGTGAAAGCACCGTGGTCACTACAGGGTGTGAGGTCACTGCAGCAACCATTCTCATCACTGGTTATGCGGCATCAGGTTGAGACAGCAACGTGGGTTGCTGTCTCAACCTGAACCACTTTCCCTTTCGTAGCCCAGGTACTCTTTGATAGCCATCAAACCACCCGTTCTACACATAAGCTAGGAATGACCTACGTCAAGGCAGAAAAAAATGGAAAATCACAAAAGAATGAGACAAGAGAAATAAATTATTTTTTACCCCTGTTTACTTCAATATCCTTGTCCGAAACAAAATGAAACACGTGTTGTTTACTATCCTACTTTTCATAAGGCTATGTTAAAGATCAATTTACTGGGACCAAAAGAGGCGAAGGTTTAGGATTTATACCTGTTAGTTCTTCAAATAGATGGCCATTCCTATATTCACACATCCGTTCACTGATCCAATAGTATTTATGAATAACATCTTGATTCATAGGCATTCTTCTGTTTGCTGAGAAGGGAGGCGTATACAGAGACAGAAACACTGCCTAACCCCAGAGAATTTCCATGTAGAGGAAGATGACAAAAAATATATATATAGGAAGAAAAAGAAAATGATAATTTCACAAGGGCTGAATGGAAATAAAACAATATGCTATAATACTGTGTCTAAAGCAGGACAGAAAGTACCTTAGTTTTTTGAGTAGTGTAGAATAACTACTCTAACATGGTCTACAGGGAGTTCCCGTCGTGGCTCAGCAGTTAAGGAAACCGACTAGTCTCCATGAGGACACAGGTTCGATCCCTGGCCTTGCTCAGGGGGTTAAAGATCTGGTGTTGCCATGAGCTGTGGCGGTTCGGATCCTGAGTTGCTGTGGCTGTGGCGTAGGCCGGCTCCTTTAGTTCCGATTGGACCCCTCGCCTGGCAACACCCATAGGCCACGGGTGTGCCCTAAAAAGACAAAAGATAAATAAATAAATAAGTAAAATTATATACAAGAAAGGATTTTCTGGAGTTCCCATTTTGGCTCGGCGCATTAAGAATCTGCCTAGTTAGCATCCATGAGGGCAGGTTCAATTCCTGGCCTCGCTCAGTGGGCTAAGGATCTGGCCCTGGCATGAGCTGCGGTGTAGGTCACAGGTGCAGCTTGGATCTGGCATTGCTATAGGCTGGCAGCTGCAGCTCCCATTCGACCCCTAGCCTGGGTGTGCTGTGGGTGTGGCCCTAAAAGGAAAAAAAAAAGAGAGAGAAAGGGTATTCTAAGAAAGTATCATTTGGTTGTGATATGAGGGATGTGTAGGAGCTAAACTTGCAAAAGATGAAGTAAAAGTACTCCACCCGGAAAGGATCAGGGAGAAAGCCTAGGAGCTAACCCGACACGAGATGAACTATCAGGAGAAAAGCAAGCAGTGGTTTAATAGCATGCTTCCCCGGGAGAGACTCGGGGAAGTGCCTTCGGAGAATGACCAAAACCCTCACCTACACACCAGCGGAGCTCAGGACAAGAAAGGATGCCTGGGGAGCAGCTCAGGACTTCAAAAGGCAGGAAGGCAGTCCACATGAAGACAGAACGGCCAGTGTTTGGCAGCCAGATGTTTGCTGGACCAGAAGCAGAGACAATGGAGCACAGGAAAAAACTTTAACCAATAGCCTTTTCTAGTTTCTCCCCTGTTTACGCCCCTCGTTCGTACTGTAATTTTCTGTGGTGACTGCTCCCTTCCTCGAACAGGGCCTCCGTCTATGGTTTTTAGGCAGTTAGGGGGAAGGGCAAAGATCCTTCCCGAGTTTGGGGGGCCTTAAGAACAATCAACCTAAATTAATTCTCATGCCAAAATAGATACATTCCAGTGTGGCAAAATGTGCTCTCCTACAAAGGCCAGGGCTTAAGATTTAAATGAAATTGCAAAGTTCAAGAACTAAAAAAATGTTAATATGGTATCATTTTCTCGTTCTTACAATTTAAAATTTTGTAAAGGGAAAAGGACTCCACTCAGAGCTGTTGAGGGAAAAAGACCCCAACTTCCTTGTTTGAGGCTAGTAGATGATTTCAAATTTTGAAACTGATTCACTCAAAACTTTGGAGAATGATCACTTTTGCATCAATCGTTCTCTGAGCAGTGAATTCTGGGCTTGGTCTTGAGCAAAGTGGCCTTGAGCAGACTTGGCCTTAAGCCCAAGGTCAAAGGCATACCACTGATATTTGAGTGGTGTTACCTGCATAAGCACAGGTGAATCTCCGAACAAATCTATGCGGTAGAATTAATTCCGTTTAAAATGTGTCATGAAATGTTAAGAGTAGTTCTTAAATGCTTGAATCAAGACTATTATATTCAGGATTACTAAACTCCTAAAACTCCACTCTTTTGTGTGTATATTCTTATTCTCTCCATTTCTGTTACATAATTTACTAACCTAATTTTTTCTCCAGAATGCCTTGATCTATCTTTTATAAAATTATTCTCTGATTTTTAATTATTTTATGTTCATTCCTATCTTTTAATGCTTTTTCATCTGTCTCTTTCTGACTAAATCCTACTTCCAAAGCCCAGCTTAAAATTTGCTCACCTTACCTTGATGTTCCTCCTAAAATTGAGACCAGAAAGAACAATAGATTATGTCTCTTTGACACTTAGGTATCAAGGTTTAGGTATCAGGTTCTTTAGGTATCAGGTTCTCTGCTATAAGAAATTGTTTTAGGGGCAGGGAATTTGCCATTTCCAGCTGCGCATCTCACTGCCCAGAACCAACACTTGCGAAAGGGTAGACACACATGGGGAAGCTGGAGATACTTCTCTACCCCACACTTTTCCTGCACAAGGAGGAGAATGCACAACCTTGGAGAGAAAAGTAGAAAGCATCTTGGGGTCCCCCCTCTATCTCCCAAGGAGGAAAGGTGATGAGACAGAATACTAACTCAGGTAGTTAGTGTAGGAGCATGGGATCCATACATTCCTTTGATATGGATATTGATTTAACATTTGTCACTTAAGGGCTCCAGGCAGTAATACCTCCACAGGCCTTGTCTTACTAGGAAATGTGTGTTCCCCACAGACTTTGTTTACTGTGGGGAAGGCACAACTCTAGCCCACTCCTCAACTGATAAAAAAGGAATGAGAGGAATGGTGACTTAATCTAAGGGAAGAAAAGGCCAAAGAAACCATAAAACTTACGGGACACTTCCAACCCTAAAACCCCTGTTGGACAAGGACTGATAAAGTAGATAAAAAGCCAATGGGAGAAAACCCCATCTTTGTGGACCCCACCTTGGCATCTTCCCAGCTTTAAGAGATAAAAATCCCTAAAGGCAATAGAGAAGGGGGGCTCTTCTCCTCCCCCCACCTCAGCTGTTCTGGGAGCTATTTGGTTTTCTTTAATAAAGACTTTGCTTGCTTGCTTGCTGCCTGTGTGTTCATGGAGTTCATTCTTTGACGGCTGTGAGCAAGAACCTGGATTCTGGTATCATCTTTCCAGTATCAGTGTCACATCTAAGTCATTATTAGGGGGTAAGAACCTGATCCTGTAAATCTCTGCTCCTCAATTTCTTGCCAAGAGTTTGGCCTCCAGATGCATGCATGGTCTTCTTTCTCCAAGCAGGCTCTGCATGTGTCAAGCAGAGATATCGACACTGTATGGATTTTATTCTGAAGGAAAAATCTTAGGAAGCCCAATTGTTGCTACATATCTGAAATGCATTTACCAATTCAGTTTATTAAGGATAAAATTGTAGTATTTTGATCTCTAACTCTCTGACTCTTCTGTCTTAAAAAAAAGGAAGAAAAAAATTCACATGAGAAAATGCTCAACATCACAGATTATTAGAGAAATACAAATCAAAATTACCATGAGTGACCACCTCACACCCATCAGAATGGCCATCATTAATGAGTCCTCAAATAACAAATGCTGGAGAGGGTGTGGAGAAAAGGAACCCTCCTGCACTGTTGGTGGGAATGTGAGCTGGTACAACCACTATGGAGAACAGTATGGAGGTACCTTAGAAACCTATACATAGAACTATCATATGACCCAGCAACCCCACTCTTGGGCATACATCTGAACAAAATTTTCCTTTAAAAAGACACATGCACCTGCATGTTCACTGCAGCACTATTCACAATAGCCAAGACAAGGAAACAACCCAAATGTCCATCAATAGATGAATGGATTAAGAAGATGTGGTATATATACTACTCAGCCATACAAAACAACAAAATAATGCCATTTGAAGCAACATGGATGGAACTATAGACTTTCATAATAAGTGAAGTAAGTCAGAAAGAGAAAGACAAACACCGTATGATATCACTTATATCTGGAACCTAATATATGGCACAAATGAAATTTTCCACAGAAAAGAAAATCATGGACTTGGAGAATAGACTTGTGGTTGCCGAGGGGGAGGGGAGGGAGTGGGATGGACTGAGAATTTGGAGTGAATGGATGCAAACCATTGCATTTGGAGTGGATAAGCAATGAGATCCTGCTATATAGCACTGGGATATACGTCTAGTCACTTATGATGGAGTATGATAATGTGAGAAAAAAGAATGTATATATGTAAGTGTAACTGGGTCACCCTGCTGTACAGTAGAAAATTGACAGTATACTGTAAACCAGCTATAATGGAAAAAAATAAAAATCATTATAAATGAAAAGAAAAAAGAAAAAACTCACTAAAGTCTTGATGAAAGAAGAAAGGACTATACACCAAGCAGGTGGGTAACCCATCCCCCATCTCAGCCTTCTGTTTGGGTTTACTAAGTCACTGCTCTTGGAGGATCCACAAAACAAAACAAGAGTGTAAACTAGTATCTTTTGCAGGAGAATTGCCTCACCTGGCAACTAAGATATAGGATAACAAGGTAGCAAAGTTATGTTTTCATGTTTAACATTTTTTTTCCAAATAAAGACTCTCTCCAATTGAACAAAGACATGTCTGAGTGCTAAATAACTTCTCAACCAACATTAGTAAGAAGTTATATCCAGTAAAATACTTGATATACACAGAGACATGTTTTGTGTATTACTAAGTAGCCAACCGTTCTCATTTATTTCAATACAAAATTTGTATGACTAAAGACAGACATTTTAGAAGGCAGAAATTTTAAATTCTCAAGAAAGTGAAATACTAGTAAATATTGTATGATTAAACAGTTATCACACAGAAAATTAATATCTAATACCCTTTCGTATAAACCAGAAATGGCACATAACGAATACTTCCCAAGACTCTCATTAGAGTTTGTGGAAGAGCCCCTCCTATCCATACTTTAACTCCTTAATGAAGGCTCATTGGATGCGGAGAACAAAAGAAAGATATTTAACAACATCAAAATTACTTACTGAGGAAAAGCCACATAATAATACTCAATATCAATGCAGTTGTTAAAAACAGCTCTGCCAAGAACATTCCCTGTACCCTATCTATGTCTAAACAGTGCATTTCTAAAATAAAGACCATGAGTCACACAGAAGATCTAGAAACCCGAATTCAGCAGCAAAGCAAGATGCCAGTGAAAAATCACTTTGTCTTTTTTAAGAAGTGACTTTCGAAACTTTTCCTCTAATTCTCTGAAACTTTTAACATTTTCCAGTAGTATTTCTTTCCTAGAGTGGTCACATTTCCCTCTGTAATGAGCACCAGACAATTTCTTGAGAAGCAGTATCTTTCTGTTAGAATACAGCAATTACCTAACAATCCAACTGTCACTGAAAAAAAATAAAAAATTCACTACATGCAACAAAATACCCTCTTATTCCTAGCAGGACTCTAATTTAGATTTTAATTCATGGATTCTACCCTTTAGAACATTTCCATTTACCTCTCCATGAATTTGACATTTCGATTTGAATCCACTGGAAGGGAATTGAAGCTTAAGCTATTATGGCTGGGAGCAATTACAGTATTAACCACCAGGACACAAGCTCACCGACTAACAAGTCCCCACAATGTCTGAGATGGAAACTTCACGTCAGAGGTTATTCTATTGAAGCCAGGTCTCCTTCAGCTGCGATCTCACCATCTAATCACATTTTTCACAAGTTATAAAAAAAGATAGCTCTTGTTAGGCGAAAGAAGCACCAAGCTTTTCTGAATCTAAAAATATCATAATCAAAGAAGGGGGAATGTATACTCGTTAGCCACCTGCCATTGCATGAATACTACACGATACGAAGATACGACCTCTCACCCAAGAAGCAATGATGTGTTCATAAATTTCTACACCTTCAGCTTTGGAGTGCAAATCATTACCCATCTAGACATGCGTTAGGACTCAGCCCCTGATGAAGATCTGGCCTTAGAGGAAAGGGATATTTTGGCAGCTTTTGGTAAGAAAATGTCGGTATGAAATTTACCACGTTTAAATGAATTTCCTAAGGAGGCAAATTCAGAACTAACAATCTCTCTCCAACTCACCCATCTGTATTTCACTCCATGCAGAAGCCCCGCAGACCTCAGGGTGGGCTCTGAGTGGGCTCACCCCTGGATGTGCACGCTCCTCCGTGACGGACAGTCCCGAGGCTGTGATATTTTAACTGCTTACTTTTCTAAAATCTACTTGAAGCTACCATCCATAGTAGAGCTAAACACTGATCTACTTCCTCACTCATTACCTTGTCCACAGAAATAATCAATAAACCATCTGTAATAGGAAGAGGAAAGAGTTTACGTGAGCCAAACAGGATGATAGCCCAGGAGACAGCCTCTCACATAACTCTGAAGAAGCGTTCTGGGGGAGTTTTCAGCACAGTTTCCTACCTTGTTAGAACAAAGAACATCAAACAAGTCAGGGACACATCATCTCGAGGTTTTAAAAAACAGATCCGCTTGCGCACAGCGAGTCAGTGAGCCCTTGGCCCTCGGGAAGAGAGTCTTGTCATTGAAAGACTGCCAGCATTGGTGTTCCAGGAAGAAGGCATTCAATCTTTATTTCAACATGGGTATTTTACTTCTGGTCAAAGAACTCTGTAATAATTAAAGCAGATGCGCCAGGTATGTTTGACAAACTACCAACAGTCTGCTCCAGTAAATGTAAAATTAAAGTTAGATCATGCATAAAACAAGAGTGACTTCCTTATATGTCAATATGTGAAAATTTCTTTCATTAACTTATATACTGAATGATGTATGTTTTGAAAATATGAAAAAACTTAATACTTTGCTAGACTAATCTATTAGGCTTGTTTAAAAATGTTACTATCATATTTTATCATATTTAACTCATGTCAAGAATATAAGATGTGTGTTCCCTCTGTGGCACAATGGGATCAGACGTGTCTCTGAAGTGTTGAAAAGCTCGTCCGACTACCCCCACACACACAGCACACCCAACCCACCCCTGTAAGGACCTGGTATTGCCACCGCTACAGCATAGATCGCAACTGCAGCTCCAATCTTCCAATTTTATCCCTGGCCCAGGAACTCCTTATGCCACTGGGCAGCCAAAAAAATAAAAAATAAATCATAAAAAATATATATTTATATATACATGAGATAAGACTGAGTAGAAAAAAAAATAAGACTAAAACAAAGTAGATATATGTGTTTTATTTAGGGAAGGATACGTTTTTCATTCCCTTGGTGTTCCCTTTCGCATGGAGGGGGCTCCAAGATCACATTTCTAGTCTTTATCTGCTCCCTCATTCACTTTTCCCAAGGTATAAATTATTTAAAATAATTGCTGATTTTCGCAGTGAGAAGTGGGAAGTCTAGTCACTTCCCCTTTTCTTTCTCTTTGGAGCCAGAGTGTTTGCAGGAAAGACCTTCTGCTTTGCTTCGCCACACTCAGACGCTAAGCATGAAGACCTGGCCTCAGAGCCAGGGCTGTCTGTGACCGGGTCTATATAATTCTCTGCTTCTGTAGAGACAGCCCACCTTCCTGAAGATCTAAGCCACTATCTGCAGTACCAGTGCGATCAATAATACTGCTCTATTCCGCTGTCTTACATCTTAGTTGTTCAGAACTCCAGGTAGGGAACTGATAGTAGTGTTTCTTAGGCTACACAGAATAAATAATGCAAAGATACTTACTACATGTTCAAAGGGCTTGCAAGAAAACCATTCTTTTTCATGTTTTTTTCCTGACCTGCCAGCCTATCATACAAGTGTTATAGCATAACTAGGCAATTATTTCAACAACTTATTCAAATATATAATAAGACATTATATTTGTAAACATTAATTTTATTAATTTCAGATCCATAATTTAATATGAGGTAATAATAGCAGACTAGTCAAGTGATAATTAATAGCTAACATCCTTGGGTACTATGTGGTAGTAATTCTACTGAAAACATATTGTCTTACTTAATTATCAAAGTAGCCTGAAGAAAGGCACTCTTATTATCTTGAGTTAAAAAAATGTTAACATTCAAGCTTAGACACCTGCTCGAGAGCACAGGCAGAAGAACCCGTCAGAGCCAAGAGCCGAGTCTCTATGACCTAGAAGCCCAGGGCTCTGCAATCATCTCATATGTGTCTTCAAATCATATTTTCCACAATGTTTCTGTTGAACTAGATTAATTGTTTGGAAAATAAACTCGATTTAATGCAACGTGTTCTTGCTGCTCAAATCTCAACAACATGCAAAAACATAGGCAAGTTATTTGATGAAACAGCCCGGAAAAGTTCGTAAGTATTATCTTTTGCTTTTAAACAAAAGATTGGCCTGGAAGAAAATGCATGAAAGGAGGATTCTTAAGGTTCTAAGGAACAGACACACAGAGATTGTTTCAGTAAGGAGAGGTCTACGCTAAGGATATACACATGGGAGAGTAAGAAAGGAAATAGTCCAACTGCCAGAGACCAACTTCATGGAGAAGTGAGATGCGGTTCGGGGTTTAAAAACAGCCCAGCAGCACCTCAGTTAACTTAAACGTCCCCTGTCCTACATAATGATAACTCAGCAGCACCATTTCTGTCTCTTTCCCTCTCTCCACATGCTTATTTCTTCCTGTTCTGCTTCTGGCTGCCGTTACCTTTCTGCATGATCTCTGCTTTCTCTGGACAGCAGTTGCTTCATGGCTTTTGCTGCAGATGAGCCCACCTGACAACCTCATTGGCTTTCGAGTCAAGGTTGATACACTGTTGTCTTCATGCTTCTGACTTCATCCCTCTCTAATGGGGTATATAGCAAGCATTTTTTTTTCCTGAAGCAGACTTGCTTTGGCTCATCCTGAAACCTCTTCTTTGATGTCTCATCACGTTTGATCCTAATTATTTCAAAGAAAGACAATGCCTTTGATGATATCCTTACTTGGTCTAGAGGCATAGAGATTTGCTGTAAGACACAGTAGGAAGTCATTCAATGATTTTTTTTTTTTTTAACTTCAGCGCCAGCCCAACAGTTTTCATTTGGTTTTGTTTTTCATCATCATTGATGAGACTGCCAGTCAACTAGTATAACATGCATTAGGTTTAATGTCTAGCCCAGTTATATAGTTGCAGGAATCTTTTAACTACTGTTGAATAATAAAATCTGGAGTTAAAAGTTGAGCCATCTCAGTCAAAACTGTACTTTCTTTTCTCTATCAATATATTTCCCTCCATCACTTCTAACGATGCATCTCACCTTCCTATTGTTGCCAAGGGGGAGATTTCTCCCTCTGGAGCTCTTGAGGCTGGACTGGTATTAAATTTCACACCAGGCAGATTGACAGGAGAGAAAGCAGCACATTTTAATTCATGCTTATGGAGGTCCAACAGAAACAAAGCCTAAGACGTCATCAAAGTAGGGAGCTTTTATATTTTTCAGAAAGAAACAATAAACTTGTGAGGAATTCATGGAGCAAAAAAACCTCAGATTTGTGGTGCCCAATTAGGAAGACTCTAAACAGATTTGGGGTTTGGAATAGTAAATTTATGAAGCAGCAAATTTTGTTTATATAAAAGCCACTTGGCCCCAAATTGCCTGGCTTTGGCAATAAGGGTCCTTTTACCTCCACATTCAGGCAGTGCACCCTTCACATGAGAAATTTATTTCCTGCTTTCAGGGAGACAGAAAGGAGATTCACAGTGTCTCTCATGAGTTAGTCATTTCTTAAGTAACTTTAATTCAAAAGAATCAATATGCCACTGAGGCACATTTGGGGTGGCCTCCCTTGGGCCCCAACACTGTCCACAGAGATGGATCTTAACCAGAGTGTCATCTATCCCTGACCACACTGAGTGACTGATGCAGGAATGGATTCATGACCCAAACCAAATCAATCAGAGCTTTCCCAGATTTTATGCAATAGCTGTTCCTCCTTAGAAAAATTCTTTAATGGTCTGATTCCAAAGCTGTTCAGCAATTACTATTTTTATCACAGGGAAAAAGTTTGTCTACCAGAGAAGAAAATAGGACCAAAGGAATTCGAACACAGAGAGACAGAGGGACAGAAAGTGTTCTGGTTTTAGCCAAGCCCTAGTTTTATTCCTCAAGCTCTGAGAATTGCCCAAGTCCTAAAGTCGTAACCACAGAACCAGCCCGATCTAATCCTAATGAGATACTGAGTTCTTTTTCAGAGGCAACAGAGCAAAAGAACAAGTCATACAGCAGTAGCATGGCCAAAAGAGAAAATCTGGACCAAAGTTTCTCCCTCCCTGGAATCAAAGGGCCAGGGCCTGAGCAGAACGTGAGCGTGGGAACCCTTTTAGAAGTGAAGGGTCCATTGATGAAGGAGATGAGGTTCTGAGCCTCTTAACTGTGTCCTTCCGTAAAGGACCACGCTCCAGAGCCCTCCAACCAAAAGCTGCCCAGCAGCACTTTGGCATATCAACCCTCCCTCTCTACCTCATAAAAGTTTGACCTCAACCAGCGAGGAGAGACAGATTTTTGAGTCAAGCTTCCTGTCTCATTGCCAGTCAGCCTTGCAATAAAGCTCCTACTTTTCTTAAAAGCCAGTGCCATGGGGCTAGGCTCTTTACGGTCAGACAGCGAGACACTGCGCCCTAACAAAAAATTGTTCCTTCATTGTGAGAGCTCCCCCAGCACTCTTCCAATAAACTTTATCGTTTAAACTAACGTGATTTAGGCTGCCATCACCTGCAACTGGAAAAGTCGTGTGCTGTAGCATCTCTCTCAAGCGATCACCCACTTGCACTCTCCAACGCAAAGACCCTGACTGTGCCTCTCAAGCTCTATCAAGCATAAGCATCATTGAACAGACTTCTCATGCAAGGCTACTTGAAAGTGCCTCTAGTTCACCATGTGAAACCAAAATTCATCCTGCAATTACTTTCCCTATTTCTATGGGTACCAGTGGTGGTATTTTTCCAAAGTTAAGAAACCAAAAAAAATCTTACCAAAGTTTCTTCCTTTCAGTCTCACTTCATTTGTATCCATTTTCCTCATTCTCTCTTGAATCTCTCCCCTCATCCATTTCCCCTAGATTTGCAGTACCAATTGTTAAGTAAATCTGTGTGCCTGATTTCCATCTCCCATGTTCTGCCACATGCAATTTCCACAGGAATTTATTTAAAATGTCATTCTGAGCAATACTGCCCAACAAGTTCAGATGAAAAAAAATTTTTTTGGCTTTTTTTTTTTTTTTAGGGCTGCATCTGCAGCATATGGAAATTTCCAGCATAGGGATAGAATCAGAGATGCAGCTGCCAGCCTATGCCACAGCCACAGCAATGCAGGATCTGAGCCACGTCTGCAACCTCCACCACAGCTCATGGCAACACTGGATCCTTAAACCACAGAGTGAGGCCAGGGACCGAACCCTTTATTAGCTGGGTTTGTTACCGCTGAACCATGATGGGAACCCCCAGATGCAATTTTAACGTCGATAGGATAAACTAAACTCTTCAACTAGAAATTCATAGCTATTTTTGAACCCCATCCCAATCACTTCTGCCTAAACTTTCACTACGGTCTTTCAGAAATCCCACCGTAATCCGTACAATGTTCCCTACTCACATATTATGTTTCTACCTCTGCTCATTTTGCCTAGCATGTATTTTCTATTATCATCTTATTTTTCTAAGCTTTGTCCAGCTCAAGAATTTTTTTCTCCTTGGAGAATATGTTTGCCTTGAGGCTGGATAAACTAATCAAGAGGAATTAAAACTCAGTGTGATAAGGGAGGAGAAGAACAAGGAGATAAATATGCAAATCAATTTACTGCGGAAAAATAGTAGCTATGTATTGAAAGAAGGAAAACACTGTGGGTGGCACCAGTGAGTCATAAGAGAAAACAATCAGACCAGGAACCAGTCAGCATAACCCCGCAGGCACTGAGAACCTCAAATACACGTATATACCGTTGCCCAGGTCTCAAGTAATGTGAATTTTAAAATTAAAGACAATTACAATCAATTGGAAGATTTGCGAGACTTTTGTAAGAGGTGGGTACAGCATTAGAAGGGCAGATAGACCCACTAAGAGAGGAAGAGACGCAGCACAGTTTATGTTCACCTGGAAAACCAAGATTCCAAGAGGTAAAGGTGACTTAAGAACATCTAAGAGGCCATTTTTTTTAGAAGAACAATAAATAACGCATGAGATTTTGCTATCAGGCTAGAGACTGGGTCGTCACTGTGGTTCTGCTAAGGGGTAAAACTGGGATTAAGGTCACCAAGCAGAGAATAAGAAACCTCCTCGGAAGCAGGGCTCAGTAGTATGTTGAGAGAATCCTTAAACTCCAAACTGAGCATCTGACAAGTTCTATATTAGCTTCGCTGAAAATTAAAACTCCCAGAGAGAAGAGGAGTTAACTAAGGGAAAACATTTAGAATCTAGTTATGACCAAGGAGGAGGACGGGGTGGAAAAATGAGTAAGATACAAAACTTGACAAGATATTAAAATACCATCAAAATGTTAACCCTGGAGTTCCCGTCGTGGCGCAGTGGTTAACGAATCCGACTAGGATCCATGAGGTTGCGGGTTCGGTTCCTGCCCTTGCTCAGTAGGTTAAGGATCCGGTGTTGCCGTGAGCTGTGGTGTAGGTTGCAGATGCGGCTCGGATCCCGCGTTGCTGTGGCTCTGGCGTAGGCTGGTGGCTACAGCTCCAATTCGACCCCTAGCCTGGGAACCTCCATATGCCGCGGGAGCGGCCCAAGAAATAGCAACAGCAACAACAACAACAACAACAACAACAACATCAAAAAGACAAAAAAAAATGTTAACCCTAAGAGAGCTAGCATGGCTAAGCACAATATGCTTGAAGGTAAAAAGCACAATTAAGAGAAAAAAATGTTCTCTATATAGTAATAAAAATAATATTTAACAGAAAAACATAAAAATTTAAAACCACCGTGTTCCTAAGAACACATCTCAGAATACAACTGAGACAATTATCTGGAGAAATTAAAAATTCTACTACTACAGTGAGACATTTAAACAAATCTGCACATCTCCTCCAGTAATCAGAATATTCAGCAAATAGTCAATAAGAATATCAAAGGTTTAGAAAATGGATGTGTGCGTATGTATAACTGAATCACATTGCTGTACAGCAGAAATTATCACAACCTTGGAAACCAACTCTACTTTGATAAAAATTTAAAATGAAAACAGAAAGTAGAGGTTCAGAGCATACCGACCCGTTAGTGTGATGTATGGAACAATGTATGCCAGGATTAAAGACTATACAGTGTGTTGCATTCACGACATATTTACAAAAAATTATCAAGCAAACAATAAAATTAATTTGAAACAAATACCAAAAGATAGGTACTACATAACACTTTTTTTTTTTTGGTCTTTTTAGGGCCACACTCATGGCATATGGAGGTTTCAGGCTAGGGGTGGAATCTGAGCTGTAGCCACTGGCCTACACCACAGCCACAGCCACACAGGATCCAAGCCACATCTGAGACCTACACCACAGCTCACAGCAACGCTGGATCCTTAATCCACTGAGCAAGGCAAGGGATCCAACCTGTGTCCTCATGGATACCAGTCAGATTCCTTCCCACTGAGCCACAATTCCCAGAACACATTTTTAATGACAAATCACTGCATTTACACATGATTTTAAAAATAACTTAAAGAGCTCCTGTTGTGGCTCAGTGGTTAACGAACCCGACTAGTATCCATGAGGACTCAGGTTTGATCCCTGGCTTTGCCCAGTGGGTTAAGGATCCCACTACAACTCCAACGTGACCCCTAGCCTGGGAACATCCATATGTTGCGGGTGCAGCCCTAAAAAAAAAAAAGCAAATAAATAAATAAATAACTTAAGTAGAAACATCTGAAAAGTATGAAAAACATTTCTAAATAACTCATAAATCCAAAAAGTACAGAAATTAGAATGTCTGAAATATTCTAATGTGAAGATGCCGCATGTTAAAACTTCATGAGACGAGCTAATGCTTTGCAAGTGTGTCTCACTGCGCAGCCTTCCTGATGTGAATGTTCAATACGATGAGCTACAAGCTTTTGCCCAAATTCATTCTGAGTTAAAACTCTGATGGGCATCCTAGGAAAAACGGTGAATTTTACACTACCCCGGTCTGAAGAAGGGCTTCAGTCTTGACTAGATTGTCTCCTAAGGATAGTATTTTCATCTCCTAATATTTATTTTATATTTTATTTATTTATTTATTTTTTGTCTTTTTGCCATTTCTTGGGCTGCCCTCGTGGC
This sequence comes from Phacochoerus africanus, assembly GCF_016906955.1. Taxonomy (NCBI): domain Eukaryota; kingdom Metazoa; phylum Chordata; class Mammalia; order Artiodactyla; family Suidae; genus Phacochoerus; species Phacochoerus africanus. The sequence continues at coordinate 106,686,368 of NC_062550.1, forward strand.
ATATGCAGGTTCCCAGGCTCGGGGTCTAACTGGAGCTGGAGCCACTGGCCCACACCAGAGCAACAGCAACTCGGGATCCGAGCCACGTCTGCAACCTTCACCACAGCTCAGGGCAACGCCGGATCCTTAACCCACTGAGCAAGGCCAGGGATCAAACCCACTTCTTCATGGTTCCTAGTCGGATCCGTTAACCACTGAGCCGCGACAGGAACTCCCACCTCCCAATATTTTAAAAGACTGCAACATCACTGCGTGCTCCCACAAATTCCCCAGGCACTATAGCTTGTTTATGCTAAGCAACTAGATTCAGTTAAAATTAGTATCTTAAGCCTACTATTTTGCTGACGATTTTTATATGATAGAACATATTCTTTGTATGTACACGTTACGCATATTTTCATCTGATACTGAGTCACTAATAATGAAAATAGTTGAATAAATGGTTTGAGATGCTTTCTCTGTATATATAAAAAGCAATACATTAAGAAAGTTTTAGTGGTATGTGGAGAAACTTTAGTGAGTGCTTTGGAGGGTCACGAAAATGCATTTTTTACACCATTTTAAAATGGAATATGATATACACATAATATGCAAATATGATCCACCCAGCATATTTCCAAGCATATATTAGATATTAATAACAAAGGATGTCTGTATTTACAACCTTTGTATGAGGAGAATAAAACCTTAGTACAAGCGAGTTCCCATCGTGGAGCAGCAGAAATGAATCTAACTAGTATCCGTGAGGACTTAGGTTTGATCCTTGGCCTCACTCAGTGGGTTAAGGATCCTGTGTCGATATGAGCTGTGGTGTAGCCCGCAGATGCAGCTTGGATCCTGTGTTGCTGTGACTGTGGTGCAGGCCAGCAGCTGTAGCTCTGATTCAACCCCAAGCCTGAGAACTTCCATATGCTGTGGGGGCAGCTGTAAAAGGAAAACAAAAAAGGCTAAAAAAAGAAATAAATTATTTTAGCAGGTAGTAGGTGTTAAATTAGCAACAAACATTTGAAAGGTGAAATTTTAAAATTACTGTTAGCAAAGCATCCCAAATATTAAATATAAAGGGGAACAATTAACAAAACAGGCGACAGAGATGAACACTGATAAATTAGTGGCGACAGAATTAGAGACCTAAGGAAATGCAAAGATGTGACATCTTTATGGATTAAGAGTAAAAATAGGAGTTCCCGTCGTGGCGCAGTGGTTAACAAATCCGACTAGGAACCATGAGGTTGCAGGTTCGATCCCTGGCCTCGCTCAGTGGGTTAAGGATGCCGTGTTGCCGTGAGCTGTGGTGTAGGTTGAAGACACAGCTCGGATCCCGAGTGGCTATGGCTCTGGCGTAGGCCAGCGGCTACAGCTCCGATTCGACCCCTAGCCTGGGAACCTCCATAGGCGGCAGATGTGGCCACCTACAGACAATAAAAAAAAAAAAAGGAAAAACTTTTTTTGTCCTTTGGGGCGGGGGGAGGGGGGAGGCTGCACCTGTGGACGATGGAGGTTCCTGGGCTAGGGGTCAAATCGAGCTGCAGCTGCCAGCCTACACCACAGCCACAGCAACACGGGATCCGAGCTGTGTCTGCGACCTACACCACAGCTCACGGCAACACCAGATCCCCGACCCACTGAGTGTGGCCAGGGATTGAATCCACATCCTCATGGATACTGGCGGGGTTCTTACCACTGAGCCATGACGGGAACTCCTAAACAGAAGAAACTATCTGTCCAGGGCAGTAAGTCATGTTCTCACTTCTGGACAGCAAGACAGAAGAAACCCTTTTAAATCCTACGAGTCTATGAAACCCTTTCCTAAATCAACCAAAACATGCTTTATGAAAGAATTGCAAGAGCCTTCTTTGTCTCTTGAAGCAGGGGAAACGCGTCCCTAGGGTGCATTTCCTCATCACCACTGCACAGTGGAAAGGAGTGAGTAAGACAGCCCGCACTCACACTTCTCTCACCTATCACCCTTCAGAGCTAAGCACTGTCCACATTGGCTCGTGGTACCAAGTCGGGAACTAATATTTCAGCCACAGCAGAGATCAGCTCGGGCAACAAGATGGATAGTTTATATTAGAAGCTTCTCACACATAGTTTTGTTTCTCAAAGAGGAAGTTAATTTCGGGGGAAGCAAGAAAATCTTAGCTCCTTAATTCTATCCTGCTCTGAACAAAACCCGAGCATTACATGCGTTAGGCGCTCCCAAGCCCAGGCGAGCTGCAGAAAGACAGCTGCGCGAATTTAAGCACCAGTAAAAAATGCTACAGGCTTTCGTCTCCATCTTTCGCAAGCACGGGTGACTCGTGTACTTAGAAAGGAGATCAACTGAACATCCTGCTTAAGCAGAGGAAAAGCATATGCTGAGCATCTTCTAACATGGGCCGCAACGACTGAGGAGCACAATCCCAGATAAAACGGCAGTGTAGTTTGGGTGTGAAACCTCTCTCCCTGAGTCCCCATCTCGGCTCAGCGGAAACGAATCCGACTAGTATCCATAAGGATGCAGGTTCGATCCCCGGCCTCACTCAGTGGGTTAAGGATGCGGAGTTGCCGTAGCTGTGGTGCGGGTCACAGAGGCAGCTGGATCTTGTGCTGCTGTGGCTGTGGCTGGCAGACAAAGCACAGATTCTGTCCTTAGCCTGGGAACCTCCATATGCCATGGGTGCCCCTCAGCCCCCGCCAAAAAAAGTAAGAGGTTCTTTCCCAAGTGTCAGCTGGATGTGTCCCAAAGTGGCTAACTCGTCAGCCTTCCTGCAGTCAACTCTACTTAAGAACTTGAAGGGTCATGCCTTAAAGATAGAATTTTCTGGTTTTCTGTCTCTTTCTTACTGCCATGTCTTGACACATAGTGATTTCGCAGAAGTTCAAGTTTGTTCACTCTAACTTCTGTTTGGGCAAAGAACTTTATTTGGGACCCATACTCCTCATATTTGCAGGTACAGTGGAAACCAGTATTTCTGCTGGTTAAAAAGAAACAGCAGCAACAACAAAAAGAATGGAGATGAAGAAAGAAAATCCAAGCATTTAATCCACGGCAGCTCATCCTCTATTTCCAGTACGCACTCCTAAAACGTTATTAGCTATGAAATCTAAAGAATGGGATCCCTTCTTGCTTTGGGAAAGAGAATGTAGGCATATACAAAATGCTCATGAATTACGTTAATGCATATTGATTCACACAAGTGTCTACCTTACGAGAAGCCTACGAAGAAGTTAATACTAAGGGTCAAAGGAGCTTAATGCAACTATATGGACTTAGAGACTCGGCCCCAGTCTCTTTCCACTCAGGTTCTTAGCAATTCAGAATGTACCCAGATGATTCCTGTCCTAATCCAGAGGCAGGCCCAGGAGATGCTGCGATTCTTCTAGGTTAAGTCTGTTCTCTTTGTCTCTGGTTACTGAGCTTGTTAGGAACGATCGGGAGAGGAGGAAAGGCCTATTGAGAAATTATGCGTGCTTACTGCCATGTCTTAATTGTCCTCAAACTGCTACACTAGAGGATTGATTTCAATGCTTTATATCTGGGACTCCAGCAAATACGTGTTTTGAAGAGTCCTACAATATTTAGGACAACCTCTTATGGGGAATCCATAGAAGAACTTTATATTCAAGCGGCGAAAGTATTCAGGCGGATGGTGAAGGCCTCTCTGGATCCTTTGTAGCTACTTTAAACCATAGCAAAAAATAGACACATTCGTATATTCAACAAGATTGCAAAACTACTTAAATGCATATTTCTTGCATAAGTGCTAGAGAAGAAAAGCTTCAAGTATCCAAAGGAGCAAGGACATTTTACCTGGTAAAGACTGAAGGGTTTATTCAGGACTTGACTTTTAATCTGAGTCTTTCTAAAAAAGAAAGAAAGAAAGAAAGAAAAAAAGAAATAGGAGTTCCTGTCGTGGCACAGTGGTTAATGAATGCGACTAGGAACCATGAGGTTGCAGGTTCGATACCTGGCCTTGCTCCGTGGGTTAAGGATCCGGTGTTGTCGTGAGCTGTGGTGTAGGTTGCAGACGCGGCTCAGATCCCGTGTTGCTGTGGCTCTGGAGTAGACAGGCGGCTACAGCTCTGATTCGACCCCTAGCCTGGGACCCTCCATATGCTGTGGGTGTGGCCCTAGAAAAGATAAATAAATAAATAAATAAATAAATAAATAAATAAATAAATAAATAAAATCTGAGTCTTTCTAACTGACCACAGACTGACTAAGGGGGGGGGGGCAGCTGGGTGAAGAAAGGATGAAGAAATAGTGATCCAGCCACAGAGAACATTGGGTAGGAAGATGGGAAAGAAAGACGCAGTGGAGAGAAGCTTAAAAACGGGGGGAGTCACGGTGACCCATGTGAGGAACGCAAGGGCAATGAAGAGCTTTACCTGAGGGTGGTGGGGTGGCTCAGGCAGCGCTTTGACAGCTCTTTGAGGGTTTGGGACAGTCCTTGAAAAGAAGTAGGGGTCACTGGGGGTTTTAAGCAAAGCATGCGATGAGAGTATTTACGTCTTTAAGCAACCGCCCTCCAGGCCATGTGGAGATTGTCTGGAGGGAGGAAGCAGACCATGCAGGAGATTTTTCCTTGCCTGGGCAGCACTTTAGTGGGAGCAGAGATGGATAAAAATGTTTATTTACAGAGGAAACATAGATGGAGTTGGAGAAGAAGGAAGAAGGGAGAGCCTGCCTTTCTGGCTTAAGAAACAGCAAGACAGAGGTAATAATCTGGACCAAGAATGTGGTTTATGCATTTATTCAAGAAACAGGTACTGAGTACTTGCTACATGCCCAGCACCATTCTAAACGATCGGAGCTGACAGAGAAACAGTGTGTCCAAATATTAGAAGTAATAATGGCTGATATTTGTGATTCCTTAGTATGTCCCAAGCATGATGATATATGATTATATATATGTGTATGTCTGTGTGTGTGTATATATATATATAAATTCACTTAACCCTTACTAAGTTATATAATGGGAATTAGTATTATCCTCATTTTGCAAACGAGAAAATTGAGGCGTAAAATGTTTAAAAAACACAGAGTAGTAAAATCAGGACTGGAACTAAGCACAATGACTCCAGAGTTCACAGTTTTAGTTAATTAATTTATTCATTTATTTTCTTTTTATGGCTGCACTTGCAGCATATGGAAATTCCCAGGCTAGTGGTCGAATTTGAGCTCAGCTACCAGCCTATGTGCCACAGCGACAGCACTGCCAGATCTAAGCCACATCCGTGAACTACTCCGCAGCCTAAGGCAATGCTGGATCCTGAACCCACTGAGTGAGACCAGGGAGGAAACCCACATCCTCGTGGATACTAATCAGATTCTTTAACCTGCTGAGCCACAACACGAACTCCCAGAGTTCCTCCTTTTAAACACTGCACTATACCACAGAACAGAATGCATCGTTGCACAAGTGTGTCTTGAACCAATAGTTGTGGCAAACACCATCCTGTGCTCTCCAGAGTAGGTCAGATAGGAGGAGTTAGGAAGAGATACAGCTGACCCACCTATGGAGACACATTTGCATAATCTTCCAATGGCAGTGGAATTTCATTCTGCAAACACTCAATGTCTGCAAGTTCGCTTATACAGAGCCGACCCCGAAAGGGAAAGAGGAAAAGAAACACCAGATTCGACGGTATGGAAGATTGCTCCTGCAGTTCCAGTCAAGAGGGATTAACCCCAGGCTCAGTGTCAGGTGGGAAGGATGCCTCTCCCGGCAACTTGGCCTCAGTTCCCAAGTGTCCCCCCGAGCGCACCTCTCCCAGAAGAGAGCGTGACTCTTGCGTGAAAGCCCCGTGCTCCCTTCCTCAAGTGATACTACCTCATCAATTGCACAGACGGAAGAACGGAGGCTACTTACATGGCCTCTGGACCAAGAAATCATGTGTGCATTACCCATGTGACATCTCTTTAAGTGACACTGTGCCAGATTATAATTTTGCTCCTATTTATAGGGCAGATTTAAAATTTTTTTTCCTGTTACATTCTGCACTCAAATGGTAGCATCACACACCCCTACTCATGGCATGTAACTTGTAATGCCTTTCCCAGGGGAAGAGACATACCTCCCAATGGCATCGACGTAATGCTCGGCCATGTGACTTGCCTGGGCCTATGGAATGTGAGCAGGCATGAACTTTTCCTTAACTCAGCAGAACCTGAAGAGCCATTCAGTGGCTTCCCCTCGGCTCCTTTGCCATCTACCGTGTCCCAGAAAGGAGTGCTCCTGCAATCTGGATTCCCAGAATGAAGAAGACAAATGGAGGCAACTCGCAAGTAAATCTGGTTAACGTGAGAAAGAAGTAAACCTGGTAGGTAAGCTGTTGAAACTTGGAGGCTGTTTATTATTGTAGGACGATGTAGTCAGAGTTGACTGCTATAAAAATCCATAGCTACTTTTGCCTAAATTTGAACATAAAAGAGTTTCACTCAAAATTCTACCTTCAAGAGGTCCCGTTGCGGCTCAGTGGGTTACAAACCTGACTAGTATCCATGAGGACTCGGGTTTGATGCCTGGCCTCCCTCAATGGGTTAAGGATCTGGTGTTGCTGTGGCTGTGGTGCAGGCCAGCAGCTGTAGCTCAATTCAGTCCCTAACCTGGGCGTGTCCATACACCGCCAGTGCAGCTCTAAAAATAAAGGAAAAAAAATCAATAAATAATTAAATCATAAATAAATAAGTTCTACCTTTAGAAACTAATCCCATGTAAGATGCAACTTCAGGTATTTTTAGGGAGATTCTACTGCCTCTCTTAACTATAAGTGGGCTCAGTTCTCATAATCGGGACAAGTAATGCAAGACCTAAAAACAGGGCAGATTCAACCTCCAAACGATAAACATTGCTTGTGGTGCCTCAAAAAGAGCTCAAAATCTTAACAGGAGTTGGCCCTAGACCCCATTGAGACTATGAGCTCCAGTCATCTGTTCGTCCCTCTTCCTGATGTGCCTGCAGGGTCAGCTTTGGAAATTTTATTGTGAAAGCTTTTCTAAGGGAAAGGGAATGGCAGTAATGACATGTGATGCTTGCTCTCTCTGTCTCTCTCTCTCTCTGTCTCTCTCTCTCTCTCTCTCTCTCTCTCTCACACACACACACACACACACACACACACACACACTTCTTGTCCCTGTTCTCCCTAGTCTTGGTTCCGTGATGAATATCCCATTTTCACTTTTACATACAAACGTCTGGCTGCTTGCCACATTTCTTAGAGTGGAAATCTGATTCATGCTTGCATTTGCCAGAGCTAATGAGCATTTTCTTCGTGGAGTCTGTGCTAACACCCTACAGACACCTTCCTGAACTCCACGTTCTTACATAAGCGGCTGGGGTTTGCAGATTTTAACATCAACTAACTTCAGCCTTGTCAGTAATTCAATCTCTCTCTCACACACACACAGTGAGCAGGCCCACAGGCCACCTGTGATGCAGTGTTTCGGAATGTTCCCTTCCGCATCTGATGTCTGCCCATCAGGTGCGATGGGGCACAGAGAGAAGAACGCAGATCTAGGCATGTGACAAAAGGCAGAAGTGGAATGAGTGCAGCACACCTGAGAGCCAGAGTCCACACTGAGTCAGTGCAAACAACAGCCTGAGGCAGGAGAAGAGGCCAACCGAGGGGGGAAACGGAGGGATTTTTCTCGTAACAAGATGGCTGGCTGCTGGAGCCACGTGCCAACTGTCTCCTCAGCCTTTCGTGTCCTACCACACATGGAGCCACATAAAGAAACAGCCGTGGTGCTCTCCCCAAGCAAGGAGGGTGGTGTCCCCAGCAGTACCAGTGACTTGAAATGAAACAACCAGTCCTAAGAAGATGAGCCCAAATGACATTATATTTGACTTGAGCTCTGACAGACTTGTGTTCACTGGTTTTCTAAGTATTGAATGGAAAGAAAGCGACTCTTTTCCTTCGCACTTTTCTCAGTATTTGTATGCCAGTCTTGCTCATGAGCAGAATTTTTTTTCTTTTCCTTAAAATTTAAACACTCTTTTCCTCCCACCCAGAGCACAGAATGCCAAGTGCTATTCTCTGATCAGCTATTGATGCGGTGCCATCTGTTACCTATGAAGAGTGGTTTCAAGGAAAGCAATGGTGTGGCATCTTTTAGCTTAAATTGTACCAGGCAACTTCTTCTTCCAAAGTGCTAGACGCAAACCTGTTTGTTCCCTGTCTGCCACCATGACTTGTGTTTTATTTTTTATTATTTATAATTTACATGTAAATGGATTCACAAAATGTAATAGAAATTTGCATTTGAGTTGATAGGTTGAGCAGAAGGTTTTAAAACCCTTATTTTCCTCAATCAAGAGGTTTTCATGGGCATGCCAGTCACCCAAATGAGCTTTCTACAAAACACCATTTCCCAGAAGTCGTCTCAACTTATTTCTGGCAACGTTAACCCTTGGTGGGTTAACATTTCTGAAGTTCCCACTGTGGCACAGTGGAAACAAATCTGACTAGTATCCACAAGGATGCAGGTTTAATCCCTGGCCTCTCCCAGCGGGGCAGGGGTCGGGCGCTTCCCTGAGCTGTGGTGTAGGTCGCAGATGCGGCTCAGATCCAGAGTTGCTGTGGCTGTGGTGTAGTCTGCAGCTCTGATTTGACCCCTAGCCTGGGAACCTCCATATGCTGCAGGTGCCACCCTGAAGAGACAAAAAAAAATTAGTTTGATGCCAAGGACATCCTTCAAATTGCAGGTCAAACTAGAAGTTTGATGGAATGTTATCCTAGGAATAATTAGACATTTTAAACATGTGGCAGTGAATGAACATCTGCTCTTATTTCACATGATGAAATTTCTACTTTCCTACATTTATGGCTTTCCCCATCTCTGTTAACACAACCATCTACTTTATATGACTATGTATATATAATGAATGAAGATATACTCTCTAATTATGTTTCCTTTGTTTTCAAGGAATAGAAATATATTAAGCCAAATCAAGAATGAGGTTTTTTTTTTTTTTTAAATCATAAACATGGTAATTCACTGAACATTCTGAAGTAGAAAACAAAGCACCATTGTATCAAGCAGGAGCCATGACAAGGAAGCCCGAGATTACGACGACTCTTTCTCTCGAGTTTAACAGTGTCTACCACACACACATATTGCATAACCTCTACATGCCAGGCCCTGTCTACACAGCAGAAATGGGCAATTGTCTCTGTCCTCTTGGAACCTACAGTTCAGCAAGGACCACAGACATTAACCAATTATTTAAAATATTTTTTAAATAGCAATATTGTACAAAGCAGAATAGAGCCCAACAGATTTTGACAGAAGAGCAAACGCTTCTGAGAAGTAAAGTTGAGGTTGAAATCTTAAGAGTAAGTGAAGGTAACTGGGCAGGTGATGCTATGAACTTTCGATGAGAAACTCATGTATTTGACATGTCGGCTTTGTTCTTCTGCCCTGGCGATTTCTTCTGCCTATTTATAAGTTTTGCACAGACCCAAAGCATAGAGTACTTCGAATCTGGAAATTATGCAGCCATGAGGCTACTGCAGGCAGATTATGGTTTCTGTTGCTAGAGTGGAGGGTTTGGCTAATATTTGGTGTTGCCACTGGTGCAATCAGCCTCAGAAGGGGAGTGGAGCAGGGGGGGGTCTTCAAGCAAAAGGCTGCAGCTGTGAAAGGAAGGATATGCAAGAAAGCAAGTGGATCGTGTCAGGGGACCTGACTGACAAGTCTTGAACGCAGAGGACTGCATGCACACACACAGATAGGCGCTGTCTCGTGGGCTATGCTCTTGGTCATTCCGTACAGGTGGTGAGCAGTTGTACACACCCTCCACCAGCTTCCTGGATGATTACTGCAGAGCATGGGGCGGGAGCTGAGGCACCAACCGTCGTAGCTACTTAAATACATCTGACGTCCCTGGGAAAGGAATTCATCTCCTTGCCTCGACTAGCTACCCCTATGGGAACGACCACTGCTGTTCCGAAGAGAAGTATGCTGAATGCTAAAGGACTTGGATGTTCACAATAAAGTTTCTCTATCAGTATTAATCTAGTAGTAAACGGTTGGGTTCTAGATGCAGACCCCAGTGTGAATCCAAATACTATAAAACCTACATGACATGGTTAAACCAGAAGATTCTTCATTCATAAAATTGAGATACTACCTATGAACCACTTAAGATATAATAGACTACCCAAAATAATAGTGGCCTGAATACATATGGATTAAACAGTCTAAAAGAAGTACAGCTGTAAACAGTCTAAAGCTTACGGTAGGGTGGCTCCAGGAAGTCATCTAGAACCTAAGATCCTTCTATCTTTCTGCTCCTCCACGGCCAGCAGTGGCTTCCACCCTTGAGCCACCATGCTCCATGCTGGCTGCCGAATTATTAGGTATCACATCTGTGCTCTGAGAGTAAAAAGGAGAAGGTGGGTGTAGAGAGTGGGCTCAAAAAGAAGCATCTCCCAACAGCCTAAGTTCCACAAAACAGACCTGTACACATCTCCTTGGCCAGAACTCAGTTCCACAGCTGCGTGAAACTACCTGGCTGGAATGGAAATGGAGCCTTCCAGCTCACATTTAGTCACGTTAGATAAACTTGGGGTACAAAAGAGGAAAGGGAAATAAGATTAGTAGGTAACCATCAGTCTCTGCCATCATGTTCCTCATAGGATTATGGTGCATATTAATTGAGTTAATACGTCTTAAATTCTCAGCACAGAACCTGTTCCATTCTCAGCACCCAGAAGCTACCATTATTACTGTTAGCCAATTGCCAGGGACATAAGATTCTATTATTTAAAACTCATTAAAAATTATCTATAGTTCTGGAATGTGTAAATTCCTTTTTTTCTATTTGGCACTGATTAAATTTTTAAGGAAATGATTTTTTAAAGTCATCAACAAAACGAGTAGGAAAAACCGTCTAAGCCAGTAGTTAAAAATTATACTTGGGAGAGCTTATAAATTTATTTAATAAAAGATCCAAAGCTGGGAAACTGCAGAAAGCTAAATATATAGGGGAGGAAAATCGCTTCCTTGAATAACTTAGAAAAAAATGGTAATAGAATGCAGGTTCTTTCTTGTACTTCACAGATTTTCACACAGTTCAGCACAAGTGCTTCTGTGGGTGGAGAATGAAAGGGAAGCAGAAGTGTTCCCGTTCTTCCTTAGATGTCTTTAGTCTCTGCTCACTGACTTTTCTATTTTCTCTCTTTTTCTCTAAGTCTCCATTTCCTTTCTCCTTTTCTCTGCATTTCCCCTAGGATACTTATGTCACACTCCTTTGCGACATTTTTGAGGTCTGATGCAAATCTTCATCAACGTTCTTTATTCCTGTTTTAGAGGATGCGTCATCCTGAATCACTGTTCCAGTCAAGAGTGAGTGCCAAGTTCTCTCAGTGCTAATTCTCTTTTTTAATGCGCTCTCAAAACTAAAATGGAAATATTCTGCTAGGAACGTAGTAACGAAATGGGGTTTCAGCATCACAGACCTGGGTGTGTGCCACTCTAGGGGAACTGAGTTAGTTGTTATCAACCTCACCTTCCCTTTCCTTGAAACGGATGTAACAACAGCATATGTTACATAAGGACTCTTGTTAAGGACTGAACACGGTAATGTGTATAACGTCATAGCACAAGAAACATGGAGCCACTGTTGGCTCTGATAATAATAAAGATAATAATGAAACTAGACACAGAAATACCAAGGTCAAGCTCCGGTACCTATAAAATCGTTGTTACATAATAATTACTACACTCTGAGTACGAAATTTCTACATGGAACAAAACAAAAACTAAAAAACAAATATGTTGCATTTGATTTGTCTATTGGGTAAATTTTGCTGATAAAATTGTGTGAATTGTCCAACATCTGTCCTTGTGGCTATAGTTCAAACGTCAGTACCGTTAGGCATTTTCTGTATAATGAAATTCAGTGTCTTACTCTCAGCCCTCCACCGTTTGTTCTAACTCAGAAATACATCATCTCTATTTAATTCTTGTCTTATATCTTAAATCATTTCCTTATTGTTCATACTTCTCCAGACAGAATAATCCAGACTTTATCAGGTAATAGGTACAGTATGAGTCCTCACTGATCTACCCTTAGTGTAATTAATGCGGACGTGTTTGTTCTTTGCCCGACTGTGTGAAATACATGCTCCACTCACTCCCTCCTTCCAAAGCACAGATGGTGTTCTAATGGTCCTTCTCCCAAGGCACTGACATATCTTGTCAGAATTTCCCTATCTGATGGATATTTTTAAAAATCTGATGAAAAGGAAAGCTCTTTTATCTTTAAAAAATGTACACATGTTCCTATGCATTGACTATGTCCCCTCTGAAATTCTCGCTAAAATCTTAACCCCCACGGTGATGGTGTGAGGAGAGGGGACCCTTGAAGAGGTGATGCAGGTGGAGCCTTCAGACATGAGATTAGCGCCCTAATGAAAGAGACCTGAGGGCGCTCTGGAGGCTCTTCCACCTCCAGAGGATTAAACAAGAAGCGGGCCAAGGAGATGGCCTTTCTAGACCACGCTGGAACCCTGGTCTCAGACTTCCAGCCCTCAGAACGGTGAAAAGTAGGTATTTCTCATTTGTAAGTCACACAGGTTAAGATACTGCATTACAGCAGCCCAGACAAACTAAATGCCAAGTGGCTTTTCTCTTCTCCCTTCTCTTTTGCCCTTTTTTCTCCCCAGAAGCTATGCCTTTGAAAGACTGGCTCTTCAAACCCCACATATGCTCCCACTCCTTCCTGCCGCCCGCACTCTGATCTACCGGGCACACGCGGTATTTCCAGACCTCCCAGCATGGCTTAGTCTTTCTGGTGAGGCCAATTCAAGCTCCAATCTCCTCTCTCCCAGGATGGTTCCAGGCCCTCTGTTTGCTGCAAGGTCTTGCTCTAGGAGGTGCTGGGATGGAGTACGACAGACTCCAGGCTGGATTTTGCCATTTCAGATTTTTGCCTTAGAATTTATATGAATGTTATCACTCCCTATCTCTAAATTAGGCTGAAGGTATCACTGTGGCAGAGTTTTTTTTATTTTTTCCTCCTCGACTCATATTGTTTTTGGAAGAGATGTTCAGAAACAGGGACACAGGCAGCCACCACTGTCTTCAGCTATCTGGAATTACTCAGAGAAAACTCAACTAGAATTCAGAGGATGGACTGGAAGAGAGGCTTTAAAAAATGGATGGACTCGTTGGGAAGCTATTCAATAGTGTAAGTTAACTGTAACACGGGCCGCAGTTAACTCTGTAGATGAAGAGGACATGGTGGGTTCAGCTGAGATGAACTCTGGTACCGGCCAAGCAGTGGAAGGCGGAAGGGCAGCTCTGTGCTTCCAGTTTAGACACTGAATGTCACTACGGTAGAACCATTCTGAGATAAAACAGGATGAGGGTTGACTTGGGCAGATGGAAAGCATATGAGGAGTTTAATGAACTCAGTTTCAGAGCTAGGAGTTTGGGATGCCTGAGAAATATCCAGATGGATTTGCTCACTGGGGCTTTAGAAAGCACAAAAAATATTGTAACAAAAGATAGAAATCTGGGAGTCTACAACATAAAGCTGATAGGAGGAGCTAGGTTCATTTGGGGGGCTTTTCAAGGAAGAGGGAGTGGAAAAGAGAAGAGGAAAGGATGCTAAGATGAAAGCATCACTTTCACTGACAGTGTAGCCAAAGCAAGAGAAGCCAGTGACGAGAGCACTGAGGAGAAGCCAGTGAGTCCAGGTTGGGGGCAGGGGGGACGGAAGAGGCTGGAAGCTGAGGGTGAATTCACTTCCTTGGTAGAAGGGCTGCTCCACTTTCTAGGTATTCAACAGAAACTAGAGAAGGAAGTGAAGGTGTAAGTATCAAGTTGCTTGAAGACTTAAGATCTACTGAAGTAGAGGCCATTGGTGCTTGCAAAGCATATCTCAGAAGCTGGTGAGGGTGAGCGTCAGATTACAGCGCGTTGAGGGATGAGGAAGAGGAAAAGAAGTGGAGACGGGAGGAGTTCCCATTGTTGCACGGTGGAAACCAATCCCACTCGTAACCATGAGGTTGTGGATTCCATCCCTGGCCTCATGCAGTGGGTTAAAGATCCCGCATTGCCGGGGTGTAGGTCCCAGACGTGGCTCAGATCCTGCATTGCTGTGGCTGTGGTGCAGGCCAGCAGCTGTAGCTCTGATTCGACCCCTAGCCTGGGAAGCTCCATGTGCTGTGGGGACCACCCTAAAGAGAAAAAAAGAGAGAACTGGAGACAGGAAGTACAGACCTTTTATCTACAGTGCCTCATCTATCTCAGCCCCTGAAGAACACAGCAAAGGCAATAATTAAAATAATGCACCTAACAAAATTCTCATGTATTTAGCACCCCTGATCTGCGGCACTTTTGATGACAGGTGTGCCTACCTTCTCTTCCATTTTCAATGGAAAGTTCCTATATGTAAGGATGTATATCTCTAAATCATATTTGTATCATGCCGTAGTGATCACCTACAATAAATTACTAAGGATCTGTTGCCCAAATGAATGAACCAATGAAAGAAAGAGCCAAAGCTCGACTGTTTCAAATTCTAGACATAATACGTGGTCTCTGTTTCCAGGGGCCACTTCCTATGAGAACAGTGAGCCTCTAATTTGACACAGTGAAGAGATTCCGACTCTTAACTTAGGAGATGTGAATGACAGTCCCTGGAAGCCACAGCAGAGGAGTCATTAGGATGCACAGGAGACTGACAACCAGCTGAGGCCTGTAAGTGGCCATTCCAACAGCCTTCCTCCGAAGGGGGCTTTCACATCCTAACATGCTTCACCATGTGTCTGTCCTTGAACAAGTAAAGAAATATTTTTTCATATGTAGCTACCCACAGGCACTTATTTAATTTTATTATTGCTCTCTGCAGTGCTGCCAGGCAAATATTCTTTGAGCCCATTTTGATTAATAACACAGTTTGCATTTACATTTGATTTCCAAGCCCATCTGAAAATGAGACTCCAGCGTGGACCTCCAGGCCTTCCCCACATCAGCTCTGTTTTAAAAGGAAGGCTCTGATTGATACAGGCTTCAGAAAACACACCACTGAGCACGAACACAAAAGCAACAGCATGTGGACAGAGCTGCAGAAAGGAAAATAACCCAGAATAAATGTGCTAGAGTTGAGTTTTTAAGGGGAAAGAACCAAAGGATAAACATGGACCAAAATATCCAATGCAAGATGTCATCACCTTTTTGCCTTTAACCCCAGGTGTGACTTCTAATATAGGGCAACAAGTTTTTTGAAAGCCAAAGAAAGAAGTACAGCAAAAATGTTTTTGGTTCCACTGCAACCCTAGCATCTGGACATATTTCATTTCTCCAGCTGGCTGAAGGCCAGATCCTTAGTATTTGCCTGAAATTGGCTTGAATCCCTTAAATTCACTGTAATTATTTGGATAGAGATGTGGTAGACAAGTCTACATTTCTCCTCCCCATTTCAGCTTAATCCTCACTCTCCATACAAAATTATGCTTCCTATGTGTGCAATCCTTTGTTCTATCCCCAAGTTCCACACAGATACCTTTATTCTCTCAAATTCTTCCAACCCAAGGTGACGTGTAGCTCAGATTTTACTCAAGACTTCGGACATAACAAGGAGAGAGGTAGGTTTACTTAGCTGAACAGAAGGACAAAGGACCTAACATTGATTTTTAGGCACCTCTGGCCTTAAAACTCCTGAACTTATCTAGGAATTTGTGGTGACCATTTTTCCTGCTAGGATTTTAGCCCTGCACCATACTGCTAACCCTCTCTTCTCAAACCAAGCTCATTCACCCATAGCTCCCACCCAAGGTTCAGATAATTTCTGCAGCAGAACAGTTTAGCTAGCCTTGCCTTTATCACTAACCATCTGCTCATGCCCAAAGGGCCTCATCCTTGTATTTATGACCCAGCACAATTCCTCTCTCCCCATAAAGCATTCTGTGCCAGCCCTTAAAGTGATATGTGTTTTTCTTCTTCTGCTACTTCAAACTAAAGCTTGTATGGCTTGGGCTTTCCATTATGGAAATTATGCACTAATGTCATCACATTCTCATCAAAAATAAAAAAGGGAGGAATTCCCTGGTGGCATACCGGGTTAAGGATCCCATGTTGTCCCTGCTAAGGCGCAGGTTCAATCCCTGGCCCGGGAACTTCTTCATACCACAGGGGCAGCCAAAATTAAATAAATAATAAAGAGATATAAGGATATTTTTATGTCTGTTGTTTTCTTCCCTGAAAGGATTGATTCTAGCATTACACATTTTGTGCTAATCTCTTCCAGAAGTTCCCCCAAAAACCTGGTTAAAGGAAAAGCAGAAACCTTCAGTTCGAGTGCCTTCCCTTGCCGCGCTCAGCCTGCATCTTGGTTCACCGGATCCAGAAGGCTCCTTATATCCTTGTGACGGTTAATCGTAGGTGCCAACTTGCCGGGGCCGGGGGTGCCCAGCTATGTGGTCAAACGTAATTCTGGATGTGAGGGTGTTTTTGGGTGGGATTCATGCTTCCATCCGTCGGCTGAGTAAAGCAGATTCAGTGTGCAGAGCACTGGTATCACGTTAGTCAGACTCGTGACGTCGTCCTTATCTGGAGGTTAAGTGTGGTTTGAGGACATATGCCTATGGGCGTCAGTTCGAAACGTGGTAGACTTGTGATGGTTAATTTTATGTGTGTCAGTATTTTTTTTTTTTTTAAGATTTTCTCTGGGACGTTCCGTTGTGGTTCATCAGGTAAAGGATCCAGTGTTGTCACTGCTGTGGCTCAGGTCACTGTAGTGACACCGGTTCAATCCCTGCCCCGGGAACTTCCACATGCTGTGGGGAAAAAAAGAAAAAAAAAAGATTTTTTCTTTCTAACACTTATCTATTTTGATCAAGCAAAAATTTTTTTAACAGCCCCAAATATACTCGGTATATTTTGCATCTGATTGGAAAGATACACAATTCTGTTAAATAAAAGGTTTTCAAAACACACCTTTTAAACCCACTACACCTTTTCACTTTACACAAGGCTGCGTTGAGACCTTTAGAATTTCTTAAAATTGTGGTCTCTCCTCTCCACTCCCATGATACCCAACACTGTTCATCACGCTTGATTTTCAATTTTTAAAAAATCCCCAGGGTTCTGAGGTGTTTGGTCAAACATTAGTCTGGGTGTATTTTGAGTGTGACTTTTAAGGAAATGGACATTTGAGTCAGCAGATGGAGTAAAGAAGATCGCCCTTCCATAATGCGGGTGAGCCTCCTCCAATCAATTGACGTGAACAGACCAAAAAGCTAAGAGTGCTCGACCGTGACCTGATTGCTTGAGATCAAACGTTGGCTCTCCTGGTTCTCTGTCCTTTGAAGTTGAAATGGAACTTCCACTAGCCATTGGAACAACCTCATGACAGTATTATAATTTTTTTTCAGCTTTTCCCTCACCCTTTTTTTCTACCCAAATCATACATACACACTCAAAAATTCCTCTATTCTAGATTCACATAGTTTCAAGAGCCAGCTCCCCAGACGAGCTCTCCCTGTTTTCACCCAAAAGTACTAAAAAGCCCTCCGGTGCAACATTTCAGAGCTTCACCACTGCTTTATCTCCTCCTAGTCATTACAACGTGGACATTCACTGTGCAGCAGTATTAACTCTGAGGATTTAAGATTCTGACTTGCACTGTCAGCTGCATTCTGTTTGTGAGCATTTGACTTACAAAGAGCTCCTAGGCGACTGAAAAAGGCAATGGGAGAGGGAAGAAAAGGGGGGAGGTCTATTTGAGACTATTTTAAAAAATGTCAGCAAAGTCTGAGCATAGATAGGCATCACCTGGACAAGTTTAGGCAGCCGTTTTGATGGAAATCTCACCTGGCATTGGTGAGAACTGCTCATGAGGCTCCCCAGCACCAAGAACACAATGAGCTTTTGCTCAAGAGGCATCAACGGCCTGCAAGCCTTTGCTTGTCTCACTCTCTGCTTCCTGGCACAGGAGACTGGAGTTCAGCCGCCCCCTGGGGCCATCACCGCGGAGGTAGACGGCTGATGTGGAAGTCAGACACTGAAACTTGTCTCCTCCTCTTTGCGTTCCTGCCACAACAGTCTAATTCTGCAGGCACTGGGCATGCTTCTGACTGACGAGGGGAAGGACCACACACGAGGAGGCTCACATTCAGTATTTCATGGTAACGTCTCACTGCATAAAGCACCTGCCTTCCCCACTGCATGCAGTCCCAGCAAGCGGTGGACACGCCAGCGACCAAGTAAGAAGCAAAGTGAGAGGCGGGAGAGCTGCCACATCCATGCACATCCTTAGAGAGATCTACAAAAAGGGATAGAGGAGTAGAAACGTGCAAATTTTACATTCCTCAATTATTTGGTTATTTCTGCCCCTTCTCGCCAACAAATATGTGTTATGTGCCTGTATGTGCTCTTTAAGAATATAGATAAGTCCACAGACAATTTTAGAAGCTTCTGTTACAAGGTCTAATCCTCAAGATCATTTTAGGAGAATTTCCTGCCTGATAAATATTCAAAAAAATCTATGTGAACTAATCACAAACCACTTATCTAGTGGGTATTTTTATATTCTAGATTCATTTCCACTGCACCAAAACGGGAACTCCAGTACTCTTAGTCTTAAACCCAAGTTTCCAACAGAGCTTTGGTTACCATTTGGTAGAGAGAGATGTATCTTTGGGGGCAGATGGGATAAAGCTGTGATAGAAATTTGTTGGCCTTCTGGTCCACATAGCCCAAAGTATTTACATCTGGCCTTTTACAGAAAAGGTTACTGACCTCTGCCAACTAGGGGGTGAACTTTACCCATAATAAGGAGGAAAACTTCAGAAAAGGACTAAATGCATACATTTTAAAATATAGGAATATGCATATAATAAAAGAGTGTTGGAGGTCTGAATGGAAGACTAATATGCAACTGTTAATACAGTGTGATAAGTCAGAAATACTGCAACTCAAAATGGGAAGAGAAGAGAGGGAAAAGGAAGGAAATATAAAAAGTTCCTTGTTTTACAGGCAATACGTGGATGCTAAAGAGTACTTACAAAATTTTTAAAAAAAATGTGACAAATTATGTGGCCAAGTGTTAAATAAAGAACACTCAAAAAATTACCACTAGGTTCATGCTTACCACTAGAAAAAAATTTACACCTTCCTATATACCCCCCATTTTTTTTTTAAATCCAAGAGCAGACTATATGCAGCTTATGTAGAAAAGATCTCATAGAGCAACCCGTGCAATGAGTAGACTGTACGTACCTCAGAGAATGGAGACCAAACGTGACAGTCACAAAACTAATTGTGGATGGGCTTCCTTCACTAAATCAGTTTGCTAGGGTTGCCATAACAAAATGCCACGAACTAGGTGACTTTATACAACAGAAATTTACTTCCCCAAAGTCCTGGAGGTAGAACTCCAAGATCGAGGTCTCGGCAGGTTTGGTCTCTTCTGACCTTGGTGTGTGGTGGTGCCTTCTCTCTGTGTTCTCACCTGGTGCTTCTTCTCTACATGAGCGTCCCCGGTGTCTTTGTGTCCTAAGAGCCTCATTTTATAAGGACACCATCAGATTGGGTAAGGGCCCACCCTTGCAGGCTCATGTCAACTTAATCTGCTCCTTAAAGGATCTATCTTCAAATGTCCTCCTATTCTATACAATGGAGGTTGGAACGTCCATGTGAATTTTGGGGGAACACAATTCAGCCTAAAACACTCACCCATTAAAAGAAAAAAAGATGTTCTAGTTGACACACAAATAACCTCCCAATGGACTTCATTCAAGTTTGAAAGTTGATTTAAGAAGAGAAAAAAATTCTCTGAACAAACTGACAAAAAAGCACCAGGCCCAGGGGTTTTTACAGAGACATTTTACCAAACTTCCAAAGACCAGACAGTCCTAATACTCTATAAAAGTACTGCAGAACATTCATAAGGAAGAAAAACTTAATTCATAAAACTTCCCCTTTATGAAACAAGAATAATAATCTTATTTAAGCCAGAAGGCGAGTACAAAGGAAGAAATTTAAAGATGAACTGTACTCATAAATATTGCTGAAAAAAATTGAAAAAATTTTAGAAAGCAGAGTCCAGCACCACATGAAGAAAATAACACACCATGACCAAGCAGGATTTACTCCTGGAATGCAATATTAGAGTTAAGACTAGGAAATCTGTTAATATCATAGACCTTACTTTGAAGTCTAAGGGGACTCATGATTATCTTCATCGGTGCGGAAAATATCTTTGATGAAATTTAACATCTACCTCTTGCTTTTAAAAAAAACTCAAGAAAATGGAAATTGAGACATAGATATTTTCTTAAGATAGGAATTTGGTACACACATACACACCTAAGTTATCCTATTTGAAGGGGAAACACCACATGCATTTCCACTATCTCGTTTACTGGTTGATATTGTACTAGAACTATCAGTCAATACTACTGGACAAGAGGAAGCTGACAAGAGAAAAATAATGAATAAAGAAGTAGGAGTTCCCGTCGTGGCGAAGTGGTTAACGAATCCGACTAGGAACCATGAGGTGGCGGGTTCGGTCCCTGCCCTTGCTCAGTGGGTTAACGATCCGGCGTTGCCGTGAGCTGTGGTGTAGGTTGCAGACGCGGCTCGGATCCCGCGTTGCTGTGGCTCTGGCATAGGTCGGTGGCTACAGCTCCGATTCAACCCCTAGCCTGGGAACCTCCATATGCCGCGGGAGCGGCCCAAGAAATAGCAACAACAACAACAACAATAACAACAACAAAAGACCAAAAAAAAAAAAAAAGTAATGTTACAGATAATATGATAGTATACCTGAAAATTGCCACACAAGTAATGAAAAAAACAACTCAGATAGTAAAATAATTCAATGAAGTAACAAAGTATAAAATTAACATATAAAAATCAAAAGTATTCATATAAGCATGTAATAACTAGTTAAAGATATAAAGGTGGAGAAAAACCCATTTAAAATCTTATCAAAAGATAGAGCCCTTGGGACTAGATTTAACATGAAATGTATAAAATCTCTATGAAGAAAATTGTATAACACTTCCAAAAGTCACAAAAACAGACTTGAAAATTGAAAAGATGGAGTTCCTGTAGTGCCTCAGCAGTTAATGAACCTGAGTAGTATCCACGAGGACCCAGGTTCAATCCCTGGCCTTGCTCAGTGGGTCAAGGATCTGGCATTGCCATGAGCTGTGATGAAGGTTGCAGACGTGGCTTGGATCTCGCATTGCTGTGGCTGTGGTGCAGGCCTGCAGCTGCAGCTCCAATTAGACCACTACCCTGGGGACTTCCAAATGCTGTAGGTGTGGCCCTAAAAAGGCCAAAAAAAAAAAGAAAAAATGAAAAGACATTTTCTCTCCTTGGATAGACTATCTCAAACATGAAGATTTCAGTTCTCCCTCAGTTCATATGTAAAATTAATGCCATTCCAATAAAGAGGCAAACAAGCTTTTTTTGCAGTTACACAAGTTGCTATTAAAGTTTGTATAAAAAAAATGCAAGAATAGCATATGGGAAAAAAGGCTAAAGAAAATTTATGAGGAGGGAACTGTCTGTAGCAGATATTAAAACATATTGTACTGAGTCTCTTAGAAGTGTGGTACTAGTGAATTGATAGACAAATGGATGAGTGGATTAGACTACAGAGTCCATAATTAGGTGCAAATTCATCCTTATAACTTATATGGGAAAAGAATCTGAAGAAAAATGGATATATGTGTGTATGTGTGCGTGTATATATATATATATACACACACACACACAACTGAATCATTTGCTATGCACCTGGAACTAACACGACATTGTAAATCAGCTCTACTCCAATAAAATTTAAAAAATAAGAAACAAACTCAAGCCTCAGTGACCCAAATACTCTCTTGTTACAATCCAGTGCAGGTCAACTGTCTCTCTTTGGTGGTAGAGATTAAAGGATTGTCCCAGCTGATACGAAAAAGGAGCAGGCAACTGCCGCTAGAACTAGGATGCATCTGAACTGGGCATCCAAAATTCCAGAATTACAGGTTTGCGCTCATCGTTTCATTAATCTGGAAGTGATGTGGACCCTGCATTTTACGTGCTTGAATTTTTTGGACAACATATATTGGCTATGATGAGAGCGTACAATATTAGTGAGAAAAATTAAGTCACAGAACTACTTACAATATATTACATCTTATAGGACTTGAAAATGTGAAATGAAAGAGTATGTTGCTTAGAAATATACAAATGTAATAATACTGTCTGGTAAAAAGCAGAGAAATAGCAAACATGAAATTTAAGCCAGTAGTCAGCTCTGGGGCTATCTCCAGGTGAATGCAATGGTATTCACAGCGTTCGTTCTTTCTGTTACTGTATTTTATATCTCACCATGTTGTATTCTTTTATATGCATTAAGTATGCTAGTAAAAAAAAAAGTGTAGTAGTGGTGCATTGATAGGCAAACGGGGATTAGTGGATTAGAAAAGAAAATCTATAATTGGATGCAAATGGCCATGGAAATTTAATATATGAGAAAGAGAGCATTCCAAATCCCCAATTAAAGATGATGTTTTTAGTAAATGTCATGGGTCATCTAAGAAGCCATTTGGGGGAAAAAAAAGATAAAATTAGATCCATACTGTATCTCACACCATAAACAAGAATAAACTCCAAATGCATTAGGAACATTAATGAAAAGATTACACCACATAATAAGAGAAAAAGACAAATCCCTCTTTGACCTCGTCACAGGGAAAGGCTTTCTAAGTATGACTCAAAATGCAGAGGCAATAGGAAAAAGACAGGTACGTTTGACAACATACTTTTTTAATTTGCATGAAAATAAACCCACCATAAACAAAGTCTAAGAAAACTAACCAATGAGGAAAAACCATTCATAGCATGTACCACAGACTGAGGGCTAATATTCCAAATGCATTTAAAAAAAAAAAAAAAAACTTAAAAGGAAAAATACAAATACTCAGTTAAAATGACAAAAAGTTGCAGACGTGGCTTGGATCCTGCCTTGCTGTGGCTCTGGCATAGGGTGGCAGCTACAGCTCTAGCCTGGGAACCTCCATATGCCACGGGTGCAGCCCTAAAAAAAGCAAAAAAAAAAAAAAAAAATGATGAAAAACATGAATAGATAATTCTCAAAGAAAAAAAAAAAGAAAAAATTCTCCTTGAAGTTCCCAGTGTGGGTTAAGGACCTGATGTTGTTTCTGTGAGTATGCAGGGTCGGTTTCAATCTCTGGACTCCCTCAGTGGGTTAAGGATCCGGCATTGCCGCAAGCTGCAGCAGAGGTCACAGATGCGGTTTGGAACCAGTGTTGTGGCTGTGGCATAGGTAACAGCTGCAGCTCTGATTCGACCCCTGACTCAGGAACTTCCATATGCTGCAGGTGAGACTATAAAAAGAAAGAGAAATTCCCCTCAAATCCATCTGCCTACAGAACAGAAACAAACTCATAGACATAGAGAACAGACTTGTGGTTGCCAATGGGAGGGGGAGGGTGTGGGAAGGACTGGGAGTTAGGGCTTAGAAGATGCAAACTCTTACACTTAGAATGGATAAGCAACGAGGTCCTAGTGCATAGCAAGGGAACTCTATCCAGTCTCTTGTAATAGAACATGATGGAGGATACTAAGAGAAAAAGAATATACATATACGACTGGGTCACTTTGCTGTATGGTAGAAATTGGCACAACATGGTTAATCAACTATACTTTAATATATATATTTTTAAATATAAGGAGAAAATGTTCAAACTCACTTTGAGAGAGTTGCAAATTAAGATAATGCCAAGATGTCATTTTTGATCTATCAGAGGCTAGAAAACATTTTAAATACAACTGGACATTGCATCAGTAAAACTATGGGGAAAAAGGCACTCATACATGGCTGATACCAATGCAAATAGGTACAGCCCTTCTAAAAGGAAATTCAACAATGCCTAACAAAAGCATGTATGCACATACCTTTCATACCAACAATCACACTTTTAGGACTCTACCCTGAAAATGCAGTTCCAGTAATACAGAAATACATATGTACAAGGTCAATCTTTGCAGCTCTGTTTGTAATCACTTAATGTTGCAACAACCTAAATGTCCATACTTAGGGAAGTTGTTTGAGTAAACGCTAACAAATCTATACCATGGATTCATAGGCAGCTTTGGTAAGAAAATTAAGAAAATACTTGTGAACCGATGTGGAATGATTTCAAAAATATACTATTAAGTGGGAAAAAAAACAAAGCATGAAGAGCATGCAAACTTCACTTAAGAAAGAAAAGGAATATAAGAAAACGCACATGTATATATTCATCTGTGCAAAATAAATGCTGGAAGGATAACCAGAAACTAAAAACAGCTGATTACCCACAAGGACAGGCTAAAAAGCACTCTAAGTGGAGAATGGGAATGAGAACGAGGCAGCAGGAACAGAAAGAAGTCATGCTTCTCTCTGCCATTCATATATTTATGAATATGTAAAATATATATATATATATATTTGCATAACTCTGACCCAGAGACCCATAGTAAAGTATTACATACCTAAAAAAGAAAAAAAGAAAAAATACAACCAAAAGGGCTAAGAACCCAAAATAGAATACAAACACTAACGAATGAACTCTAAATTAATTACAAATATTCAGTAACCACATTTGTTTGTAGTAGGGAAGAGATATGGAAGAGAAAATTACCCTGGGTAACTTTGGAAAACAGTGTCTAAACAGGATATAGCAGGACCAAAAAGTGTTATCTAGTTGATAAAAATGTTTTTCACAGGGATATGAGTTAGTAGTTCAGAAACTATGTATACACTAGATTCAAACTAATAGGTAAATTTATAGTAGGTAATAAGAGGCAGGCTTCTCACTGTTGGGGTAAGATGCTCAAAAGTGGCCAAGGAAGAAAGCTAAAAAAATGAATTATTGTTATTAGATTGGAATTCAATATCTCACTGAAAATTCATGGTTTTAATATACATGGAAGTAGATGGATACATAAACAGATATTTGAGTGTGTCTGAATTAGTATACCTACACACATATACATATGTATATATACATATACTTTTATTATTAAATTATAATAAATATACTTATGTATTATAATATATGTTATATTCCCTACTTCTGTCTGAAAATAGAGCCAAAAGCAATGACATTCCAAAAGCAAATGAGAACACACAGTGCCCGGATCTTAGTTTATAAACACTATTCTCCAATAAAAGATCCTTAGAGAAATAGTTTGTTCAGGACTGGGGCAATGAAAATTCAAGATAAAACTGAAAATCATATATAATCAGATGTTATGAAAGTGTTCAAAACAATAAATGGAGCCGTGTCAAAAACATAGGTGCCAATCGGAAGGAGTTCCTAATAGCCAAAGCCAGAATAATTTGAGCCCCCACCCTCAGAAAAAAAAAGATAGTATTAAGTTATAACCCATAAATGAGTCTGCAGTGATACAAATAATCAATTAAATATATGAAGATACAACTTTTTAATACAAAATTCCAATTAAAAATACAGAGGGAAATACAAAATCGCCATTGGCGAACCCACAATACTAACTGTTACAGACAAGAGCGACAGATAGATGCTACAATTATTGATCAAACATTTGAGGAGAAAGTAGCTTTGCATAGTTTCAAAGTGGCACCCAAATATATTCCCTACTGCAAAGGGAAAGAGAGCAACTTCCTAGTGGGAGAATCAGGCAGAAGTTTGGTCAACATCCCCAGTAATCAAACTTATCAATATCATAAACTCCATGATATGATGCATTGAGAAGGACACAATATCATTTCTTGCCAAAAATGGATAACCTCAATTCGATCATGAGAAAACTTCGGACATCCATAAATTGAAAAAGATTTGACAAAATCATTGATCAATAGCCTTCCGCAGTGTCAAGACTGGGAAGGACAAGAAAGGACTGTTCTGAAAGATAAGGACAGACTGAGAATCTATCACAACCTGCCAGCGATTACAGAGAAACGAAATTTAAAGCAAAATGGGATCCTGATGGAATTCTGGAACAGACAGAAAACATGAGGGAAAAACTGGTCAAGTTCAAGTAAGGTCTTGAGTTCAGTTAATAATATTTTTACACTAATGTTTATGTCCTTTATTCGTAGTTGCAATATGGTCAAGGGTAAGGAAATTCTGTGCTATTTTTGCAAATTTTCTGTAAGTCTTAAAAGTACTTCAGAATAAAAAAAAAGTTTTTTATGATTGGACTCTTGATTTACCCGAACGGCAATGTCCGAAATGAATCTAACTGACTCTTCTTGCATCCCAGAGCATTGGAACTACCCTACACTTCATCTGGTAAAAGTCCTGGTTGCTTAGCTTTCTCTTTGAGTGTCTACACTGCTGCCCATAGCTACCCAATACCCATATTTTGTTGTTGTTTTTGAATACACCAGAGTCAAGCTCTCTTTGCTCACAGTAAAAAAACAAAGGAAGAAAGATGTAACTGACACACAGGCTAGTTTATAGGATAGGGTAAATTCTGTCTACTTAAGGCGGGTTCTATGTGAGCTTTCTCTATTCCTTTCATTTAATATAAAGTGTTCACATCCTGTTGTCTTAAGAATTAACATAAGCTTTGAAGCCGAGGAAAATTCTTAATAGTAAATACAAGGGTGTCAATAAAAAAGTGGTAACAGAAGACAAAATTTATTTTGATAGTAAATGTTACTGCTCGCTATGTAATATGCCATGACTTGACTTCCTATCGGACTGTGCCTAGGAACCTCTTCCACCCTAAGCTCCCCAGCCCCAGGAGGGACGTCAAAGTGGGTGGGTTTGACTCTCTATCCAACTACTGCCTCTGTGTCAGTCTTCAGCCCTGTCTTTTCTTTTTTTAAGTGGTATTAATCATTTTATTTTAACCATATTTATATTGATACGTATTATAGGTTAGTTTGCTTGCTCTGCATTTGCTATCAAATTTTTCAGGACAGTCTTCAGCCCCTTCCATCTTGTCTCTCTCTTCACTCCTGTCTTTGCAGTTCTTGCCATCTACTTTGGGCCCTCAAACCTTTTTCTCTCCAAAAGGTTTCAACAGCATTAATTAAAAAAATAAAAATTAAAATATCTTCTACCACTGTAGGTTTCTAATAATAACTCCCCAATTCTGATGCGGGTCTGTATCAGAATGCACATATGTTCAGTGATAGGACTAGTTTCATAAGCAGGCAAAACTGTGAGGGACCCGAAACATCCACACTTCTGACCCTCCTCCACGTTGTTTCCCATGCCTCTCTTTGTTCATTTGAAAATTATATATATATGTAGACAAATAGGAATACACCTACTAGGACCTCAAACCTTCATAGGAAGACAGAAAAACAAGCAAATATAGTACTATATAAGGGCTATAATATTTGTATTAATATTCTTAGATTTAAGGAACAATCTGAATGAATTATGAAGTTTTAATTTAAAAGTATGCTTTATTAGCTTAAAAACAGTATCAACAGCAAAAAAGAAATAATGGTATAGACCCAGCAACCATTAATTTAAACTCTTTACTAATCCAGTTGTAATTTAACCTTTATTCTTACCTTTCTTAGGCTACTCACAGAAATCTGCCTTATCTAAAATTTGTCTTAAGATAACTGCTTCCTCCTGTACTATTGTGGTATTTTCAAGGTGAAGGCTATGCTATGTATATCCTCCCATCTCTAGCACCTGGAGATGTGCCTTCTACACTAAGAATTTTTGATTATGCATAAGTACCTCTAGACCAAACAGCAAATCTTGCTTAGTGAAATCATTTTGGTTTGGTGACTCTAGTCAAGCAAAGATATTGGATGGTTCCTAAGTTTAATTTCCTGTTTTCTCTGATAACACATCTTTCTGAGTGACAGGCAGAGGAACACGGATATTTATTTGTTTGTTTTTACTCAGCATAACTCACATTGCTTTCAACATGCAGTCTGGACCTGTCTGGACATCTAGAATAACTTCTAGAAATACTTCCTTGGGTTGAAACCAAGGAAATTTTCTAAGTACTGGTTTTGCTTTCCTGTGTACTTACTAAAGTTTTATCGGTTAAACATGGTCATGAGTGATTAACTTTTAGAGCAACAAACTGATGAGAGTTCTTTCTAGATTATAATTCAAACAAAAAATCAATTGTTGTAGGGCAGCAGATTTTGCCACCCTGAAATATATCCTAATCAATTTGGCATATTGATTATTTTAGGCTGGATTGTTTTCTAAGAAACAGTAGATATGAGAAAAACTCTGAAAACCAAGGAGATATGCTTTTGTAAGAAATGTTTACTTATAAGGGAAATCTTCATTGGCAAAGGTCTCTACCTGGCTGTCCTAGGAGGAGGAAAATGACCAAATCTCAGAAAACTTATCAATGGAGAATGCGATGACTTCAGTCTGCATCACAACCTCATCCTTGTCTATCCTGCTTTTCCTGGTCACCCATCATAACCCACTTTCCCCACCCTCAGCCCCCCCCCCCTGCTGTTGGCTGAGGAGGACATTAAAGGGAGGGCTTCTGCTCTTTGGGTGAGCTACTCAGGCTTCCTGGGTCACACTTATGTATACCTGTTATTCAACTTTTGTTCGGTTCTTCTCCTGTTAATCTGTCTCATATCAATTTAATTCTTAGACCAGCCAGAAGAACCTAGAAGGATAGAGATAAACTTCTTCCTCCTTGACATTTTGCTCTGATTTTTATTTGAATGATTAGTCCACTAATCCCCTCGTTTCTAGTCGGGAGATATGCTAGACCTCACACGATACAGTCCTAGTGCTTTTCCACCAAATAAAAGAGAAATAAACCTTTGTGTTAAGCCTCTAACATTTTGTGCTGTTTATTGCTGCAGCAGAGCCTAGCCTACCTTGACTGGTACATTACTGTACCAACAGCATTATGTATGGTGGACACAATGATTTTTCATCAAGGATCTGAAAATCTGCTGACAGAAAAGAAGAGGAAAGAAACAACTACATCCTGGATGACATAAGCATTCAATCATTATTCACTCAACAAATATCTGTGTGCCTACTAGGTACCACTCAGAATAGTGAGCATAAAGGAGATGGCAGCCCTGCATTTGGAATGCTTATGAAAATTACTATAAAGAAGCTTACAATGGTGCTAACATAGGTAGCAGTTATGGTCCTAAGAAAGTCGCAAAAGGGGTTTTGTTTTTTTGTTTTGTTTTGTTTCTGTTATTGTTTTTTAGGGCTGCACCCACAGCATATGGAAGTTCCTCGTAAAAAATCAAAAATACCAATGTTAAAAACATCACAGAAACTATCAAAGAGTTATCAATAGGATAATGGGGATTAGATTTGCATTGAAAAGTATATCATGTGGAAAACCAATCTGAGCAACTGCTGGTAAAAGAAAAGTTACTCTATTAATCTACGTGGAAAAAGAGGGAAGTGGTGGATTCAAGAGAAATCTAAAAGATAAAATCAGCAGGATTCAGCAATGGGTAGGAACTGGAGACAGAAAGTAGGACTCAAGATAATGCCTGGGAGTTCCCGTTGGCGCACAGTGGTTAACGAATCCGATGAGGAACCATGAGGTGGCGGGTTCGATCCCTGCCCTTGCTCCATGGGTTAAGGATCCGACGTTGCCCTGAGCGGTGGTGTAGGTCACAGACGCAGCTCGGATCCTACGTTGCTGTGGCTGTGGTGTAGGCCGGCGGCTACAGCTCCAATTTGACCCCTAGCCTGGCAACCTCCATGTGCCGGGGGAGCGGCCTTAGAAAAGGCAAAAAAAAAAAAAAGATAATGCCTAGATGACTGTCTTGAGCAACCACATTGTTATGGTTGCACAGAGATTGGGGAAGAGCAAGAAAGCACCTGTAGGGGAGGCAAATCATTTTCCCTTCACCCTACTAGGTGCAATGGCTGGAGCCCATACGTCAAACTGCTGAAAGGTGATCACAGGAAAAAGCTGTTTTAATTGTGTCAGCACGTACACAAGTTGGCAAAGAAAAATGTGACTCACGGAGGCGCCAAAGGATTGAAGTTTATCACCATATCAGGCTCGACAACGGGAAAAGAGGTGGGGGCTTTGGGGCCGGGAAGGCCAGTTACAGGAAAAGAGAGGGAAGAAATGCACGGCAAGGTAGGTAAGAAGGGGTTGTCTGGTTGTGTGGCTCAGAGCTACACGAGCTGTCTCCAGAAGGGGCTCACGCCCTGGGAAGGAGACACCTTCACAAATGGAAATTTCCTTCATAAGGGGACATCTACACTCTGTTTTTGTTTTCTAATTAGAGTACAGTCGATGCACAGTGATGTGTCCATTTCTGCTGTGCAGCACAGTGACCCAGTCGCACAGACACATATACTGTTTTTTCATGCTATCTTTCCCCATGTTCTATCCCAAGAAATTAGACAAAGTTCCCTGCGCCATACAGTAGAATCTATTTTCAGACAGCTGGGTAAAGAGATTTCCCTGCCTCTGTTCTCAAATGCCTTTAGCTCAAAATAGTCCACGTGTCAAAGAGGCAGACTTTGGGATGGCATATTCTGGTACCCTCATGCCAAACTTAGGAGAGCTGAGGAGGAGTCTGAGTTACCATGGAGACAGGCAAGCGAAAATGTCAACGGTATTTAATAGCAGTGATCATGTTTTCCTTAAAATACTTCATTCTCTTGGTCTCTGTCTAGTATTCTTTCTATACTCTTTTGTTAGATACATTTGCCTTTCCTGAACTCTAAATGCAGTAGTGCCCTAGAACTTTGGTCTCAACTCTTTTTTATCTTCACTCTCTACACGACCCCAGCCGGTGGCATGGCTTCCCACATCTACGTTGCGACAACTCCCCAGTTTAGATCTAAATCTCCAATCCGTGATGCCAGGGAACCGGTGAGCGAAGTTGCCCACCTTGGCCGGGAAGGAGAGTGACGTCTTGCCCAGGCTGTCTCACAGTGGGAGACCCCGTCCCAAGGAGCAGGGTGCTGCCACTAAAAACTAAGGAGTAGAATTTGGGAGGGCCGAGAGAAGGGAGGCAATGCCAGGCCATAATACGTCCTGCCAAACTCCCAGACGCCTCACGCTAGAATCCACCTTGGCTGAGAGATGCACGCACTACCAGGAGGGACCCGGAGACAAAACAAATATGAGCGCAAGCAAGAGGAGTGGCCGGAGCCATTCCAGAAACGAAACCCATGACCATAAAGCTTAGGCCTGCAAGCCACGTGGCAGAGCAGGTTTCTTGGAGTCCCCTACCTTGCTGCTGCCTGCTTGAGTGGCCCTTTTCTATAAAGTCTTTTGCTTTGTCAGCAGGTGTGTCTCCTTGGATAATTCATTTCTTCCATTTTTTTTTCAGTGATGTTTTTATGGTTTATTTACCACAATTTATTAGTTTCAGGTATACAAAATTAAATCATTTGCACATATAAATATATCCACTTTCTCCCCATATAGGTCCCCACAAACTGTTGAATAGGCTTTCCTGTGCTACACAGCAGGGTCTCATGAAGCATCTATTTTACACAGTGTGTGTGTGTTACTCCCATCCTCCCCAATTTCTCCCTCTTCCCAACGGTTTCACTTGTGGGAACCATAACATTGGTTTTGAAATGTGTCAGTTTGTTTCTGTTTTCCAAATAAATTCTTTTGTACCATTTTTATTAGATCCCACCTGTAAGTGATATGATAGGATATGTGTCTTTTCTCTCTTACTTTACTCACTACAATAATCTGTAGGTCCATCCATGTTGCTACAAATGGCATCAATTCATTCTTTTTCATGGTTGAGTAATATCCCACTGTATTTATGTACCGCATCTTCTTTATCCATTCCTCTGTCAATGGACATTTTAGTTGCATCCATGTCTTAGCTCTTATCAATAGTGCTGCAATCAACATTGGGGTGCGTGTCTATTTTTGAAGTAAGAGTTTTCTCTGGATATGTGCCCAGGAGTGGGATTGCTGGATCATGTGATAGTTTCATATTTTGTTTTTTAAGGAACCTCCATACTGTTCTCCACAATGTTTGTGCCAATTCATGTTCCCACATTGTAAGAGAGTTCCCTTTTCTCCACCCCCTCTCCTGCATTAACGGTTTAGAGACATTTTAATGATGGCCATTCTGATTCGTGAGAGGTGGTACCTCGTGGTATTTTTGACTTGCATTTCTCTCATGATTAGTGATGTTGAACATCTCTCCATGTGATGTTTTGTCCATCTGTGTGTTAGAGAAGAGCCCACTCGCAGACTCCAGAAGGGGTCCCTGTCCCAGCAACAGTGATGTTTAGAAGCTGGTGTCTACGGCACAGAAAAATTTTATAGGTTTCTTTCATGCAGATAATCTCCTATCACCTGTCCACTGCCCATACTCAAACACAGCAAGGATTGTTTTGTGCTCCACTGAATAGGAAATGTCTTGAACTCAGAAATAAAAAAATTTAAAAAAAATTAAAGGCTATTTGAAAGGAAGCAATAGTTTGAAAATGATCAAATATGCATTTGGAAATAAGGAGGCAATCCCCATATTATTTTTAGAACATCAAAAGGGAACATGCAATTGAACAGTATTCAAAGGTTCAAGACGACCAGGTAAAAACAGAGGATCTTTTTGTTATTTGGGTTTCTCGTAGCATTTCAAATTGGTTGCATAAAGTTCTATTGGTTAAAGAGGGTCTGATTTTACAGTATCCAGAAGAGATCTCTCCTCAGATCTACAGATTCTCCTAAGCAACCTCTCCCTTGATGTCTCTGCTAGGACGTCAAATAGACATCTCAGAGTCCACAGGTCAAACACAGCCCCTGCCCACAAACCACGCTGCCGTCTGGGCCATTTCAGGTAAGAGCAGCAGCATCGTTGCAGCCCCACAGGGCCAAAACCTTTGAAGTCATGTTGGTCAGGATTCTCTGGGGAAGCTCTGCACCAGTAGGATACAGATGAAAGGGAACAGGACCCTGAGGGGCCTTTCCATGTTACCTCACCACCAACCAATCAGAAGAAAGGCACACACCCTGCAGGTGCATGTGACTCACCTAAATTTCACCTGTAAGGACTTCTCTCTGAAAACCAGCGAGGAGTTCGAGGTTCGGAGGGCACGGGCCACCCCTTCTCCTTTCAGGGACTTGTAATAAACATTTTTCGGCTCTAAACGCCAACATTTTGGGTTCTTTGGCCTCACCGTGCACCAGGCACATCCACATGCATTCGGTAACATACACAACACATTGAAGGGTACATATGAGTTCATACAACTGAAACGCAAAGTTCAAGGTGGGGGCAATTAGTGTGGGGTGGATTAATTAGGAATTATAAGTTGCTTTATGGAAACTTTATGCTAGCTAACGGTCAGGCATTGGAAGACTTTTAAAGAAGGGGTGTAACAAGTTCTTACATTCATTCTAAAAATAAATACATCAGAGTGAAATTTCGATAATGTGTTAGGGAGGGGCAGGGAGAAGGGTGATTGTTTTTCAGACGATCTTGCCTATAATAAGTAACTCTCAAGTGCTACTGGGTCTTCTTAGGGAGAGAGAGATAAAAGGCCCGTAATATTAGGATGGGAATTCAGTCCTACATTAAATACAAAAATTATTAGGGAAAAAAAAGTAATGTGATTATAGGTTTCTAAGTTTGGGTTGCACTGAAAGGCATTTTGAAGTAATAAACAAATATAATTGTAACAATGATTTGGGTTCACGTGGGAGCTGAGGCACTAATTACTTTTACCTTCTAAAGTGCCTACTGCTGTTATCAAGTTTGCAAGATAAATGCTTTAATTCATTACATTTACATAAATCCCCCTGCAGTCCCTCCTTTATCAGAGCACTTACAAAATGATTTTTCTAACACTTTCTAACTTTTTTCAATTAGCATATACTTACATTTGCACTTTATTAAATTCAGTTTTTCTTCAGGTAAAATATCTTATCAACTTATCACCCAAGAAAGTGTGGATTCCAGAATCAATCAAAATTTGAAAATTTAATTTCCTCCCTCATGAATAGAGCCCACCTCTTCTCACCTTCTGCATGATGCTCTCTGCTTTTATTAACTCAAAACCCTGACTCTGCCCTCAGTAGGTTTAGCCGCCTTCTAAGAGATGAAAAATTACATTGCAAGTTGGGACAAAAAGCTCAGTATATCATGAAGAAGACTGTTGAAGAAAAGTTTTTTTCAAAACTATTCACCTCTCCGTATGTGAATTTTCCTTCATGTGGATTTTTCTCTTCTTCAAAACATAGAACTTAGTAAATTAATTTGTAACACTATGTTACAATCCCAAAAAAAAAAAAAATTCCCTCCTTTGTAATACTCACTAAATATATCAGGACAACCAGTATCAATGTATATTCTGTTCTTATTACCTCTTTTAAGCACTTCCTAGAAAAGAATGAAGTGGCTTTTGGGAGATGGGAGGAAGAAGCCAAAGGATGTAATTACACCTTTAAGTACATTAAAGAAGAGATTAGAATAGATCTAAGATGATCTATTATACGAAAAGCTCTTAGGATCCCCTAAATATTAGCCTGGATAAGAGAATGGGTGTCTCTTCCTCATTCTTTCTTCTGGGGTACAGAGTAACTCAGAAATGATTTACTGGGCTACTGTTTTTGACCATTTCTGAGCCTTCCAGATGAAAACTGATACCACCCCTCAGCATAACTAAATTTTAGACAGTTTTATTCCTAATTATAGGCCCCTGAATCCCTTTGCTTAGAGCACTTACTTTATCCTTTCTCTGATCTGTTAAGATGTAAATTTTCTACAAATCGGAAATATTTCTCAGGGATATATGGATAGCCGCCCCTTTGAAATGTACTCGTGGAGAAAGATGGAGCCATAATCCCCCAGCCTCTGAGAAAGGATAGAGACGTAACTTCATGATAAGCACCAATTAGCATCCTCAGGTGGTTTGATGACCTTGGCTGTTGACTGACCCCACTAAATGTCCTCCAGTACTTTCCCCCAGCTCCTCTCAGTACTTAAAACTCTCACTTGTTTCAGTGAAATTTAGTTCAGCCTCTCTCCCTTCTTGCAGATGCTTCAACTCCCATTAAAAGTGTCTTGAATAAAGCCTTCCTTTCTTCTACAGCTCCATCAGGTACAATGTTTTGTGGACAGGTAGTACGCTGATGTCCTCCACTGATGGAGACAGAGCCCTGTTTGAGCATAGTTTTAACGGTTAAGCCCAAGGAGTAACAGGAATATAAAACTCAAGGTTTTGAGTGTGCGTGTGTGTGTTGGCTGGGGAGGTGAGGAAACATCCTTCCCTTAGTTTCGCCTTCTCGTCTGCAGGTGCTTCCCTGACACATCCCTTCCCCTCCAGGGGAGGAGGAGTGAATTGTTAACCTGGTAACCTTGGGAATAAAAGATCTGCTCATCTATGTGGCCAGCTTGGCAGAGCAGCCTGAGAGAAAGTAAGCACTATACAAGAGTTTGTTAAATCAACTGATAACAAATAGTTTTCAAACTCAGGTAAGAAGTAGATAAATCATTTTTGGCATCTTCAAACACCAAGCATTTGTTAGGTCAGTGCT
Organism: Phacochoerus africanus; assembly: GCF_016906955.1. Taxonomy (NCBI): domain Eukaryota; kingdom Metazoa; phylum Chordata; class Mammalia; order Artiodactyla; family Suidae; genus Phacochoerus; species Phacochoerus africanus. Next base: position 106,721,823 of record NC_062550.1, read on the forward strand.
TAAAAATCGAAGATATTAAAGTATAAATTCTGTTTAAAATATTTAAGGGCATTTAATTAACTAAGTTGCTCAAGGAATTAATTGTTTAAGAGAGTGTAAACCATTAGACTTGAGCTCAAATTTAATTAAAGAATAAGTAAAAGAGTAAAGGTGATTGTTCTCAAATAAAACTTAATAGATTTATAAATGATGTGATAAAATTTATGAAAAAAACACTCAAAGACCTGAGGAAAGCATGACTTTTGAATGAGGAACTCCAATAAATTGTCAATGTAACTATAAAATGTAAAAGTATACTCACTGCCGAAAGGCATTCTAAGAATTCACGTGAACTATTAAAATATGTTCCCGATATATCCAGTCTTTCAAACGTCATTTTGAAAAGGATGACCTCAGATGGGAATGCCACTAAAAGGTCAATAAAGGACCCTGAGCATTAACTGTGGGGAAATTATCCGTACAAACGCCTTTGGAGAGTTTATTAAAAATGAACAAACATCAAAACATACGGCCCTTTGAACAAATCTTCTGTAATTCAAAATATTAATTAAAATGTTATTTGGTTATTTTAACTGATGTTTATGTTAGGAAGCACGTTGTTAAAATCAAGACCACAGGCCCAGCACAGAGTTGTGTGTGCGAAGCTCAGTGTCACTAACCAAGGCCACTTCATTACAGCTTCAGCTCTAAGCCAGTCGGCCAGGCATCACCTGACCAGGACTGCTTAGGTCATCCGCCTGACAGACACTTCCCATCCCCTAAAGGAACGGGAACTGCAGTAACCAACCTGATTCTTTGTCTAGTATAACTCTCTTGTTCCTGCTTCTTTCTGCCTATAAAAGACTTTTCTTTTTTTACACAGTTCCTCAGAGCTCCTTTCTATCTGCTAGATTGCATGCTGACTGATTCATGAATCATTGAACAAAGCCAACAAGATCCTTAAATTTTCTCAGTTGAATTTTGTTTTTGTTTTTTTTCCATATTAAATTTCAATAGATCCTTCATATCCCATGACCCAATTCTACACATGGGTGGAGTTTTATTTTTTAATGCTGTTGGACCAAACTAGAACAGAGTCACTTATGTCTGGGACAAAACGGAGTTGGCCAACATAGGAGCATTAAAGAAAATGAAACTTAACTTTACCTAAGTTGCATAAATTCACAGCATTTCACAGAAATCAGCAGAGGATGCCAGCCAATATCAAACACCAGGTCTGTTCACACCGTCTCTGGGCTTCCTTATTCCCCTGACTTGACTATCCAGAGTCAACAAAGGAACCAATCTGCTCAAAAAGCCAAGGAACTTCCACATTTACTCAATCACAGCTCCTGCGTCTGTGAGCAACTCCGAACTCACTGCACCTATAGCCTTGGATTGCAGGTAGAAACCCATGCAATAAACTCATCTTTCTGCTTTTTTACTTGGTGTGCAGTCTGGTTGTTGACATGTTTTAAGGACGATGAGACATCTCTGTACTGGAAGCAAGCATGACTCAAGTGCGCCTCTTTGGAGCACTTCCACCTAATTCACCTAACTTTACCATTTTAAATGACTGTGGTGGTAGAAGGCATTACGCTAAGTACCTTAACCTAAACCACTGTTTCTATTCTAGCTACGCATGTTGAGACCAAATAACATTATTTAAAAAACTGAAATGAGAGAGCTAATACTGCCTAACGTATGGAAAGATTTCATTTCACTTCCTTTCATGCTGGAGTCCCAGAAGAGCCAGGTGTATTTGCTCATTCGTAATTATTAGGAACATGAATGCAACACGAATGTGCTTTGCTTAACTGTTTGGTGTCACATGTATGGCTTGCCCAGTCAGAAAACTGTTCCTATGGAAATAGGATGCTTGCCGAGAGATTTCATTCTGTGAGTTCCAGGAAATAACTTTGTGAGGAAATGGGAACTTCTCTTCAGATGTGTGGAGTCAGGCCCTGTTTCCTCTTTGAATAAGCATGTCACACACATGACACCCTAAATGGATGCCACCAATGGGCAGTCAGTAGCACGTAATAACAAAGCTAATTGCAACAGCTTCGAGAGGAAAAACCTGGACAGACTTCTCCCAAAGCCAAGTGAAAAACAGGTGGGGGTTGCAGTGTAATTGAAGAGAAATAAACAAAGATGAAGAATACAGGAAGATGGGGAGGTGACAAGCAGAGTGGAAGGAGGCAACAGAAGACTTTGGCAGATGGATTTGAGGGAGCAAAGGAGGAAAAGTGTAAGAGGGAGCAGTGCCATTCAGACTGGCCGTCACCAAAGGCCGTTTGCTGCCATCAGTAACGGGGAGCGGTGTTTCTCAAGGCCACTCCATGGCAGAGGCAAAGAGGCCACTGGAGAAATCAGTATGCCCCAAGGCCAACCTGTTATACTCAGCAAGGGTTGACCTAGCTCTGTGAGCTGCTGGAAAGAATTGCATGGGCATAGCTGAGGGAGAAATTCGGTCCTTTTTATTTTTCTTCCAGTTCCAATAAAAACCAGGACACAATGAACATAACAAAAGGTATGCCGATTACTTAATATAATTCTACTGCACTCATCAAAAGCCTTTCTCTCTTTAGAAGCCTGTTCTCTGAAAATGGTTAGGTGTCTCACAGAGCTAATGAAAAGCATCATCAAGGGAGCACTTGTTCTCACCGGCATTAGGAAAAGCATAGGCAGGGCCACCTACTGGATATGCTGTGAAATGCGAGGCGAGGTTCCCCATTTAAAAATAACTCCGTCATGGCCTCTTTTCTGTGCAGAAATCGGTCCCCCCAAGCCACATGGCTCAGGCCTAGTCATTCTCTTCTGTTAAGGCTAAAATGTAAGTCTGTTAACTGAAACGAAAACTAGACTTCTTTTCTAGGCGTGAAACTCATCCCTAATGGTTAATAGCACTGCAGATGGCAACTTGGGGGTATCTCCCCAGCTTTTCTCTGTAAAATACCTTCATTCACGTGAGTTGGCCTTAGAGAAACGGTTAACTAGTGTGAAACTGCCATGCCAATCACACTTCACCGGACAAGCAAGGATGCATAATTCACGCTGGGCCAATCCTGACCTCTTGCTCAAGAATTTAAACTTGGATACACGGAAGTTAGGAATTGCAAATTGAGATGAATGCAACAGCTCTAGGATTTCTGTTCCTCAAATCTGAGTCACGCAGGTATACTTTGAAAGGAGGAAAACAGCATGGAAGCTCAGTAGGATCCCAGTCATTTTTTACAACGTGACAAGCACAACACTGTATGTGCAGGTGTAACCACTGTGTATAGGATCAAAGATAATTACAAATATAAAAAATTTAGAGTCAACGAAGAGTATAAACGTTGTATTTAGAGGATATGCCGTTTTGCTTGAAGTACATCAATGCTCAGTGTGTTACGCTGACAACAGTTTTCCCGTGACTGGACTTGTACTCAGCATGTTTGACACCGAGGGTTGGTGTCGCAGACATCCTAAGTGTCCGGCGTTTACGCAGAGATGTTCATTCTGCTCTCTTAACAGTAGGTCTCAGCATTCAGAGCAGCACTGCCTAATGAGAACCCATAGTAAATATCCAAATCAGAAGTTCCCACTGCGGCTCGGCAGTGACAAACCTGCCTCGTATCCATGAGGACCCAGGTTTGACCTCTGGCCTCGCTCAGTGGATTAAGGATCCAGCAATGCCATGAGCTACGTGTAGGTCAAAGACATGGCTTAGATCCTCCTTTGCTGTGGCTGTGGTGCAGGCCAGGGCCTATGGCTCAGATTCGACCCCTAGCCTGCGAACTTCCACATGCTTCAGGTGCAGCCCTAAAGAAATAAAACAAAAAAGACAAACATCCAAATTCGAGGTCTTAAATCATGAACAGAAATTAATGCCCACTGTTTGGTTTAAGACAGTGCTGCTCTAGAACAACGAGGATCCACGTGGAACCTCCGAAGACTTAGGAAACCACGGCTACAACTGGTAATGTTCATTTGGTTTAAATATTTGAACCAAATATTGGGCTGCGTCCTGGGATTAAGGCCCCAGAAAGAGCTGGAGTGAGCCCCAGAGACATCAGGGGTAATAGGTAGGAGCAGCTTACCTGTCTGAAGCAAGGTCCTGGAGCTACCCGATGTGCGGCAGACAGCACGCAGGACGCGGCGTCAGTCTCTGCTGCTGGGCGGGGCGGTTGCTAGTTACAGGCAGAGGTGATGTTGGGTTGGCTCATTGGTTATCAGGGAAACCAGTGAGGGGCTTGCCCCTAACGGCCCCCTTGCATAAGAACAAGCACCAGCTGGGGCCTGGGGCAAGTATTTGGGAATGTCAGTCACGGGCATAGGGTGCAGGTGAAGCAGGCACCGGTCGGGCAGGGAACTCCAGAGAGCAAGAGAACAGCCACCTCGAGTGGCCTGACCATTCGAGACAGTTGTCCGCAGATCCAGAATGTGTGTGTGTGTTTTTAAAGAAATATCCCCGTGCCAAACAGTTCAGATATTTAAACCAAACAAATAGGACCAACTGTAGCCATTTGGCTACCAACTGTAGCCATTTAGCCGTTTTCCTAAGTCTTTGCAGGTTCCAAATGGATTCTCGTTGCTCTAGAGCAGGGCTGTCTAATCAAACTTTCTACATAATGAAAATGTTCTCTCTCTGCACGAGCCAATACAACACTCCCATGTGGCTATAGAGTTACTTTTAATGTAGCTAATGTGACTGGTAAATTGAATATTAAATTTCATTTAATTTTAACTAATTCAAATTTTAACTAGTTACATGGGGCTACAGACTAGTGTAACAGCCAGGATAGCTGTAATTTTTTCTGAATCCCTGTCAAATGCTGCCTTTCCAAATATTACTAAGACAACTGTTTGTCTAACAAAAATGATCCATACAATTTAGTAGCTTAAAACAATGAGGATTTTTTGTTGATTTCAAAATATATGCATTTCAAAAATCTATTTGCTAGTTCCCAAGTGCTATTTTAGGATTTCATACTTTGAAAAAAGACCTCTTTCTCAGGTAATTAGGTTTATATTATGCTCAGAAAGAAGGTAATAGAATCAGCATGGTGTTTGGAATTCCAGGATTCACTGCTGTACTGGATAATCCAATTAGGCTACTCCCTTCCAGGGGTCCTCAGACTGATGCCCACGGCCAGCTTGCTCTTTGCCAGTCCCTCATATAATTCTCTTTAAGCCATGTCCCACACGGCTGGGCTAGGGAAGTTTCACAGTCAAAGAAGCACATTCAAAAGCTGTTCCTGGGATTCCTGCTGTGGCACAGTGGGTTAAGGACCTGGCATTGCTGCAGCTGTGGCATAAGCTACAGCTCTGGTTCGGATTTGATCCAGGGCCCAGGAACTTCCATATGCCATGGAGGTGGCTGGAAAAAAAGACAAAAAAAAAAGTTCCTAATCTTTGCCTAACCTCTCAAGGAACAAAAAAGAGGATCCATGTACATATAGCCGACAAGAATTCAAGAATTCTTACTAAAATACCTGGTCTTATTCTATTCTCTAACATTGAAACCAGAATGAAGCAGCACCCCGTGACAGTCCTCCTGGGCCAAAGACTTGTGTGTCCCCAGTGTCTTGTTTGTAGGAAATAGGTTTCATTTCTTCCCTGAGCACCAAAGGGCAGGTTCAGATAGTTGCTGATCAGGGAAGGGAGGGGACGCAGAGACCAGGGAGGAGCAGGAAGGAAACCACCCTGGGGGCTTGGGGCAGGGTCCTGGGTCCTCCTCCAGGGGTACACGGAACAGTACCTTGGCGCCCCTCTGCAGAACCAAGCCCCCGCCCCAAGTGGAAGCTGCTAACTTCAGGCTGAGCAGGATTCCTGGAGCACTGCCCTGCTAGGTCACCTCACCACCCACCAATCGGACGGAAGTCACGCAGCCTGCAGCCCTCGCCCTGAATTTTGTCTATAAAAACGCTCTCGCCTAAACCATCAGGGAGTTTGGGGCTTTTGAGTACAAGCCCCGCATTCTCCCTTCTCTGCAATAAACCTTTCTCTGCTCCCAAATCTGATGTTTTCATTTGTTTGGCCTCACCACGCGTCCAGCAAAACTTTCTTCAGTAACAACGTCATGAATCACTCCCGAGCCTCGTTTTTCCCGACAGACAGATGCTTCTGGACCTCTAAGCCCTTTCATGTCCTGCTTTCGCCCCTTCTGCCAGTGAGCCTACAACGTGTCCTTTCAGAAGAGCCTCTGGACGAGTCAGCAGCTCCCGAAAGCTCTGCTTTCCCCAATGCTGCTGTTGACAAGTTTGGCAGTGAAGCTGGTGTCCCTTCTGAGTCGTCTGTCACAGACTCTCATCAGCACAACCTGAGGCACCAGTGGCCTTAGAAGCAGAAGAGACAGCAGAACCGCCTACACTCTACCTTCGCAAGCAGGCAGCAGGGGAAACGCAGGCTTACACGCATTTTCTCTGTCCTGTTAGGCACAGCTGAGAGCTCCACACTTAAAGGTGACGGGGAAAACCGCTCACATCCTTTCCGAACTATATTAGCAAGGAAATAAGTTAGTAGGAGAAGAGCAGCAAAGAGATGAAGAGCCATAAGGCCGGAAGCCTTGCATAGACCTCAGACCTGAGGCAGAAAGAAAGGAGGTTTAAGATAAAGTCTAATTAACTCAGGCAACTCAGGTGTGCCTCTTCCTGGCCACCCAGAGGGATCTAATGTACCTATTTAAAAGGATAAAATTGTGGTTTTTCTCTTCCAACAGGTTTTATTTGGGGGTTATTATTGCCTTGTTGATCTCACTGTTAGCCCCAGCATGAACTGTTAGTCGCAGTTTTGGCTAACATCTTCTGGATTGTGACTGTGTGTCAGGCCCTGTTCTAAGTGCTGTGCATACGTTAACATGCTTCTAAGTGCTGTGCATACGTTAACCTGTCTTCATTACTCTCCCCGTTTTACATCTAGATTTTAAGAGTATGGAGTTCCCGTTGTGGCTCAGCGGTAATGAACCCGACTGATATCCATGAGCACTCAGATTCAATCCCCAGCCTCGCTCAGTGAGTTCAGGACATGGCATTGCTGTGAGCGGTGGTGTGGTCACAGACACGGCTCCAATCCCACTTTGCTGTGGCTGTGGCGTAGGCAGGGAGCTGCATCTCCAATTCCACTCCTAGCCTGGGAATTTCCATATGCCACTAAACAGACCAAAAAAAAAAAAAATTAAGAGTATAAAAATAATCAACCCGAAGTCACATAGCTAGAATGCGGCAGTGGTGGGGATTGGAACCCACACAGGTGGCTCCCAAGGATACGGCTTCTAACTAGTGTATTTTCTGCTACCCTAGATGAGGTTCCTTCGTCACTAGAGACAATTTCTAAGCGTCCTCCCCTCCACAAACTAGCCCACAACAACCTTTAGGTAATTCCATGAAATCCATCTTTATGAACTCCTTCCAACAGCCACTGTAAACAAGCAGCCTGCAGGCTTTGCAACACCTCTCTGTACTTTTGTGCCTTCTGAAAACTGGAAAACCCAGCTGAATGAGGGTGTGATCACAGAGAAACCAGCACACAAGAAGCAGCGGGTCTCCCAACTGCCACAGTTTCATACATCTGAATTCTGAGGCTACAAAACCCAAATCTGATGAACAATGTGCTCTTTCAGACTGTTCTCTAAGTGTTTATTTAGACTTTCAGCTGAAGAACAAGGAAAATGAAATTTAGTGCCGAGCTGTGTGAACATGGTCTGACTCCTGGATGATTTATTTTTTATGACAGATTCCATTTTCTGCTGCTGGCATGATTACACGGGAATACATTTGTCCACTGAGAGTGCATTTGTGCCTTTTACATGGGCTAACTCAGTGGTAGCATTTAATTTGTGCACTATTATTCACTTATCAGACTAAAAGGCAGTGCATGCTCAGAATTACTGTTTATTGAAGTGTTATTACAAGAATCAGTCTTGAGAGGCAAAGGAACATCAGTGCCAGCTTGAGATTATCTCATTATCTTCCAAGTGCAGATATCATCGGGATGAGTTTCCTGGATAAATTTAGGTTTGAAGAGTTACGGACATGTGCTCAGTCAGAGAGGCTGTGTTGCAGTATTGTTCACCGAGGAAGGCAGTTGTTGAAAACAGAGATACGCACAGAGTGGACCTTCGTGGATGGACATTGTTGGGGACTGATGAATGCTCTTCAGAAGGAGGCTGTCACTTTGCTGGTCTAGCCAATTGTCATAGTGGAATGTGGCCCGATGCTGCTGGAAATTCCATTCTTAAGAGAAACAGGATTTCTGGCTATCTATACGAAATATCTTGATGTTTAAATGTTGGTAGGGTGGTGGGCAGAACTCTAAGAATGACATTCTTTGAACTCCCAATGACATTCTTTGTCTATAATCTCATCCCCTTTGAATGGGAGCAGGATCTGTTACTACGATGAGAAACCTCCGTGAAGTTCATGCAATGGGGCAAAATGTTGATTATCGAGGTGGACAGATCTAATCACCTCGCATCAGAGAGGGAGCAGAAGCAGGATACAGGCTTTGGCTGACTTTGGAATTACAGAAGGCCACACCCAAGAATCAGGAAGCCTGTAGCAGCCAAAAGTAATACCAGGCTAAGAGCCAGTAAAAAAAAGGGGGGGGGGGACTTCAGTCCAGCAACCTTAAGGAACCGGATTCTGCCAAAACCCTAAGTGAGCTCAGAAGCGAACTCTTCCCCAGATCCTTCAAGGAAGAGCTCACTTTAGCCAAGATTTTCATCTTGGTCTTTTGAGATCCTGAGCAGAGAGCCTAAATGAGCCCAGCCTGACTTGTGACTTACAGACTATAAGTCAATAAATAAGTGTGACTTTAGATCACTAACTATGGGGTAGTTTGTTCCTGATCAATAAAAAACCAATGGAGGTGTTCCTGCCGTGGCTCAGAAGCAGCAAATCTGACTAGTACCTATGAAGACGCAGGTTCGATCCACGGCCTTGCTCAGTGGGGTAAGGATCCAGCTTTGCCGTGAGCTGTGGTGTAGGTTGCAGATGAGGCTTGGATCTGACACTGCAGGGGCTGTGGCCGTGGCCAACAGCTACAGCTCCAGTTCAACCCCTAGCCTGGGAACCTCCATATGCCATGGGTGTGGCCCTAAAAAGACAAAAATATAAAAAATTAAAAAAAACTAATAAACTACCAAAATTATTTAAAATTTATTTAAAATTCATTGGTAGTTCATTTAGTATATATCAGTCAAGATGTTATAACACCTGCTATAACAAAGGTCAAGTGAGTTCAGATGGAAACATTTCTCTTATCTTCTAATGTAACCAACTATACTATGTGCTTCTTATGGTCTTTGCTTAAAAGCATCCTTAAAAGAATTATTCCTTTGATTTGAAATGCAAATAAAAATTATCTATATTTTTGGATAATGGGTGAGAAAGCATAAGATAATGAAATGCATAAGTTCGTTAATAGAAACAATGTATTCACTTTGTGGAGGTTTTCTGCATCTGTTAATTTGAGGTCACAGAGATAAATCAAGAAGAGGAAAATTTTCCATGGCATTTTTCCTTAAAAATATACTAGGAAGAATTGTTTACTTTCTTTCTTTTCCTTTTTTTTTTTTTTCAGCCAGGCCCAAGCCATGCGGTAGTTCCCAGGCCAGGAATCAAACTCACCCCACAGATGAAACAAAAGCCACAGCAGTGACAACGCCAGATCCTTAACCCACTGAGTCCCCAGAGAACTCCAGAGAACTCTCAGTGGGAATGATTATTTTCTTAAAACCATTTATTGAGTGCATCCACAAATATGCTTCATTTATTCTTGATTGAGGACATACCTTTAAAATAGATGGCAAAATTTTGCATTCCCAAAGATTCTCTAGCTTGAATAGCCAACAGTAAATACAAGTATGTTCAGAAGTTCCATAAGAGGTAGTTTCTCTTTTGGTAAGCAAATTTTGCAATATTCTTCCAAGTGGCTCTGGAAATAAATTTATTCTCATTTCATGGTTCCAAAAATAACATCATTTTGCTGAAGTGGCTTTTAAATATAAAAATAACTAATTAATAAGTACCCTTTTTTGCAGCCTCCTAAGACTCTCCTTATCTGTTCAGCATCATTAATAGAATAACTACTATATTCGAGGAGCTGTGTTACAAATAGGATGCTAAGGACAAAGACAACTAAAGTGACATGATAGCTATCTTGCTTCACATGCCTTCCTACATACCCTTCCTTCTTTCATCTTTCAGTTACAATTAGAAATGGACATGCATGGGTTCTTTTAAAGATGCTATCAAGGTTTCCTAACTACCCTCCTTCCCCACCTCATATATAAATACCAGATGTAGACAGAAAAGCACTGGACCCATTCAGTTGCAGGAGGAGAAGCTGGAGAACTTCAACATCTTTCCAAATATCCTCCCACTCCTTGAAGAGACCCTGCCCGGGAATGCTTACTGCATAAAAGCTGGGAACCTGTGCATATAAGAAGATCTGAGATCATTCAGCCCTCCTAGGCAGATAAATGTGACCACCAGCCTGTGTTACCATTCATGGAAGTTCTCCCACTTGGGGTGGGTGCGAGCAAGGGGTAGGGTTTTTAAGAGCAAGCTAAGGCTGGAGAAAACCTGGGGGAAACCTGGCTACCAATCCGTATGTGAGATCTTTACAAACACAACTTGTTTGGGCTCTGGCTCAGCCACCTCACCCCACCCCTCCTTTCCAGAATACCAAGGCCATTACTCGTACAAAGCCCTTACCTTGGAGGAAGAGATGGAGAGAGAGCCCTTAAGCAGTTCTTCCCAGGTGAAATTTCTATTCCCTATGGCCTAAGGCCAAAATGTGGAGAGAGGAGACAAGACATCCTTTCGTCAGCACTTACTATGTCTTCATAATCAGCCATTTGTAAACTCAGTGAAGTCATAAAATAATAGATCTTCAAGGATAAATGTCCTATCTCTAGAGGCCACAGGCGATTCTTAATATCTGTTTAGAAATGCTAAAGCTTATAGAAAACAGTCACAGTATCATTCTGGTTTCTTTTTGGAAATTTCCCATTTGTGTCCCATACATAATAGATAAGGCATCAATTTAAATTGTTCTCTTTGGTGGAACAGTAAGAAGTGTTCCATAAAAGAAGGATCTCTCAAAGAGAGATTCCTCTTTTTCTTGGGTTTAGGTCCCATGTTCTATATGAAGAGTGTTACAAAGTTGCCCAATAGATGCTTTTGTAGACCCAAAAAATTGCTTCCAGTCCCTTATGCATAGGTTAACATTATAATATGCTAGAAGTGACAATTTTTTGGCCACAAAATCTTTTTTCCCCCTTCAAATTAACATGGGTGGATTTCCCAATAAATGGCAATGATTTTAAACTGTTTATTTTTCTATATAGGTTCAAACCTTCCATTTTTGCCATAGCAATGGTGAGACCTGCTCTGTAACTTGACCTTTCTTGGAAATTAATAAGTCACACAGAAACCGTAGGCTGGATTTGGGTAGTATCAATATTTGCTTGGCTGGTCAAGTGTTTCCCTCTGTTTGCACATGATCAATTTTCTAACTCTTTGGGGGTGTTGCCTATCTTCTGCAATTCATTCTGCAAGGAGGAACTTTCCAGAGCACACTGTGAATCCGCAGTGTCCTGCAGGAGGAATGCGGGCGTCGCCCTCATGTAGTTACCCCACCAGCTGGCTCATCCGAAGACTTTCCTCCATTACTGTTTTATGCCAACGGCACACAGAAATTTTCTTTTCAGCCTTGCAATTAAGATAGCATTAGTACCAATTCTAATTTTATTTGATAGGATAACTCATTCATTAAACCCTAATATGAGTTTGGGGTATTAATCATTTCCAATTTCTGAGTGTGCCCAGTATAATAGACATTGCCTTCTCAAGCAACTTAATAAAACTCTTGGTTGATGCTGAAAAAAGCAAACAGCTAAAGGGCATACTATTGGAAAAAATAAAAAGGCTAATTACTCTGTTACCTTCATGGGGGGCTTCTCACAGCCTGTTCTCTGTAGTCAGCCCTGTGGCTTCTGCAGATGAACCAACTTTCTAGCAGATCTTAAAAAAAAAATATATGTAGTCAAGGAAAGATGACGTTTCAGATCTTGGAAATAAGAAAAAGCAAGCAAAACCTGTTACATTTGAGAATTACTTTCACAGATTTGGGGGTTTCTAGGAAGCCGGATTAACAATTAGCATGTTCGGTGCAGAGTGAAGGTAAGCAAAAGAAGTAGACGGAGAGCCCTGATGGGAATTTTATCCAGAACAGGAAGAGCACTGCTTTAACCTGTCTCTTCTAGCTCACAGGATGCACATTCCTTTTTAGTGTATTTGTAGCTCTCTCTCTCTAATTATACTATCTGCAATCCTAAAGACGTTCTGTTTTTATATTTAGATATGTTAATACTATTGATAGGTCTGCACTGAAGTTCTGATCTTGCTCTGGGAGTCATTCTATTTAAAATGTCTGGATGCTCATGATTATTATTGTTTTTTAATCTAGAGTAGATAATTCTTTTTTTTTTCTTTTCTTTTAGGACCACACATTCAGCACATGGAAATTGCCAGCCTAGGCAGGTGCAGATGCCGACCTATAGCACAGCCACAGCAATGTGGGATCTGAGTCACGCCTGCAACACACACCATAGCTCCTTATCCACAGCTCCGGATCCTTAACCCACCGAATGAAGCCAGGAATCAAACCCGCATCCTCGTGGATACTAGCTGGTTTTGTAACCTGGTGAGCCACAACGGAAATTGCCATGAATCTTTTTCATTGTAAATTTTTGAAATCCAAGTATAGATTAAGCCCTTCTGATGAAAATTTAGTCTCCAAGTTGAGATATGCTCTAGTGTACAATATATAATGGATTTCAAAGACTTAGTACCAAAAAAAGGAAAATGCGCAAAATGTATTAAAAAACTTATTAAAAAGTATTTAGCTTGTTTACATGTTGAAATTACAATATTTTTGATACGTTGGTATACGAGAGTCTGTATATTATTATTATCAATTCACTTCTTTCTTTTCACTTTTATTAATAAGGCCATTGGAAAATTTAAGTTGCACCTGTGGCTCTCGTTATGTTTCTGCCAGAAGGACTGCAATACGATGCCTCACCATTGAGTACAGGCCAGGTGAATTTCCCTCCCCTGAGGAGCTCCTGAGATGGGCAATTATCCCTTCAAGCTTCCATGCATTGGCCAAATTGGAGGATTTATCTCCAAACACCATGAGCCCGACTCTGGCTGTTCATTGTACTCATTTTTGGCCTTGGAAGTTCCGCCCACCCCAGGTTTCTGGGCAGCATTGCCCCTTCATTGTCTGAGTCTCAAGCCCACCAACAGGCTAAAGAGCCGGCCCAGTCCCTACCTCCCACAGTAACCTGAGAAAGGCCTGGACTTGGGAATGAGAAGCTTACCGAGAAAGCCATTTGCCTGGGAACTAGGCAGCTCACCCCCAAAGAGACACTATGTTAGACAAACGATCATTCCACCACATTCTTCTTCACCTTGAATGCTCCTCTCTGAAACCAGCTTAGACTCGGCTGCCGCCACTCAGAACACCCCGCTAGGCGCAAGCCAGACATCGCACCACGACCAGAGACACGTAGAAGCGCACGAGGGCTTTTGGCTCGGCTCTGACTACGCGTCTAGACTTTCTAACCTCCCCTGGGAGTGTGGTTCTCTGGGAACTGAGAGATACACTCGATCACAAACGATGTGCAGCATGACTCCACTCACACGTGGGTAAATGGGTGCATTTCGTTACCTGTCACCTTCTTTAGGGTATACAATCTAGATGAACACAGATGACAGACTAGTGGAGTCTTCAAAAAAAAATCACACAACGTGACTAAGAAACAGATTTTTTAACTCTGAATTCAATGTTTTCTCCCTTGGATTATACCCTTCCTTTATAAATGTCAAATTAATTGGACATAGTATTAAAAATAGAACTACAATATGATCCAACAATCCCATTCCTGGGCATATATCCAGAGAAAACTATGACTCAAAAAGGTGCAGGCACCCCAGTGTTCACTATTTACAACAGCCAAGATATGGAAACAACCTAAATGTCAATCAACAGAGGAAACGGACAAAGATGTGGAAGATACACACACACAATGTGATATTACCAGCCATAAAAAGAGTGAAATAATGCCATTGGGAGCAACGTGGACGGACCTAGAAACTATCACACTAAGTGAAGTTAGACGGTGAAAGACAAACATAACAGGAGAGCACCTTTTTGTGGAATCTTGGAAAAAGGGTAAAGATGAACTTATTTTCAGAACAGAAACAACAGACTCACGGACTTTGAGAAACTAATGGTTACCCAAGGGGACGAGTTGGGTGGTAGGAGGGATGGCCTGGGGGCCTATGATTGGCACATGCACCCTGCGGTCTATGGAATGATTGGCCAGAGGAGACCTGCCGTGTAACCCAGAGAACTCTACCCAACATTCAGTGATACTCCATGTGGGAAAAGAACCTGAAAGAGAAGGGAGTCGAGTACATGTATAACGGGTCACTTTTCTGTGCATCCGGAACTGCCACAGTCTTGTAAATTAATGATGCCACAGTAAAACGTAAAGAAATAAAATGATATTCCAGAGTGAAAAAAGTTAAGTGGGAATAAGTGCATCGTGCTAGATGAAAAATACATGCTAAACGAACTGTACAATGCCCACCCCACGTCCCAAGTTAGAGCCTCCGTCTTCCCTGCTTGGTCAAGCTCTTTCTTCTGGGACAACAGCCCATGTGAGAGTGACGTTCACATCACTGCTCGCTTCCGTGCTAAGGATTCCTATTTTGATCATTCCGGCCCACACCTGTCTTCCAGGCTCTAGCATTGCATTTCCAATGGCTTAGTGTATTTTATCCGTTCCCCTAAAAAACCTCACACATTTAAATTGTACTATATATAACTGAGGCACTGTCAAAGGACGTGAAAGGCAGAGAGAAAAAAACTGGTAGAAAGTATGCAGCACAGTACATCGAAAGGGAACAAATATTCCAAGAGTATCCCTGGGTGACACACATCTCAGACCTACTGTACCGCATGGGGAGATCTGCTCGCAGCCCGTAATGACCTGTATGGGAAAAAAGAATGAACATATGTGTACGTATAACTGATTCACTTTGCTGGACAACCTGAAACGAATACAGCATTGTAAGTCAACCATACGCCAAAAAAATTCCAGTGATAAAGGTTTATAATTTTCTTTACGATCCTATGGAAAGCATAATTGAGCGCTTTCATTTTCTTCCAACAAGTCTCCAGTTCAGACTGCGCTGTTTAATTTCTATAAATACGTTTTCTTGCTGATGAACTCCTGGGTAACTAAGAGGTAGTTTATACTTCATGTGGAGAAGAGAACCTCTGGTGATTACTTATCCAAATCCTTGTTGCTGAACTAGCAATAATATCGAATTCAACAATGCAGTATTTCGCCTGTTAGTCAGTGCCCTCCTCCCCAAAGCAAAATGCTATTGAAGTTTTTAAATGTCTTAACTAATCAAAGACATAGAACTAGACATTTTTTTAAGGTGGTTTATTTCTTATGAAAGTGGTGGGGTTTTTTTAACATGAAAGTCCAAAAGTCTGAAGCCAAGGCATTTGACTATCACCAAATTCAAATATAATCCCCTGGTGTTATTGATTCTGTAAGTGTCTGAATATCCTGTAGCTACCACTCACTGGACTTCTCCTCACTGGTCAAGCTTTGGTGGAGAACTCAGGTACCCGTCAAAATAAGCAGCAGAGAGACAGCTGTCCTAACTGTAGGTCTTTTATGTTTGTGACCTAAGGAGGGCGCCTGGCACACATTAGGTGTGTAATTAGCTTTGATTGAACAATAATAGTTCACACTTACATAGCACATAAGATGTGACAGACTTTTCCGAGCGCTGTACATATTTTAAAATATTCTATCTAGGAGTTCCTGTTGTGGCGCAGCAGAAACCAGTCTGACTGGTATCCATGAGGAGGCGAGTTCAATCCCTGGCCTGGCTCAGTGGGTCAGGGATCCCGCATGGTTGTGAGCTGTGGCGTAGGTGACAGATGCAGCTCAGATCCCGCATTGCTATGGCTGTGGTGTGAGCCAGCAATTGTAGCTCCAATTCGACCCCTAGCCTGGGGCCCTCCATAGGCTGCAGGTGTGACCTCCAAAAGCAAAAAAAGAAAAAAAGAAAAAAGAAATAAATTCCACCTCCAAAGAAGCAGTCTTACAAATAGATACTACAACACTCCCGTTTTACAGATTAGGAAACTAGATAAAAGATGTACTTTTAATAAAACTCCAGTTATACCATGAATATATTTTCAAATTGAATCCTGAGAGTATGTGTTGTACTCAAGTCACCAATTTATGATAATAGAAGGTTGGAGTTTATCGTTTCCTCAGTGCCAGGCGTCATTGTAAGCGCTTTACGGATCTAAACTGAATGCTCCCCTCAGCCCTATGAGGTAGGTGCTATTACTATCCCCATGCTGTAAGTGAGTTGAGGTAGAAGCCGCGTTCTTTAAATAATTTTGCAACTTTTACTTTTGACCCTTGAACAACGCAGCCATCTGAGAGGTCGACGTCCCTACGATCATGATTTTGACGATGAGGAAACTAGACACGGAGTGTGAGGAAACTGGGCAAGGTGACAGAAAGAAGGACAGTGCTGTAATTCACACGTACACAGCTGGATGTTGCCTGCATCAGAATTATGCCCAAGGGTTGTATTCATCACTGTTTATCTGGATAGATGAATTATGGAAATTTCCTGTATCTCACAAACTGCGAATGAGGCAACAAATGTCCCAATTTTAATCCATTATCAGTGCTTGATCCATTTTAATCAATACTGTTTTTGGCTCCGCAATTGTCCTAACTAGAAATTCTCCTGTCTAGAATTAAAACCCTATTTATATCAACCAAATAAATGTTCCAATGTCTGGGGTTGGAAATCAAGGTAATAGAAAGAAATTCTAATTTTAGAGAAGGTTCCTCTTTGGTTTTCTTTTCTTTTTTGTGCTGCACCTGCAGCATGCAAAAGCTGCCAGACCAGGGATCAAACCTGTACCACAGCAGTGATAACATCAGATCCTCAACCCATTAAGCCAACCAGGGAATTCTAGGGGATTCTTCTTCTTTTCATCACCTCTATTAATTTTTTTTTTGTCTTTTTTTGCTATTTCTTGGGCCGCTCCCGCGGCATATGGAGGTTCCCAGGCTAGGGGTCAAATTGGAGCTGTAGCCACCGGCCTACACCAGAGCCACATCAACGCGGGATCCAAGCCGCATCTGCGACCTACACCACAGTTCACGGCAACGGCGGATCGTTAACCCACTGAGCAAGGCCAGGGATCGAACCCGCAACCTCATGGTTCCTAGTTGGATTCCTTAACCACTGCGCCACGACGGGAACTCCTATCATCTCTATTATTAAATAAACCACCACTGGAGTTCCCACTGTGGCACAGTGGGTCAAGGATCTAGCATTGCTATAGCTGCGGTGGTGGGCACAGCTGCAGCTTGGATTCGATCCCAGGCCCGGGAACTTCCATATGCCACAGGTATGACCAAACAAGAAAAAAATAAAATAAACCACCACTAAAAAAAGTATTCTACTTTCAAAGCATCTTTAGAGCTAAAAGGCCAAAAGAAGAGTTAATGGAATAAAAACAAAGAAACATGTAATAAGCTGATATAATTAAGCAAGTAGTAACATTTTATTTTATATTAATTCTTACTTTATAATTATCTTGGTAGGCTAGTCAGAGTTTTTTAAAAATTCACTGAATAAAAACTTTCACTGTAAAAGATACACCTCGTGCCTTCCGTTTCTCTACTCACTTAAAAGCTGTGAGGTCCTACCGTTGAGGAATGTAAAATGAAGATTCACGCCCACCCTTATTCATGGCATGTTGATAGTGCAAGTGGTATTTTAAAGCTTGATACTTCTGTGCACAATTACTCAATTTTCTCCATACATAAACGCCACACCTTTCTGTCAATAAATAATTCCACTTTAATGGCAAAGTAATAATTTAGACAGATACAGGGTGCACATCTGCAAAAAAATATATGCAAGCTGGTTTACAAGCTAGAGGAACACTCAACCAATAGAAAATACATCACCCAGTTAAGTCCATTGATACCAAGTACTTATTGTTGGGGCTTTACAAAGACTACAAAACTTTCCAGATGATTTATTTCACTGTTTCTATTTACATGGTATGTTACATCAAAAATGTACAAAATATAAAATGTATACAGACAAATGTTTCACAAACTAGTTTAAGTTGTAAACTAGGTGGACCTACTGGGATGTCTTGCAGGAATTTCTGTTTATGATCATGTTTGGACTGTGTTGCTCAAAATGGCAGGGAAAGAGTAGCAGTTCTCTTAGCTCACATATAATACAAGGGCCACGAGTCACTCATCCAGCTCCGTATTTCGATGTTTCATGACAGTTTTGATCCATGTTTGAGGCTTCAGCGTCAGGGTGACCATTCTATGTGCATAAATTCAGTTCAGATTTCCCTCGGGGCAACAGCACCGTGGAGGCCTATGGACTGCGTGACACTCTGACAGGCTGCACAGATGCCTCGTGTTGCTACTGTTCTATAGCAACGGACCCAGGGGTGGTCGCGGAGGGTAGCACCAGTTGCACAGCCTGCAAGCAGCGCGTTTCCACCCGCACAGAACAAGTCTACGCCATGGCCTAGCCCTTGCGTTTGGAAACGTCAAACCTGTCCTCTGGGTGGGGTCACTTGCCCAGTCACTCCCATCCGTGCCCACGAACTCGCCTAAAAGCCTGCACGACAGATGCACTTCCAGGCATTTTCACTTTTCCAGAAATGCACTGGCTTCACGGGCCGTTCTGAAGCATGCTCACTCTAGCACTGATAGCTCCTGCGTAGTCAGAACAACGGTTAGATACAGGACAAGCACACCAGATACTAACAGCATTGAGGGTTTGCATTCTGTATTTGTTGGCAACGTACAGGAAATCTCAGCAAGTGAAACACCTCTTCACACCCACAGGATAAAATACAACTTTTGCGTGTGTGTTTCGATTTGTGCGAGTTTTTAAAATGAGTATTTACAATACCTACCCAGTAGACTGTGCAAATCTAACCTTCTTTTACAGTATAAACGCTTCCTCAGCCACAGTGACGTCACTGCATCAGTGTTCTCGAATGCCGAATTTCTCAGGTACAACAACAGCAATCAAAATAACATGCTCAGAACTCATAAGCATAATTAAAAAAAAAAACAGAATAAGAGAGGAAAAGCCAAATAATTGTGCTCATGCTCTATCCAGCTGTACTGGACAAAAATTCCACATCTTCTGCCTTCTGAACCTCTTTCGCCTAAAACTAGATTGAATGCAGCCATACGGCTCAGCTCTGAAGTGACAGCCCAAGAGGGTTTCTGGGTTACTTGAATATTCCGGAGGATATGCGAAACAATCTATTCACAAGGCGAAAATACCGATCTTTCTCCTATCCATTTCTTCAAGAACAAAAAAATAAAAAAGAGAGAGAGAGATGAGGCTACTGTGTTAACGGATGTTGCTTGGTTGTAAATGAAAAGACAGTGGAAATTACCGATGGTTTTGGATTTAAACCACCTGTTAAACTGTTGTAGAAATCTGTTTTAAGGCAGTGAGACAGCACCACAGGAAATGTTTCTTCTTTTCACTGAAAAGGCTCAAACACATAAAGCCCTAAAAAAGCCTTTTGTCAGTGTTGACTAATAACTGGTATAAAACTCTTTTGAAGGGAGTGGGCAGGTGGTGGTTTAAAAAGACATTGGTGGTAAAACAACCTTATAAAACCTGTGACTCATACACGGAAAAGTTGGTGGAGCACATCGCGTGCACACGGCAGTTAGGCATGGCATTGGCACTTATCCAGGTGCCACAGTGCTGTTTCCCTGGCGGTCGCACCATCGCACTTGTGCTTACGGAGGGCTGGCCTCGTCGTTCTGCAACGGGGTGAGGGCTCAACACAAACATCCTGGGGCTCTGCGACCAGCACCATGTGGCACGAAGGAGGGTGGACGGATCAGAAGAATGGACCCTGCTCGGGGAGAACAGCCCCACAGAGGAAACAAAAGGAGGGAACCCAAAAAGAAAAACAAAAAAAGAAAGAAAGGAAAGGAAAAAAAAGAGAAAGCAAAGAAGGTCTGCATTGTAAACGTTTAAAGAGGAAAAAGCATAAAGTCCAGTTGGCTCTCCCATGGGCAGTCTCCTAGGTTGCCCTGTCGTTAGGGTCCAGTGAGTAATGGAGCCACACATCACTCCAAGGATATACAAACGCCTAGAAAGAAAATAAAGGGAAGCTTCCGTGTCAATTGAGCGTCTTGGCGGTTCCGACTTGGTTCTGCTGCCTCCATGGAGACCACGACTCTGGATCGGGGGCCTTGACAGGGTGCCTTCATACTGGCAGTGGTTTAGTGAAAATACCTTCCTTTTGAAACACTTTTTTCCTTAAACCATAGTCTTTTCCCCTAACTTGTCTTCACCCTCTAGAGGGTAGATTCAAGAGATGAATCCGGAACGTCTTCGTGGCGGCTGGTGCTCTCGCTGCTTTGTGTGCCCGAGTAATTGGCTGCTTCTTGGAGTTTCCTGAGCATACTCATCTGGAGAGAGAGAGAGAGACACGCTGGAGGGGAGGCCGATGCAGCTCGGATGCCAGCCCCGCAGAGCACGAGGCCCGAGCCACACCGAGGCACGCTCTCCCCCGTCCCAGGGACACTGGAAAACACGATTTTCCAGTTCTTCTAGTGGCGCCTGCCTCCTACCCTATTTCTCCTCAACAAGCCTACAACACCGAACCGTAAGGACAAAACAGGGCTTCCAGACAGGTCTTTTATTGGCGGTCGTGAATGAATACAGCTCCAGCAGGGCGAGGGGAAAGGAAACTGTATCACAGCTGGACATCTGGGCGCGTGGCTAGAGAGGACGCCAAGCTGCCCAGCTCTTTGGCTGCGAGCAGCAGAGGGCACCGGATGGCAAATCAACGTCCTGAATGTTCCCGCGCGCAGCCCCACACGCAGGCTCCCGCGCACAGTCCCTGGAGAGGAGGCGGGAGGGAGAGTGCAGGGGAGGCACCTGCTGCAGGCAAGCCCACCATCTGCCGCCTAGGAGCTGACCTCGACAGGAGGTGACTGCATCAAGTCGACCATGGACCATGAGGGTTTGAAGAGAGAGAAGGGAAGAAGCACTGTCAAGTTTCTGTTGTTGAATTTCTGGCTAAAATATGCTTGATAGAGCACCGAAAACAAAAACCAGCTTCTGGAACAAGAGCGGCTGTCTCAAGGTTCCCAGCCTTAGAGGACAATGGCCGTGTTTGTTCTGGTGCAAGGGACATGTGCAAGAAAGCAGCTGAGGACAGCTCCCATTTCCATGTACTAGAAAATAAAAGGCAGCCGCTTTGCTTGGGTTTTGATAGATCTGCAGATCCACTGGTAGGGACGTAAAAAGAAAGACTGTTTAAAAGCAAATCATGAATAAATGGCTTAACGGTTTTAGAAAGCACAGAAAAACTGGCACGTCTTCCAGAGGGTATGGACTTGTTCACTTATTAAGGGTTTCAATAAACTGTAATAATCTTTATATTGCTTAATGCATGCTAAGTTGATTATTTTAGAATGCAATCAAAGTTGTTTTTCTTTTTTTCCAACTTAGACATGTAGGGGATCTGATCCAACAGAAAGAAGAAATCTAAAGAGGATTCTTTAGTCATACATTGGGTTCAAGCATGCTTGTTTTATATTCAGCATAAAATGTGTGTTCAAAAAAACGCTTGTGAAATAATTTGAAAAACTGGTAATTACCAATTCCAGAAAGAATGCTTGTCTGACAAAGAGGCTACATTTTAAAATCATTTTCATATTCTTCAGGACAATAGTTTTCAACACAATGTTTTGGTCTAATTACTTGAATTTACCGAACTGGCTACATAAAGATGTGAAAGGGTTAATGACAAGCCCTGGAACCCAGCAGGTCAAAAAGGCGGACACCTCGACATGCTGCTGCTCCCTCTCTTCCCCCTTCTCTGTTTCTCTCCGTCTCTCTCTCACCCCCCATGCCTTCATGCACATTCATTATTGCTTTCCCTTTTCTTTTGTCAGTTCTCCCTTATTAGTAGCTGGCTGTTATGTTTAGGCATCTGGGTGAAGACAATTTGCAAAGAGAACTGTATTTTGAGCACCTTCCTGATTTGCTAAGAGTAGAAATGGTTTCCGGGGTTACGCTTCTATCTCAGTCCCAGATGTTTGAAATCCCATGAATGCTGAAGGTTGTAAAAGTTTCATGGTGTACTAAGAGCATTATTAAATTCTTAAGTTTTGAAAATGGTGCCATAAAGTAAATGTGCTCCACTAGAATAAGTTCAGAAATCTGATTCATGAGACATACACGAAGGCTTCACTCTGCCTTTTGTAGGTAGCTTTGTACATTCAAGTCGAGGAAGACTGCAAGAGGGAGGTAAGGTCCTACACCATTCAAGGGTCACTGGATAGATCATTATTCCCTCAAAAAGTATCTCCTTTTCTCCCGTGCTTCTTTCCCATATCCGGAGTCACAACTAAAATGTCTATCATTTTTGGTCAGGTCTTTTCACCCCTGGTATTCATAAATCTACTAGTCATCCAGTCTCCAGCCTCCTTCCTTTAATCTGCCCTCTATTCCGTTACCAAGGTCACCCTTATAAACTACACATCTAACTTGACAGCTGCCCAATGTCTGTGTGATAAAGGTTTCACCACCTCTAATGTAAGCAAGGCTTGACCTGATTTAGCAATTGCAGGCTTCTGAGCTTTCACCCTCTTGCCCCTTTTGTTCTAATTCCGCCAATGTGTAGACAGCTCCCAAAACTCATTTTTCTTGTTCTGTTCCGTCCTGTTTCACTTGTCTCCTTAATTTTGCATCTTCAGTCCAGTCCCAGGATGGCCCTTCGGGACATCCTTCCAAACCTGGTTCGAGCATCTCCTCCTCTGCCAGTGCGTTCTCCTAATCAGCTCCCATTGTCGGAAGACTCACAGGGTACCTAGAATGCACCTCTCTCATTATTTTCCTATAATCTGTACACGTAAATATCTCTCTCCACAACGAGACTGTGAGCTTAAGATCAGAATGATATGCATTTTCTGATCACCATGTCATATCCCTGGGTATATATTTATTATTTTGCAATATTTATTGCAGGAATGAATGATTTGGTTAATGAGTACACATTGTATTTTTACAATACTGTGAGATGTACCAAAAACTTGTATCCTTATTCAGATTCAAAAATATACTACCTAACATTAAATAGCAGGTTCTTTCCTAGTATTCCTGGTTTAGTCTAGACTGCAAATATGTTTTTACCTTATGTCAGTAATTATAAAAATACAGAGCAATAAAAGCAGACAGAGAGATATTTATTTTCCTATCAGAATGTGCCTAATTCACAGATTTATTTTTAAATGATAAGGTTTTTGTCATTTAACATGTCAGATAGCATAAGCTTTTGTTCCTTAAGATGTTTAGTTGAGCGGGTTAGGAATTAGGGTTTTGTTTTGTTTTGTTTTAACCCACATTCTCCTTCAGAGTGAGGAGACTTTGAATGCCTTTTCTATAACAGAAGAAGACAAGAGCAAGAAAGGACACGCCCTAAATGTCCCATACTCTAAGGGAGTAACCATGAAAACAAATTTATAAACACCTCACCTTATTGGGAGGAGTATTGAAAACTGCAAAAGGAGAATTGGAAATTGTTAAAAGAAAAAAAAAACGAAGCGGAAATAACCAATATTTGCACTCGAAGGCTTATTGTAACTCTAATAAAATTTAATCATTCTATGAGGTATCACTTAGTATGCTCAATATTATGCTGAATTTAAACCAATTCTATAACCACTGTTGATGTCTAGCTGTGTATGAGCTAAAGGGCCAGATACCTGGTATAAAAATTTAAGTCCAGGCGTTAAGAAGCTTATTATGGTCTAGATCAAAAGTCCTAAAGAAGATATCCGTGGACTCTAAGTAGACCAATGTATATACTTCTATAATTTTATGGAAATCTTTGAAGTAGTGTGCAGAACTGTGCGTGTGTGCATTTTGTCGGGAAAAAGACTGTCACACTTTATCAGATGGTTCACATGTGGCCCCTCCAACGTTAAGAATGATCAGCCGAAACGAGGACGATGCCATCTATGTGCTGGGGCTGTCGGTATAATGGCACATTCCCCAAAATATCAAGTCATTTCAGGTTTTTAGGCGTAGCTATAGGTTTATGATTTTAATCCTTTCCTTTTTGCTTAAGTAACACAATGATCTTTATTTCAGCCTGTGTTCTTTCTGTATTGGCTATCCAGTCATTTCTTTTTTCCTTCTTTTCAGCCATGCCCATGGCTCGTGGAAGTTCCAGGGGTAGAATCTGTGCCACAGCAGCAACCTGAGCAGCTGCAGCGATAATCAGATTTTAGCCCACTGCACCACAAAGGAACTTTCCAATCATCTCTTTAGTAAGAGAATGGTATGCCAACAAACACCTTTCATGTGATACTAATCTATAGAAAGTCACCCATAAAAATAAGAAATACATACAAAAATCAAGTAATTTTACTAAGAATATCATTTACTTAATATTTGCAGAGTATTTATCCCTCAGAGGTTTACTGACTTATATTAGGCTTTTCAAGATTGCAAACTGAACAAGGCAGGGAAAAACGCCCTTTGATTTCCAAATCAGCTTATTCCTCCCTACTCTTGGCAACAGAACACTAATTCAAAATTTAGTTAAACTAGTTGGTGCATGCAAAATATTCTTTAGTTCCTCCACTATACATTAGATGATATTCTTTTGTGTTTTTCATTTTAGAACAAAATTCTGTTTTTCTCACATACTTAATGAATTGAGCGATGCAGCGTTTAACATTTATTTACTTATTGACACAACTTTCTGCAAAATAAAAGAAAAATTATGGCCACAGAGTTCAGCCTGGCTTTGGTGTTTCTCAATTATTTTTAAGCCTGCAAGTCTAGTCTTTTGTGTCAAGAACTTCACCCCATGAAGTAGGCTAAAAGTAAACATTTTAAACATGAGTATCAGCAGCAGGAACGTCTCAAACATCACCGGATAACTGATGTCTCTAAGGCAAATGACTAAATGCTAATGACTGTACACTGTAGTCAGAATTACCGAGGAAAGAATCAAACCTCAGACTCTTACCAAGGGATCCCCCTCTGTGTCAGTCTGTGGAATGTGCTTTGAGGTTGTGGCTTCCTTCGTGGACACACAGCCCTCATACCCAACATCTTCTGGTCGCAGCGGAAGTAATGCTGGGCCTTCCTGAGGCAAAGATGCTGAGCTCCAAGGGTATGTATCAAGCACCCACTTTGAGGGGTCTTCCCAAGGCGCTCGTTTCCCATACATCTGAAAAGCGATCACACATACAGCACATATAAAATGTATTAATTTCTTTCTTTCTTTCCTTTTTTCTTTTAGGGCTGCACCCTAGCCATATGGAGGTTCCTAGGCGAGGGGCTGAATCAGAGCCACAGCCACAGCAACACAGGATCCGAGCCGAGTCTGAGACCAACGCCTACGCCACACTCATGGCACCACTGGATCCCCGACCCGCTGAGCGAGGCGAGGGATCGAAACCACATCCTCAGGGGACTAGTCATGCTTGATGGGGACTAGTCATGCTCACTGGGGACTAGTCATGCTCGTTGCTGCTGCACCACAACAGGAACTCCATAAAATGCATTTCTATTCCGTATGAAAGGTGACTACTAATTGAGTTATTCCTCTGCACATTGAGTCCCTGTGGGATTTTTCAGGGGGACACAGTGTCCATACACAATTTCACAGATTTTAAACATGTATCTGTCTACCTAGCTCACTTGAAGCTTGAAGGCTAAACAAAATAAAGCTGTAGACAAGATAAATCTGAACATCTGGGATAGAGAGTCAGCATTTGGGGGAGAGAGGGAGGGAGGTTTATTTTAAACACATGAAGAAATGACTGCCCACATGCATCTCTGTTAACAATTTTACAAACCAAGAGAAAGCTCAACACTGGGAAAGGAAAGTTCCAGTGATGGAGAAATGAAAAGGGCCATGACAGACACTAAATAGCGTCCTGTACTAAAGTGCACTTCAGAAAGATGATGAGTAAAAAACCCTTTTCTCTGTCTACTTCATTCTCTTGTAACTTCCCTTGAAAATAAGACTCTTTTCTTCAGATTAACTTCCTTTATCATCTTAGTGCTTCCTCTTAAATCTCCTCTTAGACGTTTGTTTATTTATAAGACCACCAGTAAAATAGGAAAACCATGGGAAATGAAAATTTTGTCAGAACACATATGTAGGGAGAAAGTTAACAAGATAGAAATGACAAAGCTGATCAAAGTACTGGCGGTGGAGTAGAGGGCAGAAGGTGAATCTAAAAAATGTTAAAGAATTTTTAAGCTGGAAGCAAAGCCAAAACCAGACTGGGAAAGGCGCTGTGAGGAGACAGAGACTGATGGGACTTTGCTTAAAAAAAAAAAAAAAAGTATAAGACCAAAGAGGCAGAGGAAAAAAAGTTAAAAATTAAGAAAAAGCAGTAACATGGGTACATTCATTCTTTAATGGATTTTCACTCCACTGAGTCGTCAGGTAGCTACTTGGCCCCGGATGGCACAGGGCACCGTTGTGAGTGTTCTGTGTGGCTTGTTGGGGTTCAGGGAGACAAAACCAGCATGGACACTGATCCATGAAAGGCCCATGGGCTGTCTTGAACACTGTCTTTTGAGATTCTCTTGGAGAGCTTGAACGAGGTTTGAGGTTGTGGTAGGACTGACTTAAAAAAAAATGTTCAGGTCCTGATATCTGTGCACTTCTTAAGGAGATGGGTAGGGAAGCAATCACCAGGTTTTTTTCTTTTTGATAGTTCTCTTGTTTTAGAGCAGACATTTCCTCTCAGCTCAAAACCTACTTTACAGAGGAGGTAAGACAGAGCTTGCTACACAATTCTGACTAATTGAAGGAAAGTGTATAATTCTTAGAAAGCAAAGGTTACAGAAAGAATATGAAAGTCTAGTAGAATCAAGTGATGTCAGCCTTTCAAAGAATCATCAAGTACAGTAAAATTGAAAGTGACCAGTAAAAAGCCTCAATTTTGTATTTCAGAGTAAAGTGATAGAAAGAAAATTGAAAGAAGAGAAATGTCAGCATTCAAAAGAAGACGAACGGATGGCTGACATTTCAAGAAAGATTCACAAGAATAAAAATCGTAATCCAGTGCATCACCAGTGTTTTTTTTTTTTTTTTTTTTCCCAACTAGAACATCTGGCTAAGAGTATTCCCCCATATGGTTCCCCACCAAAGCATTAGCCTTCATCTGAAGAGATTTTTCTATTCCCCTCAACTCATTTTCATTCTTGCAACCAGGCTTTGTTTTTCCACCTCTTGCTCCATTTGACAGTTCTTTGTCACCAGCAGATCCAAGGAAATGGTTCATGACACATGTGATTCCTTTTCTTCCTGCTCCTCCCGGAGTCGCACATGGACCGTCCCAGGAATATCGACTGCCAGCAGACTGCCAGGCCAGCATATCCTCCAGCAGCAATGGCAACTGTCTACTCACCGAAGGCTTTCGTTTCTTTCTCCGAGGGCTGGATCTCTCCTGCCCCTCTGCCCCCAGCCCCGACGCTCAGCCATTCTCTCCATCATAGTTGATCCACTGTTATCCTAACCTACTACTAAACCTCCAGAGCCAGGGGGAAAACTTGAGATATTTTTATCCTGCCTCAAAAAAAAATGTTTTAAGTATCTCTCACATTGGGAAACCGGTATTAGCTAGTGATTATGCTTTTGCTTAAAGGGAGGCTTTATAGAATGATAATTGTCAAGACAGTGTTTTATAAATAAGATTGATTTGCATATTTAAAAACATATGTACTTAAAAATGAGATCTAAGGATTTTTATGTATTATTGTTTTTAAATTTTGTAAAATATTTTTTCTATGCATTGGCAAACGAGTAAGAAACTCAGAGAATTTCATATATAAAGATTTGGATAATTGTTTATTAATGTGGAAATAGTATCTAGAGAACAAATAATTCAATTAAATAAATTTTAAAGTTATGACTGCACAAATATTTTAAATAAATTTTCATACAAATATTTTTTGTACAAATGATTGGCTCAAGAGACCCAACTCACATCTAAGGCAGCATCTTAGTTTAAGAGTAATGCTGACATGTCATATGTTATACCTGAAAAATAAAAACCTTTGATATAGTCTTTCATTTTTTTTGAAGATGCTTTCTGGGATTGCTTTGATTCATATCCTTAACAATATGAAGTGAGTTATTTAAGTCTAGAGCAGAACCAACTGATAGCATTCTCTAGGCATCGCCTCTGAGTGACGCCATCCTGGCAATTTTCGTCATGTTCATCAGAACCGTCACGACAGTTTTAGGTCACTTTATTAGGAGAGGAAAGTGTGATGGCAAAAGGAAGTATAATGAAGGAAAACAGAGAACCGACTTTTCAGACAGCAAAATAAAGACTTAACACAGTACTGCAGATGACAAAATGCGAAAAACAAGAACTATGTCTTATTTCTAGCAGCAGTTGTGACAACCAGAAATAGAGATGTCTCAGCAAAAACTGTCTAAACCTTGGCTAAGTTACTGCAAAGATGACCAGACTTTTCAATGACAAGTTTGATGATTATATAACACGAATCTTAAAAGATTCAAACTTAAGTTTTATAATTTCACTGCTTAATGAAATTTAACTTCGATATAAGGACAAAATCAAGGCTGATGGAACAGGGTTAACATATATTACTGAAGAAAAAAGATTTTCCCATTAGGGATGTATTGGACTCAACTAAGAGTAAAGAGAAGGAATGCTTGCAGGGCCTGCGGATAGAAGGTAGATGAGAGGGACAGCAGGGATGCCAAACCAACCTGGCACAGATTTTTAAAAAGTCAGATGCCTTACATTTAAAGCACTTTTAAAAACAGTAAAGGATTTTGCAAGTGACATAAAAGGGCTTCAAACAATGAACTATACTAGAGCAGGGAACCTATAAGCAAAAACTACTTGTTGCAGATTATATAATAAGAGAATAACTGATCAAGGCCCATATACATATACGCAGGCCTGCCTTATGAGACAGAGAACTGTGCAGTCAACGAGCTACCTTACAAGATGCAGAACTGCACAATTAAGGAGTATCTCATAAGGACAGTCTATAAACACCTGTGGCGATACATTCGGCCTTCAGTGTGTAGCTGTTGGAACTATGCTTTCTCTTTCTTCTCTGTATTTATTCTCAGAATAGGAGAAAAAAGCATCATATACTCTGTGTTCTTTCAACTTTAACACTGTATCTATACAGTCTATGTCTGTCTGTATTGTTCTGCACAAATACCCAGAGAAAGGACTTCTTTTTGCTTTTAAAAGGATGATTTTTTCCACTTAGTTTTTCAAAACAGTAAAGAAAATTGAGTACTATACCTGCAGACCTTCTCTCACTGCCTCCAGAACATAAGGTACCAAGGAGTAGTTCCAGAGATCCATGAACCATACTCTGGAAGCTTCTACATCCATGGGGCAAGGAAGGAAAAGCCGTGGACCTGAGAAGAAACAAATAACACAACATTTTTGAGAACCATTACATTTAGCAATCGTGACACATATTTAGACACCATTTTGGGGGAATTAATATATTTCTTGCAGGATTCTTAGAAAATTATAATCTTGGACAGCTTGATTATGATTAAAGACTATTTTACAAAGACCCAATCTCCAGGACTCTCCCTTCCTTTTACAGTAAAATCTTAATCTAAAACAGAATATCAGTCATGCAGTAATCAAAACAGTGAGGTACAGACACAAAAACAGACACCTAGATCAATGGAACAGAACGGAGACCAGAGATGAACTCCCACTTCCATGGTCAATGACAAAGGAGGCAAGGATATGCAATGGAGAAAAGACAGTCCTTCAATAAGTGGTGCTGGGGAAACGAGACAGCTCCTTGCAAAAGAATGAAATTACAACACTCTCTCACACCATACTCAAAAATAAACTCAAAATGGATCAAAGACCTAGATATAAGACCAGATACTGTAAAACTATGAGAGAAAAACATAGGCAGAACACTGTCTGACATAAACAGCAGCAATATCTTTTCAGATCCACCTCCTGGCATAATGAAAATAAAAACAGAAATAAGCAAAAGGGACCTAATTAACCTTACAAGCTTTTTCACAGCAGAGGCAACAATAACCAAAACGATGGAGACAACCCACAGAATGGGAGGAAATACTTGCAAATGAAGTGACTGACAAGGGATTAATCTCCAAAATACACAAACAGCTCATACAACTCAACAATAAAAAAAAAAAAAAAACAAATGACCTAATCGAAAACTGGGCTGAAGATCTAAAAAAACATTCTTCAAAGAAGACAGACAGATGGCCAAAACACACATGAAAAGATACTCAACATCACTAATTATTAGAGAAACACAAATCAAAACTACTATGAGGTACCATCTTAACACAGGTCAAAACAGCCATCATCAAAAATTCTATAAACAATACATGCTAGAGAGGGTATGGAGAAAAGGGGACCCTCTTACACTGTTGGTGGGAATGTAAACTGGTACAATCCCTATGGAAAACAGTATGGAGATTTTCTCAAAAATAGAACTACCAAATGATCTGGCTCCTGGGCATCTATCTGGAGAAAACCATAATTCAAGAAGATACATGCACCTCAATATTCATTGCAGCACTATTTCCAAGGCATGGAAGCAACATAGATGTTCATCAACAGAGGAGTGGATAAAGAAGATGTGGTACATTTATACGCAGTGGAATATTACTCAGCCATAAAAAGAAATACTGCCATTTGTAGCAACATGGGTGGACGTAGAGATTATCATACTAAGCGAATTAAGTCAGAGAGAGAAAGACAAATATATGATATCACTCGTATATGGAATCTAATAAAAATGATACAAAAGAACTTATTTGCAGAACAGAAACAGACTTACAGAATTTGAAAAACTTATGGTTACCAAAGGGGACAGGTCAGGGGGAGGGATGGACTGAGGCTTTGGGACTGGCATAGGGACACTGAGGTATATGGAATGACTGGCCAACAGGGCCCTGCTGTGTGGCCCGGGGAAATCTATCCAGGATTGTGCGATAATTTATGTGGGAAAAGAATCTGAAAGAGAATGGATGTGTGTTTATGTATAACTGAATCACTTTGTTGTACAGCAGAAATTATCACAACATTGTAAATCAACTATACTTCAATAAAACTTCAAAAAATGGGAGAAAAAAACATAACAGCGTAACATTATGACCTTAAAATAAAGTCATAATCTATTCAAACCATCCCATTTTGCAAATGACAAAACTATGTTGAGATGAATTGCTAAATACAAAACGTGTTTTTATTTGCAGAAGTGGGCTTCCACCTTGGTCTTCTGATCCTAAATACCGAATTCTTCTTCCCGATTTACACCGTCGTTAGTGACTGTGTCTTCATGATCCACAGCAGTGGGAAATGGACTTATGTTTTCCTTGCAATTTACGAGTGAACACAAAAATAAACGTCTTGGAGTTCCCCTCGTGGCGCAGTGGTTAACAAATTTGACTGGGAACCATGAGGTTGCGGGTTCGATCCCTGGCCTTGCTCAGTGGTTAAGGATCTGGCGTTGCCACGAGCTGTGGTGCAGGCCGCAGACGCGGCTCGGATCCCGCATTGCTGTGGTTGTGTTGTAGGCCGCTGGCTACAGCTCCAGCTGGACACCTAGCCTGGGAATCTCCATATGCCATGGGTGTGGCTCTAGAAAAGACAAAAAGACAAAAATAAATAAACATCTTTATGCCAACTCAAGACAAATAATTCAAACAATTTCGTCTTCATGAAAAATATAAAATACCTAATTTATCTCTAAAATTTCTCACAACTGTATCTGATATGAGCCATTAGCTAAAATCTGTTTTCAGCAGTCAAAACGTACTCTAAATGGATACAATTTATTTCAAATCGTTACCTGATTTTTAGATGTTTGTCTATATTAAATTTCTTGGATGTCAGTAAACTCTTAGTCAACCATAAGAGTCAGACAAAATGAATCTAATTAGAGATACAAAGCTTAGAAGAAGACAAACTTTCAGAAGGAAAAAAAAGAAAGAAAGAACTTAAATCTCTTTGGAAGCTCAAAGAACATGAGCTTCCCTTGTTATTTTCTGCCGTCCAATCTGGCCTCTTTATCACGTCCTCTTCGTTCCTGGAACCGGGCACGTTGCAGTTTTGGAACTCACCAATGGTAACATCCGAGGAACTGTGTGTTTCCAAAAAACTGTTGAGATGATGCCATGTCTTAGGAATCCAGTCTATAATTTTGACTAGGTCATTATTGCGTGTGTTCCTTTCGATTTCCATCTCTATCAGTTTCCTTCGAAGATACCTGCCTAAAAATCCCTTCACTGGTTCTGTGTGGTTTGCACATAGCACCCACCTACAAAAAGAAAAAGAAAAAAATCCAGAAATCTTTACATAACTTAAACTTTACGTAAATAAAATCCACAGTGATTCTCTTTCCAAAATGAAATGACAATGCTCCTGTTTCAATTGGTGGCCATATTTTAATGGCCAAAGGATGGAAAGGTCTCTGAGCATTAGAGCTGTAATGAGACTAATCCTTTCTGAGCTAGAGCCGGCGTGGGCGGGTACACGCTGAGCACTCTTCTGCCGGAGAATCACAAATCCTGAAATAGGAACTCTCTTCACATTTCTCACACTTAGAAGAAAAGCACTCTACTTTAGCTGGTGACATGGTGAGCAGGAAAAACATTTTCTCCCCCCTTTTAAAGAATCCTACTTCTGATTACAAGCTGAGGATCACAAGACGTCTGCCAGAGAAAGAGTGTCAGAAGAAGTGAGAATTATTTCACACCCCAGGTCACCACTGGCAGGATATGCCAACGTACAAATGGAAAAACAACATCCAAAAGCAAACAGAAAGAGACAAGCCAAAAAATCAATTTATCTTTACCTGAAATTGTGATGCAGCTCTAGATTTGGTGATGAAGAAACTCCCTGATTCATTGTTCCAATAATATATGGACTGAGAAAAAATAGAAAATACATGTGTATTAAAGCTACAAGAGATTAGTACGTTAAAACTGTCTCAGAAAACAATTTAGATAAATATGGATTATTCCATTTTAACATTAGGCTGTAAAAGGGTGATCGTGTAATATTAGGTTGGAAAATGACAAAGGTAACTGAACTAGACATTAGGATTTGGGTTCTAGTCTCAGCTCTGGCATCCTAGGCAAATCATTTTAGTCATTTTCCCTCTCTGAGCTCACACTTCATCTATAAGATAAAAAGGTTGGCGAGGATATTCACAGTGGTCTCACCCCACTCCTACATCTTATGATTCTTACACTTATAATTCAAATCATTTATTTTTCTTTTACTGTTTCATAATTATTTCAAATGTTCTTAATAATGCAAAATAACAGGTACTCGTTTAAATATTTATTTTATGCTGATTAATTGTTAACTTTAAAAAAAATCTCTAGCGGAAATTAGCTAGAATACTTGCAACAGTAAAACAAACATTTGTATTGTTGCTCTTCTATGTCCTTTTTAATTTAAAACTGGTTTTTTTATTATAAAAATTTTCTTGGCTACACCTGTAGCATACAGAAACTCTTGGGACAGAGACTGAACCCATGCCAGAGCAATGACCCAAGCCACTGCAGTAACAATATCAGATCCTTTAAGTGGCAGGCCATCAGGGGACACCTCTATGTCCTTTTCTAGAAGCTGTACTATAGCGAATCTTACATGGGCTTTCAGATTTTTTATTCCCTACTTTAACCTTTTCTTTCATGTAAATAGCTAAAAACTAGAATCACTAATGGAGAGACATGTACTGAATTATTAAATTTATTTCTATAGGAAGTTTGAATTCAAACTTTAATATGGTCTAAGAATGAAAGCAGAGTCCTACACCCCCATTCTAGTTCCAAACTTCTCTGATTCAAACATTTCATCAAGGATACTGGGCTCCCAGACTTCCAGCATGCCTGCAGAAGTTAACATCGTAAGCAAATAATGTTTGCTAAATGTGCCTGGGACATAGCTGTTGAATGAATAAATAGATATTCTAAGGAATACATAGAGATTCTTTGGAACTATGGTGCAATAATCATGACGGCTTCTCTAATGACATTTGCCACAGGTCTTAAAAGGTATATAGGTGAGAAGAATGTAAATTTTTTTCATATTTTCATCATTCAAAATATTTCATAAGCATACCATTTGCTGTATTTACAGTTGAGAAAACCATTGAAGATATCACTCAAAGAGCCCACGTGATGAAGATTATCAAGAATTATTACAACTGGAAGCTCTACTCCATTATTATCAGCACGGCATTGTTCAGCCAGGTTGGCTAGATACTGTTGCAGTTCCTTTAAAAAGGTAGAGAAAGCAGATACATCAATGATAAAGTTATACCAATGGCAAGCAAGGAATAGCTTAGGAATAACACATTTTATCTTCATTCAGGTTCTTTGATTAATGCTCATAAATAATTCCATTGATAGAAAGCCTTATTCTACAAAGCAAAACACATATAATGTTGAGAGGATACATCTTTAAAGGAAAGAGGAGAGCCAGTGGAGAACACCTGAAGCAAAAATAAACATGAGGATATTTTTCCCAGTTGTTTTCCCCCCAGAAGAAAACAGAACAAAACAAAACCCTCTGGATTTGAGCTTTTATGATAAACCACAAACACTGAGACTTTGTTCTTGGTTTTACCATGATAAAGATGGGCTTTAGCAAACCTTTTAATTTCACATAGAGACTAAATCTAAAATGGCACCCCAAAGCTTCCATTAATACCTTGAACATCCTAATTCCAATTCTTCTCGATGAGGTGCATCTGAAAATATAGCCCCGGGACTCAAATAAATCTAGGGTTAGTTGGTTGTTTGGCTGAGAGATTTGGTTATTTATTTATTATCTGCATACAGCTGTTGTAGTTTTAAACAAAGACAAAATCTGTTACGTATCACTGGGTCACCTGACATTAGCATTTAGCATTTATTAAGCTTCTTGGTTCTTTACAGGTATTATTCCTTCCTAAAAGCTTTTAATCTAAATATGATAACTAGCTCACCGATTGCTCTCACAGATGGGTAGGCCAGGAATATAATTAGGTTTCCTAGAATTATCCTAATCAGTAAGAGCATTTCCATAGTATTTGCATATTTACAATGACATTTTCAATCTGCAAATCTTGATCAGGGTTAAAAAACAATTTCAAAACGGATCTTGAATAATAAAGAGAATTCCAAATGGTAATTACGTAGATTTTTATTCTTTCGACACCACTTTAGCAAGCACCTACTATGTGCCGGATACTCTGGCACCAAGGATTGAGAAATTAATTCTAAATTCCAAATGATAGAATTGATAGAAAGTCAGGCCAACAAGTAAGTAACAATGCAGTGTGACAAGTGAAACTCACAAAACACTACAGAAAAACTAAAGAGAGCCATCCAACCCAGATTTAAGGTTCAGAGAACAACAGGATATAGAGGCAGGAGGTATAACTGAAGAGTAAAGAGAGCTGGAAAATAGGAGTCTGTGATGTATTTGGAAAAATAATAGTGTTCTGCTTTTGCAAGAGAGACGGTACCTGGGACTAGTGATTGCAATGAAAGAGAAAACAGAAAAGACTTGAATTCATGCAGCGGAATTTAGATTCTACTATGGGTACCATTCCCTGTCTTTGTTGTTTTCACCAGGGGGAAGGAATTTCTTTAGCAAAGGAAACATACGTGTGAAGTCAGGATGATAATTAGAAATGGAAAAAGCCTTCAAGATGCTTACTGCCCAGAAGAGAAGGTTAGACATGTATATGGATAATTACAATTCACCGTCAAAAATAATACATTACCTCAAAAGAGCACACATCAAAGATTTTGTTCAGAGCATGTGGCTTCTGGGAAAGACTTTCTGTTGACATACTGTTGGCTATTAGCCCTTATTTTAAAGATTAGGTAATGTTTTGCTGCTTAAAAACGGAAGAAGAGGGAGTTCCTGTCCTGGCTCAGTAGTAAAGAACCTGACTAGGATTCATGACGATACAGGTTCAACCGCTGGCCTCACTCAGTGGGTTAAGGATCCAGCATTGATGTGTCTGTGATGTAGGTCACAGACACAGTTCGGAACCCGAATGGCTGTGCCTGTGGCTTCGGCTGGCAACTGCAGCTCTGATTTGACCCCTAGCCTGGGAACTTCTGTGTGCCGCAGGTGCAGCCCGACAAAAAGGCAAAAAAAAAAAAAGGAAAAAGAAAACAGAAGAAGAGATTTCCACATAGAGGGAGAAGAACAAGCAAAGGTGGAAACACAAACGTATGGTATCCATGTAGGAAAGAAGTAGCAGCATATGTTTTGTGAAGGTAAACAGTGGTAAATAAATTGTAGAAAGACATTTGCAACCTTGAATGACTGGTAAGATGACAGTGAAGAAACGCTGACTCTTGGGGGGAGCTGAGGAATACAGTCAGGATCATGATTTCAAAGCATGGTAAGAATATTGCAAAGAAGGAAGAGAAATCGGTTGAGATAATACTGAAATTGTTGAAGCCAAGAGACAGCTGGGACTCGAGAGGAATAGTAATAGAAATGCGGAAAGATTTTTGACCCAGTGCAGGAAGCAATGAGGAAACACTGCAGGACTTGAATGTGGTCAGATTCTAATTATGAAAAGACATTCTGTTTCCATGAGGTGAAGAGATAAAGAGGCAGAGAGAGAAGGGGAGTTCAATGCAAGTTGTAAATCAGGCAGTCAGTAAACAACTGCAGCAGACCAAGTGCTAGAGGGTGTATTTGGGTGGGAGGGGTGGTGGTGGAGATGGATGAAAGACGATGGATTTAAGATATCTTTTTCAGAGTTGAAGCCGGAATTTCTAAACATGTATATTCAGTATGCTACTGGAAACATTTGAAAACGAACAAAAGTGCCTACCATATGGGAGAGTGGGCACGGCTAACAGGGTCCATTTGGAGCCAACACAAGTTGAAGCAAGGGGAGTCATCCAGATGAGAAGAGAAGTGGGAGAGGACAGCATGGTGGGACTATTTTCACTTAGTGGCAGGTGAAGGAAGAGCAGTCAGTGAAAGACACTGAGAAAGAGCTGCCAGAGGGTAGGATGGAAGTAAGGAGAGAAAGCTAATCATGAACCTCAGAACAGTTTCTGGAAGGGGACGATCAGGTCTAGCAACTTGGTATACATAGATAAAGAGGGAGAAAGACCAAGAGGAGGAGGGGAACGGGGGGGGGGAGAATGGGGAGGAGGGGGAGAGAGGGAGAGAAGGGGGGAGGAGCAGCAGCAGCAAAGGCATGGAATGTCTAGATAAGAAATCGCTAGGTGAATATGCCAGCACTTACATCTGGAATCTAATATACGGCATAAATGAATCTTTCCACAGAAAAGAAACTCATGGACTTGGAGAACAGACTTGTGGCTGCCAAGGGGGAGGAGGAGGGAGTGGGATGGACTGGGAATCTGGGGTTAATAGATGCAGACTATTGCCTTTGGAATGGATAGGCAATGAGATCCTGCTGTATAGTACTGGGAACTATGTCTAGTCAGGTGTGATGGAGCAGGATGGAGAATAATGTGAGAAAAAGAATGTATATATATATATATGCGTGACTGGGTCACTTTGCTGTACAGTAGAAAGTTGACAGAACACTATAGACCAACTATAATGGAAAAAAAAATAATCTAGGTCGAGTATTAAAAAAAAAAAATCACTAGGCTAGCTTTGGAAACATAGGGACGCCATTAGAGTCTACTGTGGTTCTCTCTCATCTTGAGAAGGGCGGTAAATCCCTTTGGGGATCTAATGGAAGCTAGGGACCAGCTGCAAGTAGAAAGAGTCACACACAAAAACATGCAGTCCTATAACTTGGGAGATTTCTCAGAACCCTTTGAAATCTCTTCATGGTCGCCCCTCTATCTTAATTGGGGTAAAACCTTGGATTGAAATATTGATGAATTAGCATTAGAAGTTTCATGTCCCAGATCTAATCAGGCAGAAGCAAACAAGAATATCCACCAGATGGACACTGATAATGAGATGAATTCCGTATTTTGAAACTATACTCAGAACACAGACATTATATAAGAACTGTTGATCACTTTGTTCTCTGGTTTTGACTCCAGACACACTCAAAATGAATCTGCCAAGTCCAGTTTTCTGATCTTTTCCCACCTAACGTTCCAAGGGGCTTCAGCTGGCCTCATATTTTTTACTAAATCCATCTCTAGCCTTCAGGGCCCGCTATATCAAATGTCACAAAGTATAATTGTTTCTGCGTCCTGCTCTCAGTCAAAGTATTCCAGCTGGCAGCTTGGGAGAGGGCTTGAGTGGGAAGAGGGACAGAATGTAAAATGCAGAGGGACCAACACCATGAAAAGATTTGTTTTTCTTTGGATGGTTCACGGTTCATTTTTTTGTGGCTTTG
Source organism: Phacochoerus africanus (assembly GCF_016906955.1). NCBI lineage: Eukaryota > Metazoa > Chordata > Mammalia > Artiodactyla > Suidae > Phacochoerus > Phacochoerus africanus. The sequence continues at coordinate 106,760,351 of NC_062550.1, forward strand.
TCCCACGAGCGCTCTCGAAGGCACAGCATAAAGCATGTCAGCAGTTACACAGCTCCATTTCTCAGGGAGAGAATCTATGGCATCCTTCATTCACACTTCAGTAAAGCCGGACGGAGCCACTCTCCCTTCCTCAACCCGGCCTCCCCATGTCTCTACACCTCTCTCCCTTGCCACCCCACTGCCCGAAAACAAACAGTATGGATCCTCTGACCATTTGGCGAGAATTGGCCCGTGCCCTCTGGCCATGACCCAGTATTCAATATTTCTGACAGCTCATCACGTCTTACACACATAAAGAAGCAAGAAACCTCTGTTGGTTGCATCTCATGCTTCTCTGTGGTGAAGGCCGCATGATCCGTCCACCGGCTTCTTCCCACAACTGTTTCCTAGCACCAGTCATTCTGTCCAAAGGCTCTTGGCAGGCTTTACTTTTCATTACTTTGTAATAACCAAAAGTTAAAAATAACCAAAAACTAAGCTGCCCTCATAACGGCACAAGCGGTTTTACTCAGGGAAAGCAGATAATAAGAGCGCTGGGCATCGCTGATCCAACATTGAAGGACACACAACTGTCAATTAAGAACATCTTCCAGCACTACACCTGTTTTAACTGAAATAAAAAGAACTTATATATAACCGTGGACTTGGGGATGAGAAGCATTTTCTGAGTGATGCAAGTTAACCAACTTTATGTCAAATTACATCATGATGAAGCCCAAATCAATCTATTTGCTTCACAACTTGATTTTAAGTGATTCTCCAACTTCATCAAAATTCCTGTTTCCTCTAACAAATCTATTCTCCTCCTATTTTCCAATCACTTTTTTTTTTTTCCAGAAATGAAGTAACTTCTAAAGAGTCCCATCATATCAACATTAAGGAAAAACCAAAGAGAACACTGAGGGAACTAAGAGACGTCAAATCTTTCATCATTTTATCTGAAAGGACAACAAAATACGTTAAGAGCTTTGAAAGATATGGGGAGCCCCAGGAGCCACTTGAGGCATTCAACGCGCAGGCTGAAGCAAACAAACACCTGTGCTCTTCCCACTTCCACTTCGAGAGTGTTCAATACTTTGCTTCAAATGCTGTGTCTCTCTCTCCTTGAAATAATAATGGGTAGTTCAACCACAATCTGAATAGAGCAGAGTTTCAAGAGAATATTTGGAGTTCATATGCTGTATTTATGTAACTTTAAATAAGAGATCTCATCATGCTTTACATTCACCTTCATTTTCCTTGAAAAATACATATTAGACTTTTTTTTTTTTCTTTTTAGGGCCACACTCGTGGCATATGCAAGTTCCCAGGCTAGGGGTCGAACTGGAGCTACAGCTGCCAGCCTACACCACAGCTCACAGCAACACCAGATCCTTAACCCATTGAGTGGGGCCAGGGATCGAACCCATGTCCTCATGGATCCTAGTCAGGTTTGTTACCAGTGAGCCATGATGGGAACTCCACACATTAGACAATTCTGAACAAAGGTCTATGTGTGTGATGCGGGTGGGTGGTCTTCCTGCTGTCTACAGCCACACCACCCTGAATGTGCCCAGTTTCGTCTCTCCTTCCTGCTCTGGGTCTGGCTGTCCGTCTGTCTGTCTGTCTGTCTGTCTCTCTCTCTCTCTCTCTCACACACACACACACTTAGCCCTATCATTTTCCCCATTTTTACATCTGGGAAAACTAAGGCACAAGGAGACTGAACAATCCGCCCGAGGTCCCACAGCTGGTCGGTGACAGAGACGCAATGAACTATGTCTTTAAGAATTTCTTCTTCACTAAATGTCTTGTCCATCTCAAGAATCCACTGGGTTTCGGTCGCTTGAGGGAATCGTGTTCCTTTTCTAAAAATCTGCAGCCAGAGGTTTCTTCGGGATTGTGTTGGTTTCCATCATATAATCAGGTTACTTCAGAAAAATAACATGGCCCAGTATTATCTGGACACCTTCAAGGTGTTGCTTATAACAGATGCAGTTTCCTAAGAAAAGCTTAGATTGTCCTGACTGAGAATGTAACGAACATTTATTGGCCAAAAATAGCCCAGCGTTGAGAACATGTTAGGCAGCACCTATTTCCCTGTTCGGATTCTTTACTTCTCTCGGAATATATGACAGTACTGGCTGGACGTTATAGCCCCCTGTGCCTGTTTAAGGGCTGGGAGTGTTCAAGGTGGTTATTAGGGAACATTAGAGCTTAGCTGATGGTGAAATGGAATATTGTTCAATTTCCTAAGGTTCCGAAGCAGAAATCCCCTAGAAACATGATGTCAACAAACTCTGCCCCCAGAACTTCTGCCTGGGCTGTGTTAATTCCACCCGCTGCCGTAACACTCCCGTTAATTCCTACCTGTCGACTATGACCCAGAGCAAGCACTGACTGTTACCGAGCTCTGATTCCTCCGGGAAGATTATTCTGGCCTCTTGTGTCTGTAATATTTGCCTGAATCTCTTTCTGCTTTCACCCTTCCTAAACGGATGTGTAGAGGAATCAGACAATAAAGATTTTGTCATTTTCTTCATTATACTCCCAATGCTTGTGAATTAACTGGATAACTCAGTGTTACTGAGCAGTCTTGTTCAAGTTCCTGAAAGAGGGTTTAGTCATTCACTAAAGATGCTAGTTTAGGTCAAAGAGATGGATGTTTCCACGTATAGTATGGAAGTCTCATCCAATGTTAAACCTGGTTGCTTAAGACGCTTACTGAGACAGAGCAGCAATTGTCTTAGGAATCTGTAACTTACCTTACTAGACTTGGGGTCCACATTAAAAGTGGCAATCGCATCCTCTGTTTTTTTCCTCCCAGATTTGGTTATTACATATTCAGCAAGTTTGTTTGCTAAATAGGTCTTTCCGGTACCACTGGGTCCTGAGAGTATAATTCTGTGATGCTCCATCAACAAGTTAAAGTACCTTTGGGTAATTGGTTTAGGAATCAGTGTATCAAAAACAAAACTGTCCAAACTGTTTTCTTCTACCCCTGGAGGAAGAAACAAAGGGAAGAGCATGCTTTATTGTTCTATATAAGCTAGAACTTAAAATAGAGTGTCAACTGGCAATCAGGCTTTGTTAGCTGTAGGAATGCAGTCCTTGCAAAATACTTCCTTGATATTTCTGTCCCACAAACATGTGCTGCTATTTTAGGACAGAAAATACCAGTAAAAAGGCAGAGCAAACACCCAAATTAGGCGAGCCGTTTCCTTTTGCCTCAGCTACCTTACCCTATGGACATCCTGCTTCCCACGTATGTTCCAGAGAGAAATGGAAGCATTACTGTGAATTCTCTCACAAAATCTTCTTCCTTTTAAAGGTGGTAGTTTTGTTAAGAGGAAATGTAAAGATTAAAATAAAAGGTATAAATGTGTATTTTTTCTTTATTTTCTTCTACCTCTCATTATACATCCCAGATGTACCACCACTTAAGCTTTTGAAGAATATAAATTGTGATATTTGGAGAGGAATTATGAAGGAGAGAAACAGTGTCTCCTTTTAATAACCCAATTACCTTCATCATAAAGTCAAATATTGACAATTCCCTCTATTAATCCATAGTTTATATAGATGTGTTCTGACTCTTTAACATATATGAACAAAGAATTACAGAGACAAGTATACTCTAGGTATTCCATTTGCCTAGAATTAATCGCATTATCCAAAGCAAAGAGAATTTCTCATTCCTAATTATGCTTTTTTTTTTTTTTTTTTCTTTTTGGCTGCACTGAGGCATGTGGAAGTTCCCCGGCCAGGGATTAGACCCATGCCAGTTCCCCGGCCAGGGATTAGACCCATGCCAGTTCCCCGGCCAGGGATTAGACCTATGCCACAGGAGTGGCCTAAGCCACTGCAACAAGACTGGGTCCTTAACCTGCTGAGCCGCAGAGAACACCCTCATCCCTGATTCTTAACTTCCATTCTCTGTCCTCAGTGAGTAGTTATTGGGTATACTTATTTTTTTTTTAATTTCTTATGCAACTCTTTTTAATGTTAAAAGGAGAAATACTAAAGATCACAAGGGACATACACAATAAAAGTCTGAGCAAAATACTATCAGTAAGGATAAAAAAGCTCCTATTTTGGATAATGCCTCAACATCTATTTTCCTTTAAGATGAATGTGATGTAGGATACGTAATAAACGTTCATAAATAAAGTGCTATTTTGACTGCAATTCATTTCTTTTTTTTTTTTTAGTTGTACAATGATGGGTATACTTATTTTAAAGTTAAAGCTATAGTGATGAATATATTACCTTGGAATATGCAATAAGCTTTTTGAATTTTCCCTAAATGAAAGATGATCAAGGAGAAAAACCCAGAAATTTGCAATTCACTAAATCACAGTCTTTAAGAATCTTCAAAGTAACATCTCAAAACTCAAAGAATTTCATTAACTTGGGTTTTTGTGTTTTTAGCAGGCTCTTGGTGTTTCTAAACATAAAGACAGTTCATTTCATACCAAGACTATTAAAGTGGTTACACAGTTTTCAAATATGAAAATTAGAAGGGAAATTTCAAAAAAGCAAATAAAAGAAATATTGGTTAAAAAAACACAACTGTGTTTATCTTTTCATTTGTATCTTTACCTTTCAGATTCACAGTGATGATGTTATTATCGCCAACAAGGTATCCACAAGGCAGCAGTTCAGGCACTTCTAGGCTATGAGATCTAATTAAATCTCCTACACAGTAGCTGGCAATGCAGTCAGAGCTCAGACCAAGGCTAGAGGATGTGTCAATTCGGAACACATACTCCTAAAACAGTAGACACAAAAAAGTTAAGTCAAAACAGAAGAGTCCACCTCCTCTACAGCAAATACAAAACTCATGGGTATGTGAAGCTAGCTGTCGAGAATTTTAGACATGGAACTATTAATATCAAAGAGCATAGAGAAAGCTTTCCTTAATATTTGAAATGGAAGAGTGTAAAAGCAGAAATGTCTAAGCTATGAAAGCTAAAAAGGAAGCATCCCGAAAATTAATATCAGGATATTTTACACAACTTACCTTAAAGAGACGCCTAATCACACCATCTAAGACATCCCACTTGGTTTTTCCACTAACACCAATGGATCCTATCAAATATGCCTGAGCCTTCTGATCCTAAGTAAGAGCAAAAGAAAACAAGATAAAACCCACTGTATGGCTTGCTTTGATACTATATCTTCTCCTAAAACATAGTCATGTAGTTGTGATTAACACTAAATATTTATTAAGCCTATGGGTTTTATCAGACACACACAGTGGATTACATAAAATGCCAAATACCCCAATAAACAAAGTAACCAAATAAACAAAGTAACAGCAATAGACAAAAAAAAAAAGAGAGAGAGAAGGAGGTTAGAATGAATGGTATAGTCAAGAAAAACTGATGCATGACCTGTTCAGTAGAGGGGAAAGGGCCAGGAGAGAACAGTCTTCTTGGTAGGAGGGAAATGACGATAGAGATGGAACAGAACTATTTCATGAGTCCTAGAACCACTATTTTTGTGATCTGATCTTAGTTAAGTCCACAACCCAGTTTGTATTTACTTATTTAAATTCTCTCTAAAATCCAATCCAGCTTTAAAAACCAAGTTAGCCATGCTGGTGTGGCATTCACATATTTATAGAACAAGTCTCACTTTGAATTCAGCAGAAAATTCAGTATTTAAAAGAACTTACCAGGGAATCCCACAGGACTCATTTTGCCAAGCAAAGAATTCCTTTACAATGCAAATAATGGTCCAAAATGGATCTTTTTTTTATTATAAAATGGGATTGAGAGGAATTTCTATACATATTAGAAAAGTAAATAATTCCAGACTTCTAGTCTAAATGAAGCCTTTTTTTTAATGTGGACGGGAATGGTTACATGAGGTAGTGATCATGATACCATAAGATACAGTTAGATAGTTGATACATTTCAATCCTGTTCTAGCCACCAACTTGCATACTCTTAAGAGGTGGTAGAAAGATAAATGACTCAGGTGTTAGAAGAGATGGATTCTAAGACATACAACAGCTACCACGTAATTAAGAAATGTGACATTCAGGTAAGTCTTTTAGCTGGCTTAGAGCCTCAATTTCTTCATCTGTAACATTTAACTCTGTAAGGGTAAATGATTATCACAATTATTTAGATATAGCCTGATTAGAAGCCTATATTTGTTACAGAAAAGTTGGGAAATTCACAGCAAAACTATTGTTACTTTTTAACTTCAGATATCGACTGAGCGTTTGTGTCCCTCTCCATCAAAATTCATATATTGAAGCCATAACCCCCAAAGTGATGGTGTTTGGAAATGGAGCCAGCAGGAGGCAATAACAGTTAGATCTGGCCATGAGAGTCGGTCTCTCATCATGGGATTGGAGACCTTCAAAGTAGAGGAAGTAGGCGAGAAACCTCCCTCTCTCCCATGGGAGGACATAGCAAGAAAGTGGCCATCCAAGGGGAGAGCCCTCGCCAGGAACCAAATCAGCAAGCACCTTGATCTTGGACTTAAAACTTGAAGAAGTAAATTTCTGTTGTTTAAGCCAACTTGTCTATAGCATTTTGTTTTGATAACCCGAGAAGATCAAGATTACTACTCTCCAATGTTCAAAAATATCCTTTCAGAATGATTTTGAAAAAGGAAACTTGTTTTCCAGTGTTGTTGTATCTGAGTCAAAATGAACATGCATACAGTGCTTTTAAGCAGCTGCTTTTAAATTAGAGATAGTTTAGCTTTGCTGAGACTATTAAAGTCTTTTGCATAAACACCCACTTGGGAAATTCAGGCACAGATCTGCGGCTCAAGCAGAAACTTTATGGCACTGGAATTCTTGGAATATACACTCAGTGTAAACATTCACAATTGCTAGCTTATTTTGCAACTGAAATACAATTATTTTAAAATTCTGTAGAATTTTGTATTTTTCTGTTGGATAAATTTTAGATACTAACAAATTTGTATTTTTGGCCACTCAAATACAAATTTAACTTGAAATAATATTTTTAGTTTTAAGAAAAGGCTAGAGTCAGAATGGTATTGTCAATTTGAAGGAAATATTTGATTCCAGAAAAGTTAGAATACCTGCCGTATTAGCTAAGACCTTACTTAAAAATGATACACACATCAATGGAACTTGTCATTCTGAATTCAATAAAATATATCTTTCCAGTGTCTAGAATGGCCATAGAGCCAACAGTCTCCTCTTTGTTTATATACTGACAGCTCTAGCAACACATTAGAACATATAAATACTACCTGTATTCTTCAAGTAGCATCAAAAGAATAAGTTAGACAAGATGTAGTGTTTATATCAAAGAGAGCAGTGTGCTTTAGGTTTTAGGAATGAGGGTGGCTGACAATTAATATTGTTTTCAATGAACGAACATGGCATCCTGAGATGCATTTCCGCCTTTAGGATGATGTCATGTCTTCTGAGGCCCCAACTTTCAGGCTTGTATAAGATATTAAGCCAATGTCAAGACAAACACTGCTGATAAAATATTTATCAGGACAAATATTCACTTTTAAATACATGTGATCCGTGTTCATTCTCATCTTTTAGTAGCAAAGAACATAAAATTAAAGAGATACCTTTGCGCGGCCATAGCCCTTGCTTATGGAGACTATAATTTTCACACTGCGGCCATCTTTATGTCCAGTTGCATCACCAGCATCATCTAGCAAAATATCTACCAAATTTTCAAAGAAACACACAAAAACACATACACAAAAGAGTCGCATTAGCTCAGAGTTGTTTACTGTCATCGTTTCCTCCTCATAATCTTTCATCTTTCAGTGGGAATATTGAGCTTTTCTGCTGCCCATTCTAGCCCAGCTGGTTTGAAAAATCTCAGCTTTCATGAGGATGAGTGACTGTTATTGGGTCAAAGTTTCCACCTAAGAATTTATTTCTGCTTCCAAAGATCTTCACCCAAGTGTTGAGCCATTGCATTTAGATGAGGAAGTTTCTTTTTCTATTACACACAGGTCTGAGTCATACCTGAGGAATATTCAGTTACCATTATAACTGACAAACTGAAAAGCAATCTGATTTTTCCAACCAACTGAAAATAACCAAGCTCAATACCCACGTAATTATGAATGCAAAGGTACTGAGATCGACTGTCAACTGAAATTATTCACAAGCATTTGGCACCTACCCAGCTATATTACTACTTACCTTATATCTATAATTTTAGGTCATGTTATGAATTTCAACCATAGCATTATACTTTCCTGCAGAAGTATATTGATTATCACTTTCCTACCCCCTTCATGCTTATAGTTTCAAAACCAAAATAATATTTCTAATAATCAGCTAAGAGTTACAGAAGCACGATAAAGCCAGCTAGCCTTTAAACTACCAATCTTTAAATGTGATTAAAGATTAATTTTCAAAACATATTATATGAGACTAATGTCCAGTATGGAGAATTATTAAAGCAAACTATTCCACATATATGTTTTTCTTTGACAATGATGCTATTTAGAGCCATGTTTAATACAAAACTAGTGTTCTGTGGACCAAGGAAACTTAGTTACATGTAGAATCGCACATGAGCCTGGTGACCAGAGAATACAACTGCTCCAACTGTAAATTTAGAGAGTCAAAAGCTGGGGCTGTACCATTACAGATCAAATGGCTTCTGGAAATAAAATAGTTCTATTATATTAACAATTAGGAATACGCAATTTTGCAAAAGATGGAGAGAAAAAAATCCCATAACACCATAATGATGAAAGAACATATTTTAAAGTTTCAGGAGTAGAGAGATTTTCACCAGAGTTCTTTAAACTGTCAAAGACAATCTCCCTTACTGGAATTTATTTATCTTACTAGAGTAACATCTTCACACTTTGTCACCTTTTTGCCAGTCCCACTCAAAACTCCTGAAGGGTCATTTTAATTCTCTTCTTGTTCCTTTTCTCAAAAGTTTGAGTGGGTTGTCATTCACATCTAAATATCTTACAGTTCATGATTAATTACCTCTTTAGGACTTTGCTCGATCATTCATAACTGTTCAAAAGTATTTATTTTAAATAGTAGTTTATTAAGCATCAAAGAAATCAAGAACTGTGCTGGGCACTGGGAATGAACACTATGATGAGAAAGAAGATGAGTTCCCTGCTCGTTAGGAGGACACATAAGATCATCTCAGAATGTTTTCAGTGCAAGAAAAGAAAGAGGGAACAGGGCGGGACAGTGAAACAGAGTAAATTAAGGGAGTCTGCTCTAGACACATAGGTCATCCTGGAAGGCTTCCTTGAGGAGGTGGTACTTGGAAATGAGACCAAAAGGCTTGCAAGTGTTATCCAAGTGAAGACCCAGGAAAAGAGGTTCGGTCAACAAGAACAAATGCAAAAGCCTTGATGAAAGAAGTGCGAACGTTCAGGAACCAGATGAACGTTTGGGTGTTAGAAGTACCAAGACCAAGGGGAGCGTGATTTTGAAGTGGGTTAGGGCCAGATCATGTAACTTTTAGTAGTCCAGGGCAAGAGTGCAATCTGATTTTTGATCCACTTTTCTGCTCAAGTTTGCCCTAGAAAACATGTAATTCATTTTACGTCATGCTTACACTTACAGACGAGGCTTAAAATATGGAATATCTTCTGACATCAGTGAGGTAAATATTTACCAATCAATGAATGAATGTCCATCCCTGACGCTCCGGCTACTTAAAGCAAAATGAACACAGTAATTAAGAGGTCAGACACGGAGCTCATCCAGACCTGGGTTCACATATTAGCTCCGCCCCTCACACTGGACGCGTGATCTTATTATTATCATATGGTTTCTACGGTCACCTTCCTAAGTCTTCCTTTGCTCACAGGCGAAATGAGGCACAAAAGTCCCTGCTTCACAGGGTTTTGGAGAGGATAACAGACAATGCTTTCAAAGCTCTTAATGTTTAGTAAGTTTAGCTATTCTAACCATTATTCCTTTTCTCTGTGTGTTTATTCTAAGTCCTTCTGTTGACAGTGAGCACATCATGACTCATTCTGGATCCAACTGCCTCTCGGGTTTTACGTCCACTGATGGGATAAAGAAGCAATTCTTTGTAAAAACAAGTAACAGCCACTCTGAGATAAGCGTTGCTGTGGGTTTTGTTTTGTTTTGGTTTTTAATTAGAAAATTTAAAAAAAAGGAGTTCCCATCGTGGCTCAGAGGTTAATGAATCCAACTAGGAACCATGAGGTTGTGGGTTCGGTCCCTGCCCTTGCTCAGTGGGTTAGGGATCCGGAGTTGCCATGAGCTGTGGTGTATGTCGCAGATGTGGCTCAGATCCCGCGTTGCTGTGGCTGTGGTGTAGACTGGTGGCTACAGCTCCGATTCGACCCCTAGCCTGGGAACCTCCATATGCCATGGGAGCAGCCCTAGAAAGGCAAAAATACAAAAAAAAAGAAAAAAGAAAGAAAAGAAAAGAAGTTCTATGAACATTTTGAAAAAAAGCATAAAAAGACTTACCATTCTGGTTACAATCAAGTGAAATTCTGACCAAAAACTAAATGTTTTTCAAACTTCTGTCTTTTCTGGATGTATGAACATCCTCTATGACTATTTCAGGAACTGGAGATGTGTCAGTTCTCCTCCGCCTACTTCTTCTCTCTCTCTCTTTTTTTTTTTAGTTTAATCATGAACTCTAGAAAGCTTTTCTGTTAAGTAGCACAAGGGCATTTTTTTATTTCCAATTATGAACCCGCTAAACAAGAGTGAAGACTATCAAAGCAATACCCTAGTCAAGTGATTTTAAATTTTTGTTAGTTCACACGCAAGTATCATGTTTGAAAAATAAAAAATAATGTCAGACTAAAAGTAAATGACAAAATGGGTTATTATAAAACACAGTTAAAAATGAATCCTCTCCCCACCAAACTGGTCCAAATTCTGAATCATGGCCATCAGAAATTATAAATTTACCTTCTTTGATTTTATGTTTATGAGTCCCAGTCTTCTCAGACATGAATCTTAGCCTCATTTTTACATGGTTGTTCTTCCTAAATTACCTTCAATACTAACTTTGCCTCCTTCAAGCTTTATCATATTTCCAGAGGCTAAGACAAAATCATGCAACAGGCAGTGAAACCCTGCCGTTACGCCTTCCTATAAGGTACAGCCCTTCGCCTTCCGTGGAAGTGGATGCAGGCAGGAACGGACTGCCTTTAGGCAGAGATCCCGCTTCACCTCTGCCAGGTTCATCGCCCGCAGGCCCACATACAGGATCTTGCTCAGGACTTTCAGATGCTACACATTTAAAGTTTTCGTTCTTTTTCTAACCACCTTTTGGAGAGTGTGGTTGATAATACTTTAAAGATAGTTCACATAATTATTACCATATTTCAATAGCGATAGTTTTCTTTTATCTAATGATTTATAAGTTCATTTAAATATGAAGTGTCTGCTTTTTCCTAGCTACCAATATTTCTTTCACTTGATGTTTATTCTCAGAATTCATTTCTCTTCCCTAATCTCCATCAAATGATATAAACACTGTTTTCATGAACTGCAGGGAATTCCCACTTGCCTTTTGGTTTCCAGTTGCCTTTTATAAGAAGAAAGCAAGCATGCATTTGGGCCATTCATTCTACACCATGAAGGGCAGATATAATGAGTAGCATTTAAAAAATTCTGACCATTTAGAATTTATTAAAATACCAGTATTAGCTTGCTGGAGCTGTTTGTCTTCTTTGTTTTCATCTTCACCTTCGTTTTCTATATTTCAGTGTAATGTAATGCAAGCTGTGAAGTTTTCTCAGTTGGATAATGGAATCTAAAAATTGCCCAGGAACATGTATATTCTTGATTTCCAAGCGCCATCTAGTGGCTGTGCTTTGCAATTACCGCAGAGCCTCATGTAAATCTTTCCTCAACTGAGTCTTAAATACGTAAAATGGTTTGATGCCATAGGAGCAGTTATATTTTACAACTGAATACTTCCTCAGCTATTAAGGCAACATTATGTCCTATGATTCTGTTTGCAGTTGAATCAAACTGTACCCTGTTCCATCGTTAGCCCTCCTGGACACGATAAAAGAATCCAGTGTGTTCTTTCTGTTTGTTGAAAATGTAACAGAGCTGGATGATGGAGCAGCATTATGTTCTTTCTGGGCAACATCATGCAGGATCATCTCGTCAAATTTAGGACTAGGTCCTGATACACTTGAAAATGGGCTTCTTACACTCAACACACTACACAGTTGCCTGTGGCTCTGAGTACCCTGTTCAGGAGTATTACAGATCATCCCTGAGAGTATTACTTCTTCATCCTCTCTGTAATCAGGGAGGAAGTACTTCTCAAACAGAAGCAATTGTTTTTAAATGATACGAAATCCTTATCTCTTAAGTCTTGCTCTTCCACACAGAATGCTCTTTTAAAATGATAAGGAAGTAGAATACATTTACAAGAGGACAACAGGACTCTTTCTGAGAATTGGGGGGTTAACATTGTGTCTCTTTTTTTGAGGCTGCCCCCAAGGCCCACGGAAGTTCCCAGGCTCGTGGTCTAATTGGAGCTATAGGTGCTGGCCGAAGCCACAGCCATAGCAACGGGGGATCGGAGCTGCGGCTGCCACCCACACCACGGCTCACAGCAACGCTGCATCCTTTAACCCACCGAGCAAGGCCAGGGATTGAACCCGCGTCCTCATGGATACTAGTCGGGTCCGTTTCTGCCGAGCCGCAATGGGGGCTGACACTCTGAAGAGGGCATGGGGTGAGGGCTGGGTGTGGACATCTCCCTGCTTCCAAAGTCATAAGCACGCTTGGAGGCAAGCAGGTGTGTGCGCATGATCACCTGAGGTAACAGACTCCGCGATGTTCAGATTGTTCAGAGAAAGCCCCAGGGACTGGCGGGAAGACGAGGAGCAGGTGCTGCTGGAGGACTCGGATGCGGGCCGAGCAGGCTTCGCCGCGTTGCCGGTCTCCGCCTTCAACCGGTCGTTTTCTGCCTTCAGTATTTCAATCTCGTTCTGTTGGGAAGACGGAAAGCGCAAAAAGCATGGATGGAGCTGGCTTGACCGAGAAAGGGGTACCAATCCTTTTAACGGAGTTAGCTGGCTTGTCTACTAAGTAAAGGACCTGCTGCTATATTAAATAAGCAAATATAAACAACGAAAACAGGATTTTCATGGTTTTTCAAAGAAGGAAAAGTAATTCCCCTCTCTGTCTCTCACCTGCACCCATTCGGGTGTTCACAAGTGTTGACATGCTAACCATTAGAATTTTTTATAATTTTTTGAACTCTATCATATATTTGAGGAGCTTCCCGGGATGGGGTCTCCTTTCAATAAAGAATAACGTAATTGAAGAATTCATACCATTTCTCATTTTAAAAGTACTGCTAAACATACATATTACCATATATAGGTAGCCACCAAGGATCTACTGTATAGCATAGGGAACTCAACATTTTGTAATAATCTACAATAGAAAAGAATCTGAAGAAGTATATATGTATCCCTGTATGTATGTGTGCATGTGTGTGTATACATTTATATATAATATCCCTGTATATACATGTGCATACATATGTAACTGAATCACTTTGCTGTACACTTGAAACTAACACATTGTAAATCAAATACACGTCAATATAATATTTTAAAAACTAAAAATATTTTTTAAAAATAAAATATTGTTAAACAGAAAATAATGCTGCTTGAAATCATCTGAATTCAGAGAGTTGAAAACCAGAGGAAACCAAAGGTAATAAAAATAAGGTGATTTAAAATGACTATTTCCGAGTTCGAGTTGATGTCTGAAAAAGTTTTTGTTTCTTCAAAAGGGGGCCCTGAGCGCATAAAAACAACAAGAGCCTTTTGATGCAAATAGAGGGGCAGATGAATCTGCTGGGCCATGAGCTATTCCTGTTTCAGTCATCTGTGGTACCAAGTGACTACCGGTTTACAACGATAAAACGAAAACTTCGTCTGAGCACAGACGGTTCTGAATTTAGCCTTCCGATGCGTCCAAAAAATACAAAAGCTTTACTTTCACAGATGGCATTCTGCAGCACTTTTACTTTCATATTTAGAAAGCATGTGTTGTGTTTCTGTAGTTTCCTCATTACATTTGTTTTTCAACAGAAAATGGGTAAAGGTGTTTGAAGGTCAGATTTCAAAAGAATAGGAAAAAAGTTAATGCAAAGGTCAATCATGGAAGCGTGGAGCAGCAAGGGCTGCAGGAGTTTCTCGAAAAATTTAATTCTCAGTGAGTCCAATCAGTAGCACAAGTGTCTTCAATGGTCCTCGTGTGCAACCGGCCGGTGGGCGCTCCCACTTGCAAACCTGGACGTGACAAAATTCTCCATCGGCTATTGAGAAAGGAGTTGCAAAGGCTGAATAAACAGAGGACATCTCCACAAAGAATTTGAAGGTGAGATCTGTTTTTATATTAACTAGGAGAGGACAACAAGCAGCATTTCCAAGCTCTGTTTTTTTTCCCTGAAGGTGCCTTCGGACTGACCTGCATCCGGTTCATGGCTTCCCGGATCTGATCGAGATGATGAGCAGAACTGAGGGCCTCCAGCCGAATATCCGTTAATTTTAATTCCTTTTCTCTGAGCTCGCTCTTCAGCTGCAGAATTATCTCTGCCTCTGCCTCTGTGCATTCGCAGATCCTGAAGAAACAGGCATAAACTCAGTGGTGGGGGAAGCCAGAGGGTTAGGAAAAGCAATGCTTCTTTTAAAAACTGAACCGCAATCTTATCCAGCAGGTTAAATAATCCAGAGATTATTTGCTGCTGGCAAAACCTAGAGAAAAGGAGAAAGTTCTACAAACAGTCATAGAATCACAGGTTCAAAATGGAAAATAGTAGCTGTCTCTTTCCTTCAATTTTTCCTTCTCATTTTCTGAAGTTTAAAGTTTAAATCTATCTTTACTATATACAAAGCGAGCCTCCAAATTCCCATGTTGCTGATATTTATGGGGCTGAAGAGTCATAGCATTACCATGTCTCATTCTACCTTTTTTTCCCCAGGAACTTAAAACTCTATTTGGAACATATGAATTTTAGCAAGTTATGATGTCCTTAAAATGTTGATTTCTTGTGTTGTAAAAATTTTGCCAAGAATAGCCTTATTTGCCACAACACTCTCTTCAGGTTACCATGAACATTTAACTTAAATGTTGTAGAAAATAAATCAGGGAGATGAGCTTGGGACATCTGAATAACGGATGAATGGTACATAATCCTCCTGGTAGGCTCAGCTGATCTAGGAAATCAGCATTGAAGCTGCATCGCTAGCTGGGGGCTGTTTGAAGGTCATATACATTAAGTCCTTACTGCTGTGTTTTTTGTTGTTTTGTAGACAGCTTTGCAGGAACTATGTCGAAGGCATTGGTTTTCTATGAATGAACATCTTTTCCAGTTAAAATGCGAGGACTCAGTTTCTGGTCACAAACCGAGAGTGCCATGTCCTTCCTATACATCCGGAAATTTTATATGATGTACGAGGGTCTTAAATGGTCTGACCAGTGGCCCTGTTTCCTATGACAGTTTGAGACTCGCCACTGTCATGGGCACACAAGGAAGTCTGATTCAAATAGTATACAGAACAAAGAGAATCATCAGAGCACATGCTTACATTCTAAGTACCTTATTCTGTCTTGTCACCTCATCTAGCGGGGTACTATAAAAAGCGTTTCGCTATTTTTCTTTAACGTATCAGTTGAAGAGAAACGGATTGCAGTTTGGCTCAAGGAACTCAAGTTTTACTTCCAGAACAGAAGGAGGGAGGAAGCAGTCATTGTTGAGATGCATGCGAGTGGTTTTAGGAAAAGCAAGAGCAAACACTGCTTAGGTTAGAACCAGGACCTCTGCAGTTTTCATGCATCACACTCCATTTTACCGGGATCTATGCTTGTAGATCACAGGGCCATTTTGCCGTTTCTTTGGTGGCCAGACAAGGGGTGACCTGCGTTTAATGCACAGTTAGACAGATACACAGACAAATGCAAGTGAAAAGCAGTGAGAATCATAACTCAGAAGAGTGGAGAACAAGATCCGGAAACACTCAGGCTCTAACGGATGGAAAACAAAACAGCAACAGATGCTGTTTGCTTCCTTCGGATTCACGCAGACCCGACAACAACTGATGCAGAGATGCTGCTGCAGCTGTGAAATGACCGATTCCTGACTCCATCTAGAACACAGATCCAGGCTTGGACTGAAGCTGTTTTTAACACAGACCTCAGCATCCCGGAGAAGGGGGGACTTACGCAGAGGCAGACTGCGAGGGCTTCATGGAGGCTGAGCCACAGTCACCCGCACTGTGGGGTAGCTTGGGGGATGCTGGAAGGGATGAGTCCGTAAGCTCTTCAATGTCCGAATGAGAGGAGGGAGGCTTGGTGGACTTCTTCTTCCCAAAGGCTTGTTTGAATGAGCTTCTCAGCTGCAAGAAGCACAGCGATTACCTTTCCAGTCTATTCACAGTGGGGGAGTTTTGCTTTGGGCCGTTAGTTTGCAGATGCCATCCTAGCCACTGCCTGGGGTCAGTACGTATAAGCAGAGTATTAACAGTTGCAGCACGGTATCTCTAAAACAAATGATACCGTGTTTGGGGGTTTTTGTTTGATTCTTGTATTAATCCAGCGCAGCGCAAACATGGAAGGCTTTGAAACAGTGCAGGGTCAAGGGCATGGCTGTCAGAGCACGCATTTAAAACGAAGTACCTTGAAGGGATCGCCATGCCAAATGTTCCTCTCTTCAAGGCAATTTGTTTTAAATGGCCACTTTAGCGCTACAATCAAGTCAGGGCCTGCTGACAGTATAAACTTAAAAAGCAAAAGGAAGTCAAATTCACCTAACACTTCATTAATTGTGATTTTTCTATTCAAATTTGCAGTTCCCAGACGATGCGAAACCAGAATTGGTATCCCTACAGCACACCATTCCCCAAGTAGTTTTTCTTCTCTTGAAAATTTGAAATTAAAATGAAAAGACACAAAGAAAAGACATACAAGGTAATCTGTTTTTAAAAGATATAAAAGCCTCCTGCCAAAATGAATAGCATTCATGCCAAGGGTGGGTATTTTTAGAGATGCATGCCAAATTGTCCAGGGTTTATATTCACCTCACTTCCTCTAGAGTTCACCTTGCAGAAACATGAAAGAGTGTGGAATTACAAATCAAGGGAATGAAGGCTGATCAGTATTTTAAAATACTACCTGCATAAACATTGTTTTAAAACAAAAAAGATATTTCTTTCATTATTTATAGAAGGCACTCCAGTAAAAGCCTCTGCTAGTTCTATTGCGGATTTCATCAAGAGTTGTACTTATTGAAATCTACTTTTCTTCCATGGCATTAAAAGAAATCCTTTACTTCATGTTTTTAAACATTTTGCAGTGATAGCCTCTTCCCCTCAGCTTTTCTGCCATTACTTAACATCATAAATTATTATCTCTAGCAAAGGGCTAGTTCTGCTAAAGTACATGTGTATATTTCTACTGTTCTTTTGATAAAAATAAATACAGTTTATTTGTGACACTTCATTCACATCATAAGCCCTGTGGATGCAAGGGGTGGAAAGGCTTTCAAGGTCTCTTCTCCCCTAAAAGCAATAATAACAAAGAAAAAAAAGCAAAAGTAAAAAATAAAAACATAAATAAAACAAAAGAAAAAAGAACAGAAAAACAAAAAAAAAAGGAAAACCTTAAAAAAAAAGATAAAAAAAAAGAAAACAAAGAAAAAAGAAAAAAAAAAAAAAAAAAAAAAAGATCAAAAGAAGAATAAAAATTAAAAAAAAGAAAAACAAAGAACAAAAACACCAACAAAATAAAAAAAACAGAAAACAGAAAAAGAAAAAAAAAAACAAAAGCACAAAAAAAAAATAAAAAAAAAAAAAAATAACAAAAGGAAAAAAAGAAATAAACAAAGAAACAAAAAGTAACAAAAGAAGGAAACAAAAAAAACAAAAAGAAATAAAAAGAAAAAAAATAAAAAAATCGAAAAAAGAAACACAAAGAGGAAGAAAAAATAAACAAAAGAAAAAAAAAACAAAAAAAAAAAAAGGAACAAAAGAAAAAAAAAATCAAAACTAAAAAAATACAAAAACAAACAGTCAAAAAAAAAAAACTAAACGAAAAAAAAAACAGAAAAAAAAAAACAACAATAAAAAACAAAAAAAAAACAGAAAAAAAGAAGGAAACCACAACACAAACAACCAAACATCAATAAAAAAAAAAAAAGAAAAAGAAAATGAAAAAAAAAACAAACAAAATACTGAACGAAGAAAAATAAACAAATGAAAAAACAAAGAGACAACAAAACAACAAAAAAAAAAGACTAAAAAACAGAAAAACGAAAAAAAAAAAAAAAAAAGAAGAAACACAACAAAAGAATCAAGCAACAAAGAAACCCAAAGCAAAGAAAGAAAAACACAAAAAAATAAAACGCAAACCCACAGAAAACAAAAACACAAAAAAAAAATAAAAAAGAAGAAAAGAAAAAAAAAAAAAAAAAAAAATGAAAAAAAAAAAAGCACAAAATAAAAAAAAAAGTAAAAAGAATAAGACAAAACACAGAAGGATAACAAAAAAGAAAACAAAAAAATCAACGAACAAACAGACAACAAGAGGCAAAACAAAAAAAAAGAAAAGAAAAAAAAGAAAACGAAGAAACAGAAAAAAAAAAAACAACAACAAAACAGGAAGAAAAAAAAAAAAAAAAGAAAAAAGACACAACCGAAAAAAAACAAGAACAAACAAGAAAAACAAAAAAACACACAAATAAAGACCTAAAAGAAAAGTGGAACAAAAACACAAAAAAGGCAAAACAATCAAATAACAACCAAAAAAAAACAAACAAAAAAGAAAAGCAATAACTCAAAAAAGAAAAAAAAAATGGAACAAAATGATAAAAGAAAAACCAAATACCAACAGACAAAAATCCCACACAAAATAAAAAAAACTAACCATCACAGAAAACAAAAAATAAACAAAATTCAATTACAAAAAAAAAAACCACAGAAAAAATAACAAAAATAAAAAAAAGAAACCTATATACCACAAACCCAACCAACATAACAAATACCAACTCAGCAACAACAAAAACCATACATCAAAAATACAACAACACACAAAACAATCACCACACAAGAAAAAAAAAACCCACCAAAACAAACAATACAACCACCACCAACCACATTCACCAACACTTAAACATCACCATCACCACAACACACATAAAAAAAGCATACCAACAAACAACCACCACCACCAAATACCAGTAATCACCACACAATTACTCACCATCAAACCCCAAGACACTAACCACCAAGACCAACAAATCACCCCCACCACCACCACACCAAGACCAGCATCACCAATACACCATCATTACCACCACCACACACCAATACCATACACCACAAAATACCACATCACCACCACCACCACCACCACCAATACCATCATCCACCAATACCACCATCATCACCACCACCACTATCACAACTACCACCATCACCACCACCACCACCACCACCACTACCACTATCACCCCCACCACCATCATCCTTTTCTTCTTCATCTCCCAACTCCTCAACAGACCCCTGCTCTGAGCCATTTATTTACAGATATTATTCTATTTTTCCTCATGATATCTCTGTAAAGTCAATATTAATTATCCAATTTTTAAAGATGAGAAAATTTAGGTTCCCCAAAGGGGGAAGTAACTTGCCTACAATCCAAATAGTAGCATCAGAGCTGGGACTGAAACCCAAGTTCAGTTAGTCCCAACTCCAAAATGTATGCTCTTCAGCACCATGCTCCCCTAATTTTGGTGTTGAGTGTAGCATTTGAGGTGTCAGTCACTTTGCTGAGATGCTCTATAAATGGCTGAGGGTCCCTGAAGCTCAGAAGGAAAAAGCCTGACTCACTGTGCAATAATAAGCCTCTGAATGAGATGAATGATAATGGCTCACCCAGTTTTTCTTTTTCTTCTTCTTGGAGTCAGCATCATTACCACTGCCAATACTGGAATGGCTCGTGGCACTGTTGATACTAGAAACGCTTTCTGAAGAATGCTGTCTTCTGATGCGGAGATCTAGCAACAGATAGAGATGATCACATGTGTTCATCAAGACTTTTCAATCTGAACAAACAAGACTTTGAGGCTTGCTGGGAGGAAGTCCTCTAATAAAAGTCAACATGGCTTTGTATAGGTCATTTCTATGCAGCTTTTGTTTTATAAACGTAATAAATACAACCATATTTGCTTTGATTAACTGGGACATCTGTCTTAAGATTCAATGGGAATCTCAAATTAAGTTTGTAACACTGGTGATTTAATGAATTCTGAGTTTTGTCCCCAAATGAAATGCTACGCTAGAGATTTTTAACTGAATAACTGGCTCAAACAGCACATCCGAAATGATTTATTCCAAATGATTTGTTCCATGAAGTAAATGGAAATTTATAATAGCATGAGAATTGTGTCTTTTTAATATTTGTCATTTGAATAAAGTTACTGAAGCCAAATATATTAACTTTCCATTTCATAGACTCATACTATGTTAGAGCCAAAACAAACCTTGCAAGCAATCGAAGCACCTCATCGCACAGACGGGGCAAGTCAAGTGTAAAGAAGTTAAGTACCTCGATCAAGGTCAAAGAGACAATGTGGCAAAGATCCTCAGGAGAGAATCTGGGTAGAATGCATTTTGTGAATTTAACAGAAATCATATTTAAGGCAGTGCAATTCTTCCACCATACCCCTAATCTCTGTTCATGACTTAGAACAGTAATAACAGTAACAATAATAGCAGGGGGTAGTAATAAAGCTAGCTCTTACTATGTGCCTATTCTGTTCTGGGAGTATTGAATTTTATTATTAAAGCAAACCACTGGAATGATGACCACTAAATGAAACCACTAAATATAATTACCCTGTAGTCACAAAGTTGAAAAATAGTGGAGTCAATGTGAGACCTATTCGGATCCTAATGTCTACTGCATTAGCTGCCACCTCTCTATACTTCTAAAAAGCAGGTAGTGGTTCTCTAGTTAACAAGATATTTTGAGGAGGATACCATCTGATATTAAATCACTGGTTAAAGATATTCACTTACTCTGTACAACCAGCATATAAGATTTATTTATAGTTATTACAATGGAAATTATTTTTACTTAGAGTGAACTGATCTTAGGTGTCAGCAGAGACACTAATAATTTATAAAATTGTGTTTAAGGTCAAATATACTTTTAGGCCATTTCTATTGCTATATTTAATAGCTATCAATGTAGAGCAGCCAAGCAAAAAAAGTCAGTGGAAGTTAGAAGATGTCAGAAATTACAATATAGCTTTCAAAAAGTTCCCAGAGAAGTAATAATATATAATCAACCTTTCTAGTTGACTAATTTAACGGTAAAATGACTAATGGCAATGGAATTGTAAGTGGTTACTTTCAGAAATTACAATAACTGTGGGTGAGTAATTTACAAATATATGTCTCTATCCTTGAACTCATATGCATACATATATAATAAATACTTTGTTCCACTAAGAGAATAATAATGCTGAAAAATGCTACAGTAGAGAAAACAAGAGCTGTTTTTAAGACTCTCTAGAGTCTGATTTAAAAGTATTTTTTATGTAAGAGAACATTTAAAGTTTTGTATGCCAAAAATGTTTAAGGTGCCAAAACCTAAATCGAGGCATTTGTGTGTGTTGTTTTGATACAGTAATAAAGGAGTATAGCATCCCATAGTCAACGAGTATGGAAATCATATGAATAAGCAATAAAAGAATATGCATAGGTGCTAATTAAATACACAAATAAATTCAAATGCATTAAATTTCTTCTTTTTTTTTTACAAACCTAAATTATTATTCAATAATGATAAAGCTAGATTGAAGGTCATAATTAACAATGGCCATATGAAAGAAGCATTTGAGTATTCCAGAATGGTAGAGACATAATGAAACATAGTGTTCCTTCGATTTTATAAACAACTTTGATGTAAGAAAGTTTCCCTTTATACCACATTTTTTTAAATTGTTATTTCCCCAACACAATTTTTTTTTCTACTGTACAGCATGGTGACCCGGTTACACATTCTCTTTTCTCCCATTATCAGGCTCCATCGTAAGTGACTGGACATAGTTCCCAGTGCCACACAGCAGGATCTCATTGCTAATCCATTCCCAAAGGCAATAGGTTGTATCTATTAACCCCAAGCACCCCAGTCCATCCCACTCCCTCCCCCTACACCTTGGCAACTACAGGTCTATTCTCCAAGTCCATGATTTTCAAAAAATAACAATAAAACAAATGAATATATTAAATTTCTATTTCAATTGGCTATAAGCTTCTCTGAACAAGATTAGTATTTGCTAATTTTACCTTAATAACTGAATAAATTCAGATGGATTATTAAAGTATTCCAGTTTTTATTATATCCTAAACTAACAAATTATATTTGACTTCAATCAATCCCCAAATTTTAAAAGATAGGTAAACTCTTATAACCATAGGCCAAAACTAGTCCTTGGAAGTATTAGTTATGTTCAGCTATGATATGACTGCATTTGCAGTAAAAATTGTCAAGGGAATGCATGTTACTTTAACAATTCTTTTCTAGTGTTTAAGTATTTGACTGAATACATGTGACATCATAGAGCTCAGCAGAGAACACTGACCAAACGAATATCGACAACCTCAATGAATGGAGAAACTTGTTTTAAAAATACGTATTTTCGTCACATACTCATTCATTCCCAGCTTCCCACCCTGTGCGCCTCCGCTGCTCTAGTTCAAGCTACCACCATCCCTCCTGGTGCTAAGAAGAGCTGTTCAACTCACCTTCAAACCATTCTAAAGACTGTAGCTAGAGAATCCTTTTCTAAAGAAAAACCTCACTATCACTCCCTTACTTCAGACTTCCCAACAGATTCCTATTTGAATAAAAATGGAAAACAGTTTCAAGCTTTTAAATAGGGCTTAAAGGTCCCTCAGCAAGCTGGTCAGTGTTTATCTCTCCAACGTGGTTCTACCTGTCTTATCTTTGGTCATCATCTTCCTTATGTTGTGGCTCCATAAAAGGCGCTTTCTCTTCTCTGTCTCAAGTTCCTGCTAGAACGCTCTTCTCTCAACATTTGCAATATGGCTTGATAATTAGTCCCTGGGCCTCCCCTTATGCGCTGCCGTCTGGTAGAGGCCTTTCTTGACTATGCAGCTGGGGTAGGTTCCCTGGTAACCTCATTCTCTATGGTACCTTTTCTTGTCCATTTTGGAACTTGTGACGATTTTATATGCACATTCGGCTACACCAATGACCACAAACATTCTTTATTTCTGCTCTCCCTTAAGATTAAAAGTTTAATGGAGACTGCCTGGTTTGTTTACCACTATATACTCAGGGATTTGTACAGAGTATTGCATGTGGTAGGTAATCAATAGGAACTCGTTGAATAAAATTATTATTATTATTCCCTTAGTGCAATACTGAGTTTTAACACTACAGGAACACAACCTGAATATCCTATATATATTCAACCCTCGATAATTTTTTTTTACTTTTAAACTTTATACAATTTTTTAAATCTTTCTTGCCCAATTTGAATATTAACTGTTGTCATTTTGTTTATTTTAGGCACTCTTCCCACATTTCCGAGCAAAGGAATTCTTCTTTTTCAACTCCAGTAAAGACAGTAAAAAAAACTACCTGTTGCCTGAGATAAAAGGAATCTTTCCAGGAAGTTTTACTTCAGTGGCTTGTACTGTGGTAAAGAAAGGATTAAGCCTTTTTAAATCCCTTCTGGACCTATTTACGACATGAAGATTTAGAACATAAGCTGCTTTATTATAGCTCTAAGATAAGCTTTAAATATTCAGTAATTTTCCATGCTGCATATAAATTAACTCCCCCACATGGAAAGTTGCTGAATTCTTAACAAAAGTAGCCCCAAGAGAACCAGTTTGTCCTTTCTTAAAAATTTAAATTTCAAGTTTTTAAAATTTATATTATTCTTTTCTATAAAATTTGAATAAGCCCCTTTTATGTGCACGGCAACATTATGGCCAGGATTAAGGACTAGGAAAACAAACCACTCTACCCTCAATGAGGAAAGGCAGACCATAGATAAATTAAGGCACCAAAGTATAATGCAAATTTTGATAGAGGAAGTACAGTTATTTCCAGGAATATATCACCAAGGGACTTCGTAGAGCTGACGAGTCAAGGAGGCATGGTTAGGCTAACTCTTGCAAGATTTCAAAAAGCTTTTATGCTCAACAAACAGGGTAGAAATTTCCAAGTAGAATAAAGAGAATATATAAAGAACTTTTGAAGCACCGGAGGAGGTTCAGGGCAGCTGAAATATGAAATACACCACATTTATGGCCAAAAGGACAGAAGGTCTGGAACAGTGTCTAACACATAAATAGTAATCAATACATAGCTGTTGAATGAACAGAGCAAAGAGAAATTATGACATGTGAGGGAGTTTGCATTTCACCTAAAGGCCATGGGATACCTGTTAGGCAGACAGGTTACTAGACAATTGCTCTGGTCTCAGTACGAAGAATATCACGAAGAAGTGAGAGATAAAGAGGAGGAAGGCTCGTCAGGAGGTTGTGGTCATAGGTCAGGGGAAAGATGAGGGAGAGTTGACAGCAGGATCAGAGAAAAGGTAGCCAGAGATTTTTACGGGGTAGAATCTACAGAACTTGGTGATTTACTGACTGGGGAGATTTCTGGTTGCGTGGAAGGATGGTGATGCCGTTTACTGAGGCAAGGAGCATGGAAGGCAAAGCAGGTCTAAGAAGGAAGAAGACACGGTCAAATTTGGAGGCGTTAACAAAGAGACATCCAAAGATAATTTAATGGAATTCTCTTTTTGGCAGCGGGATGGACCGACCTGTAACTCACAAGATAAACCTGGCCTGGAGAGATATATTTGACAGTTATCAACACATGAATAGTAATTACAGCTAGAGTACTAGATGAGCTTGTACAGAATTTTAGCTGCGATGAAGAGAATCATAATGTATAAAACCACAACAGAAGAAAGTTTAGGCCTTGGTTCTAAGAAACACCAGTGTTTTACAAATGTATACAAATGAGTGACCCTACAAGAGAAACCTTGAAAGAGATTTCAAAGGAGCACAAGAAAAACTAAGAATGCTAGATGTCCTGAGCATTAAAAGAAGTGAATGTTTGAAGTATAATGGAATGGGCCTCAGTAGCGAATGCTATTTCCATGACAAATAGAGTAAGATTTTTTTTTTTTTTTGTCTTTTTAGAGCCACTGCCATAGCATATGGAGGTTCCCAGGCTAGGGGTCAAATTGGGAACTGCAGCTGCTGGCCTACGCCACAGCCATAGCAACACGGGATCTGAGCTGCATCTGCGACCCACGCCACAGCTCATGGCAACGCTGGATCCTTAACCCACTGACTGAGGCCAGGGATCAAACCCACGTCCTCATGGATACTAGTCAGGTTCTTTAACCACTGAGCCACAACGGGAACTTCACAGTAAGATTTTTTTAATTTTAATTTTTAAAGCTCTTTTTTTTTTTTTTTTAAGTTCCTTGGGAGGGCTTCTTTTTTTTTTTTTTTTTTTTGGTTTTCTTTAGAGGAGGGTGGAGTGCTGTGCCCATAGCATGTGGAAGTTCTGAGGGCCAGGAACTGAACCCACGCTGTGGCAGTGACTTGAGCCACGACAGCAACAACAATGAATCCTTAACCCAGACCAACCCCACGAATCTCAAATGCACTGGATTTAGAGTGATATTAAGTCATTATTGATGCTGGAGGGAAGAGTTTTGGCAGAATAGTGGAAAGAGAACCCATACCCGTCTGAAGTGTGTCTGGTTGTTGAAGACACTGAATGATTCCATCAAACTTCCCCCAAAGTCATGTGGAAATGGGAAGAGAGATGGTAGAGCACTAAACCCTAGAGATTGAGGAAAGCATTTTTCAGCTGGTAAACAGTTGAGCCTATCGACTGCTGCGGAGAAGAGAACAGGAATAAGCGGAACCCACACAAACAAAAAAAGCGGCAAGACGCTGTCACACAGTATTTCTTGAGTGGCCAGCTAAGAGGAGGCTGGTGTCAGAGAAGATGATTTCATCAGTGTTCGCAACTGCTGAAGCAGAGTAGTCACAAAAACACACATGTTTAGTCCCTTTTCATCCGTGTTTAGAAAGTTCTCCTCAAGAACTTCTTTTTCTGGCTCCACCTAGGATGAGCTGTTTCCTCCATCTGCTACTCCCCATATTGATTACTGTACTTTGGATACAGATCTAGATTTTCATTCTCCTTCCCAAGTTGTGTTTGGCTTGAAGGGAGATGTGAAGGTATTAGTCAACGTCTCCAGACCCACCTTCACCACATCAAGTGGAGAGAAGTGTGCATGACAGTAGAAGCAAATTCCTCAAGGTCAATTCAAAAATTACTCAAGGAGTTCCCGTCGTGGCGCAGTGGTTAACGAATCCAACTAGGAACCATGAGGTGGCGGGTTCGGTCCCTGCCCTTGCTCAGTGGGTTAACGATCCGGCGTTGCCGTGAGCTGTGGTGTAGGTTGCAGACGCGGCTGGGATCCCGAGTTGCTGTGCTCTGGCGTAGGCCGGTGGCTACAGCTCCGATTCGACCCCTAGCCTGGGACCCTCCATATGCCGCGGGAGCGGCCCAAGAAATAGCAACAACAAAAAAGACAAAAGACAAAAAACAAACAAACAAACAAACAAACAAAAAACAAAAATTACTCGATGCAGAAAGTTACTGCTCTTAAATCCTGGGATCGCGGCTGCAGTAAGACCCACGCACTCGTTATAAAAAGCAATGCCACTGAGTAAAAACAGCTCTGCTCTACTTAGTAAATAAATGCTTCTTATTTATTAAATGGACGAAAACCGGCCGGACGTCGAACTCTACCTTTGGGAGGGTGGTCTGGGCCGTTCAGTGCGCCCTGAATGGCTGCCTGGGCAGCAGAGTTCTGCGCCTTCAGCATCTCGATGGTCTCCCTCAGCTCTATCAGTTCAGACTCCTGGGAAACAAACAGAATGCAGAAGCTTTAATACCTGAAGAGGAAAGGAAACGTTTTTATTCAGAGTCTGCTACCAAAGGAGTTTGATATTTTGCAGTGCTGACGTCCTAGGAGCTTGGGATGCTTGGCTGAGCTTTCAGGTTGTGTCTTACAACTTCTCACTCGTAAATGTACGAAGCTCAATGCAATGGAGACTTCTTAAAAAAAAGTCTTGGTTATTCTCCTATGAACGGGATCCAAAGAGTTTTTTTAAAGACTTTTAGTTTTGCTATTACAGTTGGTTTACAATGTTCTGTCAATTTCTGCCGTACAAAGGAGTCTTTATTTCTTTAAAAGGTTAGTACCGAGAGCTGACCAGTACAACACAAAACAAGATATCCTCTTGCTCACTTCGATACCAAACTTATTAGCAGTACTCATGACTTCATTGCATAGTTACACATCAGTGAGGCACTAGTGCATCGGAATGGAAACCTTGCGTGTTTGTCTAATGAGGAATCTCAGATTTTGTCTCATTTATTTTGTACTTCACAAATCGATTCTTCACATCCAAGTACAAAACACAGATTTCATTCCTAACTTACTCGAGGGCCATATTATTAACTCTGCTGTCAGAGCAAGGCCATCTTGGATTCTGGCACTTTTTATCCAATCAACTTCCTCCCATGAAGACCCAGTTCCTCAAGCCAACGCAATATAGGAATTCTTAGAAGATGAAGAGAAATACATAGTCATTAAAATACTTAAATTATGTTTAAAAGGCTTACAGACTAAAATTGGATCAGACACCTAAACTATTTTCTTATTGAATTTAGGGCAATTTTAAGCTATGCCTCAATGAAAATACTTGTATACATAGGACTTTCCACAGTTACTTAAATGAGTATCTTTAAATAAATAAATAAAGTTAAGTAGATTTACTTAAATCAGTAAATAAAGGACTCCCTACGAGGAAGATGGGATAACAATAGCGACAAAGAGGAAAGGGAGTGCTGTTTCGGCAGAAGCCACGTTCCATCAGGAGCACAAAAAACAAGAACTCTCCTTCTCGGCAGCAACGGCAACCCTAAAACCTAGAATCCCTGTCAGCCCCCTCGGGGGAGACTGCCTCTGTAACATGGGCGTCATTCATCATTTGCTCCAGCATCTTCGGCAAAAGCAAAAGAAATTAGGCTTGGGTTCTTCACTCCATGGTAAGCGGTTTATTCCTGCTTAATGTCTCCCAATAAATATGAAAAAAGTCAGGATGGTGACAACTGCCTCTGCAGAAAAGTGCTTCGACATGGGAATGCCCAAAGACTGTAGAAAGTTAAAAAAAAAAAATAGGGCACTAACTGAAATGACATCCAAGTTTGGAAATAGATACCTGGGACCTCATATACCCATTTTCCTTGAGTATCTGGCATATTCCTCATCGAGGACAGTTAGATATTTTAAAAAACAAACCCTCTTATTGACTTTTAATTACTTATAAGTCAAAGACTCTCACAACGAAAAATCAATAGTGACATCCTGGACTCATTGGCACCTCTTCAATGAATCTTGACTGCAATCTCATTTGTGTTTACTTATCATAAAGGCAAAAGATCATGTTTATGGAAAATTGCCAATGTCATGATAAAAAATCAGATATTCATCATAATTTCTCAATCTCTCTGAGTTCTATTTATATTCTGTCCCTTGCCCAACTTGTAAACTTGTAATAGATAAGTTTGGCAAATTTTAATGTATCTTCCCATTTAAAATAAATCTCTCAAGTGGTAAAATGTTTACTGGAAATTCATTCTGTTTTTACAAGAAATTTATTCACAAAAGGATACCTATAGTGCATACTTAATGAATCACTTAATTTAAGGAGTAATTTTATAACATAGAGGCTATGATGAATATTAAATTTTAGTTAAAGTCAGATTTTCATCCTTGAATTTCAGATCAATAGTGCTGGTACTTTGGATTAAAAATTTGCTAAAACATTTGCTTTTAGGTTTAAAGAGCAAAAATGAAAATGAAATCTCATGCAAATATCTAAAAACTTAATTTTATGGGTTGGCTGACTTCACTGTCAAAATTTTATCCTTTTTTAGAGAAATCTCTTCTAGAAACTATTTTTTTTAATTAGCAGAATTTTCAGGTAACCTTGATTTTTCAGGAAACTGTGCTGAATGAAATAGAAGAATGATCACTTTCTAAACTTAAGTATCTCTTCAAAAAAAGAAACAGACATTAGCAGGGTAGTTGTCACACAGTGTGGCGCAATAAGCCCGCTGGAGGAATAACTAGGTAAACAATATATTTAGGAGCTCCCGTCGTGGCGCAGTGGTAAACGAATCCGACTAGGAACCATGAGGTTGCAGGTTTGATCCCTGGCCTGTTCAGTGGGTTGAGGATCTGGCGTTGAGCTGTGGTGAAGGTTGCAGACGCGGCTCGGATCCCGCGTTGCTGTGGCTCTGGCGTAGGCCCAGCAGCAACAGCTCCGATTAGACCCCTAGCCTGGGAACTTCCACATGCGGCGGGCACGGCCCTGAAAAGGCAAAAAGACAAACAAAACAAAACAAAAAACACCACAATATATTCATTATATCGAGGGAGAAAATCACATCTATGGAAACATTGGTGTAGCCGAATTCACAGCGGTCGTGCTTTAGGAGAACCTGTAAGTATAAGCCAGCACCTATAAAAGAGTCCATTGTCTTTAGTTGAAAAGAGTTAAATTCTACACGGATACGCTGTTCACACCTAAACTCGTTCTCTCTCCACATTTAGAGAAATCCCTTCCTTTTTTCTTACTTCGGTTAATGAGGTCCAGCCTCCCCATCATTCAAGGTAGAACCATCTCTTCCTGAGTCTTCCCACGTGACTGCCGCCTTTGCTCGGAATACCTCTCCTCTCCCTCAAGGGCCGTGGCGAAATACGGCTGTACCTGCGACACTCTGTGGTTTTCTAATCAGGAAAAACGCACAGGCCCTTTCTCTGTGCTTCCAGGCCACTTGATACATTCAGCTTATTCAGTTGTTGGAGCGTTTGTCTTTTCATCTGACTTATGATCTGACTTCAGTAAATGTTCAGATGACTTCGTTCCGATGTCCTGGTCTATGCTAAACAGGGTCTCTCCCTTCTGAAGGCTGGTGTAAACTGTAAGTCTACCGCTGGTTTAACATGAGGGCGTCTGCTCTCTTAGGGCAGCCACACTGAAAATGCCAATAACTTTATCATTCATTAGAAACTTAAAGTCTCAATATGGCTAAAGCAGGGGAATCATTTCCTTGGGATGGCAACAAGGTGGGTTTTCCTTTCTTTCTTTTCCAATAGGGTGTAGTGATGAATATAATGCATTTTTAAACGAAGACTTGATTGAGGCAGATTTTTAATAATTTATTTCTAGACTTCCTTTTCCCCCCTTTGCTATTACAGTTGATTGTTCACATTTTTTTTTTGTCTTTTTTTTTGCTATTTCTTTGGGCCGCTCCCGCAGCATATGGAGGTTCCCAGGCTAGGAGTCGAATTGGAGCTGCAGCCACCAGCCCACGCCAGAGCCACAGCAACGTGGGATCCGAGCCGCGTCTGCAGCCTACACCACAGCTCACGGCAACACTGGATCGTTAACCCACTGAGCAAGGGCAGGGACCGAACCCGCAACCTCATGGTTCCTAGTCGGATTCGTTAACCACTGCGCCATGACGGGAACTCCCACATTTATTTTTTAAGCTATATATTTTCTAAGTTGTCCATGTTTCATGGAATGTGCAATGTTGCTTTCAAGTACAATCATGGATTCCCTGGGTTTTGGCCATGGTGGGGAATGTGGGTGAGGAAAATAATTAGCAATGAGTTCCAGACATAGCAAACTATAAAACTGTTCTATAATCTGAAATATTTGATTTTGCAAAATCATCTTTGCATTTTTAAGGTGATCTGATAAAAGACATTTAAGTTCTGAAAATCCCTATTAAACCTTCCGAAAGAACCTGGAAAATGCGTATGCCCTCAAGATACGAATTTGAAGTCTGTTCCTCTAATTGAGTTTCCTGTGCTCCTCATTAGCTACCAAATGGAAGAATGGGGCTGGAGTAATTCTGCAAAGGGTCTTGCAAATAAGATGATCAAATAATATTGTGTTGCTATTTCCCACTTTTTAAAAATGATACTTTAAAACGTGAAAACCAAACTAAAATTTCATTTATTTACAATAAGCTATTCAAGATAATGATGCCCAAACATAGGTAACTATGTAATATTCCGGGTTCCATGAGAACTTCTTGTGTAAAAGAGGCTGGATGGAGACATTATCTCTTCTAACAGTTTTGTACATATTTCTGAGGCAAAACAAGTTAGCAAGGTCAGCCTTGAAATACTTGGAAATAAAATGATAAAATCTCGTGTCACAATGGTAGCCTTGCTTGGTGTTTTCCAACCTAATTTCCAAACTAGATCTGACCTCCTTCCCAACCCCTCCTGGATACCAGCCTCATTGAGGATGCACAGTTGGGCAACAATCTCATCAGCCCACCTGACCCCCTACTTGAACTTCTAGGCAAGGTTCTTAAATTCTTTCCACTGAACCTGTCTTTTCTTCTTCGCATTGACATGGTAGATCTCACATGGTCTAGATACAGTTTCTTTGAACACATCCCACTCCTCATCCCCTCGTATGTGTCTTGAAATCTTGAGAATTTTTCACTGAAAGAACCTGGCCAGTCCTGGCGCTAACTAAATGAAGTGGATTTATCAAACCACAGTGGCATCAATAACTTGTATCCATAATTAATTATGGATTCAAATTATCCTAAAAGGCTAGTGATAAATTATTAAAAACACTTCTAGATGAGACATATTTTAATCTGAACTAGGAGGACTTAATATAAAGACTCAACTAAATTTTTAGGTTCTATATTATCTATTTCCAGACAGTTGGTTTTGAATTTTCTCACTTTTAACATACAAGGTTCTATTCATCTAGTCATCCAAAAAGTAGTTTCACAGAGATAAGAATGAGTAAGCCCTAGACTGCAGTTAGCATAAGAATCAGTGTCTGAGCTCCATCACTCACCCAAAAATACTCCTCTGTCAAGCTCTGACTTTCTAACATGGCTAACCTAGCATGCCTTAATATATGCTCTAATCGTGTCTGGCGTTACAGAGACATATAAGGAACAGATGTGAAAGTCCTCTAATTATCAGTGAGTATATAATACACCCCTAGTAAATGTGCAAGGATTTAGCAGTAGCTCTGTAACAATTTCACTCCTCAGGATTTAGATTTGCAGAATTCTTTCCATTGTGTTGACCTTTACTGCAGGCTTTCAATAAGAAATAAAAGCCTGAACAAGGAGTTCCCATTGTGGTACAGCGGAAATGAATCCATCTAGTATCAGTGAAGACGCAGGTTCCATCCCTGGCCCTGCTCAGTAGATAGGAGATCTGGCGTTGCTCGGAGCCGTGGTGTAGGTCAAAGACGTGGCTTGATCCCGCGTTGCTCTGGCTGTGGCATAGATCAGCAGCTGTAGCTCCGATTCAGCCCCTTACCTGGGAACCTCCATGTACCACGGCTATGACTCTAAATAGCTTAAAAAAAAAAAACCCTGAACAATAATTTGAGTGACAATTGTTTTTGATTCTGACAAGGCTGGTACATAGCTAGCAGATGCAATGAAAATAAGCAGTTTCATCACATGCGACAGATGCTTCAGGGCCTTAGGTCTTAAGTCTATGAAAGAATCGTGGTGGAGAAGGGCTAGCCAAGGGACAAGGACCCGAAATCCAGGTAAAGTTCTTGGTTAAACTGTCACCGTCACAATCTGCTGAGCCCTAGATTAGGTTCGGGGCAATACTAGGGATAACGTACCGTCACTGTCCTGGCAGCACAGGTGACAATCCTCTCAACTGCCTCTAGTTACACACGTCCTCTCATGTCACGTGGTCTTCTGGCAGCTATTGGGAATGCGGTTCAACTGTTAGGGATGCTGCTAGACTGATCTTCGTAACTAACTGTTATCATGCTAGTGTCCGAAACCTTTGGCTCTTTGTTTTCAGAGGCCAGATTCCTTGCACATCTTTTAAGCCTTCGTTCCCTTCACACGCCTTCTTTTTCCGGTAAGCCCCCCCCCCCCACTGTCCCCCTTGCTCTTCATGCTCACGGTGTTCCTTT
This sequence comes from Phacochoerus africanus, assembly GCF_016906955.1. Taxonomy (NCBI): domain Eukaryota; kingdom Metazoa; phylum Chordata; class Mammalia; order Artiodactyla; family Suidae; genus Phacochoerus; species Phacochoerus africanus. Next base: position 106,793,459 of record NC_062550.1, read on the forward strand.
CTCTATGACTTAATGTCCTCCGTCTCTCCAGAATTAACCTTTTTTTTTCAGGTCCACACCAGTGGCATATGGAGGTTCCCAGGGTAGTGGTGGAATCCGAGCTGCAGCTGCCGGCCGACACCACAGCTCACGGCCACGCCAGATCCTTAACCCACTGAGCGAGGCCAGGGATGGAACCCGCAGCCTCATGGATCCTGGTCGGGTTCATGAACCCCTGAGCTGGAAAGGGAACCCGCCCCAGAATTCACCTTCCTCATCCTCCCAGAGCCTGCTGGTGCCCCTCTCCCCTAACGCCACTGAGAACACTCAAGACAGTGTCCTGCTACATTTCTAACGGCACCTCGTATTTTCTGCCTCCTGAGTTATTCCTACATGTCTTTTATTTTTATCTTTTTAAACTAGGCAACAAGTATATAGCAGCAGTATTTTGGCACATACGTTTGGCAAGAGAATCTGTGTGACCTGGCATCTGGAAACAAGAAAACACTTTAGAACACTCTGTAAGGGAATGATTTTGGTCTATAAAGCAAACTAAAATTTTGACATAGTTTTCAGACTAAATCATGCCATATTACGTGGAAAATCACATGTGGAAGCAGGAGACTTGGACTGAGTCCTAGTTTAGTTTATATATATTTTTAAGTCAATCACCAAACACATGAAACCACCTGGGCCTTTGGTTCTTCCTGTGTTAGCATCCCACCTCGCCTCCCAATGTCCTCATTCTCAGCTTTAAACTTTTCGGTGGTGTTTATTTGCCCCTGAAATCCTACACATTTTAATTATATTTTTACCATAATCTGTCACCTACTAGAATATAGCCTCTATTTTATATTATACACACTTATAAGCTAGGATATACATTTGTATATATGTGTGGGGGTGTGCCTGCGCATTTCACTGCTGAATTCTCAGTAGCTAGAATAGTATCTCACACACAATAGAAATTCAGTATAACTCTGGCAAATGACTACCTGGACCAATGAACCTCAGAATTCAAGAACACAGTTTCAAAACCTCTGATCCACAGTCTCTGCTTTCCACCCCCCACCTCCCCACCCGGGATTGTTAGATCACCAGAGAGAAATAGGCCCTTTTATCTCAGCTCCCTGAAGAAATGACTTTACTAAAATGTAATTCAATGGCATGTGCCCTCAGCTTTTAGACAAGTGTCTACTTGAGCGATTTTGCCTTCTGTGATTCCTTGACCCCAATTTTAAAAACTTCAAACCTTGAATTCAGTGCTTGAAATTGAATTCGTCCTTGAATTCAGTGCCTGAAAATTTGTCTCGTCAATCTAAATTATGCTCTTCTGGTCGGCAAATGAGAACCAAACACGCCAAGCCATCTGCCTTTGTGGCTTAGCTTCCTTGAGATGGGTTCGGCTAGGCTTTGTGGTAGTAATTACCCAGCCTCAAGCATCTTGTTACATACGTTCCTCTGCTGGTTTTCACTAGATTCTCTCACTGAATTCTTCCATATTATAACCAATAAATTTTATAAGTTCTCCAAACCACTTTGGGAAGAGGCAAGTTGTAAATCTCAGATTAATAAACACTGTTAAATAATAAAATAAAATAGACACTGTTAATAAAATACAATGTTAATATTTAAAAACCCCAATGTTAATAAAACAAAAGAAACACTGTTTTGCCTGCGTACACCTTTCAATTAAAAGAGCAATCATTCTATTTTCAGTTAAAAAATGGCAAGGGTAACTGCAGACATCACGGTGTCTTCTGAGAAAACTATAATTTTGGCAAGGTTACTTTAAGGATAACCGGTGAACAACTACACAATTCTTTGTATGATGGAGATACGTGTTAAAATATTCAGGAATTATTCATAGGCATGTACATAAATTAGCAAACGTGGATATAGTTCCCATTTCTGTGAGTACTTTTTCTACAAATACAAGCATTGAAGGAAATACGGATGAGGCAAAGTATATTAATTTTGACTTCCTACAGATGTTACGTCTTAAATACCAATCATGCTTTCCAGCACTATGCTTGGAAAATCGCCAGTGGTGCATCTGGTTTATCTTACATTTTCTAAGGGAAGAAAGGAGAGGCATGGAAGGAGAGGTAGCGCTGCTGCCTGTCACTGCATGTGATGTGACAGTGCCGCACTTGCTCCTCGTAGTGCGCCTACAAGGTCGTTACTCCAACTCCCACTTCGTTCTTAAATGGTTTTAGTTTTACACTATACCTGGTCGACAGTGTTCTGCCAGTTTTCTACGGCACAGCAAAGTGACCCGGTCGCGCATGCGCACACACATTCTTTTCCGCTTGTTACCCTCCTCGTGAGGGACTAGACACAGTTCCCGGGGCTACACAGCAGGACCTCATTGCTTATCCATCCCGAAGGCAGTAGTTTGCGTCTATCAGCCCCAGATTCCCAGTCCATCCCACTCCCTCCCTCTCCCCCTTGGCAGCCACAAGTCTGTTCTCCAAGCCCATGAGTTTCTTTTCTGAGGAAAGCTTTATCCGCGCTGTATATTTGATTCCCAATATAAGTGATATCAACATGGATGGAACAAGAGACTCTCATGCTAAGTGAAGTAAGTCAGAAAGGGAAAGACCAACTCCCCCTTCTAAAAGATGAAACTGCGGGTGAGAAAGGAAGACTCCACGGCTCTTGAGAGACCTTGCTGAGAGCCAGACTCAGGGCTAGTGGGCTCCAACACTGACACTCTTTCCTACTTGGCTGCCCTAAAAAAGCCCTCATAACCCTAGCTGCTGAGTTCTTATGGTACATAGAGAAAGGGTAAATTGTATCCTTCCCAAAAGATTAAGATAAAATTTATGTGGTCCAAAGGAGTTTGTCACCTTCTCTTTCAGAACAGACTTGACAGGGATGGATAGTGTTCTCTGGGCAAGGGGGGCGGGGGCTGTGCCATGACATAGAAGAATGGAAGATAAGGGCAAAGAGAATACAGATTTCCTAATTAGACCAGGCTATTACAGGAGCATTCAATTCTCTTTTTTGGTTTAATTGGACTGTTGCATTTTTCTGTTTGTTTGTTTGTCTTTAACTGTTAAAAAAGTGGTAAGCTGACAAAACTTGGTAATGCATGCTGGTTCTTTAAATACAATGCTATACTTGACAGAAGTCGTCAAAATTGAAGCCATCTCTATGGATAGATATGGATACTGATCCCAAAATTATCCAAAACTTTTTAGGCTATGGATCGCTTTAAAAATTAGATGAAAACCATGACATCTGTTCATATTATGCACATATGCCATTTTTCAAATATTTCCTTGAAGTTTTAAGGACTTTTTAGACCCTCATCCAAGAACTCAGGTTAGGGCCACCAAGCTGATGGTGTGGGAGGTAAGTTACTGATCACCAAATAGAAAGTGTCCGGATTCTTTCTGTCTTATAAGGACCTTTTTGATATTCCTGTCTCTGTGAACCAAATTCTGCTTCTTTCTTTTTTTTTTTTTTTTAAGTGTTCCTTCCCCCATGTCATAAAATCCTTCGGGTTTAATGCTTTTGATATAACTTAGCTTTACTTCAAAGACAGCATCCTCAGATGCCACGTAGTCCTTGTTACTCCAAAATTGTGTATGTGTGTGTTACAATATGGGGAATCCGAATCATAAATCTTTGCATTAAAATCTGAAAAGAAAAGGCACTGCCTTGCCATTGTTCCCATTTACATTAGAATGGATCTCTCAGACTTATTTCTAAAGAGCTGCATCTCAGGTACTGTTTAAATACCCTATGCCACCGGCTGTCTGCTTCCAGCCCCAGTGGCAATTCCTGGACATACCTTCTGTTCCGCTGTCATGGTTAGACTTTGCAGTCGGCCAGTCATATTCCCTAAACTCTTTTCAAAAGCTGCGACAAGGTGAGCCTGTGAACAAAAAGGAAAGAACATGTCTTAAATGCCAGAGCCTCCTGTGGATGGATGAAAACCCTTCATTTCAGGCATTCGAACTCTTTTTAAATACTTTGACCGTCCTGGTTGGCTTTCAACGCTGGCTCTCCTTTCACTCACGTCGTCATCTATTATTTCTAAACTTCGGCTTAAAAGTCAATGTTTCAGTCTCTTGACATTTAATGTGAGTTCAGCTTCTGCAAGGGAATGGTATTTTGCAAATAATAACACCTTTGAACTTGCACATCGTGGAGGGTTTGACACCCAAAATACTGCATAAAGTTCTGAGTTGCCAAGTTTTTAGACTCAAAGCTCAAGAGGAGGTCACTGCAACAGTCGATGGACGAATGTTCCTCATTTTTATACCTGCGTGATGACCTTTGAAGATATTGTTAGCTCCTCTGTCGAAGTGATATTCTCCTCCAAGGGTCAGACATCTGCTGACAGCTATAGCGTTATCTTGCCTCTTTTTCCACTTACAAAGAATTGAATCGAAAAGACTTGTCTTTGCTTTTCAAACTCTTTTCAATACAAAAGGGCTTTTATTCCCACTTTATTCCCCTCAACGAAGGAAGCCGAGGTAGGCCAGCTAGAAATAATATTCAGTCATATTTTATTTAACTTTTTGTGGCTCTGGGCGTTTTTATTTTAAATCTTAGAGAAGTATACCTACTGCATGGCATAACCATTACTCTTATTAAGAAGTACTTGACAATCTTATTATAGCTCTAAAAGAGGCCAGTGTCTTTTGACATTATCCCCCGCTACGGCTTGAGGTAGAACGACAGGTGTGCTCTCGCAACATGATCAAATTTTACTGCACCCTTAAAAGGATACAAATATAGAATACGTTACAACCTACATCTACAATGAACGATGTGCGAGGGGAAATTTGGCAAGAGACTACTTTTTGAGAGGAGGGAGTGAGAGAATTCCATTAAAAGAAATTGCCTTGTAAGTCTAGCAGAGCGGGAAAGCTGATTATCAAATAGATCACGGGAGTCCCGAGAATTAGGGCACGAGAAGTTTATTTCAGTATGAGCACCAGCCTTGGTACCAGCCAGAGTGTACAAATGCCTCCCATCAGCATCATGACACAAAGGTGTTTTGTTCCTAGTGCTGCTGAGATGCTTTCTTTTCCTGACACTGCCTCACGGAGGAAGAGGATGGGTGGAGAATGCTGGGACGCTTCGGTCGCTCAGGGTGACTGTTCTTCCCCACTCCTTCCTGCCTCCTTCCCCCTTTCCCTCCCTCAGGCTCACACACATCCACACAACCTTGAAAGGTGTACGCAAGGTTTGTTAGCGGATTTAACTGGACAAATAACACTCTTGAAAAAAAGGGAACCGTGTCTTTTGTTCAGAATATTTTCAGTGACCAGGAATGCCACCACCTCCAACTTGGAACCTTCAGAAATCAGCATAAGGTTATGTCCCACTTCACCTTACACTTCGCTTTCACACTCAGTGAAAAGTGAACAGAGTGAAAGTGCACAGCTCACTGGCTGGTCACAGTGAAAATTCACGCACTCGGCAGCCCATTCAAGAAATGGGACTTTGAAGACCAGGGAGGTCCCCCCGGGCCCTTGCTCGTGACTGTCCCTCTCTCTTCCCCAGAGATAACCAGCATGGTGACCTGTGCGATAATAGTTTTTTTTAAATTAAAAAAAAAAAATTTAGGGCTGCACCTGCAGCATGTGGAAGTTCCTGGGGTAGGGGTCGAATCAGAGCTGCAGCTGCTGGCCTACACCACGGCCACAGCAACACCAGATCCGAACTGCATCTGTGACCCATGACACAGCTTATGGCTATGCCAGATCCCTAATCCACTGAACGAGGCCGGAGACGGAATCTGCATCCACACAGACAGTGTGCCAGGTTCTTAACCTGCTACGCCGTAACGGGAACTCCCTGATAATGATTTTCTTTCTTCTCTAGAGGTCTGGCCACCTAAGCTTGCATCGCTAAACACTGTATTTTAGCCTGGTCTATTTTTAAAACTCTCTGAGTGGAATCACATGGCATGATTTTTTTTTTTATGACAATTTTCTTTTGCTTAACATAGTGTTTTGAGATTCATCCATGTGGTGTAGTGCGGCAGGAGTCAGATTTTACTGCAAAGCTTTGCTCTGTGTGGCATCTAATTTATTTTTGCCATGATGATCATTTGTCCTGATTCCAGTTTAAACTGTTAGAAACAACTGTGCTGGGTTCCCATTGTGGCTCAGCAGGTTTAGGACCTGACGGAGTCTCTGTGAGGACGTGGGTTCCATCCCTGGCCTTGCCCGGTGGGTTAAGGATCTGGCATTGCTGCAAGCTGCAGCATGGGTCACAGATGTGGCTGTGGATCCCGCACTGCTGTGGCTGTGGCACAGGCTGGCAGCTACCGCTCCAACTGGACCCTACCCTGGGAACTTCCATAGGCCACAAGTGTGCTCCCAAAAAGAAAAAATAAGTCGTGCTACAGCTAGTCAATGGGTGGCTTAATCCTAAAGCTAAAATCCCTTGTCCTCTTTCGAAATGCAAAACCCTTGTTAACCTTCACTAAAAGAAACGCAATGTTCTACTCAACATTTTTGCAAAGTTTAAATTCTCCCAAATCTCAGGTTTAATTGTTGGACTATGAGTCCCTGAATATATAAACTTATAGAAAATTACTAAATTTTACCACATGTGCACATTTTATCAGTTTAATAGGAGTTAAAATTATGACCAAAATTATGACCTCCCAGCAGGAACTGTACAAGAATTTTTAAAAGTTTTTCAACTTATACAGAAAACACGCTACAGAATTTTTTGTCTTATGATTAGTTTAATTTCTGTACATGGATATTAAAAATAAATGCATGGATTATATATGTCAAAAGACATTAACTCAGAGACAATGACGTGAAACACTCAGTGAAATTCAAACTCAGTACTACTTAGGATTTACTTAGAACTGAGGGAAAATGAAGTGCTTCCTCAAGTAAATCCTTTGATACCTCACTGTGGTGCACTGAATCAGGAGTGATATTTTTTATTTATCATTAGTATTTTTTTGCTGCACCTGCAGCATGTGAAAGTTCCCAGGCCAGGGACTGCACTCGTGCCACAGCAGCAACCCAACCCAAGCCGCTGCAGTGACAACACTGGATTCTTAACCCACCGTGCCACAAGGGACTTCCCTTAAGTGATATTTTAAACTGAATCCTAAAGAGGATGAAATTAAGATGGTTCGTACCAAACCCACTGCTCAACAGTGAAAAACTGAAAGGCTTCATGCTAAAATCTAGAACAAGGCAAGGATGCCCACTGTCACTCCTTTTATTCCACATAATATTGGAAGTCCTAGCCACAGCGATCTGACAAGCAAAAGAAATAAAAGGTATCCAAATTGGAAGAGAAGAGGTGAGATTGTCACGCTATGCAGATGGCATGATACTACATATAGAAAACCCTAAGGACTCCACACAAAAACTACTTGTACTATCAATGAATTCAGCAAAGAAGCAGGATGCAAGATTAACATTCAGAAATCGGTTGCATTTCTGTATACTTACAATGAAATATTAGAAAAGGAATATAAAAATACAAGACCTTTTAAAATTACAGCCCCCAAAATCAAATACCCAGGAATAAAAACCTGACCAAGGAGGTGAAAGACATCTATGCTGAGAACTATAAAACATTATTCAAGGGTATTAAAAAAACATTAAAAAAAAATGGAAAGACAGGCCATGTTCCTGGATTGCAAGAATTAATATCATTAAAATGGCCATACTACCCAAAGCAATCTACAGTTTCAGTGCAATCCGTATCAAATTACCCATGACATATTTCGCAGAGCAAGAACAAAGAATCCAAAATTTATATAGAACCATAAAAGACCCAGAATTGCCAAAGCAATCCTGAGGAACAAAAACAAAGCTGGAAGCATAGCTCTCCCAGACTTCAGATAATTTTACAAAGCTACAGTCACAAGGCAGTGTGGTGCCTGTTTAGAAACAGACATGCAGACCAATGGAACAGAATAGAGAATTCGGAAACAAACCCAGACACTTATGGTCAATTAATCTTCAACAAAGGAGGCAAAGAATATAAAATGGGAAAAAAATCTCCTCAGCAAGTGGTGCTGGGAACCCTGGACAGCTACATGCAAATCAGTGAAACTAGAACTCATCTCACACCACGCGCAAAAACAAACTCAAAATGGCTTAAAGACTTAAACATAAGCCTAAACATCAGACTTAAACATCAGACTCCTAGGAAAGAACACAGGCAAAACATTCTCTGACATCAACCATACAAACGTTTTCTTAGGTTAGTCTCCCAAGGCAACAGAAATAAAACCAAAAATAAACCAATGTGACCTAAGCAAACTAACAAGCTTTTGCACAGCAAAGGAAACCATTAAAAAAAAAAAAAAAAAAAAAAGACAACCTACAGAATGGGAAAAACTGACAAGGACTTAATCTCCAAGATACAAAAAACAGCACATACAATTCAACAGCAAAAAAACAAACAACCCAATAGAAAAATGGGCAGAAAACGAAATAGACATTTCTTCAAAGAAGACATGCAGATGGCTAACAGGCACATGAAAAAATGCTCAGCATCGCTAATTATTAGAGAAATGCACATCAAAACTACAATGAGGTATCACCCCTCACTGGTCAGAATGGCCATCATTAGTACGTCTCCAAATAGCAAATGCTGGAGAGGATGTGGAGAAGAGGCTACCCTCTTATACAGTTGGTAGGAATGTAAATTGGTACAGTCACTGTGGAAAATAATATGGAGGTGCCTTAGAAAACTAAATATAGAACTAGCATCTGATCCAGCAATCCTACTTCTGGGCATATACCAGACAAAATTTTCAGTCACAAAGATATGGCCCTATCTTCATTGGAGCACTGTTCACAATAGCCAAGACATGGAAAAAACCTAAACGTCCACCAACAGATGAATGGATTAAGAAGATGTGGTGCATATACTCAATGGAATACTACTCAGCCATAAAAAATAACAAACAGTGGCATTTGCAGCAACATGGATAGAACCAGACAATCTCATACTAAGTGAAGTAAGTCAGAAAGAGAAAGACAAATACCGTATGATATCACTTATATGTGGAGTCTAATATACGGCACAAATGAACCTTTCCACAGAACAGAAACAAACTCATGGACATGGAGAACAGCTGTGGTTGCCAAGGGAGAGAGAGTGGGATGGACCGGAAGGTTGGGATTAGTAGATGCAAACTATTGCATCTGGAGGAGATAAGCAATGAGGTCCTGCTGTGTAGCACAGGGAACTATATCCAATCACTTGTGATGGAACATGAGAAGAAATTATGAGAAAAAGAACATATATACATGTATAACTGGTCACTGCTGTACAGTAGTAATTGACAGAACACCGTAAAAGAACTATAATAAATTTTTTTAAAAAAAAGATGGCTTGTAGTTTATCAGTAATGAAAGTTTCTGAATGTGTAAAGGAGATTACATCCCTAAAAACACAAATGGACATAAATATACAAGATTCTATCCATAGTAGTTATGACACTATTAAATATGTTTAAAATAGGGATGACACTAAAATTCTTTTATAAACATTTATACATGCATCAACTTCCATAAGTGCTTAGTTTCTGCAATATTTCTAAAGTGAATTTTAATAAACTGCTTTGTAGAAGAGGAAAAGAGATGCATTTCTTCATTACCTGAATCTCTTGACTTTCACCTTTTGACACTTTCAGCAAAAATAAAAAATCCCTTAATGGGAAAACAGGCATGAAATTCCTAAGAAATTAAAAACCAGACATCTCTTTTAAAATTGTAGTAAATCTTAAGGTGTTTAATTTTCAATTTGAAGTAATTACAGAGGACTTCCTGAAGTGGCTCAGCGGGTTAAGAATCCTGGATGAGGGTTTGATCCCTGGCCTCACTTAGTGGGTTAAGGATTCGGCATTGCCACATAGGTTGCAGATGCGGCTTGGATCCGGCGTTGCTGTGGCTGTGGTGTAGACAGACCTGCAGCTGCAGCTCTGATTTGACCCCATCCCAGGAGTTTCCATATACCGCAGGTGTGACTATAAAAAGAAAAAAAAAAGAAAGAACTGTAGATTCAGAAGTTTCAAAGAGAGTACAGAAAGGACACTTGCACCCCTCTAACCAGTTTGCTACAATGATTAAATCTTATATATTATAATATCAAAACCAGAAGTTCATTATAGGGACACATGTACAGATTCACACATGTAAATACCCACCGTTCATCAGCCCAAAACTCTCCCTATCGCTACCCTTTTAAAATTACACTCACTTTTCAGGGAGAGAGGCAATCACTAAACTGTTCTTCATTTCTATAATTATATCATTCTAGGATGCTGAATAAATGTGACCTTTTTTTTTTTTTTTTAGGGCTGCACCTGCAGCATATGGAGGTTCCCAGGCTAGGGACCCAATCGGAGCTGTTGCTGCCAGCCTATGCCACAGCCATAGCAATGCCAGATCAAGCTGCATCTGTGACCTACACCACAGCTCATGGCAACGCCAGATCCTTAACCCCCTGAGCGAGGCCAGCGATCAAACCCTCAACCTCATGGTTCCTAGTCGGATTCGTTTCTGCTGCGCCACGACGGGAAGTCCTACGGCGTGTGACCTTTGAAACTGGCCTTTTTGCACTCAGCTTAATGCACTTGAGATCCACTCAAGTTGTCCCGTATATTAATACTTATTTATTTTTACTGCTGAGTAATAGTCCATGGTATCAATGTATAAGAGTTTGTTTATTCATTGACCTATTAAGACACTTTGGTGGTTTCCAAATTCTTTCACTATAATAAGTCTCCCATGTGCAGGTTTTTGTGTGGGTCCATGGTGATTTGAGAATATTTTAAAAATTCATTATGAAGTAAAAAAATAGAAGAACTTACAAAGTAGGGTAAATATTAAGTTCTCACTCATCTGCAAAAGTACTACTTACTATAATAACATAGATATGGACAGGGGAAATTGGAGATATTTGGATAGTTTTTTCCAACACCAGCACTCTTTAAACAAATTTATCTATGTGGCATTGCTTTCTCTAAGTTTGTGTTTCTTGCTTTTTTATCACTCCTTCGGGAGACAGTATAGATTTTTTTCTCCCAATTGCCCCATTCCTCCACGGCATTTTTTTTTTCCTTTTTCGGCTACACCCATGGCACATGGAGTTCCTAGGCCAGGGATCGAATTTCAGCTGCAGCTGCAACCTATGCCATGGGTGCAGTAAGCCAGATCCTTAAGCCACTGCACCACAGGAGGAACTCCCTTCCATAACATTTTAAAACTACAGATAGGCCGGATATCTATTTTGTAGTCTCCATATAATCTGTGCTTTATGGATTAAAAAAACTAAACTTTTTTTTTTTTTTTTTAACCACAAGACCCAGTATTCACATTTTGGAAGTCATATATCGAAGCCCAGCTGAGAAAACACACTCACTCCACTATCATGAAAAAAATCAGTGGAGAAAGTGTGGCCCTCATCAACTGAGCAGAAGTTGTAGGCAGCCAATGGCTGCCATCTTTTAAAAATGTTTGCTCCTTTTCCAAAGATTTCACTGCGTTTTCCCCCAGGACTGTCCTCCCACGTTAGAATTTGTCTTCTGTGTGTATGTATGTCTGTGGGTCTGTGCGTATGTGCATAAGGCTTTGCAAGTGTGTCTTATATATATGCATGCATGGCATCTAAAAGAACAATGTTGAAATGAAACACAAGAAACCAATAACCATACGTGGGAATGGGAGTTTCAGAGGAAAATAAAAAGTTTATATTTATTAAACACTTCTTTTGCTTTTCTGTTTAATACAATATATATGTACATTTGTCACTTGGTATCCTTGGCAGATTGGTTCTAGGACCTGTCCTGGAGATCCGAATCCATGGATGCTCAAATCCCATACTTGGGCCTCCGCATCTCCAAGTTTCACATACAAGGCTTCAATCAACCATGGATTGGTACGGTTGGCCCTTGAACAACACAGGTTTGAACTATGCAGGTCCATTTATACACAGATATTTTGAAATGTGTGGAGCCACTTATACATGAATTTTTTAAAATAGATGTCCATAAAAGGACCTGCACAGTTCAAACCTGTGTTGTTCCAGGGTCAACCGCACTACGTTTAAAACAGAGAGAGGGTAAGTACTACCGGGGAAAAGTCCGAATTCCATTATGTAGAGTAGCTGTTGGTTAATCCGATAACTGAATATACATCCGTGCGAGAGACAGTTACAAAGTAAAACTCCGACGGAGTTCCTGTTGAGGCACAGCAGAAATGAATCCGACTAGGAACCATGAGGTTGCAGGTTCGATTCCTGGCCTCGCTCAGTTGTTTAAGGATCCGTTGTTGCTGTGAGCTGGGGTATAGGTTGAGGACATGGCTCAGATCCCATGTTGCTGTGGCTGTGGTGTAGGCCAGCAACTATAGCTCTGATTCAGCCCCTAGCCTGGGAACCTCCATATGCTGTGGGTGTAGTCCTAAAAAGCAAAAAATAAAATAAAATAAAATAAAATAAAATAAAATAAAATAAAATAAAATAAAATAAAAATAAAATAAAATAAAACTTTGAGTAACTGTTCAAAAAATTTGCAGATTGACTACCCAGTATATAGGTTCTATCAATCAGCCTTCTTCACTGCAGATAAACACAACCCAGTGTCCTCTGGGTACAAATTCAGGAGTCTAGGTGGGAGTGTTTTATACTGCTATACATCTCGCTTCTAGTATGAAACTCACCATTGCTTCAGAACTATTCAAGAGTTTTTCTAAGATGCAAAACATAGGTTAAATAATACTGTTCTCTACCAGGACCGCCAAAACAATTCTCTAAAAGCTACCATTTTTAAGAATCCCCTTACAACATCTATGGAAACTAAGTATAACCCACTATGATTTTAAGAATCCCATAACATCCATGAACAATAAATACAGCCAACCTAAAACCAATTCGATCCTCCGAAAGTTAAAGGGAGAACCAACTCAAATACAGTGCGAAAACAAAGGCGCCGTGAGTGAAACGGCTTTCTTAGATCCTGTGGAACTTACACGATCATTTTATTCTTAAAATCTCGCTTATTTAAGTCAGGCCTGGTAGGCGCACACCTGCTCACTCTTGCTCCGTCAAGCTTTGTCAAGGAGACGGAAGAAGTCCATGGAGAGCAGAGAGGGGGGAAGCAGGGAACAGGCCCGGAGCCCCCCCAGTGGAAGGGAGGAGATGAATGCTGAGGGAAGGTGGCAAGACATCTGGCCAAAGAGCACGAGCTTCCCCACACCTGGCAGAGGCTCCGGGACAGTCCTGGCCCCCAGGACAGGCTCACTGCCACCTGGTCTCTTTGATCTCTGCATCTGCGTTCGCCCTGGCACACGGAAAGCTCTTCAGCAGATGCCAGCGCGACCCACGGTCTTCAACACCATCCTTTCTGCCACCCTCGGCGCTTCGACTGCTGAGATAAAACTGCCAAGGCTTTGGAGAGAACCAAGCTCACGCACCGTAGAGCTAAGATACCTGAATTGTTTCCCAGCATTCGTTGGATGCTTAACTAGTGGTCCAATAAACTGGCTGAAGGAGGCAGGGCACACAGATTTTTCATCTGCCCAAGCTAATCCCCATCAACCCTTCAATGCCCTGTGGCTGAAGAGAGTGTTATCTGCGGGGGCAGGTAATAAAAATAAGAAAGAAGAAGTAACCCTGTGGCTATTACAACGTTTCCAACCTTAGCAACAAAAAGCTATTTTGGCCACATCGGGATCCCTCCTCGGTCTGGATTTCCATTTCATTACTCAGCAGGCAGGCAAGTCCCACTGTTTAAGAACTTACATCTGTATAATTTTGGACATTTCACGTCTGTTAAGTCTATTACCAAAATTATCCCATTTACTCCAAACACATCTGCTTTAATATATCTGGCAAATCAAGAGTGACTTACATTTGCTGAAAGCTGAGATGTGAGGGTAGCAACTTTTTCTTGGGATGCAACCAGCTCTCTCCGTAGCTTATGGATTTGCTGAATGTAATTAAAAAAAATCAATTAAATATGCTTGTAGATTTTAATTCAAAACTAAGAATTCAGTCCAAGAAGGCAAATGCCATGATTAGCTCTTTCTATCCCTACTGTATCAGCACCAGTTCCTGAAAATTAAAGAAATGGGATCCTGGCTGCACAGTAACAGTAATCCTGGCTGCTATTTATAAGGGTAAGTGCCCATGTTCAGAACTGAACTCAAATCTGCAAATTAAAGGATGCTTATCTGTTCCATTTGCCATCCCTGCTTGACTCAAGAGTCAGTTCACTTCCTCCACTGCATCTTCTACCTCTAAAACTTTGTGTAAAACCTTTTCTTTTCAACAATTATATATATATATATATATATATATATATATATGTATATACATATATATACATGTGTATATATGTTTATATGTACATACACACACATACATAATTTCCAGGTCTTTTTAGCAAAAAGTACCCCATTTTATTTTTTTATCCTTTTTTAGGGTATGTTTACTTTTATTTAGTAGAATGTGTCAGCTTCTCAGAAGCTGTAAAAAATCCAGCAGTCACTGAAAGCTGGCTCTACTTCAACATTTAGTGATTCCATATTTGAGAATAATTTTATTGGCTTGAGTTTTAATGATTAACATGCAGAGAGGCCTTCCAAAATCTTTATTATAATGTCCTTTATTCACTGAGTTACTAAGAGCTTTGAGCAGAAATGCTTTACCGATTATCCATAGTCTTGAAAAAAGGAGAGGAAATCAGTAATGTTGCACAAGTAGCTTGCTAAACCAATGGCATAAATATGCTAAAATGATTTCCTTTTTGATTAAGACTATACTTGAATAAAAGTGGACCTGAAAAAGAGTATACACACTATTTAAAATTTAAAACACTTTCTATACTTTAATTGGCATGTCTCATGTCTCATGAAATATAAACTATGATCATAAAGATAAAAATTTTCACTTCGATATTTTTAAAACACTGCACAAATTTTACTTTAAAAGGTGGTAATATTTGAAGTTCTGCTGAACTCAAAGAGATGAGTTCCTTTGCAGATGCTGTTGCCAATACACGCACGTTCTTTGCTCAGTGTAAAACCAAAGAGTCATTAGCACACTTGAACAAAGGCCTAATTAAAATCCTCCCACTCTCCTTGGCCAGGCAAGCTCTTACATAAAGGGGGAAAAAAGAATGTTCCCTATAGGTTGCAATCTGATGTGTATACACCTGCAATGAATTGTGTCTCTGTGAAATGTATGATGTTAGAATAACATACCGTATTAGACATCAATGATTAGAAGCAGCAAAGTCCTGGCAACAAAGAACAGATGGACTGAGATGCTAGCAGTTTGTGTTGTGAAGGTCTAGTGCCTAAAATTCACTATCTGCTTTAATCCTATGCACTCAGTCTCACAGGCATTGGGTGAAGAGACTGTAATAGGTCACGTAGTCATTCACCCATCAAAGATTTCTAAGTGCTCACTACTAGAGAAAACCGATTAGATGTTAAGACGCCAATATAGAATGTGAGAAGAGAGGTTGCCTTTAAAAGCTTGGTGTTATTATCTTTTAAGAGGAAATACCCAAGACTGTTGATCAGCTAGCTGGGTAATTTCCATCAGCAGAGCTGGAGAGCTATGCTGTTGTATCACAGAGCCCTCTAGTGGCCGAAACGTTCATTTCATCATAAATGTAAGGGAAAATAGGCACTTAAAAATGCTACAAAATTTTTACCTCTGAATGAGCCTTTTCTTCAGCCTGTAAAAGGAAAAAGGAAAAAGAATTTAACTGCATATAACTAGTGTCAATTCATTCCACAAGTATAAAAGAATAACATACTTATGTATTTAAAATGTTATTTTAGTCTAACATAAGAATATAATAAAATATATGATACTGGAATAGGAAAACTATAGGACTGAAGACTGGATATTTCTCTGTATATAAACCATATGGTATTTTAAATACATAGGTCATTTGATTTGTGGGTATAAAATAAACTTAAAAACAAAGGATAGAATTAAAAGACGGTGTTACCCTAAGCTCATGACCATAAAACCAAAACTGTTATAAAATTATACTCCAAAAAATAATATAGTGGATTTTTTTCATACAGGTTTTAGGAAATGTTCTCCATGAAATTATAGAGATGTTTAGTGAAGACCTAGAAGTCAGAATTGTATCCTGATGTAGATAAATGCCAGACCAAACTAAAGACAAATACTGACCCGCACTGACAACCACAGAAAATCAGCTTATTAGTTTCTATTTTATTTACTTTTCTTGATAATTATTAAACAGGCTTACTGGGCTGCAAGTCAGCAAAACATTAAAACACCCAGTAGTAAACTGGTGATGAGAGTGGCTGACACACATCCCAAGGCAGATTATGCAAATGACGACGGTAGGACCTCCCGGGGTGTTTTGGCTTGAGTTGTAGAAAACCTCTGGCTTTGCTTTTCCTCTTTGCACTGGGCTGCAAAATGCCAGAAAATGACTTATGTGCTCCATTATATTTGGGAAGCTCCCTCATCCTTGAGAAAGCTGGAGAATGCATTATATTGCTGAATATTACAAGTCTGCCCATCGCCTTGAGCAGGTCTACTGCTGAAAACAGTCTCTCATCTCTTTGCGCTCCTTTGGGACACGCCTTGATGAATTTCTGTAGAAGTACCACAACTATTTTTTATCATCCCTTTTTCTCCAGAAAATATGAAATAAAAAAAGGTAAAACAACACTCAGGATACTTTTTTATGTATAAGCATCTCTTTTATTTTATTTTTTTAATTTATGGCTGCAGCCATGGCACATAGAAGTTCCTGGGCCAGGGACTGAATTTGAGCCACAGATGCAGCAATGCTGGACCCTCTAACCTACCGTACTGGTCGGGGACTGAAACTCGCAGCGACCCAAGCTGCTACAGTTGGATTCTTAACCCACTGTGCCAGGGCAGGAACTCCCCATAAGCATCTCTTTTAAATTGAGATTTGTCTTTCCTCTATTTTCTCTATCTTAAATATATGTATAGTTAGTCATATAGCAGTTAAATAGAGTGGTTACCTAGTAGAATCATAATAGCCTTTATGAGAAAACTGTGTTTTAAAACTAAATGCTGACATAAAGCTTTAATGTTTTAGGTCTCAACTTTTTAAAGTGAAGATTTAATATTTTTAAATTACAATAATTTCAAGGTTTCATATCAAGTTTGATTTTTTTGAATTAAGCACAGAAAGAGAATTTTAAGATAAAAATGTCACAGTCAAAAGAATGTTGGAAGTTCCCATTGTGGCTCAGTGGGTTAAGAACCCAAATAGTATCCATGAGGATGTGGGTTCGATCCTAGGCCTTGCTTAGTGGGTTAAGGATTCGGCATTGCCATGAGCTGTGGTGTAGGTCACAGATGTGGCTCTGATCCTGCATTGCTATGGCGGTGGTGTAGACTGGCAGCTATAGCTCTGATTCGAACCCTAGCCTGGGAACTTCCATACGCCACAGGTGAGACCATAAAAAAAAAAAAAAAATCTGTGAGGCAATTCACTCAGCATTATTATAACAAGGTACTTTTCAAATTTTTATCAAATTACTATTGGTAGAGACTTTGAAAGTTCTACATGAAGAAAGAATTCTTTCACTTGGATTTATTATATGGGTAATTTGACAAATAAATGTTCCTTGCAACAAGTCGTCTTTGTTAGTTTAATATTTTTAACCAAAACCTATTATTCCAAAAGTTACATAAATGATGTGAGAGGAAACATCATTGTTATGTCTAAGAGCAGTACTTTGCCTAATAATAGAAAATCATGTCTAATATCCCTCTAGCAAAAGAACAGTTTTTCCTAAACACTCTATTTTATGAAGGAATGCCATCCACCACCATGTTAACTGAAAAATGCATAACTTCACCGGGGGCAGCTCACAGAGACGGTGACAGAAACGTGCTCCCACGCAGCTCCCACTTTTCTGGTAACTTATGGTAAATGACCCCCATCTTCTCCAGTTACTGCAGAAACCTCTGGCGACAGACGGAATAGGTCTGGCTGCTCTTTGCCAGCCTTCTGTTACGGGGACAGTCCAAGGAAATTCAGCACCTTGCCTGATGCCACACAATAATCACGGATGGAGTCAGGCAAGAACTTAAGTCAACGGAATCTTTATCCAGGGTCCTCACGGAGGCACGAAAAAAAAGGATGAATTGATGTTTCACTTCGTGGTTTGAAAAGCACTTTCACAGACACCTTTTCACTGCCAATCAAATCTCAGTGCGTGACAATGAGGAAGCAGCTACAGAATGACTCCCCATCGTCCGTGATTTTTCTCTTTATTGTGCCTCCAAATATGCTTTTATGTGAACGGTCTTACTACAGGGTGTCAGTTCAAGTACATCATTTTCATCAGTTCCAACACAACTTCTTGAATTTCTTAATTTTCTAGTATCACCTTCTATGTGTTTGGATGACCCAATCCATTCTTTTCACACTTAGTAACTTCAGGGTCTATTTCGCCACATAAATGTTGGCCTATCCATATGTGCATGTGGTCTCTTTATTTTCATCTCTGTTCTCATTTCATAGTGTACCCTTAACATTGCTCAGCTATACTTTTAAATTTAGCCTTATACTAGAAATCCTACAAATCTATAATTTTCAGAATGTACCTCCTTTGTTCCCTATAAATCTGCAATATTCAATATAGTAGCCGTGAGGTCCATGTCTATTTAAATTTCAATTAATTCAAATTAAAAATTTATTTATTTATGTTTGTCTTTTTGTCATTTCTGGCGCCGCAGCTGCGGCACATGGAGGTTCCCAGGCTAAGGGTTGAATCGGAGCTGTAGCCGCTGGCCTACACCACAGTCAGCAACGCAGGATCTGAGCCACATCTGCGACCTACACCACAGCTCACGGCAATGTTGGATCTTTAACCCACTGAGCAAGGCCAGGGATTGAACCCACAACCTCATGGTTCCTAGTCGGATTTGTTAACCACTGGGCCACGACGGGAACTCCACAGTTAAAAATTTAGTTCCTCTGCCATACCTTAGAAACTTCAATACTCAATACTGTATGTGGCTCGTGGTTACTGTACTACACAGCACAGCTATATTTTATTATCACAGAAAGGCCTATTGGACTCGTGTATACTAAGGAGTCACCTGTTTTTCCTCAGTCTATTATCCTTTGCTTCTAGAGATTTTCTCAGGTTTCATGAAGGTAGTTTCTTATCCAAATACTGGTTTTGTATATATTTAAAACGATGATAACGATACTGCATCTGTGGGTTTTTTGGTTTTTGTTTTGCTTTTTCAGGGCTGCACCCACAGCATATGGAGGTTCCCAGGCCAGGGGCTGAACTGGAGCTGCAGCCACCGGCCTCCACCACAGCCACAGCAATGAGGGATCCGAATCGGGTCTGCCACCTACACCGCAGCTCATGGCAACGTTGGATCCTTAATGCACTGAGTGAGGCCAGGGATCGAACCCACATCCTCATGGATATCAGGCGGGTTCTTAACCCACTGAGCCACAGTGGGAACCGCATTCTTCAATGTTTTATAGGGATTTCAGCTGCAAGAGTTTAAACCAGAATACATCTCCCCTCAAGCAGTGGCCTTGGCCCAGGAGGAAGAACATTACCTCCTAACATATCTATTCTTTCTTTGTGTTTTTCCAGCACATTTTTCCATTTCTCACATCTTTATCCATTTGCCTAAAACAGTAGATTTATTTAAACACTACCAGTGAGTTCATTATTCACAGAATGTGCTGGCAATTTTAATCATTAAAAGGAGAAATGACAGGCAAAATATTGCCTCTGACAATGATGGTCTGATCATGAGTAACTATAAAGCTATAAATATAAAAAGAGGGGCTTAACATTTTAACTTAATGAAAATGAGTGGAAAAATGAGTGTTGCCCTTAATGTTTAATTACTTCGTGACAGCTGTGTCTTTGAACTCTTCATGAACCTTTCAGTACAGGATTACGGATTATTCATAGCGCTTAAGCCCCAGCGAAATTCATAAACTAAAATGTACCTGACTCTAACCAAGGAGGAGGGCACGCACGCTCTTATAAAACATAACTTCCCAGAGGTTTTTTTTTGTTTGTTTTTGTTTTTTGAAAAACATGAAACTATAATCAGGGAGCAGAACACTCATCTCGGTAAAAATAAAATATAATTTCAATATTATGAAAATAAGCTGATACACTAGAAGATTTGAAAATCACCCTCTTTCGGCAGTATCTTTCAGAAGATACAATTTAAAAAATCTTTAAGCCTTTTAGGCCTTTCCCCTTGGGTACTGTCTTCTCAAAAAATGAACTTAAATTTTTAAAAGATAGAACAGCATAGAACAATTACCAGTCACAGCTGAGAGAACCAAATGAAGCAAACTGGTCCCTAGCACAGCGTAACCGTGGGACTCAGTACGTGGTCTCAGGGATTACGCCCCAGCAGGTTTTACGGGATGCAGGTTTCCATTCACGCAGTGATCAGAACGAGAACACAAAAGTCCACTGGAAGCACGTACACACGGACCCCTGGAGGGCTGGAGGCGCACCAGACACCCGGTCGGGACACGCAGCGGCTTAGAGTAAGCCCTCATGTGCCACTTTGGTGTACAGGTCCACCCGTTTACCCATTGGTGTACTTGGCCAGTACTTACCGTAGAGTAAAGAGAAGAAGTGCTGGAGACCAGGGATAAGGAAGAGCCGTGAACTGATGAAAGTAAAACAGAACAAGAGGTGAAATAATGAAGTCTGCTCCGAACCACCCGGCCTGAAGAGGTGGTTACGGAAGCGGAGCTGGGTAACCACCTAAGGAGATAAAATAACAGCGAGGCGCAGAGTCTGAGGGGTCTGCCGTCCTTTTCAGAGATCCCAGGGCTGAGACGTGGAAAGGTCCCACACCATGCTAGAGAGAAGAAGTGATAAGTACAAACCCTTCCAGCAGGCTTTGCTAGAGGAAGCTCCCACATCATAAGTAATCAGAAAATCATGGACATCTGAAGTTGCCACAAAGTTTAAACTCTTCAAAAACTTTATGTGTTCGTATACCGTCAGAGAAACAAGCTCTTTCAACACTATCAGTGATGAGCTGATCGTACCCATTTAAAGGACGAAGCCCAGTTTCTTCTGTAATTGTAGTAACAGGGAAGAGCTTCTGATTTCAAGGTGGTATCTCACCGAAATTAAGAATGGAAACTACATACTGTCTTTTACGTAGGCGCATCAAAATGCCATCTTGAACATTTATCACACTCTTTTGTATTTCTGCATGTCCCACATATTACACCCCAAAGGCGGATACAATGGTGCTTGACGCTATTTGCAGAAAAGCCTTCTTTCCATTCTGGAATAATAGAAAGTCAGGTCCGCGTCTTCATCCGTTAAATAAAAATGACTTGAGCGCACACAGTGTGACAGGCCCTTGTTAGACCCTGGGAGTGCAAAACTGAATGTCACAATTCTAGGAGTTCAAAAAGAAGCAGAAAGATAACGTAGCTAAAAAGTGAGTCACAACCGGGTCATACAAACACTACGGAAAGCAATGTGCCGGGAGTGCTGGAGTCTGGCCTGGAGAGGCCTGGGAAAGCTGTGTAGGCCTGAGGCAGTGGGACCAAGGGAAGGGGCGGATGTGAGAAACACCAGGAAGAACCTCTTTAAAACTGACGTGGGTCAGGCGGCAACCTCAATGTCCACTGAAAGAGGGCCGGGTAAAGAAGATACGGCACAAACACACAGGGAATATGCCTCGGCTGTAAAAAGAATGAAGCAATGCCATTCGCATCAACATGGACGGACCTAGAGATTGTTACGCTAAGTGAAGTAAGCCAGGTAGAGACAGATACCATAGGATATCACTTATATGTGGACTCTAATAAACATGACACAGAAGCAAACTCAGATTTCAAAATCAAACTCATGGTTACCAGAGGGGAAACGGTGGAGGGAAGGCTGCATTAAGAGGAAGGCAATAACATAGACACCCTATTGTATAAAATGCATAATTACTAAGAACCTCCTATAGAACAGGGAAGTCCACTCAATAGTTGGCAATAACCTACACGGGAAAATCATGGATATATGTACATGTCCGACCGATTCACTTGGCTTTACATCTGAAGCTAATACAACTACACCCCAATAAAATTATAAAAAACCCGATGTGGGTCAAAGAGGAATAAAGAATGACTCCCAGGGTCCTAGCTTGAGCCAATCACTCTGTGAGATGTGGAAAATGTTAGTTATCTTTTAAAAGAGGGACTCCTCTCAGTTTCTACCAACGCTGGTATGAACTTGGCATGTGAGCACGGGGGACCAGGAGGAACGTGGACGAGGAACCAAACATCTCAGCCTCAGTCTTTCAATGACACTTACTACTTAAGGTCTATGACCTTAACGTTCGTGGCTCAGTCACCTCATCTTTCACTGTGAGCATGAGGTGGGATATCAGTAAAGTTCCCTCCATCGCTTTGCCCAATAATTCCTGGATTCTAGACCCTAACAGCTCAGGAGTTAGTGCACAGACATCAAAAACCCATCTTGCCCCCTGGAGCTGGCTTTCAACAGTTCAGTGTTTAACCCTGGTACATGGAAGGCCAGAATTTCCCAGCACATAAATAGCATTCTCTCTGCAAATGAGGCACCCTAGAAGGCCATTTTTATGCTTAGCAAATCATTTTTCCAGTATATTAAGAGGCCTGTCTGTGAAGAGAGTGATAGAACCATTTCAGAAAAGCAAGGACATTACCCATGAGCTTAGTTTTAGGGCGTCTCCACCTGCAGCCATCAGCAGACTCTCAGAGCAAAATTCTCCACCTGTTACGGTGAGTTCATTGGTTTGGTGACTGTCCCAAAAGGCAGTGGCAAATCTGGTCCAGCAAGTTAAATGGACCATGGCAACCTCAAGACCAGGAGTCAGTTTTCAGAACTGCTTAAACTTTACTCAGAAGACACCTTAAATAAGAAGGTAGGAAGGGGAAAGAGAAAGACACAGAAGGATCCTTTCCTCTGACTTCAGCCTTTGAAATTACAGATACAGAAATCAGGGTTAACAAGCTTATAGAACCTGCTCAAGTTCATACCACAACGAAATGGATGATCAGAGGTTTAAACCCTGATATGCTTCAAGATTTGAAGCTATTCTTTTATCTAAACTTACGAAGGACTAGAATAGTATGGCTGATCACACGCTTGATTTTATACTAATTGATTTGAACGTCTATTTTTTTTCTTCTATCCTTGGCTGGTATGCTTTATAACATGTATGCCACAATTTTCCCTCGTGGGTACCTAAGAATAATTCATTAAATCAGACGAGAATATCTCTCAAATATTATTATCAAATTTGACATCTGAGGTTATACAGTTGAGAAAATTATATATATTTGAAAATCAATTAAGCCTCTTGAGCTTTTCAGAAGTATTTATCATAAAGTATTCACGTAGAATTTTATAACTACAAAGGTATTTATCAGGTCAGGTGAAATTTTATTGTAATGGGTAAGGAAATGTAACTTACAAAAGCAAAAAGTAGATGCAATACGAACTCTAAGATGATACAATAAAAACTAACACCAAAGGGAGTTTCTGAGAATAAAAGTCAGCAGCACGTGGTCATTTCCTAAGAGAATTTTTTCTGGCTTATGCTGCTTTTATGGTTTTTGAACGAGGTGTCAAACAAAACAGTCGCTCTGAGAGCTGGCACACCAGGGCAAACGGTCTCTAAATGTTTACAGATTTCTGTACGAGAACACCAGATTTATTCAGCACTGTTCTACAGCCCAGTATTATTCTAAACAATTGGTGGCATATTTCCGAATGCATAAAGAAATGTAAGGTGACGCAGCCTAAAAAGCCTTCAAGCTTCAGGGCTCCCCAAATGAGAATTCTATTTGTTTCTTTACTCCCAGGGGAAGGCTCGTGGCATGAGTGATGTGACGGCTTGCGTGTCTTCGTCAACGAAAGCAGCTTCCTCTTTTTTCTTATTATTGCTATTGTCTCCCCAATACAATTTTTTTTCTCCTGTACAGCATTCCCCCCATGCCTACCTTCTTCCATGCTGTCTCTGAAGGAGCCCGAGTGACTGATGGCCCGTGGCCTTTCCTCCAGGGATGTGGCACTGCCACAAAGCTGGGCATCATCGTAGAGGTCGAAGGACGAGTCTTGGGCTGGGATGCTGTTTGAGCGCATCATGCTGGGCCCGGGGAGGTTAAACTGAGACAGGTTGGTTGGACTCACTGAAAAACAAAGCACACAGCCCATGACTCCGGGGCTTGGACGTCCGCATCTGCAATTTTCCACAGCAGTTTCAGGCGAGTCCCTTTCTTTTTCGAGCACTTTCATGGCAAGCAGTAGGTCAATTTCTAGAACAATACCACTGAGTCCCCTCTGATTGTTTTTGCTAGAGGTCCCCTGGTATTTCCCGCTGGCCATTATGAAGAAAAGATTGTCTTCCAAGAGTCTGCACATTAGTTTTTTAGAGAAAAATACATCATTGTAATGGGAAAAGAAAAAGGAACATAAAATACACGCAATCTAGGAGTTCCTGTCGTGGCTTAGCAGAAACGAATCTGACTAGTATCCATGGGAACACAGGTTCGATCCCTGGCCTCGCTGAGTGTGTGAAGGAAGTGGCATGGCCGTCAGCTGTGGTGTAGGTCGCAGACACGGGTCTGATTCAGCGTTGCTGTGGCTGTGGTGTAGACGGGCAGCTGTACTTCAGAACTGTGAGAAATACATTTCTGTTCTTTTGAGGCCACCTAACCTAGGCTACTCTCTTAGAGCCACCAAAGAACTAAGACATGGTCCTTGTGTCAAAAAATCCTACATGGGAGTTCCCGTCGTGGCGCAGTGGTTAACGAATCCGACTAGGAACCATGAGGTTGCGGGTTCGGTCCCTGCCCTTGCTCAGTGGGTTAACGATCCGGCGTTGCTGTGAGCTGTGGTGTAGGTTGCAGACGCGGCTCAGATCCTGCGTTGCTGTGGCTCTGGTGTAGGCCGGTGGCTGCAGCTCCGATTCGACCCCTAGCCTGGGAACCTCCATATGCCGCGGGAGCGGCCCAAAAAAATAGCAAAAAGACAAAAAAAAAAAAATCCTACATGAATTGTTTGTAGTCTCTAACCTTTTTGTGGGTCACAGAGTAAGCAATGGATGCAGATAATCCATTTACAGGGGATGTTTAAAAAAATATAGGCCTCCACTAAGTCCTTGATTTAGCTAAAATATGTATGAAAGAACAAGCTACAGAGACGACTCTTATTGAGTGGTGTGTGCCTAGGCGTACTCTCAGAGAGAGAACTAAAATTGAAGAATATAGTGGAAGAACTAAAATGGCATCCAGATAAAAGAAGTAAACAAGAAAGAACTTCCAAAGCAGTACCCAAAGTCTGTATTGAAATATAAATTCATTTACCTAGTGCCTACTACCAAATAGCTCTAGTGACACTCAACTTTTTACGCCAACTGATTATAATCAATTTAAAGAAAGATGTGGTTGACGAAATGTGTGATTACATTGGAAAAGAACATTGTTTTAAAATCTGGAATAAAAGCAAGGTTGAAAATTAAACATATTTATCATCAATGCTTTTATTTAAGAAAAGCAAGTTGTTCAACTATATGTGGGAGCAGGTAGGAACCTCTCAGGGTAAGAAGAGAACTGCTGAGTATTTTCAAAACCTTGGGGAATTTCTGTCTTTGGCTTAGAATTAGTTCGGTATCATTTCAAAATTTGCTATTTTCTTCGACACAGCACTCCCTTTCTCAATGTAGTTACTGGGTCTCCGAACAATGTAAAATCAGAGGCATGTGGATAGTCTGGGATAAGGAGCGTATCTTCTACTTGCCAGGCAATATCTTCTACTTGCCAGGCACTATGCTGGATATTTTACAGGTGTTAATGAATCAATATACAGAAGAGCTCCGTGATAGTGCCAGCTATGAAACGGAGTAAAAGAAGAGCAAGGAAAGGGACACAAGACTAAGAACTGAATCTATGTGTGCATCTGCGGCGTTTAATAATGAACACAGCAGGGGATGTGCAAAGTCTGCAACCCACTGAAGGGAGGGAAGAACGAATGGAGGGAAGAAAAGGAAGGAGAAAAGAAAGGAGCGGAAGGAAGAGTTCGCGGTCTTGCAGGCACACTCCTTCAGCCAAGCAAGTCAGTGCTGAGGACAGCCAGCAGACACCCTGCAGGACGTTCTAGGCTTGAATGTCTATGGTTAAGGTGTCTGGATTGGAGCAAATCACACGATTCTAGGTCCACAGTACGAACTGACTTTTTGCTAAAGGAAAGAGTCAATACGTATGCCAGTGCCTCTTTTTAATATATGTACTTAGAGATGAGAAGGACATTTTGTTCACTGTTTGGCTTTGAATAATTCTTACTAAAATGGTTGCAGAGATATCCAGGTGAAATGTCCTATAATTTCAGAACATAACGGCTCATCCCAAGTGAAAGATTAATGAGGATTAGGGTAGATTTTAAAGAGAAGAGTTGGCATTTTTAAGCCCTTCAGATAGCTTCTCCATTGGAAGTCCATGCATAGTATTTAAAAATGTTCAATTCAGTTAAAACCTATGACAGGTCTGCTTTTTTGGTCTTGTGGTTGAATGGAAAGATAAATATGGTAAGGTCCCTGATTTTAAGGGTGGCCTCTAGGGATGGTGACTGGAAGGCACAGAAGTTAATGATGCAAAACAGACCAAGAAAAGTTGTGTAAGACAAAAGTATGATGGGCGAAGAGAAATGTCTTAATAGGACACAAAGTCTCATCACTACGTAGGCTGAGCAACAAAAAGCTGGTGATTGAGATGTGTTCATTAGTGATTATGAAACGGTGCGCAAACTAATTTTTTTTCATTGTCAAAAGATCTCTTCTGTAGAGGAGGAATAGTTAACAATAGAGGAGAAATAGCTTTGACTGTCCCGACAGGACAGCAAGTTGACAAGTACAAATTATGAAAGAATTTGGACGATCTGTTGGCCTCTCATTATTAAAAAAAAAAAAAAATTCAAGTAAAAAAAATGAGACTACTTTACATTTGACTTTATAGAAAGAATTATTATTTTTATTTTATTTTTTTGTCTTTTTAGGGCTACACCCACGGCATATGGAAGTCCCTAGGCTAGGGGTTGAATCATAGTTGCAGCTGCTGGCCTACACCACAGCCACAGCAACACCCGATTCGAGCCAAGTCTGCGACCTACACCACAGCTCAGAGCAATGCTGGGTCTTTAACAAGCTGAGCAAGGTCAGGCATGGAACTCATATCCTCACAGATACTGGTAGGTGCATTACCGCTGAGCTGCAACAGGAGCTCCAAGAAATCTATTTTTTAAAAGCACTGTGCTTTAATTATTTCGTTACTTTTCCCTGTTTTCTATGAACTGTGTACAAATGCTTTTATATTTCATACAAATTATGCTAAGCATAAAGTAATTCAATGACAGATGGTCAGTTTTTTTCATTGCATTTATGCAAAAATATTCATAGGGTATTATTATCTTAAAAGGAATTCTTATATGCATTTTAAGGAGAGTATTAACTTTAAAATGATTTAAAAAAGTGATCATGGAGTCATGGACTCACATATTTTCTTTTTCCTAATTATTTCTATTTTTCTTCCAAAGATAAGTAATGTACTTATAAGAATTTAAAAAATTTAAACAGATGGAGTTCCCATCGTGGCACACTGGTTAGCAAATCTGACTAGGAACCATGAGGTTGAGGGTTCGGTCCCTGCCCTTGCTCAGTGGGTTAACATTCCGGCGTTGCCGTGAGCTGTGGTGTAGGTTGCAGACGCAGCTCGGATCCCGCGTTGCTGTGGCTCTGGCGTAGGCCGGCGGCTACAGCTCCGATTCGACCCCTAGCCTGGGAACCTCCATATGCTGTGGGAGCAGCCCAAGAAATGGCAGAAAAAAAGACAAAAAAAAAAATTTAAACAGAAAATAAGGAGGTGTTGTCATGGTTTTGAGAGGACGCTGAGAAAGTCAGGTATCCTGGCAGCAAGTACTGCCTTTATCCCTTGTGAATAGGAAGACTTTTTTTTTTTTTTAAGTCAAATAATCTCTCTGTGCCTCTGGATCCTAGATTATAAAATACCAACTGGATCACCTGGGTCAACTTATTGCCATGAGCAATACACTGGATAAAGTTTGGAAATTATTTTGTGGATAGGAAGCAATCACACAAGATCCTGTTATGGTGTCTTTCTCTCCTCTTTAAATGGCCAGTTCTTAGGAGAGATGCCAGGACTCCTGCAAGAGAAGGGGGTGAAAGGAACAAGAGGAAACTGATATTTTGAATATTTTACCCAAGTTGGAAAAGTGGTATTTTCCTGCTGCGGAAGATGACATGGCCGAAGGGGAGACCAGGGGCGACTGGCTGCCCGTGTCCTGCAGTCCGCCCGTGGAATGGGAGCGCAGCCACTCCTTGCCCTCTTCTTGGTTGGCCTGCCGAGACGACGGGGTGTATCTGCAAAACAGCACAGCTAAGACATCTCAGCACACCTGCAGGGCAAGGCGCCACCGGCACAAGCACGCAACTGAGAGGCACCCACGGCTCAGACTGAACAACACTCTCCGACTGACTCTAATCACGATGGCTCAGTTCTTCCAGAGGACGTGACACCATCTGTTTGACTCTCACAGCAAAGAAAGGCAAGGAGTTTGCAAAGAAAATTAGGCCTCTGTGAGATACGTAGTTGCAAATCATAAGCAACAAGCAGAGGGTCAGGTTAATTGAAAAGGGGCTCAAAAGCACAGTGTTGAGAGGGGTGTGAGGGGGCGTGAAAACACAGACTACACACGGCGGGTGGTTGTAAGCCAGAAGCCAAGGGAGTCGGAGTGATGGCCACAGAAGACATAGGAGATAGAATATAAATGGACAGATCTGTTTTAAAACAAAGGAAAAACATCTACTGGGTTCAAATGCCCCTGGACGCCATGTCTGGATTTTTTTTTTTTTTTTAAATGGGAGAAGTACGGGCTTCCGTTATTGGAAAATAAATTTCTGGAATAAAAATCTTATGATGAAATAACTGCAAGCTGTTTGCTACTGCTCAGGAACGGGAGAGGAGGAGGAGGCTAAGAGAGAAAGACCTGTTTGGCCGGTATCCCCTTGCACTGCACTGAATACAGTCTTAGTACCAGAGAGCAGTCAACGTATCAGGTTCATATTGTGTTACAACTCGTAGTAGCTCAATCTCTATCTTCTCATCAGATAAAAGTGTACGGTAAAGGATGACCATGCATTAAATTTTCATTTTGTTTTTTATGATGAGCTGGATAGTTATGTTGTAATTATTACGTGACACTAGGCTAATTCATGTCCAAATTGATCTGATAGATACCAGCACTCCTCAAAAGGAGAGAGTAAAACTCTTGAGCGTTTACCAAAAGGATTCTTTAAAAGTTGATACCTCAGTTATAGTCTTTGTCCTGTGCTGATGAAAATATATTTTCTTTGATTCCAATTAGAACATCCTTCGATCTTTGAACACTCACTGGCCGGATCCATAGACTCTATGGGTTGAGGTTTTGTAACCATATGCCTCCCAGATGCAAACATTGGGGGAATTAATGTATTTTTTTTAATTTTCAGAAGTGAGTTCTGAATTCTACTAAAAGTTGCTGCCCCCCAAATAATGGCTTTTATAGTAGATTTTAATTTTCTGAGTTTTAGCCTGTATCACCACAGTCTCTGCCTGAGGGCTATCTCAGCAGCTCCTCGGGTTAGAGAAAACATCAGGATTAAAATCGTTTGCATCCTCAATGCCAGGTGCTTCTTCACAAACAAAGAAAGAAAGAGGTAAGGAGACAGCACACAAAGTTTACATAACAACAAAGAAAGGCAGCAATTGTGCTGAGAGAAATATATACCTTAGTCCCTTTTTGGGTAGTGTATTTCTGTCAAGCTGCATGCTGTTAAAACAAAGAAAACCCCTAAGGACATGATGTAAACAAAACTTCGAAATTACACATCCAACAAAAATGGTTCTCTGTTTGAATTACACAAAAGAAGTTTTTTTGGTAACACATATTTAATGCTTAACTCATCGGAAAAGGCCAAGCAAAGGTGACCAGATGTCCACGGTTGTAATACAGTCAATGACAACGTAGTGACAGGACTACGAGAAGATAGATTAAATTAGACCTTGACCTAATTCTCCTTTAAATTCTGTTGACCTGGTGCCAGGGCAGTTTTTCTGTCTCCATGTAAATAACCAGCCTTATGCTCTGATTCCACAGGCCGAAGAATCAAGGCGGTGGGAAGGAGAAAAGACCTCTGCCTAAGTTAAGGTGACAAATCCCCACAGACAGAGATGTAAACATCTATTCTGTATTTAAATACTTATTTTAAATTTAAATTATCTTTAATTAAAATAAGGCAGATATAATCCCATTTACACTTAAGAGAAGAAAAACAGTACACATCTGCTTGAAATCTAATGTTTACCGGCACCACTGATCTAAAGCTTTTAATGAAATTACACTACTCTGCTTTTTAAAAAGTATGAATTAGATATTTAAAAGTCTGTAAGTTTTCCGTCTCAATTTTAAAGAATTCTCAGTTGGTCCTAGAAAGGGAAGGAAGACTGTGTCTGGAGAAAATGAGAAATGGTCTCTGTTAAAACAGAGGAAGAGGGTGTCAACCGCCAAGGGGGACAAGTCTAGAGGTTCCTCTGGCGCAAGGATAACCAAAGAATAAAATGCATGGGAATTTGCAGAATGACAGCTCTCTGCCACCAGAACCTCAAATGGTCAAAATTAAACACACAGGGTGTGCGTAATGGGGATGATATAACATGAATGCAGACACACTGACGTGGAAGCTGATCGCTCAACACCAAAGCTAAAATGTTTTCTTCTGTGTGTTCTCCGTTACTGAGCACTGCAGTGGGAAGCATCCAAAACCATCACGCAACTGTATGCATCGGGGAGGCCCACAGACAGTGATTACTTTATTAGAAGCCAGTTCTAGAATATTATCTTTTTTTTTTGTCTTTTTTTTAGGACTGCACCTGAGACATATGGAGGTTCCCAGGCTAGGAATCGAATCGGAGTTGTAGCTGGTGGCCGACACCAGAGCCACAGCAACGCCAGATCTGAGCCATGTCTGTGACCTACAGCACAGCTCACAGCAACGCCAGATCCTTAACCCACTGAGTGAGGCCAGGGATTGAACCTGCATCCTCAAGGATACTAGTCAGATTCGTTTCCACTGAGCCACAACAGGAACCCCCACTCTAGCATATATGTTGGTTATAGGAGTGTTTTTAGTAGTGTGGGTAAACCAGTAAACAAAAAGGAATTATACTGAACAAATATGAGAGAACTCTAATTATGAATGACATAGTGATGAAGCCTAAATAATAGTCATAACCCATTTTAAAGTTTCTCTCTTTCATCTTTGCAAATTTATTAAATTTTAACATTGCAGACAATAAAAATAGGTATTGTTTTGCCTATGTGATCCTTGTATAAACATCATATGTTATATGGCAGAGAATTTAATGAAAAAAAATCACAAAATTTTGACAATATAAGTTAAAACTTTAGAAATACCTGTTTAAATTTGGATATGAATTCTTTTATAATATAGACACTTTTCTCAAACCTGAAAGGTTGAAAGCTCATATGCCTACAGGGGCCAGGCTGGCAGTGGGAATGAGTGAAGCAGGAATTTCAATCAACTGTCTAAAGAGGAGGCCACTGTTTGCCTAAAGCCAGGAGATGCGGTGTGGCATTGTACAGGCAGGGCAGCCGATCGGATATTTATTGATTTATTTATTGTCTTTTTTTAGGGCCGCACCCGCAGCATATGGAGGTTCCCAGGCTCGGGGTCAAATTGGAGCTGCAGCTGCAGGCCTACACCACGGCCACAGCAACACCGGATCCTCAACCCACTGAGCAAGGCCAGGGATTGAAACTGCGTCCTCATGGATGCTAGTCAGATTCACTTCCGCTGAGCCATGACGGGAACTCCCCAAATCTGATACTTAAAAACAAGACAAAATTTTAAAGCTGGCTACAACTTCGATTTCTTTCCATATGTATGTCTTTATGTAATTCTTTCTTTACTGCTGCGCCCGTGGCATACTGACGTTCCCAAGCCAGGGACGGAGTCTGAGCCACAGCTGTGACCTACGCCGCAGCTGCAGCAACTCCGGATCCTTTAACCTGCTGCACCAGGCAGGGGATGCAACCCGCGCCTCAGCAGACATGTGAGCAGCTGTTGTTTGTTTCTTACCCCACTGCGCCACAGTGGGAACTGCTATCGCTTCAAATGATTTTCAAGGTTTGGTTGAGTCACAAAAAAACAAAACAAACAAAACAAACCTAAACTAGTTATAGCCAAAGGCCACCAATGATCTAGAACAGTTAGAAAATAGTTATAGAATTTGTTTGTTTATGATATATTAATGAGGAGAAATTTAGAACAAAACCAAAATCTTTATGAAAAACTAGTAGTGCTAGAATAATGAATATCAGTAAAATCTTCTGAAATTATAAAGAAGTAAATCATGAACTTACACACATCTCTATTATACCTAATTACTTTGTCCTAAATATTTACACTTGAGCACAGTTTCTCTTAGGCATGGCTCCCTGGCTTTCTTCGCACTTCCACCATGGACTTAATTATAATTAAGCCAGGATCTCTGAGAGGATCTAATTTTCTTGTCAACGGATCATGAAGTTCTTGGGTGCACTTTAAAGGATTAGAATAAATTGCTATTAATTGCAATTTTTTTCAAGAAAGAAAAAGTATAACTTCTTATGTCAAAAATTACTTCAATCCAGTAGTTTATTGGAAGAAAATAATGTTTATATCATATAAGATACCTATGGAAGTAATCTGTCTTTCCGTTTAATGTTTATCGATATATTTTACTAAGAATCAAGGGAAAAACATTTACTCAAAATTATTTTAGAAAAATTGTCTATCTGGCTATTTATAATGCTAGAACACTTCCATTTGTAAAAGTGGTCTATTTCCAAGACTAAGCAACTAAACAAACAAAAAGATTTGCTTAAAGAGAATAAGAAACTGCATATTTGTCACTGTATTTCTACAGTGACAATGTATGCTGACTTCTGCTAAAATATAGATCAAAGTAAAATATTAACAGTGCATTTGTGACAGCTATAAAACTCATCACACTTATCATCTGTTTAGAACTGAGGCTTCCTTGGTTGCGAATAGTTCCTTGGCCATTTCTCTGTGTTTTAAGGTATGAACGTTAAAGCAATAGGTTACTGGCTATATGGTCGACTCGTTGCAGTCAGATTTATGATGAAACAATCATCAGTATTTTGGAGAGAGATTCTGGTTAACAAATAAAAACCTGCTTGCAGTGTGCTTAGTTTGAGGTGATCATGTCAGCATGAAAAATAAATAAACAAAATGAAGTCATAAATATCAGGCATTTGTCGTGACCAGAAGTGCTTTCACAAAGAACACAATTAAGACCATTTTTGAAAGCTTTAGCTGTGCCAAGAAACAAATAGTATTGGGCTTATCAGGAAAAAAGGAGCCGTTGAAGACACGTTCCTGGGGGAGTCGGCACCAAAGTACCTGAGGACGGATTTTGGGTGGGGTGGATTTGAGGGGGGGGGAGATTTCTACAGCCATTCTGGTCAACAGAGATGCTTTCTGGTCAGCGTAGGAGGAAGGAATACTCACTATGTTCTTCATTTTACTTTCAAAGAAAACAGTAACTCATTAAATCATAGGGACACCCTGTGATGTGGCTTATCTTCAAAGGGCCTCTTAAAAACGTCACTAGCCTTACAGTTTTCTCTAAGAATTTGTATCCGACCACTGATGTTTTTTGTTTTTGTTTTTTTCCATTTCCATGAGGATTCCCAGTGATCCAGCTGCTATTTTTCCATAGAAATGCCAATAAAGCAAGCTGACCGTTTTACTCTGAGCACCATCGCAGCCCCCATTTAAATGTGGTCTTTAAAAAATGCTTAAATGACCACCAGGAGCTGTATTATCCTGGAACTCTGGCCAAATCACTGATGGGAAGACATCCTTCAATACACGAATACATGCTTTGAATTGTATTCAAATCGCCTTTTGGGTATCTACGTATGCATTCAGATGAAGAGACTGTGTGTCATCCAATTGTGCACAGCTCCTCATGGATTTGGGGGTTTTTTGCCTCTTCAAACTCTGATCAAGTGCACGCGTTAGTTACAGGACCACAGAAGCAGCTCAGTCTCATGGATCCTGTGGCCCTTGGCAGAGTGGCACTGCCGCTGAAACCAGGGGGACCGGGTGGGGAGGGGGGTAGGCACAGCGCAGGGAGGGGGGCGAGGACCTGAGCAGCGCCTCCGGAGAGCTCACCTTTCCGAGAGAGTGGATCTCACACTGCCCGTTCTCATGAGCAGGCTCTGCACCTCGTGGGCGCCTGTGGTCAGTCCGGACAGGGAGCCGTGGTGGCTCAGGGGGAGGTCAATGGACTCGGAGCTCGTGTGGAGGCTAGTCAGGGACTGGTAACTCGGAGTGTCCTTGCTGCCAGCAGAGGAACTGCTCAGGTTGGCAGCCCACACGAGACCACCCGATGTGAAAGAGTGAACCGACGCTGGGCTGGAAGCCAACGAGTGACTTAAGCTTACAACATCTGTAGTTAGGTCTGAGGGTTTATTGAAGAGAGGGCTGCTGCTGCCACTCAGCCCACCAGCACTGCCCAGGCTGCCCGTGCCAGACGACGGTGACTCCAGACTGCCTTGCCGCGCTAACGTGGCACTAGGGCTGGGCATTACAGAGGAGGATTTCACACCCTCAGTACTAGGTGCAGAGGCAGATTTGCCACCTGCCTTGGCACCAAACAACCTAAAAGAAAAACAAATAACAGCTTCAGTTGTTCCAAGAAGCTAATATCCACATTTAATATTTAGGGCTACAGTACACAGAGCCAAGGGTGCGTGGTGGACCCAGCCGCCAGGCACTTCCTGTCTCTACGTTCATGAACTTGGTAAACTTGAACTTCGTAATCTAGTGCCGAAAGTCTCTCCTCTCACGGTAAGGCTAAGGTGGTACTGGGCTGCCACCCCGGTGGGGGGGCGGGGGGGGGGCATGGGCCAAACAAAAGGAAATGGCAAAAGCAAACACGAAAACCCCTGGTTTTCACAATGAAGGGATCAGCAGAATCTTGTGCAAAATTTAAAACGTTCCAACATGCTTGCTGTTACCTATTTACAGAACCATTATAATGAAACAACTTCTACGCATTCGGTATATGACATTTGAATAATTTTTCTTTTCTTTTCTTTTCTTTTTTTTTTTTCATTTTAATAGTTTACTCAGAATAAAAGGAATGCTTAAGGCAAAGTTTAGGAGGTTGCGTTGTATAGCTGGTGGCCTGGGGTACTCAGAGAGTAGCTGGCTAGAAACAATATTGGACACTGTCGGCAACAGGTCGGTTTGTCGGTATTTTCCCCGAGAAAGACCAAAGGATGTTAGGTCAGTTGCCAGTGCTTTCAAATACATGCACAGGATAGTGATTTGAAACGCAGTTGGTGTGAAGGTCGATGTTGGAGTTCAGTTCAGAAAACATTTTAGTTTTGTAAATGAAGCAGATGATATCACTGAATTTATGGAAATATGGAAATAAAGTGATATGGAGTAATGGCATCATGATTACTAATTCCGTTGCAATGACATCCATATTTCCTACAGTGAAATATTTTATGACGAATATGAGAAATTGTTTCATAGGTAATGGGCCACTGGAGGGCACTCCTGGCTCTTACTTAAGCAACAGGGGAGAATCGACATTTCCAAAAACCCATTCTTCAGGGTGACTGTTTCTACCGAGGAGGATAAAACCTCCAGGGTTTTCAAACAATCACATATCTGTGACTGCCTGAAGCATTAAAAGTAAATGTCCAAGACCCTCTATTTCCCAGATACCAAAATTCTTGGTTCGGTCAGTATAATAAAGGCGAACATTAAAAATACTTAACATGTAATGGACTATAAATCATGCTCTCTCATCTCACTGACGAGCAAACAGACACAGGGGGATTTACGTATCGGTCCCAAGTCTTTAGCTGTACGTATTTTCCTGCTGCCTAAAACACATCCTTCTTTAAAAACAGTGACCTCTCTCAGCAGAGCGTCATGCATGAAAGACCACGAGAGTCCTGCTGCAGAAACCAAGTCCTGCTGCTTTTCAGAGTCATGTCAAAGAATGCTGCTGAAGAGGGAGAAAGCCTAGCCCATTTCTTAGGTACAATCCTGTACCGAACACCCAGATGTTTTCAAATTGTGTCAATCGTATCATACCTTGACTTTCATTAACATGTCAAAATATGATACTGTATGAGTACATCCGCGGTGACCCAGTGGACAAGAGACACAGCTTCACCCACACTTACGATCATCAGCTCATCAAGAGCCAGCAAGATAATAAACACTCGAAAGCAATACCAAGAGTCATAAAGACTTACTTTTAACTGTGGAAATTTGAAAACCTATAGAAATGTTACAGGCTACTATTTCATTTTATAACTCCCTAGGTATTGCCACCTGCTTTTAAGTCTCTCGTAAATGCTGTCTGTGTTGGTGCTGCTACAATGATAATGAAACTGCCAAGTCGGAGCATTTCTCAAAATGAGTAGTATTTTCTCACTAGCTATGTTTATCATCAGCTTCTTAAAACTCATTGTACTTAGAAATTGAATAGAAAACTCTAAGATACATGTATCATGGAGCATACCCATCTGTCTATGCAGATAGATAGACATTTATAGGA
Source organism: Phacochoerus africanus (assembly GCF_016906955.1). Lineage (NCBI taxonomy): Eukaryota > Metazoa > Chordata > Mammalia > Artiodactyla > Suidae > Phacochoerus > Phacochoerus africanus. The sequence continues at coordinate 106,830,168 of NC_062550.1, forward strand.
TAGGATGGACCTCCTAAGACACAGCATTTCATAGCTTCACAGCATCCTGTCAGGCACTCTTACCTTCGAAACGTGGGGGAGGCAATGTCAGGATACTTGGATCCTGGCTGCCTGAGCCCTTGGGTCCCACAGGCACTAGCAGAAGTGGGGCTGGATTTGGGGGAACCTGACAGAGAAACACTCTCGGAATCTGAGACTGCTACTTTTTCCTTTTCCTTGTCTGTTTGGTTGACAGTGACGGGACTCGAGCGCCCCGACCCAATCTTGGTGGGTTCTCTGAGTTTTGAGGTGGTGGTCCCCGCTGACTTGCTGCTGACATTGGAATCAATGCTGCTGGTGCTGGATCGGTGGCCTCCACGGCCAGGGATGCCGCTGGGGCTGGATTTGGAAGGGCGGGGCAGGCTGCGGTACTGCAGGGAGGTCTTGGAGCTGACGTGCAGCGCAACCTCGTCCTGGTGCTGGGAGCCATCCAAGCTGGTTTTCCTTCCGGCGTTTGACTTGCCACCAATGGCCGCGGATTTGGGGATTTTACCCAGCGTGGCCGACCCACTCGTGATGGTGGCGCCACTGCTGGTGATCATGGCGGCTGACCCTGCTCCACTCGGTTTCTTAAATCCAAAAGAGCCGGTGGCCATGGACCTTCCAATGCCCGAGGGGGGCTTCTTCCCCTCATCTCCGCTGCTTTTGCCTGCATCTGAAGGAGACCTTGGCAGAGACGACCCTTTGGGGGGAGTTTTCCCTTTCTCAGATGCTTTGGCATCATCGGTTTTCCCTGTGAACAAAAAATACACAGATGCATGTGCCTGCACGTTTGACTCTCATAATGTTTCTTTAAGTGGTGTGTAAAACGTGGCCCATTTTTAGGAATACATCGATTCCCCAATATGCATTGTTTTGGACTGAAACAGACATGTACTCAAATGTCGTGAAAGGATTCGGTCCCAAGCTCTAACGATGTATGCGGCTGTGAGAGGAAGGTGATGAGAGATGGAGAGAAAATGAAAACACATATTTTTGCTATTTACTGTTGCCATATCTTGCATCTCTCTTATTTTAGAAAGAGGACACAATCTTATCAAGCTAAGTGCTTGAAAAAGAATTCATTGGATTATCTATGACATGACTATACTGGGTGTACCCTGATACAAAGGGACTTTAGGTGGCACTGTTTAAGAGGAGGCATCATTTAAATAATAGGGAGAGAGCCTTAAAAAAAAAAAAAAAAGGATGGTACAATATGGCAGCATTCTTTCACTCTCTTTTTTTCCATCAAGTCTAATTCAGAAATGATATTTCAAATCTCCAGCAATCCAAGAGGGACTGCTCTTGCCTCTCCGAGTTGGAAGTGAAACCTGGGGCAGAGTTAAAATAAATATTCCAAACTTTTGCAAGAAAGTCAGAACAGAAGCAGTCTTATTTTTACTAATAAGTAGGCTTATTTTATTTCCACTTGACTAGAAAGGACTGTGGCAAAATAAATACACCAAATTATGACGAGGCCTCTAGAGAATGCCTGAGATACCATATTCATGTGGGTCTATATGACAAAGCTTGTGAAATTTTTGCTTGTTTGGTTTTGGCCGTGCCCATGGCATGCGGAAGTTCCCGGGCCAGGGAGTGAACCAGAGCCACAGCGGTGACCCAAGCCACAACAGTGACAATGCCAGATCCTTAACTGCTAGGCCACCAGGGAACTCCCGAGCATGGAAACTTTTCACAGAAAAAAATATTTAGCTCTACGGAGAAGAATCTGATATGATGAAGAAAAGTCGCTATGAAAGATAGCAAAGATGGAACAGAAACAAAAATTAAGATAATTTTGCATAACATAACAGCTGCCAGATGACAAGCCTACCAGGGGTCTTGAGTGCACTGGTTCCAGCTTTCTGCCTAGACGGCGCTCCTCCTTGGGCTGACATGCCTCTCCTCCAGGACCCCGTCTGGGAAACAGACAGGGGGGCTTTTTGCCCCGTCTTCTCGGGGTCTTCAGAAAGTCCCGAGGAAACGCCCTTCCACTTGCCAGCGCCATCGCCGTGGCTCGCAAAGTCCTCCTCCGTTTGTTTCAGCTCCTCCGGGCTCTCCCAGGGCTCGTCTGTGGCAGATCGTTTCTCGGAGTCTGTCTTCAGCTATGCAGAAAATAGGACAGAAAAACTTTGTGCAGAGACATCTACCAAGTGTGAATTAGGGTCTGGAAAGTACTTTCAGATAACTGGGTTAGAAAAAAAGAAGCAGCAGTGATGTGTACTTCAAAAGAATTCCAAAGACTCCTCTATTTTTATCTTTGTCTTCTTTTAAGTTTCGTTCATTTCAGCCCTATAATTCTCACTTGCACATATTAGAGAACATCAGAAGAAATGTGTGCAGAAAACCCCAATTAAACACTCCAGAGACAAAGCATTTTCTCTGCCAAATCCAAGCAGGCAAAGTAAGACAAGACAAAGCTTAATTATCTCATATCCATTCTCGACTCACCATTCTCAAGGGATCCAGCAAAGTATCTCTAAGAGATCAATATAAAATACATCAAGAACCATCCACAATTAAACTCCTAAAATGATTTTTGGATTTCTAAACAAATACATCAATATTATAAAGAACGAGAGGCAACATAACGCTTTCTGGGTTCCACGCCCATCAACTGAAAAAACATACATGTACGAGCTGCTTCCATTTACGCAACTGCTTCAGATTAAGAGGTGGCGCTGTATTTTAATACACGTGATATAATCTGGGGGAAAATCTGGCAGAAGCCCTGGAAAAGCAAGAAGGCCGTTCTCACCTGAGTGGTCTTCCGGGACGGGACGGTGATGTTGGAGTAGGAGCTGACCGAGGACGTGGTGTTTAAGTCGTCAGTGCTGATGTTGTCCAGCGTGTCACTGAGGCCGCTGCTCACAGAGCTGCTGTCATCCCAGCTAAAGAGAAGACATGCGACAGCCGTGAGCGAGAGGCAGGACGCACAGGACGAATGACCCATGCCTCCGTCTCGGGACGAGAATTCCTGTTTCTGTTTCATCTTAGGAAAATCACACTATTAAAAATTGAGAGCAAATCTGAGAATAACCTAACGGGAGTTTTACCAAGAATCAGTACCCAGGAGTTCTCTTTGTGGCTCAGTGGTTAACGAACCGACTTGGAGCCAGGAGGATGAAGGTTTGATCCCTGGCCTCACTCACTCAGGGGGTTAGGGATCTGGCATTGCCACATGAGCTGGGAGGCAGCTTGCAGATGTGGCCTGGATCTGGCATTGCTGTGGCTGTGGCTGTGGCCAGCAGCCGCCTTAGCTCCAATTTGATCCCTAGCCTGGGAAGTTCCATATGCTACAGGTGCAGCCCTAAGAGCAATCAATCAATCAATCAATCAGTGTCTAGATCAGATGTAGGGAATGATTACAGAAGGAATGAAAAGACTGCTACAAACACTGCATGGCACCAGGAAAGAACAGAATGACCTATAATTTTTTTGGCCTCCTGCGAAAGCAATAAGCATGTAAGAATTCACCCTTTGTCTTAAATTTTTTTTAAAGTGCTTTAGTCAGGAACCAGAAGATGATTCCTCATTCTTTCCTCTCTCTTTATAACTACTTCCAGTCATTCACCAAATCTTGAAGACTGAGACTCATTCTATTGTGTCATCCTTCCTGCCGTATCGCAGGACTTCTGGTCTGGACAGCATATAATAGCCTCTTCTCCAGTCTTGTCCCCTTCGGTCTTTCTTGATACAGCTTCATCTGCCAAGCTTTTGTCAATGCTCCTAAGTTCACATCCAGCCACGTCACTCCCTTGCTTATGACTCCTCCAAGCCTTCTCTTTACCCGAGCAGTAGATTCCCAGATGGAATGCACCTGCCCTACGGTGTGCATAAAGCAATCCTTTGGGGCAAAGGAAAAATACCTGAAAGTCTGAATATATATGCTCTTAGTCTAAAGGAGAACATATAAAATAGGCTGCATTCATATTCACGCGCAGGCTAACATGGGCACTCTCTCTTAGTCCGTGTCAGAGGAGGAAGTAACACAGGATAAGCAGGATCACTGAAGGTGAAAGAGAGTCCACGGTGGGAAGGGTTGAACCACGGTTCTTTCGCTTACTGGCTGCGTGTCAGTCTCTTGTGATGCATTGCTGCTCCCCGGCACTCTTTTAATGGACTTCATGCATGCTGGATACCGATATTAGATACAGACAAAAGTTACGTCTCATAAAAGAGACAAGTGGCTTCGAAAAACCTCTTGCACATAATCCGTGTATTGAAGAGAGCATCTGTAACAAACCCCAAGTTAATCACGAAGGAACGGGGAACTGATGATTTGCCTACTCTGCTGTATGCATTTTATGAGTCATACCATAAATGAAAAATAATAGTGATGTGTTGAGATCCCATGGTAAGGCAACTAGAAAAGTAATTATCACGAAGAAAATGCGAAATCTGAATTTATAGAAAATATTGTTAAGGATCCCTCCCTGGGTGTGTATTTTGCCTGAGAGATGAGCTACTGAGAGCATAAAGCAGGATTACGAAACATATTTATAAGTCATATTATCAATAACAATTGTATTTTTTTTCTTTTTTGGCCACACCCTCAGCACATAGAAGGTCCTGGGCCAGGGACTGAATCCAAGCTGGAGCTGCGACCTACACCACAGCTACAGCAACACTTTTCCTTAACCCACTGAGCCACAGCAAGAACTCCAATAATAAGTACTTTTAATGAGAGAAAAAGGGTATTTTGTACCACTGTAGCAAAGATCTGTCATTTGTGCCTGTTCAAATCTTTTGAATGGGTCCTTACATCTTATTTTCATGATTTTCCCACATTATGAGTCTCGCCTTCCCAAGGCAAACTACAAAAAATGCACACTTTCAGACTCACTTATAGGCAGACATGACACGTACCACAGGGTCTGTCACACGCACCCAGAGTCACAAACGAGAAAAAACAGCCTCTGGTGAACACAACAGCAGAGTCATCCGGCTTTTCTTGTCAGCACTGGCAGATATGTGCTCTCGAGTTTGGAGGCTCAGCGGAGGCGCTGAGTGGAGGCAGCGCTGACGTCCTGGAGCCGAGGTGAGCCAGGAGCCCGCGCAGAGCCTGGGGCTCCAGGCTCCCCACTTACGCAGCGAGCCTTCTTCTATCACTTCATTTCTTAAGGTAGATACAGCATACTCTATAGTTGGCAACTAAGAACTTCTACCAGTATGTTCATAATTTTAAAAATGCATTATTTCTTTCATATACTCTCTAATTTTTTCACGTTTATATACGTTATAGAATACATATGCTACCTTCGGACAGGAATGCATGCCTATCAATCATCATAAAATTATAGATCTACACACTTGGGCAACCCCGAGTCTAAAGCAAAGGTCAGGCTCCTTTAAAAGACATGCATACGAGGCTTTCCACTCTGCGGCCCCCACCTGCTTCTGGAGCCGAAACTCTTTGCATCCCCTGCCTCATCCTCCATCCTCTGGCCTCGTGCTGCAGGCAGGTCGCATCACTATCACACTGCTCCCAAGCTCTGCATCTGATTCAGCTACGATGCTGCCGACTTGGTCGAGCCACACGTACCGCCAGAGCGGTTCCGGCCTCCATCTGCCTGGAGGCCCCCGAGACTCGCCTCGCTGCTGTCGGGACGGATTAGGGAGCCGGCCCTCTGCACTGTCATAATACCGGCTAGGGACTACAGGACTAGACTTAGCACCCTGTTTTATAAATCTCCAAAAAACACGTCTCAACAGACATTACCCTATGAGATTTCTGAGCACAGACCTGTGGGCTACTCTTCTTGGACTTTCAACTATTTATGGCAACACATAAATGTGAAATAAAAGTCTCATGTTTTATTGAGATTAAGAGAAAGGCAATTACAAAGGCAATTTTCATACTTACATAAAATTAATTTTTAAGAAATAGCATAATATGTTCATTATTCAAAGGAAGTTAAACAAAAAGGAAATGTTACCTTTATAAAATAATGAATATTTTTAAAGCAACTATTTCTCTGGGAAGGAAGACAGAATCCATATGTCCAGTAATAGCTTTTACCCATGTAAATCCTAGTATTAGCGACCAAACGTTAAATGCAACAACGCTTACTGAAATTTAAAAAATCACTTATGTTTTAAAATCATTTAAAGTATCAAGTGAACATAACTTTATGGTTAAAATGGTATAAATGAAAGAATAAAAAATGAGATTGAAGGTTTTCAAATCTCTCAATAGAAAAATAAAAAAAAATCAAAATAACTAATATCCTATCACAGACTTGAAGAACAAGTTTCTAAATTTACCTTCGGGTAATGAAAAGAATAATGGATTTTTAAAACTCACGTCTTTCCCTGGAGCCTTTTATTAGAGGTGTGTTCCCTTAAGTTTGTTCCCTTAAGTTTGCTGTTCTGATTTACCTGTATCGGGGGGAGTGTGGGAGGCAGATGAATCCTTTATATAAGCCATTTTATAATGCTTCACATTTCCCCGTCTCCTCAAACTGCCTTACCTTGATCTCAAATCCTTCTCATTTTCTGAGCACGATCTCCCATGCTCCTGGCAGTCTAACGTCGGATTCCTAACTTGGAACTCCAGGTCATAGCTACGTCCTGCTGTCCATTTTGAAAGGCCTCTTGCGCTTTTGACTCCGCTGAGACCTTTACTGAATGGTGAGGGTCCAAAGACGATATGGAGCAAAGAGGCTGCTAAAGGGGTCATCGAACCCGTGCTCTAGTCTGGCTCCTGCCGCCCTAGAGGTCTCCACGTCTGTCCCGACTCTGTGTCAGTTAAACATGCGGCCTCCATTATCACTTTGGAAAATGGCCACAAACACAGCTCATCTGAATGACTACTACAATACTGTATGCCGTATCACACGTAATAGTTACAAAGACCGAAGTCATGGGGGTTCAAGTTCTCTAACCTCAGGTCATTTCTCAGAACTACTTGGAAATTCTACTTCATCCCAAAGTGATTTTCCTCACATTCCAAAGATGCAGCCTTGTTTCTTTCTTCTGCCTTTGGGCTCTAAGGTCTTCCTCCTAATACTTTAATGAGACGGCTTTCCCCAAGGTCAATAAATCCATCAGCTCAGGGCTTACCATGCGTCCTACTCCTCGGAACACTTACTATGTATTATCGCACCCTCAAACGAAACCATGAGACAGGCATTATAAAGATGACGGGGTTCGGGTAGGTTGAACGATGTGCCCGAGATCCCAGGGTGGACTTGGGATCTGAACCAAGGGGTTATGTCCCTGCAGACGGAGGCCGGAACCGCTCTGGAGGTACGTGTGGGTCAACCCAGTCAGCAGCATCGTAGCTGTTCAACATATTTTTGCCGAGCAATCTTAACGGCACAAATTTAGATTGATGACAGCGTCACTTTCTTCATCCTCAGGTTCTATGATTTTGACTTTCGTCTTTGGTTTTGTACCTCCAGAATGCTCCCTAGCTAGAGTGCAATTAATCTTGTTTATTATGGCACACTTAATTAAGTTTAAAAGCATCACAGAAAACAGTTTTTTTTAAACTGACAACAATGTTAATTGACTCACATAATTAGCTCTGAGTTGAATGTCTCCAGCTCATCAATACGTTTTCTTCATCCTTTCATTTTTAATTTCATTAAGAAGTGCGAAGAATTCTCGACTATATTCTTTGTAAAAGGGCGAGTCTTTATGTCCTTCACGTAACAGATCTATTACTCTGCTAAATTTTTCTCAACAGTCTAGGACAGCTAAAAAATTAGAAATCTGAGTATCTTATCCGCATAGCTCACATTTACACATTGGGCTGTTTCCAGTTTTGAAATACTATGAATAAAGCTGTTAAGAACATTCACATACATTCCATTTATATGACATTCTAGAAAAGGCCAAACCATAGTTATGTAGGGCAGATCGGTGACTGCCAGTGCATGGGGGTGTGGGAAGGTTTGTGGTGGCTGTTCACGACTTGATGCATACGTCAAAACTCAGAACTGTAGGGGAAAAATTACTGCTTGTAAAGGAAAAAAAATGTAGTTAACCTGTTGGTAAATTACAATATGGATATACGCTAGATTATTAATTATTCTAAGAAGAAAAGGATTGTTTTGGTTATGCCCTTTACTCTCTATATTTTTAATACTTAACAACTCAGTGCAGTCGGGGATCTATTTTATTTATCTCTCCAGTGCACTTGTGGCTCTGACTCCCATGTTCGCCCTGGAGTTACACTGAGAAGCAGATCTGCTTGAAAACAAAGGTGTTGTAAATTCTAAGCTTTTTTTTTTTTTTTTTTGCTTTTATGTTGAAGAATTCTGAAATATTAAGTAAATAACTTTAAAATAATGTTGCAGATTTAAAATTAATTCCAGAGGAAAATGATAAGTCCTGTTTGTAGGCAAACCTTCCGCACACTGGTTTTTTGGTGTCGGAGCACTTCGCAGAGCAGGTATTCAGTCAGCCTCCTGGATAATTTAGTGCCAGGCCAACTTACACAAATACGTGTAAAACACAGAGATTTTCTTGCAATGAATGCTAATTTCAACGAGTATTAATTCCTACACATCAGGCACTCCACAGTAACCCCAATCCTCATTTGCTAGGTCATTACATACTCCAGTCATCAGCATGCTGTCTCCCAAGGTGACAGTATCTCTGATGGCCAGAACAACGTGTCTTAGTCTTAACCTTTTAACAACATGCCATTTTGTCAGCTCACTGTGTCAAAGTGCAAAATAAGAAAGAGCCATACAAGATGTGTGTCTAACTTTTTGAATGACTTGATTTTATGTTGTATGGTTACTGAGAAAATCTACCTCTGCGTATTTGGTAAGTGCCGGTCTTTGACGGAGCTCAGACCAGGGCTCTCAGAACACTGTGGAACCAGGCGCCTGAGGTTTGCCGTCAGGTTCCAGGCGCACGGTGTCCCACCTCCAGGGCCCCGGCCTGCCTCCCCCGCCTCCCGAGGATCCTGAGTGTCCTCCCAATTCCCGCTGCTGACGGTCACCACCCAGCAGGGCTCCACATAACCAGCCAGGAACCGACGACTGTGCTGTGTGTTCGACGCGTGGATTCCACTCCCACCCGTGTCTCGGTCTTCAGACAGTACTCAGATGGGACGGACAGGGCTTGAATCAAGCCCTGACCTTCCCCACAAGAGCCTCACGCCGAATTCTGAATGAAAGCTCCGATATCCTTGGTTCCATTTTCAAAAACGTTAGGAGTAGAAAAAGATGTAAAGCATTAATTTCTATATATGATTTAAAAGCTAATTAGGGAGCAGAGATTGCCATTGGCAAAAAATGTTGATAATGCCATCAAAGTCCACTCCAGTGCTCGAAACCCGCGGACATTCTACAAACTTATAGTTTGATGCACTAGACGTGTTTAGGCCCTTTGGACACTTGGACAAATGTGGAGATTTCCATTTGTGCCACAAGTGTCTATTTCAAAATGGGGATTTTTAAGGTATAAGTGAGAAACAGGAAGAAAAATAGAGAGGCTGGAAGGAAAGGGAATACAAACCTCTACCATTTCGCTGGTGTGTCAAAGATCCACTGTCGAAAATCTCAAAAGAGAGTCATACCGACAAAAATAATCACTTCTCTTCCAGCCAAATACATGAGAAACATAATAACATGTGAGAAAGTACACATCCTAAGGATTTTACTAAATATTTCTTAAGACAAACAATTATTTCATAAAAAGAAAAATGAAGTCCCTGTAGCTATCCTTAATATCATTGTGTATAAACTTATGGATACGCTTCCTGTGTCTAAGGGAAAAATACATAACATCCGCCTAAGAAAATAAAGCTACCACTTAAAACAAAAGTCCTATCACATTTCAGGATAACTTTGTTTTCCATGTTGATTGTTTATGCCTATTTAAATAACACTCATGAAGAGATACAGGAATGCTAAAAATATTTAGGCAGAATTATCTTTGCAATAATAGTTTTAAAAACATGCAGAATCAACTGCCTAGGCTTCAAACCTTGTTACTAATCATTAAGTCTGATTTTTTTCCTCAAAATTAAATGAGCACAACACCACTTAGACCTGTGCTATACATTTGTTTTTTATCAGCAAACACAATACACTACCTGTCACATTTGAACATTACAACCAATGAAGTGTAGATTCTATATTACTTCAGGGTCATTGCTGGAAAGCAATGGAGTATATTTCAACAATGATTTGTTCAGCATCTCCCTAGAAAAATATTTCATTACCAAGAACAAAAAGAACAAGTCATTAAAAAAGACTTTAGAATTGGAAAAACCTAAGTGCAAAACATCAACCTACCACAAAGGATTTTATGTTAAAAATAGTCCTTTCCTCTATAAAATGAATATAGTGTTTATTGCAGTTTAAAACACATTTTCTTCTACTTTCAAAGGTGGTTCATTCTTCCACTTCTCATTAACTGGCTAATCTAGCGGAATCTGAGCAACTGGTTTAGATACCACTTGAAATACCCTTTCCTCTTTGAATCCTTCTGAGACTTCCGAGGAAATATTAACCCTTCCAGGTCTGTGTTCACTGCATGTGTGCTTCCACTGTCCTGCAATTTTATCTGCCAGCAATGCAGGTTCCAACACAAGATTGCGGTTGAGGGAGAATGCAGTGGCTTCTGTCTCGTGCTTCCAGAGCTCAGGTTGGCATCTGGCCCACGATAGGTTCTTAATGTGGGATAAATCAAAAAATCATCTAGTCTTACAGTCAAAACTACAGCCTCAAGCTGCGGTTCCTTTATCATCCTAACACTTAAATGTGCACATAACTATGAATTGTGATTAGAAAATCAATGCGATTACGTGCGGGAAAAACCAATAAGAAGAACCTGCTATGTCTGGGTGACTAAATGGCCTCTTTGAGGAGGCAGTTAGAAACAGTCATTCAGCGGTCAGCTGAAGGGTGACGGAACGGCAGTGAAAGGCGTGGAGAAGACAGCCAGACAGGGAGAGGAGACCCTTAGTGTCAAGACCCAGACGCCAGCAACAAAGGTCAAGGGTCAGCAAGAGCAGAGCAGCCACAGGCAAGGGGAAGGGTCAGTCCTGAGACTGGGAAGGCGGGCAGAGCCCATCATCCCCTGAAGGACCTTCCAGCCAGTGTTAAGCGACTAGCGTTTCTTAGAAAGACAATAGAAATTCATCAAATAATTTTAAGTCATGAAGTGACATGAGCAGATATAGGTTTTTAAAACCCTATGTAGTGTTATAAATATATTAGAGATAAGGAAATGTAGGAGTGGGAAGCCCGAAGAAGAGGCTATTGCAACTTCCTTTAGTTTTTGATGAGGGGGTTACAAGGAAGCTAAGAGAAGGGAGTTTCAAAATACATTTGGGTTAAGGATCTGGCGTTGCCGTGAGCTGTGGTGTAGGTTGCAGACGCAGCTCGGATCCCACGTTGCTGTGGCTCTGGCATAGGCCGGTGGCTACAGCTCCGATTCGACCCCTAGCCTGGGAATCTCCATATGTCGCGGGAGCAGCCCAAAGAAATAGCAAAAAGCCAAAAAAAAAACCAAAAAACAAAAAAAAAACAAAATACATTTGGAGGTAGCAATGACAGGATTTGCTGCTGGTTGGTGTCATTACGGTAAGGAATGTGTATTTGCTCTCTGTCCCGTTTCTGAAAGAGGGCTCCTAAAGCATTTGGAATCTGCTCAGTGATACACATGCTAGGATTCCCTTCCGCTCTGGTGCTGGCCTCTGACCCCAGTCCCTAACGCGGGGCTCCTAAATCTCTTGGAATCCCGGGAGCGCCTTTGGTTCGAAAGCAACTCTTGGTTGGCTCCTGGATAGCCCATTGATCTCTTTTTTAAAAAAATCATAATCCATAACTGTTTGCACAATTACATGTTAGGCTGAGTGAAAACATCACAGACGAAGGCCTTAGTGTGTGACTATGAAAGACCAGACCATTTGTTCATTTATCCCACACCTCCACCCTCCGGGAGAGAGAGGGGCTTAAGATGAGTTAATGTACCACGCCTACATGACGAAGTCTCCATTAAAATCCATAAACCATGGGCTTCAGAGAGCTTCCCAATTGGCAAAGCCATGGAGGTGCTGGGAAGGTGGCAGGCCAAGAGAAGGCTTAGACACCCTGTGTCCCTTCTCTATACCCTGCCTCATGTAGCTCTTCAACTGGCTGGTCATTTGTATACTTTGTCATATCCTTTATAATAAACCAGTACATACAAGTAAATGTTTCCCTGAATTTTGTGAGCCATTCTAGTAAATAATAATAATAGTAATAGTATAATTATCACTATTATGATTATTTTGCTTTTTAGGGCTGCACCTGCAGCATATGGAAGTTCCCAGGCTTCCTAGGAATTGGAGCTGTAGCCGCCAGCCTACACCACAACCACAGCAACACCGGATCTAAGTCGCACCTACCACTTGCACCACAGCTCTTGGCAATGCTGGGTCCTCACCCACTGGGAGGGCCAGGGATCGAACCAGCATCCTCATGGATATTAGTCGGGTTCTTTTCCACTGAGCCACAATGGGAACTCCCCATTCTAACAAATTATTGAACCTGCGGAGGGAGACACGGGAACACCCAATTTATAGCCGGTCAGTGAGAAATACAAGAGGTGCAGACTTGGAATTAGCATCTGAAGTGGGGGCAAGCTTACTGATCAAGGCCTTAATTTTGTGGAATCAGCTGCAAACTCCAGCTGCAACGCAAAACCAGAACTGAGCTAAATTGTAGGATAATTAGCTGGTGCTAAAGAAGTGGGTGATGTGGAAAAAACAAACACTCTTTTGATGTGGGGAGTGTTCAGTGCGGAGGTTGTGTACAAAACACACAACTAAGTTTCTCTTTGATGCAATGTGGTAAAAGAGAAAAAAAGACTCTAGATCTCTTGCATAGTTTCTGCTGGCAACAGAGGCATGAATGGATTTTTGGCAAAGACTCCATCGACAGGACATAAACCATAATTTTAGTCTCAAATTCCCCAAGAACCATTATTTTCATATATCAAGGGAAGCCTGCAGCAGTTTACGTGTGTAATTCGTGACAAAACTGGCAATTCACATAAACATGAGTTTCAAGTCTGTGACCCTTCATTACTTTTAGTGTGCACAAAAATGGTATATAGCTATCCGTGAAATATTCACAGAGACTACCATCCATACTGCGGAGGTTCTGAGTAAGGACCGCATCGACAAACTCTACGCACTGGCTTTTTCCTTCCCTTCTCTTTTCTCCAGAACACAAATAATGAACATGTACAGTTGTTCTATTATGGCATCAGATAGGATAAGATAAACAAAAAATAAAAAGCTCTTGCTCTTTCTTAAAAAAAGCCGTGGGTAGACTGGGTTACATGTGATGAGTGATGGTAGCTTGAAATGAATTGATGCCACCAGGCAGGATTTTATGTTTTAATGATGTGCGAGGCACCCAAGGAACATCATTTTTGCTTTTATGATTATATGGGCTGAAAACACAAGAGATAAAATAATCCCATTAAAATTATTCTGCTGAATCCCATCACTAGAACGATGTGCTATGGTTTTCCTCGTTTATTTCAAAACCATTTTCACGAGGTTTGCTATACGGTTTAAATGTGCACAAGTTTTTCAAAGGTTTTCTACTAGTGATGAGCTCAGAATATAACCTGTAACTCACATGAAAGCCAACTCAGGATTCTTCAAAGCCTAGGTGGCATCTTTTATACATTGCATCTCAATTAAAAAACCAATATGTTCTCATTATTGAAAAGAAGTCCAAACATATATAAAAGACACGAAGAGATTAATCTGTAATCCCACCTAGACGCAGCCACCATTAATATTTTGTGATTTCTGTCCAGTCATTTTCTGGATGTATTACTATACATATACATGTAAATTTACCTGGTTTGATACCTTGCTGATTATATTTGATCATATGATTGTACCTTATGTATTTACATTACTTTATAATGATTTTTAATATCCTGAAATTTTCTTTGACAAAATTATATGAACTATCACACATCTTATCATTTCTGTTTTAGGATATATGAAATATTTTACAATGTTCTTACTACTGTAAATAATACTGCAATGAATATTTTATATATAAGTATTTAGGTTATGTTTACAGATATTTCCTTAGGATAAATTCCTAGAAAGAGAAATAGTGATTCACAGAGTACAAACTTTTAAAACATTGCAAGAGCAGCGTAACAATTGAACACATCATTTCAAACTCCTGCCAGCCATGTACCAGTCTTACAAAACCCCGGATAATTTCAGGTATGCCGCCAGTTTCCTTCTGTAATTCAAAATTTTTGAAGTGTGAAATAGTTGCATATTGTAGATTTAATTAAATTGACCAAATTATTACATTAAATTTTCCACAAGTTTATTCCCTATTTTTACATCCATAAATTGTCCACGGCCTTTGTGTATTTTTCCAATAAGGTTTAAATAACTTATTTGTATAAGTTAGATTTTTACATATTAATAATATTTCAAGGAGTTCCCATCATTGCTCAGTGGTAACACACCTGACTAGTACCCATGAGGACATGAGTTCAACCCCTGGCCTCGCTCAGTGGGTTAAAGATCCCATGTTGCCTGAGTTGTGGTGTAGGCTGCAGACACGGCTCGGATCCCACATTGCTGTGGCTGTGGGTGAAGGCCAGCAGCTCTCGCTCCACTTAGACCCCTAGTCTGGGAACTGCCATATACTGCAAAGGCAGGCCTAAAAATACCAGGAAAAAAAAAAAATTCAAATATTATCTCAATCTATTTCTTGGTTTTGGTTTTCAGTCTTTTTTTTTTTTTTTTGGTCATTTTGGGGCCATACAGAGCATATGTAGGTGTCCAGGCTAGGGGCTGAATAGGAGCTACAGCTGCTGGCCTGCTCACAGCAATTCTGGATCCTTAACCCACTGAGCCGGGCCAAGTATCTAAACCTGCATCCTCATGGATACCAGTCAGATTCATTTCCGCTGAGCCACGACAGGAACTCTTTCACTTTTGTTAATTATATTTTAATGTATAGGATTCAAAAAAAAAAACCTTTGATATTTTCTTCTACAATTTTCCCCAGAAAATTTTGCATGTATAATTTGACTTCTCCTTTTTTATGCTGCATTATTATGGTAAAGTGAGAGAATTTTTTTTTTGAGAAAGTATTTTTTAAAAAAATAGCTAGTGAATTTTATAGAGATCATTTATCAATAATTATTCCTTTCTATGTATTATTATAGTTCACTTATCTAGCCTTAATATATGCTAGTTTTTTTTTAAATTATTATCAGATATGTTTTATTGACCCATGTGTTTATTTTTGCAGTAATATCATGGTTCTAGTTTAGGGAGGCTCAGAGGGCTTCTTTTTCTTTTTAAAGACTAAAGACTACAACTTAAAAATATATATTTAACTAAGAAATCAAGCCTTTCAAAAAACTTTCTCAAAATTACAGTAATTAGCTATTCTTCTAAAAATTATTACCATTACCGTTATTATTCACTTATTAGTTCATGAAAGGTCTATTGAGTGATATCATGATGGCAGACACGAAGAATACAAAAATAAGATATTAAAAGACAGAACTTTCGCTTTAACGTAGAGAATATGTGACTCTCACTTTTGAGAATTGTCTTTTTTTTTTTGACATCTGACCATTTAGTTACAGGCATTTTACTTAATAGACAGCAATCACAGCTACTAATACTCAGCTAAATTGTCTCCCTTTCTCCAAAACCTCCTTTATCACTTGAAATATTTTTGGCACTAGCTATTTCTTTCAGAAGAATAGAAGCACCCAAATTACTGTAATTTCTAGGTTGAGTGAAAAGAGAAACATTAGGTAGACATAAAAGAACTTAGATAAAAGGCGACTACTTTGCTACAGCCTTAGCCACACACAAAACAGAAAACTGGGAAACAGAAACCTGTTGTGTGTTTTCTTGCTTGAACGGCACACACTGAAGGAGTAAGAATTGAATAAAATGCTTTTGTTTTTAAGAAAAAATACCATTAATTACTTTTGCTCCGAGATGCACAAAATATGTTAAATAAAACACTCCTTACTCTTCCATTTTAAAACATTCAGAATGCCTTGGTAAAGCACATTCCTTTATTTATTTATTTACTGGCGTGAGAGATGTTTCTACAACCTTTTCTCAGCTTCTTTGCTGAAAACTCCCTCTTGTCCTGCTTTACTTTACCCCATCTTCCTGCTTGAAACACAGTCGCAGTGACGGTGAATGACTTAAGCTGAAGAACAAAGACCTAAAGGCAAAGCTATTCACAGGGTCAGCTGAATGAGGACTTTAATGCGTTGGTCTAGGCACATGGACCTTTGCACAGCATGATACGTCCTCTAAGGAATAAGAGGAAGAGGAACCTCATGGCCAAGGGGTTTATGAGCGGTTGTGAGCAGACTCTGCATCAGCCAAGAGAGCCAAGGTGCAAACCTAGGCACGCAGGGTTGCCTCAAATAGGCCTGCCCTTTGCGGAAGCACAGGGAGGAGTCTCTGGAAGGCTCTGCATAGATCGCTACCTCAAATGCTAATGACTGCCATGTGCCTAAAGGTCAGAGTAAAAGCTTAATCTTCTAGCAGCTAAGTGGCTTTTAAAATAATAAAAGAACTTACAACCCTATATCCTCCACCCATAGCCCCCTCCTCACTTGACCTCATCCTAAAGGCCAAAGTAAAAGCGGTGTGGTTTCTTGAGGCGATGCTCTTGGCTTCTGAGACCTTGAGTCCTCCAGGTCCCACCTTTACTTCAGATAAATGTGTCTTGTTTCATGCTGACTTTTTTTCCTTAAGTTTCACAGCCCCTGTTCTTCAGCCCCATCCTGCTGAGCTGGTCTTGGCAATTTATTTATTTATTTATCTTTTTATTTATTTATACACATTTTTAGCACATTTAAAAGCCACTCTGGCAAGTGACTATCTCTAGAAAGGGTGAAAGATAGTTCAGAATTAGAGAGATGTATGCCAGGAAATTCACATCCCAGCACTGAAGAACAACAGATGGCAGCAGTAACAATGAAAACTTGCAGCTGAGCCTGTCTGGCACACTTTCAAAATGGCCATTTATATTTCCCGTCCCAAAGAGCCAAGTGCTGTATCCCTGTAAGCTAGGCATGGATATTTAAAGAGAAAAAAATTGCAAGAATAACATTTGCATTGCATTGACAGGGAAAGACTTCGACCTAAAGCAAGGGTGAGGTGAAGACACCTCACTGGCGAGGTGTCCGAGTCCCATGAGGCATCCCAGGTGCCCACTCACGGCTGATCTGCCTAAACTATCTCCGGGTCTGAAAAGTTGCCAGCTACTCTCACGTTCCACACCCAGTCTCTGTTTCTGAGCCCTGTTTGATAATTTTTTTTTCTGTTTCCTTCTGCATGAAGAGTTCATCTATAAATTTTTGTTGCTAATCCTGGATTGTAATATCTGATTGGATTTTTCTTTTGTCTCTCCCAGCAGGAAATGCGGATTCAGAAAAGGTGACACTTCGAAGATGAGGCATTGGTTGGTAAACAGACCACCTCGCACCTCAGACAGGCCAAGTGGAGTCAGGGCACACTCCAAAAGAAAGCGTCAGGGCGGAACAGAAGCAAGCAAGCAAGAGAGAGGTCACTGAATTCTAGCACAGTTGGGAGTTAGCAGATTTACAGTTGTTGAAAAGGCTCGGAAGATGAAAAAGGAGAAAAAAAATGTGACACTCAGTAACAGAAAAAGATCTTGACAAATGGGTCAGTCTTTCATGTCAAACAGAGAGCATTTCTATCACTCGAGCAGAAATCAGTTTCCCAGGATTGGGTGAGGGCAACAGAAGGGCAGACAGAAGGTGAGCGAAAGCAATTCCTTTCCAGGTAGGCTGGGAGGCAAGTTGTGATGTTCTTCCTTGGTCCTCTGAAGAGAAGAACCAGGTTTTTATTGTGTAAGCCTGGAGAAAGTCAGACAATTGGCTGGGACATATCTTGTGCATTCATGAGACTGATCTGGAGAATTACATTTCTCTGTTCTGCATCGTGGATTTAATTCGGTCTTGCCTTAGCTTCGGGAAGAAGATGGAAATATGGAATACTCTCCTCAGGCTCCTTTGAGTTAAAATGTTAGGATCATTTTTCCAGCAGCATTTAAACCCAATCTACTGCATTTCCCAGGTTCCATCTGGGTTACTTCCAGGAGTGTCAGTAGCCTTTGCAGCAAGTGTCTTTCTGTGGTTCCACAGGGGCAGGGCTTTGAAAGCAGAGTACGGTCTGTATCTCAGCCCCACAGTCATTCCGGCGTGTATACTTGTACTGCTCACAAACTGTATGATTACATATGACCACTGTGAGTCCTGTCACGGAAGCGCTTGCCCAAGACAAAAACCTAGATTTCTCCATCACGCATAATCTACAGCCAACTGGTCACCCAGACGAATATGATCTATATTCTCTCCAATTGCATCTCTTCATCCCATTGCCACTGTCTTAATAATGGTCTCACCGCTTCCCCGTAGGCTAGTACCACTGTCCTTACTGTCGTCTCTGCCTCTGGCTTGAGTTTCTAATA
Source organism: Phacochoerus africanus (assembly GCF_016906955.1). Taxonomy (NCBI): domain Eukaryota; kingdom Metazoa; phylum Chordata; class Mammalia; order Artiodactyla; family Suidae; genus Phacochoerus; species Phacochoerus africanus. The sequence continues at coordinate 106,848,674 of NC_062550.1, forward strand.
AATATATCCTTCCAAAAACCAGAATAAATGATCAAGAGCTTAGCATGGTGCAAGGACCCTTCGAAGTCTGCTCTTTGTGTTTCGGCCTAGTTTCCACTGCTTCTCTACATATAGCCATGTGGAGACACTTTGCACTTTTTTAAGTGTTTCTCAATTTCATAAATTCATGCATTCCTTAATGTATTTTTCTACACAGTTATTCTCCCAAGACTCTTATATGTTTTCAGCCAAACCGTAACCCTTTTCAAAAGCCCTTAAAAATGCCTGATGCTCTTAATAACCATCCTGTGAACACTGTGAGCATCCAATTCGAATATTTATAGTCTTCCTTACAGCACCTCTCACCAAATCAATACTGCGTATTTTCTTTGTCTATGTTTTTCATTGGGATGCGATCTGCTTGAATGTGGTTATGGACATATTTCCAATTACATGTGTAATAAATTTTGTAAACGAGTACAAATATTACCGTTACATTAACAATAGGTTTACAAAAGATGGGGATATTTCATTCTCAGAAGATTAAAACACTTCTATCCCCCAGCCTCTCCTGGCATTTGAAACAGAATGTCTGAAAAATAAAGGGCAACAATCTGGCAATTTTTCCTCTTCAACTGTTAACACATAGAAGACTAGTTTGAGTCCAGTAAGAATTCAAGTGAGGCAAAAGATGCGGATTTTGGCATCCTTGAGCCAAAGTCTTTCCACTTGTCTTCCTCTCCGTCTGTCCTTCCTCCCGAGGTGACCTCACTCAGTCTCATTACAGCATGCTGCAATTTCTTCACCTTAGCCCGACGCAAAGCTGCAAGGTTCTGCTGAGGGGTCAACATATATGAAAGAAAGATGTTCCCAGCCCTGGGATTGTTGCTTGTCTCACGCTACAAAAGGCAAGTGTACATAAGACCGAGAGAACCACAACCAGAATTCTTCCATCTGTGCTTGTGCTGGGGTCTGGGCTCTTGGAATGGAGTGGTGGAATACGAGCCCCAGGAACTCTTCAACTGTGTTTATGAATGTAAATACTCATGTTCCTTCTCTCTTTTTCCCTTACTCTTCCTTCACTACCTGAGTCTGGACTGACTGAGAAAGTCTACAGAAGTCACTTTTAGCAACTGCAATATCTTCTTATGGAGACCATCTAATTTGCAAGGCTTTCTGAAACTGAGATATCGAAAGAGTTAAGTGGATGGTATTATCCTCTCTCATATCAAGAAATATTTTAAGGAGTTCCCTGGTGGCTTACCAATTAAGGGCTTAGCATGGTCACTGCTGTGGCTTGGGTTCAATCCCCAGTCCAGGAACTTCTGCATGCCACAGGCATGGCCAAAAAATAAAAATAAATATTTTAAAACATCTTCAAGTCCTTTCATGCGCATCCACACAAAGCACAGAAATAACTCCAACACACTGCAAGACACCACTCATCTTTCGCTTTTATTGCTAGAGTCTGGAAGTGAAAGGATGGATCCCATGAAGAGGGATTTTCACATTTGTTTACCTTTTATCTCTGAAGTCAATAAATTATATAAATATGAAAGCGACTATTATAGAATCCTCTTTATCACTTACAACTTGGTAATTTAAAAAAACACTTTTTCTTTATTCTTCACCAGATTCTTGAGGTTTTTTCTAATAACAACTAAAATGGTATTCATTTACAATTGTCTATTTACAGAGTTATAATTCAAATAATTTAGGATGTTCATAATGATACTCCAGGGTTAATGTCACCGCTCAGGTTTAAATACGTCATCTGCAGTCATGTCAGTCACTGGTACAGCTTTATCAGACGCAATTTTTCTTGATTTGGGAAATTATTTTCTCCTGGCTAAAATGTTATATCATTACGCCCACTGAATTATTTCAATTAAAAATTAGCATCCCATTGCTTAACAACCTGGACATTGTGTTATCCTCAGGCATTTGAAATCCGTATTTCCAAGACTGTTTGGGGAATACAGGACAAGCAGATTCCATAGCTGCGTGTTAGGAGGAAATTCCCACCGGGCTCAAGCCTCCACAAACAACTCTTTTCATAGTGTATTTAGATAAACTCTTAAATGAACAGATACAGCATGAATGTCTAATCTTCCAATTGTATTCAAAACCAGTATTTTAGAATTTCTCCTTAAAAATACAAATAATAATAAGATAAAATGACTATTATTTTTTAAGATTCATCTTTGTAAAAAACAGTCTTTTGGATATGGTCCTGAATAAATACACCTTCTAATATAAAAGGAAAGATGATTTCGGGTAGGAAATAATGTTTACTGCTTAATGCTCTGCTGTCTTTTGTTTTGTTTTGTTAATCCCTAGGGTCCCTGTGTTTTGGAAAAAATGACATGGAAAGCTGATGGCCTCTAGTCCTAACAGCTTTCCCAATGCTCTGCGAATCTTTCTACCCTCAGTGACGAGGGCTTTATTTCCAAGCATACTATTTGGATTTACTGTATGACTTCCGTCAGAACTTCATATACCAATGAATTGAGGGTACTTCTGATTTCTTAATCAGAGCTTAAAATGCCTCCTCTGTGCTTTTGTTCCATTCTTGATTTGTTGAGAACCTTCCATAGTCCAGGCTCCATATTAATTGCAATTATTAAGAAGTAAAAAATTAAAATTAGCTTATATCCTCAGTAAGCATATAGGATGCAGAAAAATATACATGGGTAAATATCTATAACTGAGAGTCAGAATTTCAACTTATTTTTAGTCAAATAACAGAAAACCAAGAGTGCATTATATAAAACCTACCCTTGCATATGCTTGCTCCCACAACAGTCACAGATTTAGCCACAGAAACTTGAAAATGTTACTCAATGAGTCACATTCATTTTTCATGAAATAACTTCTACTTTCACTTATTCATTCACCCTGCAAGTATTTCCTAGGTGCCTATTCAGCCTATGAAGATGAACAAAATCCAACCAGTTAGAATTTGACCAAATAGAAATCACTGTGGGCAGTAGACATGACTTGGCAAATTTCTCTCTAGGATTTGACCAATCAACCAATTGATACTTAATCAATAAATGAAAACCTAATGCATACTTTGCCCTGTGTTACGACACAGGAAGAGACAAAATGTCTTGCATCACCTTGGTATGGAATAGTCTTAGAACTTGGTTTAAGGCCCAAGTGAAAATGGATGAAAGAGTTCATTCAGCAGATAATACTTTCAAGGGTGAAATTAGTTTTCTCCTCACACTAGAAAATATTATCACACCAAGCATGAGCACATGTTTAAAGACGTATTTATTTTGTACTCTATTACTCCCCCTCAATATGAACCAACTATTTAATATAAGGGCTGACCTCTCTCTGCCTCCTTGACCCTCAATTTACACAGGTATGGACTTGCAATGTTATTTAAAATAGCCTTGAACTTGAATGTGAACTTTCCACAAATTCAAGAAATTCTGTAAAAATCTAGGCTGTATGGAATCTGTGCCCTTCATTATCGTATCCTCAGTACTTTGTATATATTAGCTGTGGGTATTTGATGGAATAATAATGAATGAATTGCACTAGGACAATTAAATGACCATTTTCTTTCTTATCCTCATGACTGTCCTTTAGCTTGAGAGTGAATGAGCGCTATTTTGAGAATGAGAGCGATGCTTTGTATTTTGTTCAAGTTTTAAAATGAAAACTCGAAAAGGAAGGAAATGAGGAACAATAAGGAGATAGCCAATGAAGAGATGAATTACACGCTAGACCCTGATTAAAGCAGTTTCCACTTAAATATCTCAAGGTCAGTTTTAGATCTGTCGAAGCTGTTGAGGAACAGGGTTTTTTTTTTTTTTGTCTTTTTGGCTATTTCTTGGGCCGCTCCCGCGGCATATGGAGGTTCCCAGGCTAGGGGTCGAATCGGAGCTGTAGCCACCGGCCTACGCCAGAGCCACAGCAACGCGGGATCCGAGCCGCGTCTGCAACCCACACCACAGCTCACGGCAACGCTGGATCGTTAACCCACTGAGCAAGGGCAGGGACCGAACCTGCAACCTCATGGTTCCTAGTCGGATTCGTTAACCACTGCGCCACGACGGGAACTCCAGTAACAGGGTTTTATCATAGGATCATTTCCTGAATTATTAATTTTCAACAATTTAAAAATAGTCAACATTAATCAAAGAATGATGCATTTTAGCAAGAAAGGGCCAATAGGCCACCTCCAAAGAATTCATCGTAACCCTCTTCTGAAACTGGCTTTGTGGACAAAACTAAGGTTATTATGAAATGCTATCGCTTCAAATGAGCTTATAACTGTCTAAACATCCCTAAGAAACATTAAGCATTATTTACATGATCTTAACACTTCAAGCACATATTTTAGGCAGGGTCTCCTCAATGAGCTAGGTTTGTACTCTGTTGTATTTCAAAAGGCACTTCTAAATGTAAACTGTACACTTTTCAATTATACTATGCCACTTTACAGTATACTAGTTACTTGAGCAAAAAGGTAATTTTGCATCTCTTTGGATTACTCACACTCACACAGACACATCCACACACCCACACCCACCCCGCACACACACACACACAAGGCACAGAAATAGCCCTGACACTGCAAGATGCCACTCATCTTTCCCTTTTATTGCTAGAGGTTCGAAGTGAAAGGATGGACCCCATGAAGAGGGATTTTCACATCTGTTTAACTTTCATCTCTGAAATCAATAAATTATATAAATATGAAAGCGACTATTATGAAACCCTCTTTATCATTTTAAAGATAGGTCATCAAGACCGTTGCATGGGGCGTCAACCATAGCAGTTTTTGTTTCAGAGAAAATTTAGAAACATACGTGGTGGTAATTTTAAGAAGCTTATAAAAGCAGTGCCCAGAGTTACTCTGATAGCAAAGTTCACAATATAATGACAACAAGGCTCAACGTCAGTGACACCAGGACCACTGGGAAAACATCCCATTAGCTCGCCCATCACCTACTTTATATTCATCTCACAGCCTGGAATCATTTGCGACGCAGTTCCCAGGGGAGATCTAACAGGCATCATCTTCAGGCAATGTGGTTGATGTCAGAGGCTTTAAGATCAGACAGCAGCCTGAACTAGAATCCCGGACACCTCTGAATGCTCCACTGCTTAGGATTACACCATCCACATTTATCTGCAGTACTGGAACTAAAGCAGTATAGCAATTTAATTCCGATTTCAAAATATTTTTTGGAAGTGCCTTTCTACGAAATATTGCTCGATGCAGAAGATTGTGGAGATACAAGAGAAGGAGAAACCTAGGTAACAATTGTAATTTTGCAAAAAGACGATGTAGCTGACTTCATAAAATAAGTAAACACAATCACAAAAAAAGCCAGCCGGTGCAGAGCAGAGGAGAGAGAGCTTAAGCCAGAGTTTGAGAGCGAGGTCATTTTGAACAGATGTAGAAGATAGAGCAAGAGCACAAAGGGACTGAAGATACCAGCCAGGCAGGAAGTCAAGGCCAAAGCTGAAGAAGAACGCAAGGGGAGGCTGGAGAGATACACCGAAGCATTTGGGATCGGAAATTAATTTTGACTAGAGGAGTCAGATATAGTGGCCAAGGAAGTACTGCCAACTAGGAGATAGGTACGAGTGACCACATCAAGGAGCGAGGAGGGAACCAACCTCCCATAAAACACCGGGTATTTCTCACCGGGACCCCGGGGTCCTAATTTCCACTCCTGAGCCTGCCGCCAATGGGGGTATTGCAACAGGATTAACACTCCCAGTCATCCCTAACGCCAGACCTAAAACCATCGTCCAAGCTAACGAAGCGATGGAAATGAAGCTTATTTCATCTTAAAAATCAGGGAAGGCAACTAGAGAAAGGAAACCTCGGGAAAGTCAAAGGTAGAGCATCTTTGAAAAGGCTGAGGACTCTGGAGAGCTGTACTTACTATGTGCCAGGTCAGAAACACCAGCGTGCCTGTTTAACCAAGGCAATGTGCCTTGATCCTCTTAACATGCTAAATAAAATGGAGTTTGTTATGTTGTTATTACGTTCGTCTGAATATGTTGTTAGTAATTATGGCCTCGTCATATGATGTCACATTTATTGCTTTCTGATTCATTCACTTCCCCTGTATTAGCTTAATCTCTCCACTTGAATTAAACATCAGATGGAAGAAATCTGAGCTTATAAGTAGGTTGGATTCTATAAAGCTTGGGTTATTTTGTTCTTGTTTTTGTTTTTTCAGGGGTGCAAGGGAGTGGTGGTGATGATAGGGGTGATTAAGACTAAGCTGGTTGGTTAAGTCACAAATTTAAATGACCAGACCTGGTCATTTAATTTGCAGAGCGTGCACTGCACAAAGATGCCTCTCATGACAACTTCAAAATATAAGACGAATAGAATCCATTAATAACCTCAAATTTTAAGAGCTCAATGTGCAGCTGCTCAAAGTGAACTGCATAGTTTCTTATGACAGGTCAAAAGCTAAAACATCTACTCTAAATGCCAGTAAGAGAAGAGTTTGGAGGCTGTGCTACAAACATTTTTTGGGGACTTCACACATGTTTTTCTGGATCCTATCTTTGTTAGTACATAGGTTTGTCTGGCATCCCACTATGCAGTGCTACGGGACACTCAGCCATCTTTCTGCTCATGCCCTCCAATTCTGGGGGAGCCGTCCCACTTTCCAATTCTCTGGGGACCCCTGTACAAGCAAGTAGGTGCTACCTAAGAGAAGCAAGAACTTGAGAGCTGCAGAGGTCACAAGTGCAGGAGCATTTACATAGCGTTCTGGATAAGAGGACTTCTTTCCGTTTCTTCCAGAGTTTAACTCTTGAGAGGAGGTAAAAAAAGAGAGAAAGAAGTGGGACGAAGAACTTCAGATTTTCTCTTCTAGAAAGGACACTGTCAGCATCACCTGTAAGTTCATAACGACTGTGCCTTTCAATAAAGCACTGAACTTCAAAAGTAAAAGCTGCAAAGCTAATTTGGTCATGGGGTTTTTTCTTTGCCTAGTTCAGATAACATTGTTTGAGGTGATAATATATTCACATAATCTATAATAATAGCACTGTATTTTTTTGTTAGAAAAGTATTTGGAAATAAAGACAACGTTTGAATGAATTTTATATTTTGCCCTGTTACATTTTGTTTATAATATGCTACATATATTTTCTCTCCATATGCATTTCAGAATCCCTATTTGATTTTAACGTATTTTACACATTACTTGAATTATGTAGCTATAACAACAAAGATCATCGCTAAGAAGGCTTAATACTGAGTAAGCAGCATATAAAGTTGAATGAATCTTATGTTATCACGTAGGTCGATATAAATACGTCTATGAAAAAAGATTAGAAAAAAATAAAAACAGTTGTGCTTAGACAAGAGGTGGGTATTTTTTCTATTTGGCAAAAACTTTCTATGTTGCATTGCCTTTGCAATAAAAAATAAAAGTTCATATTAATCATATTGACTACAAGTGACTATTCAAATTAATCTTCCATTAGGAGTAATCTGCAAAACTAGGGCAAAAAAATACGTCCTTACTTAAATGTAAGGTCTTGCCATTTACATTCTAAAACACTCTTTGTATAATGTACAGGATAAACATTTAAAAGAAGGCCATTCATTTTAGAGGTTGCATTTTATAAACTATTATTTCTAGACACAGCAAGAAGGTGAGGTCTTACTTTTTTGCATAAATCTACTTGACGGTTGCTAGATTACTTCACCATCCACTAACATGGCTGGCATTAAATTAAAAATAAACAAATAAATAAAACTGCATGGTAAATCCCACCCTGGGCACAAGCTCACCTTTGGGCGATGCCCTGCAATTGACTGGTGGGAGGGGAGGTAACAGTTACAGTTGTGGATGCTTTTGGATTCCTTCTGAATGTAACAAAAACCCTCCAAACTCATCTGCCCAGTACAGGACAGAATACACGTGTGGATGCCCAAATAACCCTTAAGCCCCCATGAGGCCGTCGATTTTCAGTGAAAAGTTTGATTTCTAGAATTAGAGCATGCGTGTCAAGGTCTGTTACAAAAGCAGCTCTCATTGAAGATTTATGCGTCTTGGCAGCTTAGCAAAGAAATCCTCGATTTCAGTGAGATCAACAGAACCATTTTTAGAAAACCGTTGCCAGACCTGACGCTCATTTCCTCTGATTTGGTAACATCTGTAAGCCTCACATGGGAGTCTGGGTTTCAATTGGCCCCTCAGTCTAACAAATGGCTAGTGATGCTTAAAAAAAAAAAAACACCCAAAGCCATTTCACAGGAAAACCACAAGACAGTATAAAAGAGCAATTCGGGCTTCAGGTTCCAGAGCACACGGTGTTTCTCTGACAACTGTTAGACCTTACAGGCAGTTGATTAAAAGGCTAGGAAAAAGTGTGGGTGACACAGAGGGAGTCTTCTTGACGAAAGAGCATTTAATGTTTTTTACTCGTAAGAAAGACGGCCCGTGAAACCACAATTATGGCCCCAACACACAGAGATATCTGAACGGAAATCAGATCTCAATGGAAAGAAGTGACAGTACAGAACAACATGCAGGGAAACCAGGCCGCAAGTGGGCTGTAGAAATACTGACATCAGAATAGATACATCTTTGCAAGCGTTTCATCCTAGCCAGCTTACAAGAGTGGCTTCTTTTACTTCTCCAAGCTAAATGGAGCGACCCTTCCGCAATGTTTTAGCCCTTCACATTTTTTTCTTTACCATAGACTTTGCATAACAGCTTCGGAAGCCGAAGGTAAATAGTAGTAACGTCATCCAAATAACTTTCCGTAGTTTTAATGAGACAGAAATACTGGCAGCAATAAATGTGCATGCGGCACAGTCTTGCTCTTTTTTTCTCCTCCTCCTTTCAGGACACACCTGAGGGATATGAAAGTTCCCAGGCAAGAGGCTGGATCACAGCTGCAGCTGAAGGCCCACACCACAGACACGGCAACGCTGGATCCGAGCTACATCAGTGACCCACGCTGCAGCTTGCAGCAATGCTGGATCCCTAACCCACAGAGCAAGGCCAGGGATCAGGCCTGCATCCTCATGGACACTACGTCAGGTTCTTAGCCCACTGAGCCACACGGGGAACTCTGCTCAGCCATACTCTTGCAAGGAACAAGAAACGAGCATTGGGGCCCAATGAATCTAAAAATAAATATGTTATTACTCAAAGTGCTGTATATATTTTATAACCGAATTTAATCTTATTCGCATTTTTCACACAATTGGCCAATAATACACATCCCAGGCATTCTTGTTAAATTGTCAAAAGAAATTTTCACCTGAGTAAAGAAAACATATGCTTCCAGAAAAGACTTCAAGAAAAGCAAAGGTAAATAAAGCCAGAGCTAATGTTTTCTTTTTGTAATTTTGTGAACAGCACTATTACTACAGTTCAATATTTAAAAAGCCAGGGGCTGTCTGAGCATTTTGCAACCATAATCTCATTCACAATTCTCAACAATCCCATGAGGATAAGCAGAGGAGAAAACACGCTTAGGGGACGTGAAGTAGTGGGCCGAACTGAGTACCAAATAGCTCAGGTAAACCCGTAACTTGGCCTCCTGACCTTATGTTTTTAATTTCTGTGCCATCTGTCTCTCTGATGAATTCACAAAACTCAGAACCCAGTTGCTGAGTAAGTCTGGGTGGCTTAATAGCGGATCACCAATCCATGCTTTTACCAGGATGCATTTTACTCTGAACTTGGATTTTTATAATTTGGGAACCAGCTACTCGATTTCTTACACTTAAATCCTTTATCTCCTTTTGCCAAAATGTAGGTGTTTCCAAATGGTCTGTTCTTGGCTCTATTCGGAATCTCCAGCCCTGACCTTCTCCCTAAGTGCCGGTTTTCTATCGCAAACTGCCTGTCTGACATCTGCTCCTGGATGATCAGCCCACACAAAATCTGGTTCTTACTGAATTTGTCTTCTTCCTTCCCAAACCCATCTTTTCTACTAGATTTTCTGGCCATCCTTTTCACAATCCCTTAGGAGACCAGACACTAGTAGGTTGAATTACCCCTGTAATAAAAGGTATTCTTGTTCACAAATCTTCTATCCCCTTCTCTTTTTGTAGCTTATCCATGTCTATCCCATTGACTTTGACCTTGGCTGTGTGATGCTCTTTGGCCAACGGAATGCCCGTAGATAGAGAGGACATACGCCACCTTCTTTAAGTAGCCAAGCATGTTTCTGCTGGCTTTCCTGTTCTTTCTCTCTGTCTTAAGAAAAGATAGCCCAAACAGAAGCTGCCCTTTCAACCTGGGTCAAGGAATGAGAAAACAAAGTAAGCCCACAGCTGTGGCATGTTTTGTAAACAAGGAATGAATGCCTGTTATTGCAAGCCACTGAAGTTAGGAGGTGATTTCTTGTAACTGCAAACACACATGTTCATGTTATTCTCACCTTGGTGACAAATCCATTGCAATTTCCATTAGTCCTACACATGTACCGTATCTTTCATCCTCCTCTTTCTTTCTTTTCACATCATTAACATCGTAATTATGTTCATCAGGACCCTGCCTTTGACGTCTGCAGTTCCTTAGGCCTGTCTTTTTCTCTAGCGTCTACCAAGATGACACTTCCCCAAGTGAACACGGATCCTCTCACTCTCCTATTCATGATTCAAATATAATACCATAAACAATTTTCGAGGGGGCAGGGGAAGGAGAGGTCTCACAGAAGACTAGGTCATTCATTTGTCAAAGAGTGCTGACAGGTCAAGTCAGAAGAGGACTGAGAAATGACCACGGACTTAGCAAGACGTCTTGGACATCCATGAAAGTCACCACAAAGCCCTGATGAGAAAGTCATGCTTTGCCTTAGGAAGAAAAGACTTGGAAGAGAGGAGTCAAGAGACAGCAAGAAGAGAGACATTGAGAGAGCAAGAGAATGGAATTAAAAAAAAAAGCTCCTCAAGGTTTTGGTGTTAAGAGCAGAGAGTGGTTCAAGGGCAGCATGGAATTTGCCCAGGAGGCTCTGTCGTATTTGTTGATGGGGAGAGAGAAATGTCCACATGTCTGTGTGCTGATAGGAGTAGCCCAGTGGAAACAAACAAACAACTGGAGATGCTGCGGGCAGCTTAGAAATGACAGAGCTCAAAGTTTGAACGGAAGGTAGGGGACGGGATCCGGGGCCTAACTGGAACGCTTGGCTTCGTATCGTAGCTGAGACAGTTCCGACAGAGCAGCAGAATGTGAGTAAAGCTCTAAGTAAGGAGGGAGGCAAGGGGTGAGAATTCTATTTGAATCGCTTCCATTTTCTCACGGAAATGGTAAGCCTGGCAACTGGAAATCACAAGGAGGAGGAAGACCAGACGTGTGAAGAGTGTGAATTATTTGTTAAGATACTGGAAGGATGAGTGACTGGGGCTGAAGGAGCTCTGGGCACCGTATGAATCCAGTTGAGGTGACTGTTCAATAGCTGACTATGAAATCAGTCTGCATGATTTCTGAAGTTTTCTTGCCACATGCAGCAGGGCATGTGAAGAGCAGACGAAACATTGGGTTCAACTAAAGGTTGAAGTTTTCCTAGTCACATAAGCAAAGGGAGAAGAGGACAACTGAGTACAGGGATAGCTATATCCAAGAAAAGGATTTTTTTTTTTGGATGGATCATGGAATCTCTCTTGCACAAAGACGACTATGAGGGCACGATGAAGGGATGGGATTCTGAAAAGTGTGGAATTAATGGATTTAAGGTCCCAGGAGAATGTTCTTCTTGTAGCTGGGATAATAAAAGGAGTACCTGGAAAGAGGCTGAGGGATTGTTATCATAATATTCAAATTTATTTCAATGGAGAGAGTAAAGCTTTTATTAACCCCAGCTCTAGGACATGACGGTGGAGCACATGGCTACGACAGAACGGAAGCCAGATCATTGCAAGGTAGGGTGTCAGGGTCCTGAGAAGCAAGGCCATTGGAAAGTATGCGGAGACACTGATGAGATAAGGGATGAGGACAGGCGTAGTGCTAGAGAAAGGGACAAAAACTGAGTCCACATCGTGAATAACGGAGGGAGAGTAGTTTAAAGTTCTTGGAATGACACCGCCAAGAAGGCATGGTGGGGGGAGGGTCCAGAACGATGGCCGGGGCTTCAAAACTGAACGGGGTTCGAGGAAGGAGGACATTCAGTCAACACCCAGGCCTAGTCCGAGGAGGTCTGCGGGGGGGACAGAATGAAATCAGAAGCTTGCGGGGAGAGGCAGTTTACAGTGAAAAGAAGCTGAAGGGTGTGATTCAAGAAGAGATTCCTGACCGAGGCAGTTTAGCCCGCAGTGGTTCTGAAGTCCAACAAGCCCAGTGAAAGGGTTTAGGGCATCGGGAAGGATGGAGAAGGCGGGTTTACAGAACTCTACAGCTGTGGGGTAAAGTATGAGGAAGAAATATTCAATTATCACATTAAGTGTATGTCTTTGAGGGTCTGACGTATGGAACAGCAGTGTATACATCAAACACCTGTTCAGATGTTAAGGAAAACATCTTACACGGCTTTTGTTTAGCAACAGATGAGCAGGAACCACACAGAGCAGGTCTAAAACAAAATTCCCAAGTATTCGAGCTGTAACTTGTTACCTTCAAGTTAAAACTCAGAAGGAAAAAAGTCAGCTCACCTGAAAGGACGGGTTTTCCTTAAAACGTGTGCACAGATGTTTTCAGAACCGTTCAGCAGCTTGACAAAACAATGAAGAAAAATAATTCATCTGCCCGTACACTTTGCTTGAAAATGTGAATATGCTGGGGAATGAGGTAAATTAAGGAGTAGCCAGGGAAATGACACATCCACATTCTTGTCTCTAGGAAGTTCAGCATTTTAAAATGAAAAAAAAATCTTTGTGGTGTGGTCAGAGGTAGAACTAGCTAGCATAGGTTATCAAAGAAACTCCTGGAAGAGAACACAGGCAAAACATTCTCTGACACCAACCTCACAAATGTTTTCTCAGGTCAGTCTCCCAAAGCAACAGAAAGAAAAGCGAAAATAAACCAATGGGACCTCATCAAACTGACAAGCTTTCGCACAGCAAAGGAAACCAAAAAGAAAACAAAAAGACAACTTACAGAATGGGAGAAAACAGTTTCAAATGATGCAACTGACAAGGGCTTAATCTCTAGAATATATAAACAACTTATACAATCCAACAGCAAAAAAGCCAAAATCCCAAGTGAAAAACGGGCAAAAGACCCGAACAGACATTTCTCCAAGGAAGATACACAGATGGCCAACAAGCACATGAAAAAATGCGCATCATCCCTGATTATTAGAGAAATGCAAATCAAAACTACCATGAGGTACCACCTCACACCTGTCAGAATGGCCATCATTAATAAGTCCACAGATAACAAGTGCTGGAGGGGGTGTGGAGAAAAGGGAACCCTCCTGCACTGTTGGTGGGAATGTAAACTGGTACAGCCACTATGGAGAACCGTTTGGAGATACCTTAGAAGTCTATCCATAGAACTTCCATATGACCCAGCAATCCCACTGGCATCTGTCCGGACAAAACTTTCCTTGAAAAAGACTCATGCACCCGCATGTTCACTGCAGCTCTATTCACGATAGCCAGGACATGGAAACAACCCAAATGTCCATCGACAGATGATTGGATTCGGAAGAGGTGGTATATATACACAATGGAATACTACTCAGCCATAAAAAATAACAAATTAACGCCATTTGCAGCAACATGGATGGAACTAGAGACTCTCATACTGAGTGAAGTAAGTCAGGAAAAGAAAGAGAAAGACAAGTACCATATGATATTGCTTATACCTGGAATCTAATATAGGGCACAAATGAATCTTTCCACAGAAAAGAAAATCATGGACTTGGAGAATAGACGTGTGGTTGCCAAGGGGGAGGGGAGGGAGTGGGAGGGATGGGTAGCTTGGGGTAATGGATGCAGACTATTGCCTTTGGAATGGATTAGCAATGAGATCCTGCTGTGTAGCCCTGGGAACTACATCTGGTCACTTATGATGGAGCATGAGAATGGGAGAAAAAAGAAGGTATACAGGTATGTGTACCTGGGTCATCATGCTGTACAGTGGAAAATTGACAGAACAGTATAAACCAGTTATAATGGAAAAAAATAAAAATCATTATATATATAAAGAAAAAGGACTGGAAGGAGTTCCCAACATGGCATGGTGGTCACGAAACCGACTAGGATCCATGAGGATGCCTGGCCTCACTCAGTGGGTTAAGAATCTAGCCATGAGCGATGGCATAGGTCACAGATATGGCTTGGATCCTTCATGGCTGTGGCTGCAGTGGAGGCCAGAAGCTACAGCTCTGACTCGACTCCTAGCCTGGGAACTTCCATATGCCACAGGTACAACCCTAAAAAGCAAAAAACAAGCAGTAAAAAATAAATAAAAATAGCAAATAAGGGACTGGTGAATGCGAAGGCTCAGTACTCAGGACGCCTGAGTCTGGCTTCTCTTGGAACTGGGAGAAACAGTATCATTCCCACATCGTAGGAAGAGCTTAGCCCCTCACCTTAGCCTTTACTTCCAGATTTGTGCCTATCAGGTTTCGCAGGTGTAGAAAAATGTCTAGGTCAGGGTTTAAATACGGAAAGAAGCAGGAGTCAAGGAGAGGAAATAATTGTTGACAGCGAGCAAGCGACTGTCAGCAAGACAGACAGCGGCCATAAGCCAGAGGTGCATCAAGGACAGAAAGCAGGTCCTCTGTTCCTCGCCCGCCATTCACATCCTGTAAAAATCTGCAATCACCACCTCAAGCCATGCTGAGCCCCAAGGCCCATGTCTACACCAGGCCCACCGTGAGCCTTGCGGAGCTGGACTAACACGCTTATTAGCTGCACCTGCACAGGAGGAATAACAAAAGCCATAGTGTGTCTGCTGACTCTGCCCAAGAGAGATTTTTTTTTTGTCTTTTTGCCATTTCTAGGGCCCCTCCCGCAGCATATGGAGGTTCCCAGGCTATGGGTCCAATCGGAGCTGTAGCTGCCAGCCTACACCAGAGCCACAGCAATGCCGGATCCTTAACCCACGGAGCAAGGGCAGAGATCGAACCCGCAACCTCATGGTTCCTAGTCGGATTCATTAACCACTGTGCCACCAAGGGAACTCCATGCCCAAGAGAAATTTTATCAAGAAAAGAACATTTCCGTGTCTGAAAAATCCACCTCACCCTCTCTTAACACATTACAACGCTGTACAGTTTACAAATATTAGCGATGTGAGAACAATATAAATATCTGAATGCTTCAAATACATTACACAAAGCCTTACGGAGCTACCCTGACAGGCTTTTGTCCTAAGGGGGAAAGATCAAATGCTGACTTATCTGTTTCCTGCCTTACTTCCCTCTTCACACCTGCCAGCTTGCCCCGTGGGTACAGTCTCTAAAATGCACCTGACTGAACTTACGACGACCAAATTGTCTGTGGTTAAGAGGACTTTGAGCTAGCCTATTTGTCATTATTGCGTGCATGTGCTCAGCTAGATAAAGTCATAAACAACTCTGAGATAGTTCGACGGTGCTGAGAGTACCTGCCGTATGCACTTGACTTTCATGGTTATTTCTGCAGTGCAGACTGCCCACCGTTTTGCATTCTGCCAAACAGAGCATCACGGTAGGAGAAACATGTCCAGGTCCCCTGGACATCGGTATCCCTCTGAACACTACTATAATACCCTGATCTTGGAAAAAGTCCAAGGCAGCAGCCAATCAAGAGTTATGACCTGTTTTAAGTAGAAATTAAAATTAAAAGGAAAATCTAAAAGTCACCATCAATACAGACACCCGCTGTGTTAATGAGTTGCTATCGTTACAATAACAATGGAGTCTGAAGGTTAAGGAAAGTGTCTTCAAAGTGTGGTGATTAAACCTCTACTCCAGAGAATACTTATGCAGGGGAAACTTTATTTTAAAAGCATGTTTCATGATAGAAAACAGTTAAAAGTTAATTCAAGGCTCACTCCACATATCACACAGACAGCTTAATTTTGCAAAAGGCTTCCTATCGGTCTTCAGGAAACAGGAGCGGGGCCAGCTCCACTGCTGCTGCCTGTTCGCTAAGGCGATGTGATATTCTCCTTTTCTGCTTTCTGCTGGTTTCCGGTACTGCTAAACGTCAACCCATACCACGTGAGTAGGTATAACTTGTAAGTCAGAAAAAAATCTCAATTGTACCAATCTCTAAACGATGCCAGTCTGAAATATTGCTCAGGAAAGCCTAGATGTCAGAGTTCCCACTGTGGCTCAGAGGGTTAAGAGCCAGGCTGTATCCATGAGGATGCGGATTCCACCTGCGGCCTTGCTCAGTGGGTTAAGGATCCTGTGTAGCCACAAGCTGCAGTGTAGGTCTCAGATGTGGCTCAGATCCTGCTTTACCGTAGCTGTGGGGAGGCCTGCAGCGGCAGCTCTGATTCGACCCCTAGGGAATGTCCATATGCCACGGGGGTAGCCCTACCAAGAGAAAAGGAAAAAAGAAAAGAGAGCAAGCCTAGATGTGTGGACAGTTTGAGATTATGCTGTCAAGATGATGTGTTGGGGCGGCAGGGCTGCGTTCACGTAGTGTTCAAATACGAACAAAATGCGTTTGGTCTGGTACCTGTGTTCATGCTCCATGCTTGAGTTGCCTCATAGGCAGAGGCAATATTTTGGCTCTGAATATAGAACATGTGACATGTCATCGCCCATGCAGTTAAACAAGGTCAAGTCCCCTTCCATCTCTCTACTGCCACATGCCGGGAGAGGCGTACCCGTCACTTACCCTGCATGGAAGCACCACTGGGTAAAGAAGCCTAATCACGCCCTCGCCGGCATTCTCTCTCTCTAGATGTTTCCATCCTAGAGGCATCATCAGTGCACCACGGAATCTAGTCACTCTCTTGCTAATGAAAGAACCCTCATGGTTGTTTTCATATTTTTAAGGATGGGGGAATTTTAAAAAAGAATTAGCTTAACACGTTCTTCTGCGCTGAGAAAGAAGGAGAACTGTGCTTGGCACTTTATCAGATTACCCCTGTCCTATAAAAGCAGGTTTGGGATGATGAAGCAGGTATCGAATGCCAAATATCAAAACAACGAATAACAAAATATACTGCCTCCTTTTGCTGATAAAAAGGTCATCAGTCATGAAAATAATGTAGGGATCAATGGCAACCTAATGAGACTTCAAAGAGATAGAATACCATGCTCTGTGGTAAAGCACATCTCTTTCAGAATTGATGACTCTAATTTTTCCAAAAACGGTGTCAGGTATTTAAGCTACACATCTAAGCTTTTATAGCCAAGGACCTCACCTGGTCTTTTCATTTAAAAAAAGTAAAAGCCCTCTTCAGAATTCCTACGCTAAGCCATCCTTGTCCCCAGCTGTATGACTCGTGGCATCGCGGCTCTGCGTGCTGTGACAGCTCTGGCGACAAAAAGGATGACACTTCATAACAACGAGGCACATTCACAGCTGGGGGTTTCAAACACAGTCTCATGTGAGAGTCAATTCTGCCTGCTGCTCGGGCGAGGAGGGTGCGATCTGTGTGGGTCTCACTGTTGATATTTTTAGGGAGTCACAGAGTTAGGATCTTACCCAGCAGCATAGTTGTTAGAAATGTGATGAAAATGAATACTTTTCCTTACAGTTTGATTTTTCTAAGTATTGCCGCCCCTTTTCTAAAATGGTCCCACATTCAGACGATTGATGTCGTGCCACATCTTCCTCCGGGTGGCTGGCAGCACTGAAGCAGCGAGTGTTATAAGGTCGTCTTTCCGTGTTCTTGGTTCAGCTACGTTTGCCTAACATCACACAGCGGGGTTACGGAGAGTGAAGCGATGAACTGAAATGTAGGACAGAGAGAGGAAGAGCCAACTCTCGCACTTGTTACTTTACCTCCTGGTGGCAGCTGAGCTGGATGCGGCACAAAGAGAAAGAGAATGTTATGGTGGAACCGTATGCTGCCGTCCTCGCCCCATCTCTAAATTCCCACGGCAGGGCCCCGACTCCTGGCATGTCGGGAGCTGGGGCCTTCTGTGGAGGGAGATGGGCGTGCACTGGTCCAACCTGACCGGCATCCTCGTAGAAAGGGGAAATGCGGACACACACACAGAAACAGAAAGAGGGAGACACCGTGAAGCCCAAGAGAAGAAGGCCATTGCCGTGGCCGGGGAGGAGGCCTCAAACGGGTCCCTCCCAGGGGCGTTAGAAGGTGTCATAGCTGCAGACGCCTGGATCCCCTGCTTGTAGCCTCCAGAACTGTGACCTTATGTTTCTACCGTGCAAGGCAGCCAATGTGTGGTAACTTGTTACAGCAGCCCGAGCAAGCTAATACAGAGAATAAATGTCAGGCCTCAGAATGGCCCAGAACAAGAGTCACCAAATTATGACTGTGGACCAAATCCAAGCTGTAGACTCCATGAGCTGGGAATGTTCTTTATATTTTTACATATGTGAAAAAAATTCATGGCAACTATTTTTCTCTGTTATCTAAGCACACACATAATTTCTTTCTTTCTTTCTTTTTTCTTTTTGGGCCATGCTTATGGTGCACAAAAGTTCCCAGGCCATTGATGGAACCCGAGCCACAGCAGTGACAATGCTGGATCCTTAGACACGAGGCCACCAGGAAACTCCTGGTCATAATTTCTTGATTTTGCTTCTTACTCTGCAAAGCCTAAAATATTTACTGTCTGGCCCTTACCAGAAAAAGTCTGCCAATCCCCTGGTCTAGAGAAGAATAAAGCTGAGTTCAGTTCCAACTTTGTATTTCAACTTTGTCATTTAATTCCTAGAAGCTCAGTTAACTTCATTGAGCTTTCTTATTTTTACTTGTAGAATAAGACTTTTTAACAACCTTCCCAGTTTCACAGAATTTGTTCAATGAGTAAACCAAAAAATGAAGAATGTGGAAAAACTTAAATGTTGAAAGGTCTACACACATATAATTATGTTTTTTCCACAAATATTAATATGAATTATATACACACAAACTTTTAGAAGCCTATAGTTTTACTTTGCATTTTCTAATCTCAGAGATGAGTTCGGTATCATTTTGGGTACAATCAAAACATACTTAAAGCAGAAAATTGCCATTGGATAACCTAGTAATATACTTTGCTATTTCAGTAGGCGGTACAAACCATTAGGAGTAAAATAAGCTACAAGAATATACTGTACAAAATGGAGAATAAAGCTAGTATTTTATAATAACTGTAAATATAGTATAACCTTTAAAAATTATGATTCACTACATTGTATACCTGTAACTTACATACTATTGTAGCAACTGAACTTCAATTAAAAAAAAAAAAACTACATTTCTGGTTTGAGTGTCTTGGCCAAAATATTTTAAATGGTCACCAGCTGGAATGGAATCAACACATTTTACACCTTAAACTCACCCGGTGTTGTATGCCATTTACAATCCCAATTTTTTTCAAAAAGAAGCAAACGGCAATATTCTGGATAATGGTTTTGAAAGACAGTCACCCATAATAAACTCTACCAACCCTTCAATGTCGACATTCTTGTCCACATGTTTCTTCCAACCTATAGTTTTAAAACAAGCTCTCCATAAAATAAAGCATTTCATCCATTCATTTAAATAAACATTGAGTACTAACAATGTATTGGGCTCTGTGTTAGATGCTGAGAATACAGTCAGATAAGACATTGAAAAATACTATTTTTTTTTTTGGTCATGCCCACAGGAAACAAAAGTTCCTGGGCCTGGGATAGACCTCATGCCACAGCAGTAAGAATGCCAGATCCTGAACTTCTAGGTCACCAGGAAACTTCAAGACGTGGAAAACTACTTTTGATGCCATGTGGAGGGTATTACATAATACATGGATGCGTAAGATAAGATGGGATTTCAGGACAATGGATGTATATTGACGAGAACTACGGGGATGGAGAGGACACAGCCCCTAACTCTGTGTATAGCACAGGCTTCTGGGAGAGACAGACATGAACAGAGTTTTCAAAATAATAAGATGAACTATAAGACTGCAGCACACCCAGCACACAGGCAGGAACACTGAGCCTGCTGAGGTTTTGAGGATAGTTCACAGAGGAAAAACACACTTGAACTGAGTCTCGGAGAACAAGTCAGAATTATGAAGGAAATCAGAAGGGTTGCGTATGGAACTCCAGGCCTAAGCAAAGACACTGAACGGAAGATTTTGGTGTATTTGTATGTATGTGTGTATGGAGGGGAGGCAGTAAACAGTTCAGTGTTTTCAAAGCACAAACTGTGAGATCAGGCAAGGCCAGATATGCAGAAAGCTGTAGGCCTGAAGCCAGGATGCCCAGGTTTAGAACAGAAGAAGAGGAGTAAAAAAAAACAAAAAACAAAAAACGGTGCAATGGTAAATGTATAGATTAAGTAGGTTTAAGATACAAATAACTTAGGTAGTGAAGAGGCCTCTTTGGCTGTAATAATTGGTTCAAGAATGGGCACATGATAACCTGCCAATCTCACTCATTCTTAGGAATGTCAAAGAAGCTTGCTTCTCCTGCCCTGAACCTGAACCCTAAATTATGTAGGGCTCAGAGTGAGCCGCAAGGAGGAGAGGAGCGCCCAATCTACCCCAGGCAAGATTCCACAGCCAAGCCCACAGATAAAGGGAACCACATAGTGCAACCTCTAGTCACACGTGAACTCAGACCTTGCAGTTATGGGAACAAGGCACACATTTTCTCATAACCCAGTGTTTTGTTTGTTTTGTTTTTGCTTTTTAGGGCCACACTCATGGCATATGGAGGTTAGCAGGCTAGGGGGCAACCTGGAGCTGCAAATGCCCACCTACACCACAGCCACAGCAACGTGGTCTCTGAGCCATGTCTGCGACCCACACCACAGCTCACGGCAATGCCAGATCCTTAACCCACTGGGCAAGGCCAGGGATCGAACCTGCGTCTTCATGGATGCTAGTCAGAGTCATTAACCACTGAGCCACGGAAGGAAATCCATGCATAATCTAGTTTTAGTATGACTTTCTGCAATTCACCATCAAAAGAGGCCTAATAATATAACTAGTTATCACTAATAGTTCATTCATTTTTGCAAGTGTAAAAATGAGGCTAATAGCTACATAACTTTCAAAATCACACTAACAGCCATTGTTTAGCTGGGATCTGAAGCGAGGAATCCAAACTCCAAAACCCTTTTTAATAACCAATTAGGCTAAATTCTAGCTCACAGTGCTGTATTTTTTCCAAGTGTGTATTACCTGGAGTGATATACAGACTTGTAATCAGTAAGCACATGGTGGATGGATGGGGAAAGCAGAGGTTAAAGGTGAATCATATCCTGTTGCCAGGGTCCTAGGATCTAAATGAGGAAGGGGGAAGCCAGGAATTTCCCTGTTTATTAGGCAAACTTCACTTAATTACCCTGTGGTCATTCTTTAGCTGTATTCTGTGTCCCGCACAGATTCTATTTCTTTTTCTGTCCCAGAAAATGATCTCCAGTCTATTGCTAAAACAGAAAAGGGGCAGAAGTTCCCACCATGGCTCAGTGGTTCACTAACCTGACTAGTATCCATGAGGACGTGGGTTCGATCCCTGGCCTTGCTCAGTGGGTTAAGGATCTGGCATTGCCATGAGCTGTGGTAGAGGTCGCAGACACAGCTCAGACCTGGCATTGCTATGTTTGTGGCGTAGGCCAGCAGCTGTAGATCCCTAGCCTGGGAACTTACATATGACATGGGTGTGGCCCTAAAAAGCCAAAAAAAAAGAAAGAAAAGAAAGAAAAGGGGCAGATGCCCAGTCACTCATGGTTGGGTTGCGGATCGGGGGATCAGGCTGCTTCTTAAAAATGTTTCGATCTAATTCCTCCTATTTTTGTTTCCTATTCCTCCTTACATCCTAAGAACGAATCCTAAAATCTCCAAGCCTTTGGGGTTCCTGTGGTAAATCACATTGCTTCTGCTTTCATCCACAGTGTGCTCCATGCCTTCATGGGGTTGCTAAATCAGCCGCTATTCACCCTGTGTCTTAGCATTTTCACAGCTTTCTTGCTACTGTTGCCTTCTTGCTTCTACAGCTTCTACAGCTTATATAGATTGCTTCCTCAGTATCGGAGGTGGGGACTGGTTCCAGGAGCACCTCACTCCATGCTAAAATCCGTGGATGATCAAGTCCCTTCCATAAAATGGCCACAGCTGGGGGGCCTGTGGATTGGGAGGGCCAACTCTACTTTGACTTTTGTGGCTTTATGTGTTTTTAAAAAATCTTACTGACACATCTGGAGAGTTTCAGTAGCAGCAGAGGTGGTATGACCTCTGGATCTTAACAATCAACTGTATCAACATAGTCTAAAAATTAAATAGTTAATTGGAGTTTGAGTAGCATTTTTATTGGTTTTCACCATGATAAATCTCTCCTAGGCACGAGCCAATGAAAGTAGGATAGAAAAAAAGGACAGAGGGCAATCAGATTACTAAGTCAAAGCAGAAGCTGGAAAAGAATTTTAAAACTATATATTATGAATGTTGTTTTTGGAATCCACTTATTTGTTTTAGTTCATCTGGGTTTAAATCCAGCTCTGACATTTACTAAAGGTGTGAACTAAAGCAAATTACTAATCTCTTTGTGCTGTGGATGCCTCATTTACAAAAAGGCAATAATTACAGTACCAAATAAAGAAGGTTGCTATGAGGATTAAATTAATTAATGCCTGTAGAGTATTAAAAATTCTTTCATTAATTCTTGCTTTTATGTCTATCTCTTTCTTATTTCTTTGGGCTTCATTTGTTTTCTTCTCCTAACTTCTTGAACTGGCGAACTCCTAACTTCTCAGAAACTTAGCTCATTGATTTTCAGCCTTTCTTGGTTTTTGTTTTATAAATATATGTACTTAAGGCTATAAACTTCCCTCTAAGAATAATTTCAAGCCACATTCCCCAAATTCTAATATGTAGTGTTTGCCTTATCATTCAGATAAAAATATTTTCTAATTTCCATTGTAATTTTTTCTTTCACACAAATGTTATTAAGAAGCATTTCTCCTAATTTTCAAATATACAGTGATTATCTAATTAACCTTTTTGTTAATAATTTCTACCTTAATAGCACTGGGGTCAAAGGACGTACTCTATAGGATTTCAGTTCTTTGACATTTGTTGAGACTTACTTCACAGGCCAACACATCTTTTTGTAAATATCCAGTTTGCACCTGAAAATAATGAATTCTGCCTTTTGCGGCTCGAGTGTCCTATACACGTCTACTGGCTCAACTTTCTTACTGTGTGGGTCAAATCTTCTCTATCTTTATTGATTTGGGGGGTCATCTTTTCTATTGGTGACTGAAAGAATATATTAATATCGCCTATGATAAAGAAATACATCTGGTACTAATGAGACACTCAATAAAGAAACTATAATTATTTTAATTTTTGTCCAGTAAATATTTGGTTTGTCAAGTGGACATGGCTTGTATAAACTGTCTGGGTAGACGTATATTCTTAAAGAAACAAATGATAGGGTTTTGTTCTGTATGAAATACCCTCTGGATATGTGATTATGTTTGAAGAATTAGAAGCACAGTTTCAGTCAATATTGTTTATCACCTATTTTATAAGAAAATCTGGCTAATGCAATATTTTAAAATTATACCAAATTCATAAATTCTATAGTTTAAAAGACCCTAAATATACACTTGAAAATTTTTAAATCTAGTAAAAGTAAATTATAAAACTTACTCTTCAGGAATGAAATTTACCTGGAGGAATAAAGTTAAATTCCAAATGGACCTTTGAATATCCATACACACATATGTACAAACATGCACGTGTACATATGTGAGGTGTCTATTTTTATTTGTATCTTATTTTTTGTCTTTTTAGGGCCACACTTGTGGCATATAGAAGTTCCCAGGCTAGGGGTCAAGCACCTCAGTTTTTGAGGTACAGCTGCCAGCCTGCACCACAGCCACGGCAACACCAGATTCGAGCTGCATCTGTGACCTACAACACGGCCCATGGCAACGCCAGGTCCTTAACCCACTAAGCAATGCCACGGATTGAACCTGTATCCTCATGGATACCAGTCGGATTCTTAACCCTCTGAGTGACAACAGGAGTTCCCAAGGTGTCTATTTTTAAAGGAAAAAAATACATAAATACAGACATACAGCCAATGAGGTTCTGCTAATTACCCTGTCAATAAAATTAGAAATGTGATGAATGTCTCAAAAATTTAATGGTTGGTTACACAAACTCATTAGAAAAAATGATCTCAAATAACAGAATAGCATGTAATTATTAAAAGTCATATTTTTAGAAATATTTAATACTGTGGGATAATGTTCATGATATAAGGAAGCAGGATAATCTATTTTATTAATGGTAAAACCCAAACTGTGTAGATTGAGTGGGTGAGAAAGCCTGAGAAGAAATACATTGAAGCAGAACTGGGGGATGTTTTAGGGATGGGAAGATTAGGGATGATTTTTTTTTTGTCTTTTGTCTTTTCAGGACTGCACCCATGGCATATGGAGGTCCCCAGGTTAAGGGTCCAATCGGAGCTGCAGCTGCCGACCTACACCACTGCCACAGCAACGGGGGATCCGAGCCGCGTCGGCGACCTACACCACAGCTCACGGCAACACCGGATCCTCAACCCACTGAGCAAGGCCAGGGATCAAACCCACAACCTCATGGATCCTAGTTGGATTCGTTAACCACTGCGCCACGACGGGAACTCCAGGGATGATTTTTAGATTCTTCTTTATACTTTTATTTATTCAGTGAACTTTCCTCAATAATCACAGAAGAGCTTTATAACAACAAAATAACTATTTAATTCAGAAAATAAGCATTCATTTGTAATGAAAACACTTTCATGTGCACCTTATCTAAAACAGCACACGGAAGCTCTGCTAATGCTTTAAAAAAAATCCAGCTCTTTCACTGCAAATAACTTTAACCGTTTCAAACACAAATTAAGTCAAGCAAGAAAAAAGGATATCAACGGAGCACAGATAACTCTAGCAAATAAGTCCATGCCACCCACTCTCTATAGCTGGAATGGCATGGATGTCATGTTATCAGCTGCCAGCCAGGAGCTCTCAGTTTAATGAGCCCATGTTGAATGTTTTACCCCATTAGTTAGCCCGTAAGAAAAAGAATTCACCCATAGTCCTCGAAGAGGAAAACAAAAGTGTTTCATGTGTAGATGCGACTTCATAAATCAAACAATTAAACTCAGCGACAAAAATCTCTCCCTCTTGGAGGCCGGGGTGATACACACGCTACTGTATGTGGGATGGGTGCTGGGGTGATACACACGCTACTGTGTGCGGGATGGACGAGTATACACACACTCCTGCAGAGCGAGGGGGTGGTAACACAGACCTCCGCAGCACAGGAGAATCCACTCAGGACTCTGCAGTGAGCTACAGGGGAGAATAACCTGAAAAGGAACGGATATGTGTGTGTTTATAACTGGTTCAAGTCGCTATTCGCCTGCCGCTCACACGATATTGTAAATCAACTCCACTCCGATAAAAGTTAATGTAAAAAACTCTCCCTTGTATTGCTTTTTGTGGGGAAAAAAAAAAAATCACATAATACAAAAGGCCCACAGCCTTTCGCTTCATACAAGTATTCATTTAGTATTTTTCCGTACACAGGCTGAACATATTTCTCCTCTTTCAATTTTTGCGTTATTTCCTTGAGCCTGTGAGAAGCAGACATAGGTTTAAAGATGATGATAGACTTAAACGTATGAAAGAACAAAACATTTTGCTAAATTGCTTCACTGATGTTAACTAACCAGTCAGCCTTTCAGAAGCTCAGCCCATGGGAAAATATTGTTCCGTCAATTTTGCTTTTACATTTATTGACAATCTACCACAGAAGCAGAATATGACCACATACTAAAGGAACTTACCAACATTCACAAAGTTGAATGAAAAAGGTCTGTTCGTATTTTATGGGTATGTTTAGACCAAAAGGGGCAACAGAAATAATTATAAGAATCAGAAGATGTTATCCAGGCATGATTAAAAAAACAAACTTTATCCAAATTAATAATTTTATGGATAATAGTAGGAACATAGGGAACTGGATGCAAATCCAGCCATTACTATTCATTAACAAAGTGGCCATAGGTAAGTTATTTGCTCCAAAGACTATTTGCCTCACTTACAAAACGGCAGTCATAAAGTCATTTCCTGTGGCTGTCATAAAGGTAAAACGTAATCACGTGTTTCAGTCGTATGGTGTGTTGGTGACACTTCCTAGATGCTCAGTACTGACGGGTGTCATGGCTGCTTTCCCTGCAATGACCACGACTCCTCCCGTCCTCAACTCCACCATCACCATTTTCAGGAGAGTCACCACTAATTGTTGTGGAAGGAGCTAAGGCAAAACTACTGTATGACTAAGAGTACGGGGGGCCACCTCTGCTGTTGGGAGATTAATTCTGTGAGGGTAAAGGTCAGCTGCGGCCAAGTGTAACACCAGAGGCAGCCTTAGAAAAGGCGAGACAGCTCAGAGGACCTGTCTGCATGCGGTAAAAGACATGAAAAGATAACAATAAAAAATACCCACACACTGAGGGAGTTCCCATCATGGCTTTGACGAAAAGAATCTACCTAGTGTCGATGAGGATATAGGTTCAATCCCTGGCCTTGCTAAGGGGGTTAAGGACCTGATGTTGCTATGAGCTGTGGTGTGGGTCCCAGACGCGGCTCAGATCTGGTGTTGCCGTGGCTGTGGTGTAGACGGGCGGCTACAGCTCTGATTCAACCCCTAGCCTGGGAACCTCCATAGGTGGCAGGTGTGACCCTAAAAAGACCAAAAACAAACCCTCCCAAAACAAAAACCCCCCCTACACATTTAGCTGGCTTATTGCCCAAGTATCCCGTGAATCTCAATGGCTTTTTAGCTTTAATAGTCCTGAACTTAAAGCCCTTCTGGTGTCAGACCCTTGAGGACAGGGTCCGTCATGCCTGGGCACCGTCCTCGGCAGAGCAGGTCCTTAACACACGGGTACACTGCGAGTCAATTCTGTGAGGGGTACTGTGCAAAAGTGTTGGAGTTTATAAGTCCTTCCCAACGAGGTCAGGTGCTTCTGAGAATCAGGACACAGGAGGGAAGTGAAGCAGCAGCTATAAGCCGCAAAGATGAGCAGGGCACCAAAGGAAAGTCAAGGAAGCAAAGAAAACCTTTGCTGCTTTCCAGTGTTTCGCAGTGGTCTCTCTCTACTTAAAGAAGGGCGGACAAAAACGACAGCCCGTTTAATTATAAAATGCAGTAATTACATTTACTTTATCTATTTTCATCTCAGTCTATTAATCTTTTTTTGTGTTTACTTTTAATTACTGTGGAAAGCCAGTAGGCTAATGAAGGAAATACTTAAGATATGAGCATATACTGATTCTGCGATGACGCTAGAATAAATCAACACAGAACAGAAGGAATTATTAGCCTGTACACAGACGAGTGCCAACCATCGGAATCCAGCCTCCAGAGATACCTGCTTGGTGGCTTAGGAGAAATCTCTGTTGCCTTCACTTGTCTTGTTTGGAGAAGTCATGAAAATAGCAAAGGCCTCCCCTACCCTTAGAAATGACTCCCCACTGGATTTTATGAGAATTTCCCATGAACCCTTCTGGAGGGGCAGAGCAATTTTCTGCACACGGATGAAAACTGTAGATTTAGCATGAAGGGATTCAAAATATACCACTGCAAAGAACACCCATTGTCTGCCTAAAAGTGTCTCCCCAAGGAATTCGACTGTCACAAATCCCTCCCTGGGAAATCCACTAGCAGATAGGACGGACTCTTGGCACCAGAGAGAGACGCAAAGCAGGCAATGAAGAAGAATTGCCTGAATAGACACTGCAGCTAAACTATCCCATTTCCCTTCTCTTCTCCCACTTGGTGTTCCTAGAAGTCACTGGTTTTCCCACAAGAATTCTTCTCGCTGTCCCCTTTTTCCTGTGGTGACGTCCCCAATTCTGACCATCCCCTGAAGTCACGTCTTTCTCGGATCTCTCTCACATGTATGTGAGTACAAATTTGTCTTTAGGCTTGTTGATCTATTTTTGTGGTCAGTGTAATTTGCAGGCTCCAACCACCAAACCAAAGAGTGTGGAAGAAAAGATTTTTCCCTCCCAGCAAGCCATTCAGTCTGACTAGAGGTTTGGGCTTAGACGTCCCTCAATATATGAAGTTATAATGACTGACCATCTGAAAGGCATGTCATATCATGACAATCCTTAAGGCCTGTTGTGAACGCCTTCATCAGCTGTGATTTTAGTATCCTGATTAGAGTATCACAAGTGAAATCAGTCTGTCACAACGCAATATAAAAATAATAGTTTCTGTGATATATTATGCTTTTCTATCTTCAAAAAGTCATGACTAAATATGTAAAAAATCAGTAAAAAATGAAGCATTAAATCGATTCGTTTATGACTGAAGTGAACCATCAGTATATTGAAGCCTGTGCTTTGGGTGACAATGGAATAGACAATGCAGAATAGAACTGGAACAGGTGTCTGTGCTGTTACAATTTGGGGGCCTCATCCATGTTCATTAGAGACTCTGGTGCCTGCACCTGTAAGTTCCTTTCTTCTGAGACTCATTCTGTCATCACAGTAAGTTCGCGGCCACCTGAATGAATCATCCACATGAAGGAATCCGGACTTTCCTGACTCTCCTACTTCGGTCACTCAGAGGCTACAACTTGTACCTCTGCCGAGTCACCCAGGAGACCTTCGGCTCTCAAATGTTCCACTTCACGTCATTTTATTTTTTGGCACAAACCCTCTCCATGTAACTTTGCCTCTCCATGGAACTTGACATTGGGGCCTACCCTCTCCTCGCTCCAGTTCATCTCACTTGCCCTCGTCTCGGTGTCAGAGCGGATTTCTCTGTCTCTTCAATGGCTCTTCTTCCTTTATTCCCTTTTTAAATGTCCAAGGTTCATTCCTAAGGCTTTTCTCACTCTACATCACAGACCCAAATGTGCTCTTAGCCTGCAAAGAGTTGAGCCACATAGTGTTTTCATTTTTTTTTTTTTTTGCTATTTCTTTGGGCCACTTTACTGTTCACAGGATATTTATTTATTTTGTCTTTTTTTTTTTGCTATTTCTTTGGGCCGCTTCCGCGGCATATGGAGATTCCCAGGCTAGGGGTCCAATCGGAGCTGTAGCCACCGGCCTACGCCAGAGCCACAGCAACACGGGATCCGAGCCACGTGTGCAACCTACACCCCAGCTCACAGCAACACCGGATCGTTAACCCACTGAGCAAGGGCAGGGACCGAACCCGCAACCTCATGGTTCCTAGTTGGATTCGTTAACCACTGCGCCACGACGGGAACTCCCACATAGTGTTTTAAACAAAATTAATTATAGTTACTGCCATAAGAGGCCTCACAGCATCCACGGAGTGATGCTATGGCAGAGATGCTTAAACGGGTCTTATCTTCGGTGAAAAACTTAGAAACATGCTCAGATAGTTTTGCCACCATTCCTTGAACCTGCCGGGCAGACATCTCATGACTGGTGGCATTTTCTTTCTATACAGGAGGAGGTGGTATCTCCACCAGCGTATCTCTTTGGGAAGCTTTAGTGAACCTAGGAAATTTACATGACCACAGGTGAAAATGTTCACGGTTCCTTCCTTCCTTCTTTTCTGTTTTCCCTTTTTTTGGGCCACCCTGTGGCCTCAACGGCAGCAATGCTGGATCCCTGACTCACTGCGCCAAGCCAGGGATCAAACCTGTGTCCCGGTGCTCCAGAGACGCCGACAATCCCTTGGCACCACAACAACCTCCGTGGTTTCTTGCTGTATGTAAGATTCTCTCTGATTTCCTAGACGATCTGACTTTGAAGCAAATGCACACCTTTATCTATTGACCTCACAGATCTGCTGAGACAGTTACCAATATTTAAAAACTGGGAGAAGCTAAGTCGGCATAGCCCGGGTTAGATCAGTGGTCCCGTCAAAACTGGGAATGTTCTCAAAAAAGTCAAGACTCTGGACTGCACTTAAAAAATCAGCTGGTTTGGCAATCCTCAGCCCTCCTTTCCGCATGTGTGCATTTCCACAGGCAGAAAGCTCGAGAGCTGAGGGCAGAGATGCCTGATTGGACCGGCATCCGTGGTTTTATACCGGCCCCTTCTCCTTTGCCCGTTTCATACGACATTCCTGATCCCTGGAGGATCTGAGCTTATGAGGGGCATCCTACACATACTCGCTACTTTAACCAAGCATCTACAGAGTGACGGACTCCTCTGTCTCCAAGGATACAGCTGCCGGGCGTTACACAGTGCTCTGGACTGAATCGTGTCCCTCCCGTCACCCTCCACCACCAAACGCATATGTGGAAGCCCTTACTATCCCATATAACTACACTGGAAATGGGACCTTGACAGAGGTAAACTTAAGGCAAAATGAGGTCATGAAGGGGGGGCTGTTCTACTACAAGTGGTATCCTTATAAGAAGAGGAGCAGACACTGAACACCTCTCTCTTTCATCACAGGAGAGCACGAGAAAAGGCCCCATGGGGACCCAGGGAGAAGATGGCTGCCCACAAGCCAGGCAAATGCTCTCATAAGAAAATGAACTTTCCAGCACCATAATGGGTTTGTAGCCTCCAGAAGTGTGAGTAAACAGATTCTGTGGTCTAAGCCATCCCGTCTGTGTCACCTTGTTACGGCACTCTGAGCAGAGGGACCGAGCCCAAGTTCCCCTTGAGGGATGCCCGCTTCTCTTCGGCTCAGGGCTCACCTGCTTTCTCTTGGACGTGCACAGTCCTTCCCTTAGCAAGTCTATCTGTGCTGGGGTCATTCTCTTCAATAGTTGCTAGCACGAGTTCTTTTTAACATACCATGATTACAGCATGTGTTCTTGCTTTAAAATAAAATTTAAAAACTCATTAAAATAGGTAAGATATCTCCTACAGGTCCCAATATCCTAGCACAGCCATCCAGACCCATTATCTCTTGTCCACCCCTGCCACATCCCCAGGACACCAGCACAATCACATTACCACTGGCTCTGACGAGGACTCCCTACTCGACAAAACTTGAGACAGAGTCCTCTGAGGTTGCTTCCCAGCTTGGCCTTGACCTTGGCCTCTTGCTGGGCCTGTAGAGCCCAGTCTTATTACAAGTCCTCTAGGTCATTTCAGAAAGAATTCTCCACCCTAGATAGCTGGTCACCTTCACGATTTGCTCAGGCTTCTCAACCTCCACCTTCTGTGCCTGATCATAGCCTGGCCCACACTTCAGCAAGAATCCTGTGGAGTGGGTTTAGCAAGGATCCCCCACCGTCAAATCTCCCTTCAGAAATTTCCCTTTCCTAACCCCCCTCATTCTGCCTGTTGACTATAACCCCCTCTGGTTCTTCCTGTTTTCAGAATTAAGCCCAGTTCTCTACCGAAGTCAATTGCTCCCTACTGCCTTAGTTCCTAAAGGAATCTATTTTTTCTGCTTTAACTGCTGTCGGCCTCTGGGTTTCTTTAACAGCTCTTCAAACCAGAATCCTCTCTGCCTCTATATGCTCACTCCCCTGTTCTTCTCATTCCTCTCAGGCTGTATGTCAAAGAGTCTTCTGTTTTATTTACGGCTCCATTTAACTCACACTGCTTTTGGAAGCGTTTTCTTGTACTCCCCCAGGTTGAAAGAACTATTTTCCTTTGATGTTTCTAAGGCACTTTGTATACACATCTGTTATAACTCGGTCAATTTTATTATCATGTTATTTTTTTGTTCACATTATTCTCTCTGACCATTGAACTCAGGCCCTTTGCACCGTTATTATTTTGTTTCACTTTTACCCTAGGTGCTACTATGATGCGAGGCACTTAGGAGTAATTACATACTTACTGAATTAATACTTGCTAATGCTAGTCCAGAAGCCAGGGTAAGGACAGTGATAGGAATTAATAAAAGCCAAAACAACAATCATCTCCCACTCTTGCCCTCAAATGACCTTTTAAAAATAGCTCAGTGAAACTAAGTGTATGTAAATTAGGACTGACCTCATTTTAACCAAAGCCAAATGGATAAAGCCCACATATGTTAACTGTCCATTATGAACTTATTTATGAAGGTCCCAGAGAGCCTCCAACATCTATAAGGATTAGTTCCATTCTGTAATCTTTCCCTAGTCAAGTTAATAAGGAAATGGGGTTGGTGTTGGATTGATATTGAAAGCAAAGGAACTGCAATATCTTTAGTAAAAAAAAAAATGCTTAAAACACGAAATGGTTGGCTGCCTGCCTGAAGCCCTTTCTTTCCTTTGGGGCCATTTCAATCTGCTGCGAAGAGGAATTCAGCTCTTCTCTTTCACCCATCACGTTTTCTCCCAAAGGTGGTCAAAGGGGAGCCCACAACCTTCACTATAGCAACACAAACAATCAAATCCATTTGTCCTCTTCATACATGCTGATTAAAAAGCTATTCTAGGAGTCCCTACTCTGGGGCAATGCCATTGGTGGCATCTCTGAAATGCTGGGACGCAGGTTCAATTTCTGGCCCCGCACAGTGGGTTAAAGGATCCTGCACTGCCACAGCTGCAGCACAGATGGCAGTTGTGGCTGGGATCTGATCTCTGGTCTGGGAACCCCATAGGCTAGGAGGCGGCAAGAAGAAGAAAAGAACTACTCTAGGTAAGGGTATATCCTCTACGGACATATTGGAGTTCTGCAAATAGGCAATCCCTTCCTGCTCAAGCAAGTAAAAATCCTGAGTGAAGAAGGGGCAAAATTTGTCAGAAACATATCTTACCACACGTTATTGCACAGAGACAATGACTTACACGGCAGTAACTCTGATACAATTTGACAAAACAATTCCCCGCGAAATCATCCTAATATACAAAACATACACACATGCATGCACACGCAAACCATTAGGCAACTTGAAATATGAAAGAAATTAGCCTACAGCAAGGGTTGTATGCTTTCAAGAACCCCCTCAAGAAAAGCATCAAGCTTCTTTTACCTGATGATTAGAATTATGTTTTCATCTTTCTATCATTAGCTCCCAGGCAGATCTGAAGGCATCTGAATTGAAAGGAATTTATCCACCAGGGATCATTTCAAACAAAAACCACATGTCTATGTGTATAATTTTGCTTTTACAGATATTAAAATTTGCTACTACAGAGCCTGAAATTTAACAGATAGTCTCACCAGGAATGCAATATCTTTCAGCATGCAGAGCTACAAGAGTCTTGTGAGCAAAACCACCTTGGTGTTTAAAACGTCCCAAAAGAGTTATATCAAAATAAAAAGCCCTTTGGTTTATACTGTAAGACTCCTAGGAGCTCACTTGTAAAAGCGCTCTATGCACGCCTCACCATCAAATATGCAGATGGCATTACCTGTCTGCATCCACTGTCACGTCATGGACCCCTCTCTGGATGACATCCCTGGAAGTCGCCGTGTCTGGTGCTCGGTTTAGGCTTCTCGTATACAGGTTGAGCCCTCCGTCTGTCATGTACCTGAAAATAAATGCCTAATTAATCAACGGAAAATTAAACGACCTCATCTGTATAATGTAACAATAAGCTGTGTTCACAATTTTTAATAATTATGCAAATATGCTCTATTATCGCTTTTTTCTTTGTAAACATTTTACTCACCAGGAAGTATTAGAATACCTTTTCAAGTTTATTAGAAAATTAATCTTCCTTACTGAAACAAGCAACGGACCTATTATAAAGCCTTCCTTTTTCTCTCTTTTGTTATCAATATTTTGAATCGACTTATAATGTACCCTTAGCAAAATAAGAGCAAAGTCATTTCATTCAGTATATACCATTTGTGAAGCATTAAAGGTCACAGAAGTTATCTTAAAATTAGATTAACTTTATACCACAACTGGCCACTATCATGAAGCAATAACTGAAAATGTGTTCAGTGTTTGAGATGTTGCCAGGAATTGTTCTAGACAGTTTATATGTAATAATATTATCCCCACCTTAGTGATAAAGAAAACAAGTAAGCATGAAAAAGTTAAGGACTTATAGAAGGCCGGTGAACCACAGCAGAGCTGAGAACACATCTAGAAAGTCAGCTCCAGAAACCATGGTTTTAACCCGCATGCAGGGATGTCTGGACTGAAGGGACACACTGTCCGTCCCGCTTCCACCTTCGAGCACCACCTTCTTGCCATCGCAGGGTCTCCACCATGACTCAGGCTGGAAGACTCTCACAGCCACACGTTACTGTTAGAAAATCCTTCCTCCTTGACGTTGGGGGATTAGAACAGGTGTTAATCTCCTACCGCATGTGGGGCCAATCAACGGTTTCCTTCTGGAGAGCCGGGATTAAGAGACAGCAGATAGAGCCATTTGCAGCAACGGGGATGCGACTAGAGTCTCATATTAAGTGAAGTCAGAAAAAGAAAGACAAATACCACAGGATATCACTTACATGTGGACTCCAAAATATTACGTAAATGAACCTGTCTGCAGAATAGAAACAGACTCACAGACAGGGAGGACAGATTTGTGGTTGCCAAGGGGAGGTGAAGGTGGGATGGACTGGGAGTCTGGGGTTAGCAGAGGCAACCTATTGCATTCAGAATGGGTAAGAAATGAAGTCCTACTATTCAGCACAGGGAACTAGAGCCAATCTCTTGGGAAAGAACATGACAGAAGATAGTATGAGAACAAGAGTGTGTATATAGGTACGACTGGTCATTTTTCTATACAGCAGGAATTGGCACAACACTGTAAATCACCTCATCAGTCTTTCCGTGTGGAAGGAGGTGATGATCGGGGATACCCAGGAGTTGTGGGTATCCCCAGATGCAAAGGGCCACAGAGAAAGCTGATCAGCCAAGCAGAAGTGTTGCGAGACATGTTTTTATAATATTTTCCTAGCCTCTCTGCTGAAAACTCCATCTTGTCCTCCCTTACTTTGTCCCGTCTTCCTGCCTGAGAAACAGTCCCTGATGGTGAATGACTTAAGAACAAGGACCTAAAGGCACGCCTTTTGCTGAAGCACAGTGAGGATTCTCTGAAATGCTGTGCATAGATAACTAACTCAAATGCTAATGATTCTTAAATGCCTAAAGTTTAGAGTAAAAGTTTAACCATCTACCAGCTAAGTGACTTTTAAAATAATAATAATAATAAAAAAAAAACCCTATATCCTGCACTACAACCCCCTTTCCGCTTGACTTCATCCTCGAGAGCACAATAGAAGCAGAGTGGATTCTGGAGGCAGGGTTCTTGGTCCCTGAGACCTTGAGTCCCCCGGTTCCCACCTTTACTTCAGATAAATGTCTCTGTGTCTTGTTTTATGTTAACTTTTCTTCCTTAAGTTCCACAGCCCCCGTTCTCCAGCCCCATCCTGCTGAGCTGGTCTCGGCACAGAAAGAATGACTGGGGCCAGGAAAATAAGCAGACAGACACTTGGCCGTGAGGTTTCAGCTTCACAACTTGTCCTCGGGTTCTAGGAGATACCCTTGCTTCTTTACAATCAGCTTCTTTATTAATCCATTTGCTTAAATGAATTTGAGTTGATTTCACTATTTGGAATAAAAATTTTAATCATTATCATTCTGAAGATTAACCAAACAGTTAAAACTAGGAGTATGAAACTAATTGCTTACATGATTAGTAAATTCTGTCCTTATCAGCTGAAGGACCTTGAACAAATTTCTTAAACTCTGCCTGAAAATGGGAAAAATAAAATTTACAGAAGATAGATTTTATGATAATTAAAGGAGAAATACACACAACTTTTAATCTGAGAAGCCTGTAAATAGTAGTGACTTGTTATTTGCAAAGTCTCTCCCACATATGTTTTACAGGAAATATATTGGAGTTCCCTTAGTGGCTCAGTGGTTAACAAATCTGACTCAGAACCATGAGGATGAGGGTTTGATCTCTGGCCCCGCTCAGTGGGTCGAGGATCCGGCATTGCCGTGAAGTGTGGTGTAGGTCGCAGCTGTGGCTGGGATCCCGCCCGCATTGCCGTGGCTGTGGTGTAGACTGGTGGCTGTAGCTCCAGTTCGACCCCTCTGCTGCGAACTTTCAAAAAAAAAAAAAAAAGTTTTCAAGGCATTTAGCTTTGTCTTAGAGCTTCCTTCTCTGTAAACACTGAATAACTGAAGATTCTGTTTCTAATAGAAGTGGTGTTCCCTCGTCTTGTTTTCATGTGTTGCCATGAATAGACTACATACAAAACACTTGGCGAAACACTTTTGAAGATACTCTGACAGGCCAATGAGATGCAAAAAGGGATACATCGTTATACCTTCTCTTTGGGTTAAAACTGGATTAAGCACGTTGAAAGGTTTGTTTTTTTTAAGGAGTATCTTACTGATCTGGAGAAAACATTTATACCACCTTCAAACTTTTTTTTTTTTGGTATCTTCGCACTTTTAAAACAACTTTCAAAAGGAGATGTATGAGAAAAGTATTTCTCACTAAATGCTTTTACTTTATCAGGAATTCCATATGTTTCACTTTAAGAGGAAAAGAATACAAACAGTTCAGATGGGTGGAGAACTGGGTGGAAAAGAAGAAATTGGAAGTGAGAATAAACACTGACACACTGACAGCACCAATGTGGCTGCTGACAAACTAAGAAGCATGAAAGTTATCCTTCCTCTTAGAGTTTGCATTCAGTATCGCTGTGCGAGTACAGGAAGTCCATGCTCACAATCGAGACCTACTCGCCAAAAGAGGCAAGTCCTGTCCGGCACTCCCTGCTCCAAAGAGGATGCCTGTCGGCGTTGAGGGCAGGTGGAAACCACAGCCCCTTTTCACTCTCTTTAACTTGGGTAGGATTAAAGTCTCTAGTTAATCCAGAAAGTTAACCATGCAGGGTACCTTATAAGGACAATACAGTATATATGCGTTATTGTTTTGTGTATAAAATTCATACACTTCTTTTTTTTTTTTTTGTCTTTTTGTCTTTTCTAGGGCAGCAACCCCGGTATGTGGAGCTTCCCAGGCTAGGGCTCGAATCTAAGCTGTAGCCGCCAGCCTATGGCACAGCCACAGCCATGAAGGGTACTCCCCGAAAACTATTTTCAAAAGAAAACAATACTTTAAAATTTTTAATGAATTAAGAAAAACATTTTTTTCAGGAAGCATGCCAAAGGATATTCACTGTCCTTTGGCTCTTGAATTTTCCAGGTAACATCAAGTAAGTTTATAGCAGGTATTACTCCAACCAAAAAGTCCTCAGTGTCTAATTCCTCTGTCCACAGACACTGTCACATCTGAATGTCGGCGGGACCTCGCATGGCCCTCACGACCCTCAGCTATCACGGGGTGGAGCCTGCTCAGCTTTGTGAATCTGCATTACTACGTTCTAATTATGTCTAACTATGTCTATTTTTATAACAGAACCGTGAGTTGGTTATTTGAAAAATGACATACAGGCACCACGCCAGTAAAGCAAATTTTTGATTTAAGTGTTTTTTTCTTGAAAAGTCTTCCTTCTTCTCAGTTGTTCCGAAGGATTTAAAAAAATCTAAAAGATGGCGAATTTCATGGTTCCTCTAGAAAAATTCTGCTACAACTTAGGCGCTATAAATGTTAGGCGATCACTTTGAAAGAAAAATGTGCAATTAAACCAAACGATTTTTTAACAATGTTATATTTAGATTCTAAACCGTTAACTAAAATGAATTTAAGTAACAGTCGCGAGGAAGACTGGTACAAACAAAAAGCTGCAAAGGAGGCTTGTTCAGGTTACTGACAAAAAAGAAAATTTCTCAGCTTACGACAGTCAGGTAATTTTAGCCGCATGCAAGTTCTTTAAGCTGTAAGATGAGTCACATTTAAAAACTCTAATAGTCTCATAAAGAATGTCTAATTTTTCCTCCCTCCCATTGTTATCCCTCTTTCTCCTTCTGGATAGAGAACTCCTGCATAGTTGGCCATATTTTCTTGGGGTGTGTGTGTT
This sequence comes from Phacochoerus africanus, assembly GCF_016906955.1. Classification (NCBI taxonomy): domain Eukaryota; kingdom Metazoa; phylum Chordata; class Mammalia; order Artiodactyla; family Suidae; genus Phacochoerus; species Phacochoerus africanus. The sequence continues at coordinate 106,886,521 of NC_062550.1, forward strand.
CCGAATTAATATTTCCAGGCCACACTGCTCCATCCTGCTCTAGAACGAGGTGTGAAACTGCTTCCTGTGCACCGACATGTGGATTTCCCATAAGCACCTCAAATACAGCATTAATTTACCCCTAAAGCGCATGCTCCTTTATATATGCTAATATAATCACAGGGAAACATGCCATCCCCCCAGCCAACCATCTAGATACACGACTTTCCTCTTGTCACTCACTACCGTCAATTGCCACAGGATGGAGCCTGTTCAGATTTGTGAATCTGAATTACTATGTTCTAATTATGTCTGGAATTCACTGAAATAGAAATTACAAACATCTTATTTTTGTATGTTGCTCAATCCCATTTTCTCAAATAAACATGTACAACTCTAGGAGTTCCCACTGTGGCACAGTAGGTTAAGGTTCCTGCATTGTCTCTGTGGTCACTGTTGAGGCGTGGGTTTGATACCTGGCCTGGGGACTTCCATATGCTGAGTGTGCAGCCAAAAAAAGACAGACAACTTAAAACTCCTTGTTTCTTTTAAAAAAGCATGAAAGTACATGTTAAATAATGATTCAAAACTAACATCCATTTTCACATACCCATTTTCATCTACCTGGTTTCAGATAAACAACATTAACACTTTCTTGCATGTCCACACAGGCTCTTCTTATGCCCACATACACAAGCTTCCCTTCCAGAGATATCTACTGTCCTGGATTTTATGTTCAGCATTCTTTTACATTTCTTTACGGTTCTACCACATGGGCATGTGTTCCTAAAAATACACGGTGTAGCATCTCATGAATGTGAACTTTATATAAATTGAATCACATTATCCATATTCTTTTGAGGCTTATTTCCTTCACCCAACGTTAAGTTTTACCTTGCTGTGCACTGCCGTGTTGTGCACGTTCGAGTTGTGTATTAGCTGCATCTCACAAACGCACTGCAGGTTATCATCCCTTGGACTATTAACAGACACTTGAGATGTTTAGCTATTTTGCTGTTACAGACAACTCTGCCACGAATACACACACACACACACACACACACACACACACACGCACACGTGTCTCCTCGGGCCCCCAGGCAAGAGCTTATCCAAGGTCATATGTAGGAAGAGAGTCAACGGGTCATGAGAGATACACACTCAAACCTTACTAGTCAACTGCCAAAGAGCTTTTCAAAAAATAGTTTTAGAAGAAACTCCTATTCGTCTGTGAATAAAACTTCTCGTGTTGGTTTTAATGTACCAGTTCCATATTACCGAGCAGGATGGTCATACTTTTACTCTGTCTGAGGACATTTACATCTTGCCTGTGAAATGTCTGTTTATGCCTTTTGGGCATTTTTCTATTGGACTCTATGTTTTGTTTTGTTTTTTCTTTCCTCATTGATACTAATCCTTTATTAGCTATTTGTGTTGCATGTGTTCGTGGCGTACATGGGTTTTCTCATGAAACTCTTCCCCTTGCTTATTCTTCTGAGACATTAACTCCTCTGAGTACAAAGAAACTTGACCTAGATACTTTCCTCATTTCATACAGTAACCGCTTTCGGTATTTTTGTGTAGTGTTTTAAAACGTGGCAGCAATCAATTTTTTGAGATTTAGGGACTCTGTTTCCACCTCCCACTTTCATCTGGACCTTCTTTGTCTTCACTTTTATGGCCACGTCCTGCTCAGTTTGCTTCTGTCCCCAGAGGTGTTCCCCAGTGTGGGGTTCTTTTCGGGAAAGCAGCTCTGGCGGGATGGTGTAACGAATGGATGGGAACTATCCCTTCAGATGTGACCTCCTGCCTTTACTCTCCCAGGCTGGCCAAGTGGTCAAAACCCTACGAGCTTTAGCTGCTGTCTTCAAATGAGCCCTGTGTGTTTTCCAGTCAGTTTCTCTTGGCTATTTGGGGTTGTTCTGCTCTCGGGATATAGAAGCCCCACTACTGCCTTCTGTTTCTTCGTCCATTGATGCTATTATCATGCTGGTCCTTTGGCTTTTCACAGTTTGCTCATAATTGCTTTTTACTTGGGGTTCGAGATAATACCTTACCATCATCTTTTTGTATGTAAGCAGTGATCCTGTTTTTTTGGCTTTTCTATCAAGTTGCTTTTTATGTTTTTTGTGGGGATCTGGAAAGATTCAAAACCTAGTCTTGTAGTGTGTCTTCCTAGAATTCTTACATTCTATACTTCATATCAGAAACTATTTGTTACAATTAGCTATTTTTTATGACATGAACATATAGGGCACATGACTGATTGTTGTGTAGCTCTGCTACGTTTGTTTGTAAGAAAAGCAACTCTAGGAAAGAAATGTGTAGAAGTAGACACGTAGACAACTTCACGGGGTCACTAGGTCAAGATAGTTAAGACTTTCAAGTTCAAGTCCAGCAGTACATGCATCTAGAAATCTTGAATTCTGGGAGGTCCCACCATGGCTCAGTGGAAACGAATCTCATTAGCCTCCAAGAGGAGGCGGGTTCAATCCGTGGCCTCACTCAGTGGGTTAAGGACCCAGCATTGCCATGAGCTGTGGTGTAGGTCACAGATCCGGCTCGGATCTACCATTGCTGTGGCTGTGGGGTAGGTAGCAGCTACAGCTCCAATTCCACCCCTAGCCTGGGAATCTCTTTATGCTGCAGGTGTGGCCCTAAAAAAAAAAAAGAAAGAAAAAAAAAAAGAAAATTTTGAATTCTCAGAATACCAATTACTTAGTTTTCTGAGTTCTACCTAAGTTGCTAAAGTTACTTAATCTATTTACGCCTCAGTTAGTTCACCTGTAAATACAGATGGTAGTGATATGCTCGCCTCTTACAGCTGTGATGAGAGCCACATGGATTTGTGTCACAACGCATGGAGCACTACCGAGCCCGTGACAAGTGCTGAAGTGTCTCGATGGGCAATACCAGCTATTTTTCCATTAGAATTTCTACACTCCGCACAACTAACTCACGTATCCTGAGTATGAAATGACAGAAGCATCGTAATTAGGAATCTGTGGTTTACCATGTAAATCCTTGTAACCCAAGTCAGGTAACCCCGCCCTTTCCAACGTCACACTTGCTTCAAGGCATCTCAAAGTTTACTAGGGGAGAATTGAGGGAGGGTCAGGGAGAAGCAGGGTTAAAGCCTCCACCTCCTCCCTTTTAAAAAATGTCGCGCCCCAGAATTAAATGACTTCGGTGTGGGTCATGGGACATAGAGTAGACTTTTAGGTTATATTCTTGGCTCAACCATTTATCATAGTGACACCTGCAGATAACTTCAATTTCCTCCCAATTAAAATATGTAACTTTTCGGCCAATTGGCTAGGGCTGTTCCTTTTTTTGCTTCATAACTTTCAAAGAGATTCATTATATGTAAAAGGCCTTCTTCTGACTAATTTCTAATTACCGGCAAATTTACATCCCCGAGAGTTTAATGTAATTTTCAGAAGAGAAGAAAGAGATAAGCTTGTGCATGCTTCGAGAAACTTCAAATTCTCAGAAGGCCGATTACCTATTTTTCTGAGTTCTACCTGAAGCACATGAAACAAACAAAAAAAAGAAACTCCATTCCCATTTACTTCAGGACATTCCTGTAACTACGTAAGAAAAAAAAAGTCCTAATTAAACATCTTCGTTTCTTGCTGTGTCTTGTGAGCCTTTTTGTCCCTTTCATCACTAAAACATTCTTTTAAAAAACTGGGAAGAGAGTGTTAACTTTGTGATTCAATATTTTCATGAACCATAACAGAGGCATTTCTACGCCCTTTTTTTCCTTAAAGAAAACACCCAAATTAAAATTCCAGGCGTTCCCTGGTGGTCAGGATTTGGCACTTGCACTGCTGCAGCCCAGGTGAAATCCCTGGTCTGGGAACTGGGATCCCACATCAGCCCCCGCATGCTGTGATCAAAACAAATACAAAAAAAAATAAACAAAATACAAAGAAAATGCCCCTGGATGTCTTTCCTGTCTTTTAAATCTAGGCTGATACATCGGGCTATGTCCTACTGCTGTTGACAACGGCACACCATGTACCGTGTACACAGGTGAGCAACGACAAAGTACTGCACCCCCTGGGTGTCCTCATCCCCCGTGAGCTGAGAACCACGACACTGCCTGATGACCACGTCAAGTCATCCTCCAGACGGGAAGTGACTCTGAGTCCTTCTCTGATTTCACTGTCCTGTACTCGGCCATCAGAAAGACACGAGGTAGAAAGCCAGGCAGGTAAACCTCACCAGAGGAAGCGTGCATACGCGATTTGTGTTATTTTTTCTTCATTTATTTTTCGTCATCTTCTACATTAGACACTGAATGACTCTGCTGGTCAACACAAACCATGGAGACACTACTGCAGCCTTACACGGACGCGGGCATGGGACCATCCAAGACTGAGAGGGAATAAAGCTGGAGAACGGAAGTCTGAATCAGGTTCCCATGGAGGCAGCAGACAAGGAGGAAGGACAAAGCGTCTGATGATCATTTGAAACTTCTCATTAGTGAGTTTGGCAGAGACCACCTAGTTCTCACCAAACCAGTTCCTCTTCCTACCGGGCACACAGCTGAACAGGCGGTCCCAGCCTCGCTGACCCTCCGATGGGGCCGTGCAGCTGCTCCGGGGAAGGAAATGTGGGTAGAAGTCACACGGCCCACGTCCAGTCTGGGACATATCTCTTGCCATCTGCCTGTTGAAATCCAGGCCCAGGTTACACCGGCCATGTGGATGGATAAGAGCCCGGTTACCTACCATCTATCCTAGTCTCTGGAAAACTCTGCGGCACACGTTTCCCAACGGAGGGTCGAAAGCACTAGGGAGGGTTTTAAGAGAAGGAGCCGCTAATTTCTTTGTTTTAAGTCACTGAGATTTTGAGATTTCTCTGTTATAGTAATTAGTTAACTAATACAGCAGAGTCTGGATAACAAAAAATGCTCCTGAGTACAGTTATGTTGGTTAAAATATATTATTATATCTATATAATAAATATATTATTATAAGCAGAACTCAGTTTTTTTAACTGCCTCTATAAAGACTACCTAATATACATGAGTGCAGCTTCCCTGTCTGCTTATAAAATCTGGTATTTCTTGGAAATCTCATCAAACTAAGAAGTAAAAGTTTTTTATAGAAGAGGTTTAAGGTACCCCTTACATTAGAATTATTGTAGATGATAGTATTAAGAAGCAACTCTAAACTCCAATAGAATAAGGATATTCACAAAGCTGAAGTCCGTATTAATAAAATAAATAAATCAGCTACCAAAAAAAATACTATCTAAGAATACATACACACACAACTTACATACATATGTATACTTATTACCTAGTTTATCGATTACGTACAGATATTACTATTTATTTATTGAATAATGTTTTGTACACAAATACAAAAACCTTAACGTGTGAGTAATACGTGGTCCTGTGTCTGTATTGTTTACTTCTGAACACACAGTGCTTAGAATATTGTTTGACACATAGGAAGAACTCAATGAATATTTCTTTTTTTTTTTTTGTCTTTTGTCTTTTTAGGGCCACCTGTGAAATATGGAGGTTCCCAGGAGAGGCGTGGAATCAGAGCTGTAGCTGCCGGCCTACACCACAGCCACAGCAATGCCAGATCCGAGCCGTGTCTGCTACCTACACCACAGCTCACAGCCACACCGGATCCTTAACCCACTGAGCGAGGCCAGGGATCGAACCCACAGCCTCATGGTTCCCAGTCGGATTTGTTTCCGCTGAGCCACGACAGGAACTCCAGTATTTCTGAACACATAACATACATAATATATAGCTCAGCCCATGATCCCTCTTTCTCCCTCTTCTTTTCCCAGGATTCGTCACACCTCCCACAATTTCCACTGTCTCCTCCATAAGGTCATATCCTATGATTATTAGGTTATAACCATCAGGTTAATAATTATTAATGATAATGCATGTAAATTATGATAATACATTTACGGAACACATCTTGTGACAAGCTCCGTGCTAAGTGCAATTTTGTGAGTTATTTCCTCCATCTCTAAAAATTTCATGAAGATTCTGCACTTTTATTACAGAAAGGACTCTAGATAAATTAGGCTCTCAAAGAGTTCACTGACAGCAAGTTGTAGAGACTTAATTTAGACACTCTGACTCCAGTGGCAACTCAACTACCTCCTACCCTAATTAATGATAGCTTGTCTCCCTAATTCTAGATCTTCAGAAACCCAAGAGATGGTGGCCACCGGAACAAAGTGGTGGGTACGCGGGAATCAAAGCAGAGGTGCAAGTCTGATCAAAAGCTCTTTTGTACTTTTAAGGTCTTGTCACCATTCAACAAGCTTTTCATGGATGAAGTCAGGAAAGGTTACTTATATAGAAGAATAACTTCTGATACCAGCCCTCTAAGATGCACAAGGACAAAGGATAGCTCAAAACCCAGACTCACAAGAAAAAGTATGAATTGGGAATCTTCTCCTCACATTACAGAGCCTGGGTTTTGAAGTCAGATATAGCTAAGTTTTAGTGCATGTCCAGCTTTTGGGGATCCGTTTCCTTACCTGTAAAACAGGTATAAAAATACTTCATGAGGGTTGGTGGAGGTGGCAGGTGGTTAAATGAATTATTGTCCTTAAAACCCCCGACAAGAGTGAGACGGGGAATAACAAGTTTTAAAGGGGAAACTACCAGTATGAGCAGAATTAGTGTTAATAGACTCTTTTACTTCCTCCACTGGGGTTCCTCCTCGGATTGAATTAAATATTCCAAATTGCCAAAATACTTGCAAGAGTTTTATAATCACAACATTTTTTTGGAATATACTAGGAAACAGAAAGAAAACAGAAGCTACCATTTAAAAAAACCTAATGCCATCAAAAGGAAATACGTAGATTGAAACTTTCACATCTAAAACGGTTTTCTCTCAAGTTACACTGGAGGTGCATAATTAAGACTGCTCTAAAATATGTGTATCTCAAGGCCGTTACAGGCAGCTTTGACAAGCCAAAAAAAAAAAAAAAACCACCCAAGCAGCTCAGCAAAACTCCTGTCTCCTTCCCACGTCCTTCACTACAAAATCTGTTATTTGAGAAGCATGTGAAAACTACTCTGAAAAGCACAGGGCACATGTGTTTTGTTTTTTTCTGAACTAACAATAGAAAACTTTAATGGATGATGATGAAAAGATTCTATAGAAATTTTGGAGATTTTGCTTCTCATGAATGAGCAGAAGAGAGGGCTGAAATAACCCTGCCCCAATGACCTTAGTTTTCTAACGACTTCCTCAACGAAGCTGTACACCTGCGTTACAGCGAATGCATCTGGGGAGACCGCCTCTCGACGGGGCCCGGCCGCTTACCCGCTGTTGAGGTCATCGGTCCTGAGACTTTTCCCGAGGATATCGCCATCGCTCATGTAGCCACCCACATCAACCTCGGAGGACACGTCCAGGTCGCTGCCCGCCTTCTCACTCGTGTCCACCTGTGCCATGTTGCCCAGCCGAGAAACGGCGGCTCGACGGAGAGGCGTGGTGTACATGAACCTGGACGGGTCCGTGTGGATGAACCGAGCGGTCCCGCTGCGCGGGTAGCCAGCGCCCAGGGACGGGGCATCGCCCGCCTGGAGCCGAGGGCACGCCTGGCCCAGCCTCCAGGTCACGGGGCTGGGTCGCCCTGCCAAGGTGGCGATGGTCCTTCCGTTCACCTCCGTCGTCACCGTGCTGTCGAACGTTGTCTCCAGGGTGCTGTCAAAGGAAATCGAGAGGTCACTGCACCCTGGCGCGCGCGGGCCAGGGACCCGGACGCGTCCAGACAGGAAAGCCGGCAGCGGGGGGGCGTCTCTCCAAAGTACCTCCGCGTCCCCGACAGTCACATCGCGCAGTCGTGACTTCAATATAATTGAAGATCTGCCGAGATCAAAATGCAGGAAGGCGCCCGCGGCAGGTTCTGTTTAATTTTGTTTTGGGGGGGTTTGTTTTTGTTTTCTTGCTTTTGCTTTTCTAAGAGAGGCCATCATGACATTTTAGATAAAGCAATACTGTCTCACGTTCTCAAGCAAACCTTAATTTAACCCACTGTGGTCTTCCCAGAACTATTCCTGAAGTTGAGTACAATGATCTTTGAAAGACTTTCTACGACCCCCCCCCCCCCCGGATGCATTTTAACCACTTCTGGATCGTTATTTAAGGCAGACATGAAAATCGGCTGGGCAGGGATGGCCCTCCTTTCAGCAGCTAACTCGTTTTGAAAGGGACATTATATTGAAGAAGGGGCGGGAAGGAGCAAAGAAATATCACTGGGTCTGTTCCGAGAAGTGAGGAGTTGATTGTCACATAAAGTCTAAGGGAGAAAATAGTAAGGGAAAACTAAAATTCTTTCTTGATTGTTGTAGGAAGTTACGTGCTCGATTATAATTGTTTTTTCTTTATGGGCCCCCAATAGGCAGAAGGGAGGAAAACCTGTGGCTTATCTGGGTCCCCCGAAGACTGGACATGGTCTCTTCCAAGTTCTGTCTCAAATCTGCGATGTTCTTAACTGTTCTCATCCTTCTTGTTTCGGGGTCTTCACCTGTAGAAGAGAAACACAATAATAAGTTTGTTATTCATGCCGTTTACTGTCCTGAGAATAGCTGTATACGTATAAAAGTAATGCAAGTTCCTTTTTTTAAAAGTAAAATAACTGGCAGAAAATTCTAAATGACTATTATCCTCTGAAATTAAAATCCTTTTTTTTTCTACAAATACATGAGAATACAAATAAACGTAACATTGCAAGTAATGACTTGAAGTGACGATAATATAATAATACTTTGGAGGACTAGGTCCTTAATCACTGCAACATGAGGGAGTCGTGCGGAAATACACTGTGCAGCACTCCACGCTCCTGAGCTTCATTTAAAAACCTGAAATTACTTGGATCCCATTTCCATAATCACCTGTTTCAAAGTGTACTCAGAAGAGCGGAGATAACTCATGTAGCAAGAACACATTTGAACTTTGGGGAATAAGACAAAGGGCTTTTCTCGTAGAAGTGGTATCTTTTTAAGTTTTTTATTTTATTAGACTCATGAACCAAGATTCAGAAGGTTGGATGCCTTTTTAAAATTGATTTCTCCACTTTCTGCAGGGAACCAAAACATCCACCTGTGACCCTAGGGTTCTAGTAAAAGTCTTAGGCACCTAAGCCAGAAGTGTGTCTGCACAGAACATAAAGAGCTCTGCCAGAGTGACCAATGCTGCCCTTATTGAGCCTCTACCTATCCTTTGGGGGCAGAGGCGCCACTAAACCATTTTGTTTGTGTGCACGTAAGAATTCCCAGGCCAATGGCCACTCGAATCTGGTGAATCTGGATAAGAAGAAGGAAGATAACATGGAAGGGAAATTAGGCTTAATTCTTTTATTTCCAGGGATGAGGAATTTCAAATAAAAAGAAAGAAGGAATGCAAGAAAGGAAGGAAGGGGAGCAGACAGATTGTGGAGGGACAGGAGGTGTGAGAGGAGAGGGAGGGAGAGGAAGACAAAGGGTGGGGACGGAAATGTTTACGGAAGGAAAAGAAAAAAGCAGAAAAGAGCCTATATTCCATTCCAGTGTGAAAACTGTCACACAGACAAGTCAGGATGCAGCGTCTACAATCTGCTTTAAGAATACATAAGCAGAGGGGGTTCCTGCTGTGGCGCAGGGGGTTAGGAATCTGAATGCAGTGGCTCTGGTCTCTGCAGAAGAGCGGATTCATTCTCCTGCTCAGTGCAGTGGGTTAGAGACCCAGGGTTGCTGCTGCTGTGGTGCCATTTGCAACTGTGGCCCAGGAACTTCCATATGCCGCTGGGGCAGGCATATTAAATAATAATAATAATAAAAAATATATAAAAAAGAACATAGGTAGCTATTCACCCTGTTCATCTTTCTTCCACAATACTCATGCTAGATTTTTTCTTTTAAGTACAACAAATCTCAGAGTTGGTGGGGATTTCAGAGATTGTCTCACCTCCCCTCTCAGCCAATGAGGGAACAAATCTTGTCTCATTAGCAAAGTAGCCACATATCTCTACCAGAAACCTCCAAGTTTGGAAAGGCTTCCTTCTCTCTAGTAAGAGGTGACTTTCCAGTCCTGGACTAATCCATGCTAATTGTAAAAAAACACTTTAGAGGATGAGTAAAAATATGCCTCCCTTTAACTTCCACCCCCTGACCCCAAAGGCTCTGAAAGCAACTAAATGGCTTTACACCACTTCACCCGGCAGCCACTCAAAGGGTGGCAGCTGCTAATTCCTTCTTTAGCCAAACCTTGTCCCATTACGCAGTCTTCTTCCTCAGTGGTCTCCAGAGCCACCACCACTCTGCCACCTGTCTGCAAATCTCCTTTTAATTCACAAATTATGTGAGCGACTGAAATATGCTTAATAACTGTATCATTCTCTCTAACTTACAAAGTACTGAAAAACTGTCCTAAGTAAATCTCTTTTTAAGAAATACACAAGCCAACAGCGTTCCCTGGTGGCCCAGCGGCCCTCATGTACCTCGCAGCCCTCAGAACGCAGCATAAATTTGTCCAACCACAATTCAAGCCATACAATCTCTAAATTCATAGATTAAATCTGTTTCATTTTATTTTATTTATTTATTTATTTTGCTTTTTAGGGCCACCCCCATGGCACATGGAAGTTCCCAAGCTAGGGGTCAAATCGGAGCTGTAGCTTCTGGCCTCCGCCACAGCCACAGCAAAGCCAGACGCGAGCCACAGCTGCAATTGGCACCATAGCTCATGGCGGCACCGGATTCTTAACCCACTGAGCGAGTCCAGGGAATGAACCTGCATCCTCATGGAAGCGAGTCAGATTTGTTTCTGCTGAGCCTCAAAGGGAACTCTGCTTCAATTTATTATAAAACTCAGAACTGTTAATAACCCTTAAGCCTCTAATCATATTTTCTCTGGAAACTCTTCCCATCCTTCTCATAAATATAAGACAGCATATTTGAGAAATGGTTGGAAAGAAGTCTATGTCTTACTCCAAAATGATCTGGTAGAACTCTGAAGGAAAAGGAACGTTTTCTAAGGAAAATCTTAAAGGGCAGGAAAAAACATTCCAGTAAAAGGAAAGGCAGAGGTAAAGGAAAGATTTTACTCAAAGTGGGCGAAAGTAAGAGAGAAGGATGAGACCCAATTGGAGATGCACGAATATTCAACAGTGTAGCTAAGACTTCATACAGTAGAGAAGCCTGAGACTCTAAGTGAATGTAAGAAATTATGTCTTTTTTTTTTTTATTTTTTGTCTTTTTAGGGCTGCACCTACAGTATATGGAAGTTCCCAGGCTAGGGCCACATCAGAGCCACAGCTGCCAGCCAACCCTACAGCCACAGCAACATGGGATGCATGCTGCATCTGCGACCTACAGCATAGCTCACAGCAACAGCAACACTGGATCTTTAACCCACTGAGCGAGGCCTGGGATCAAACCCACGTTCTCATGGATAGTAGTCAAGTTCATTACCACTGAGCCACAGTGGGAACTCCCAGAAACAAGTCTTAAAAGAGAAAGTATTGAGATAACTTTTATTGCAGGAGGAAAAAACGCAAGTCGTTGACCTTATACAAATTCCTCAAGGGTTCCCTATTCCCGAGCCCCTTTCCTCCGGGGGAACTTTTACCTTGTAATCAAGCTGCATATCAACACTTGCCTGTTGCATAATATTATTAACACTGATATTTGAATTACTTTCAATATCTTTTTTACACAAACTTTAAGAATATGGTTTTCAAACATTTCATTTCACTCAGCATTGTTTCAGATCTTCTTTATATCTTTTTAAATTTGCTTCTTCCAATCCAAGAGGCATCTGTGATCCTTGGATTCTCCCAACTGAATCCACGGTTTGTTTATACAGCTTCCCTCAAGTTTTGGAACCCCCCCCCCCCCACTTTGGTTTTTCTCATGACATCCACTGGTGCCACTGCCCACGACGGCAATCAGACAAATGGGCCTTTTCTTCCCAGCATGTACGGAGCAAAACATGACTGCGACCTCATTCACATCACGAAGGATAATAACAAAACCAAAATTTATTGCAGTAAATGTTCTCAATGACCCATGAAAGGCAAGAGAAACTTAAACGCACTTCCAACCCCCCTAAGAATTGCACAAGCCTGAAATATCCTATACATTGTATTCAAATGAGGCCTAGAGAATCAGGGCCCATGAGGGAATCAGAATGGAAGAGGCCAAATGCAAAAGCACAAATACCATTAAATATCCAGTAGCAAATAAGTCAGCAGACAAAGGCACGCAGGAAATTGAGTCACAAAAAGGTTGTGCCCCCTTCTCTCTCCGAATCGTGATGCACAGAGAATCAAGGCCTCCGCACCATCCCCGCTACAAATGCTACTTTTTACAGTACGGCTGCCTGATCTATTTAAGACATTACCCTAATTCTGTGGACGACCCCAACAGTGAGTTGGACAGGACATTTTTCAACACATCTAGTTAAAGCAGACGCCTTGGAGGAGGAAAGTAGCAAAAGGCGGCTGTCGGCTTGACGGCAACACTGCAGACATTCTCCCGTGGAGCTGGAGCGCAGACCCGCCTGTCTGGTGCATCGGGGCACCTGAAGGAGGTGAACTCAGGCCGCCTGCCTCAGACTCACTCACAAGAGGCCATTTTGAGTCAGAAGCAGAACCCCAGTCAAACCCGTGGCCGAAATCCCGAAATTGCCGTGTGCCGCGGCTTGGGGGTGTTGAGCAACCTAACAGCATCCTTCCTTAGGCCGCTGCACTGCAGAGCTTCATTATCCCGGCATGATTATGCATATCAGAGCTATCTGAATAAACTCTTCCTCTTACTTGCTCATTCGTATTTTTGAACACTGGCATATGTTAGCGGGGGTGGGGGGAGAGCCTTAAAGGAGAATAATCCCACAAATACAGTCAGCAGATGCTCAGCTCCAAAACCCTGGCATACAGGCACCTATTGAGAGCTCTCCCTCTGACAGGAACGCTCCAGGTTACTTATGCACAAAAAGGCCTGTGTCATACACACCCCCACCCCGCCCCCCCACGGCACACTGTAGTTTCACAGAGCAGCCAACACCCGCTCTCAGAGGACTTCGCCCTGGTCTTATCTGAAAATACTTATATAAGAGGCACCTGGAGCAAGATAAATGCTACTATTTGCAAGGCAAAAGAGGAAGGTGATTGGATGGGACTGTTCCGAGGATCAAGAAAAAGAAAAAAGAATCTTAGGAATTAAGATTCCCTCTCTTGCCTTTGTACTCCAGGCAGGCTTTTTTTTTTTTTTTTTTTTTTTTTATGAGAAGCAGTTCATCACAGAAATCACACAATGGTGCAGAAATAAATCTTCAGTGTCTGAGCACCTGGTGTATTCAGAGTCAGAAATCACCACTTCCGCAGCTATGGAAACTACTCTTTTAGAGCCAAACTGACATGAACAATTGAGCAATATTCGCCTCTGCTGCCTCTCTAAGCTTTCTTCTTCTAAAGCTGGTTCACTGACATTCCAGAAAATCCTATAGAACCTCCTGGAACAGGAGGGTCTGCAGAGAGAGTAAAAACAAACCTATATTTGGCATCAGTTGTATGAATCCGAAACAAAGAGATCACCGGTCCGGTTTAATTCTTTTGAATTTAAAGAGTCCTGCATGAGGTCCTTTGTGGAACCCACGCTGACATAAACAGAATGTGGGCAACAGCCCCGTGCTTTAAGTTTCTGAGGCAGGCACCCTTTCTACTGTAATGTATTTACATGCAATATATGTATGAATTCATATTTGTACGAATTTAGATGCAACAATTAAAATGCATACAGTTTAGCTATTCTGGTGGATGGTCACGGCTGAAGAAGAACCTCAGACATCTTGATGTCTCATCAAGGAAAGATAATATAAGAAGTTACTGCTAAGAATCACGTCATCAAAAAGGCTAAGTTCATGAAGTATCAAAACGGCTCCTATTCATCCACATGGTAATTTAAACAGTTCTAATGGACACACACGAAGTTTTTTTTTCCCCCCACAGCCCTTTTTTTAAAAAAAGTAAGTGACTCGAGCTCTCAAAGAGGCCTCTGCACTTCAGCAAGTGTAACTAGAATGCCTGGCACTGAGGTGCAAATGAGGCCATCGAGTGAGACAGCACGGAGGCAGCTGCACAAACTCGACTACACAAGAAGAGGGACCCACGAAGGCCTCCACTCTTCTTGCCAAATCTGTGGTGAGGTCCTCCTGAGGGCAGCCGAACAGCTGCCCCCATTCATGACCGCGTGAAACACACACAGCTGGAGTTTTAACCCGCCAACGCTTATCAGCGCACGTCTAGGACGGGCCCGACTCCAGACCAGTAACGTCCAGGGCAAACTGCTGCTAAGGACTGTCTCCACACAGACGGACAAGGGTTTCTCATAGGTCTGCTTTCCAAAGAAAATGACGGCATTTGAGAAGGAAGTGGAAGTGGTTTTGAGTAACTACAGTTAAAAACAGAAAACAAAACCCCGTTGGAAGAGCAGAAGCTATCTGGCATGTGCCAAGGGCCAGCTTCTTGGAGCGCCACCTTCCTGGTGGGAGCAGACTCCACTCACCTAAGAGGTCCGCGTAAAGGGCCTGCTCCAGGTCGCCCAGCATGGTCAGGATGACGTCCTCGTCCAGGTGAGCTGTGCCTTCCCGCAGGCAGCTGCCTCCCTCCTCCTCGGCCCAGCTCCTGCCGTGGCGGCCCGGCCCGGGGGACACCTGCTCGTCTTCCGAGGGGCTTTCGTCATCACTGTCCCCCTCCAGGCCCTTTCTGAGCATCCACTCCCCGAAGCGCTCGCTTCCCGAGCGGCTGATGGGCAGGAGGTTCCAGGCCCCCGCGCCGCCGGGGTGGTACAGGGACTGCACCGACCGGGACAGGGCCCTGGACAGCGAGCGCCTCTCCGCGTGGCTGGCTTCTCTCTGGCTGGCCTTGGCGGCATTTCCGAACCAGTTGGAGATGCGCACGGCGGGGCGCCGCTCCCCCTCGCTGGTCAGCGACAGATTGGTCAGAGACTTCTGCTTCTGCAGGCAAGCGCCCTTTCGCCTTCCCTCTTTGCTCCGAAAGACGGAGAGGTCAGCTGGCCGCTGCATGGCTCCCCTCACTGGCTGCTGCTGCTTCAGTGGAACTTCATGTCTTTTTGCACAGAGATGCCACCTTGCCCTTTTGGTTTTAAGGAGCACGTGCGCTTCACTCAAAGCCCGGGCAAGCACTCACGTAGGTTCGGGAGCCACAGCATGATCAAGGAGTCGCCCACAATTCAGCTTTTGCCGTGTCACCTCCCTCATCGGCAGTACTTACAAACATTGTGCTTGTGTGTATCGGAAGAAGCAGAAGAGAGTTCACCAAAGGCACCGCTCCAGCTGCAAAGTAGCACAGGAAGCCAACTACGTTTTCCAGTCTTCATCCAATCACATGTCTCAGCAAGGCGACGGGACCACATTTCCCTCTCTCGTTTCTGCGTTCCCCAATGCAAGGTAGTGAAGCAGCAGCAATGTCTCTTGCTTTGCTTTTTTCTCCCTGCCTCTCAGCAGCCCTGCCCTGAGCTAGGTCTGCAGCCCTCGACTCTGCAGGAACTGACCCCGTGCAGCACGGACAGCCTCCGCATCAGAGCCCTGTAAGAGCAGAGATGCAGCCCCGAAGCCAGCCCTGCATGCGCCTCTCGTGTTTTAGTATTCCACCTGCATTCTCAGATCTATGGCTCTTCCTTGCTGCTGCAGTGGATGCTGCTGGCTGCCATGGCAGCAAACATCCTGCTAAATTAAAACAGAGGCACGGAAGCGGCTGTCCAGCCCAGAATGCCACAGGTTTCAAAGCCAAGCCTGAATGAGATGCTACACCATTAACCCTGTGCACGCTTCAATCATCCTCGCCACCCCGCCTCAGAGAGACACACACACACACACACACTCGCTCACACACATAACACACACTTCACGACACTGAGAATGACAGACTGATTTCTCTGTCGCTGCAGGCAGCCGAAGCAGGCAGATCTGTCTTCCGAACGTGGGGATGTGTGCTGTAAAAGGACAAATCAAATGCGAGCGTGTAAAGGACCTAAAACACTCTCCCCGCAGACAGACGAGGCTTTAAAGGGACAGACTTCACCTTCTCATCCAAAGAACAAACTCAAGGGCTTTCTATTCTGAAGACATTTAGTGCAATCCTTGTGCGACCGTAACAATCAAGATTTACTCCTGTACAAAACAGCACTGGAACAACTCCAAGGATTGTTTCCTTTGCCTTTTGAGAAGGAACACTTTCACTCAAAGCTTATAATTGAAAGTGGATGGCCAAGCGTGCGGAAGATAATAAGGTGACAAAAACCATAAAAGGTATATTATGTTTTTTGACCTCGAGCATTTTCCGTAGGCTATTCCATATCCTATTGCTGCATAATCAGCTCTTTAATATTTTTTAAAACAGTAGAAAACCTTTCTTGTATTTATCCTGTAGTGGCTGTAATCGCCACTCTGAAATTCTGATTTTAGGAAAACTTTTAAAACACTTGATCAGGTACAGTAGAGACCCGAGGACCACTGAGAGCTCTTAAGGAGAGTATCAGGGAAGCTTTGGAGGTGTGCTGCCCATAAACCATCCTTACTAAAAGGAGGAAGTGGAGGAGTAGATTAAAATATTTCATGGTGTCATTCCAAGTGAAAGAATTCCCTAGCATTTTCTCAGCCCATATGATCAAATTAATTCTCATTTGTCACATCCCATTGCTAAATGCAACCAGAGGGAATGCCCAGTCTCTTAATTATCTAAATTAGCATTGTAAAATACACTGCCTACGCCCTTATATATGGTAACACCCTGCTGGCCAAGTTAATTAGTCCTTAGCCCAAGCTCAAGGGGGTTCCCCTTTACACAGACACAAAAAAGGGAATCGGATGGACAGAACAGCAATTATTTGTGATAAAATTTGGCAAGTAAACAAACTTGTGAATTCTGAATGCTGATTCTCAATTCTTCACTCTTCAAATATAAATTATGTTTATATAAAATGTCCTTAAATGAAATGAGGGTACTAAGGCTGAATCAGAGAAACTGATGACTATCCTAAACACAGCATTTTATAAAGTGTTTTTTAAAAGGTCAAAACGCTACTTCACTTTGGACTCCTAAGCAAAACATTTTTTCTTCATTCGGAGTGATTCTGAATCACTCAGTCACCAGATTATGAAACTAGAGTTCAGCGTGTTAAGGTTCTGAAACGTTCATTTGTTTGACATGTGCTGCACCCAAGGGTACATGCCGCATATACTCTAAAGTCTTACGAATTCACCAAAGAGGGAATCTGTATGCTTTAGGCATCAAAAGAGTTCATCTGGAGCCTCTATACTTGGATTTTTTTAAGTTCCCAGGCAAATGTGAGCTACCGATGCCAGCCTACATCACAACCACAGCAAAGTGGGAGCCAAGGCTTATCTGCAACCTGCACCACAACCCACTGAACGAGGCCAGGGACTGAACCTGTGTCCTCATGGATACCCGTCGGATTCATTTTCACTGCGCCGCAACAGACCTCCCGGAGCACGTGTAACCGAAGGCACTGCTGAGCTCCTCTCCGTATACAAGGATACTTGTGTACCAGTCGGCCGAGACTGGCAGTTCTCAAACGTGAATGTTCAAAACCTCGCCGAGGGCTTCTTATGACACAGCGTGCTGGGCCCCGGCCCCATCCCTCCTCGGCCGTCTGAGAGGGACTTTGCGTGTCTAGCGCATTTGTAGGTGATGTGGATACTGCTGGCTCGGGAACCCCGCTCAGAGTCTGACACTAGCGGTTTTCAACTATGTCCCCCCCACGCCAGGGGACATTAGAAATATCTGGAAATATTCTGATTGTCCCAAATGCGTGGTGGTGTGCGTCTGACCTCCGAGAGGTGGCAGCCAATGATACTGCTTTCAGTGACAGGAACTCCCTCCCAAAAAAGAACGATGCAAACATTGACAAATGTTGGCTTAGACCAAGTTGCATTATGTTTATTGATTCTTGAATACTATATTTATTACTAAATAAATGCTATATTGGATTTATCACTAATTATTAATTAATTGCAATTTACTGTTGTGAATTTTTAAATTGCATTTACAGACTATTTAGGAATTTCAGCAGCTTACAGAAACAGACGCATTTTGCTCACACTGATGCCCACTCGAGGTTACTGCAGCTCTATCCAAGTTGCCTCTACCCTAAGACCCAGGCTAAAAGAGCACGTCAGCCTGCGGTGCGTTGAGAGTACGACAGAGGGAAAATGAGACTGGAAATCCAAGCTTCTGCTTACGACCGGCCCATGTCATGTTTCTACTCACATATTACCGGTCGCGTCAAGTCGCATGGTCCACACGGATTCCGTGGGGCAAGAAAACAGAAACCTCTTGTGGGGTGAATTCAGGAAGCGGGGGACCCACGTCCAGCGGAGGTAGGGATGAGGGGCTGGTTATTGTGAAGACACAACCCTCCCGGAGGAAAACATCAAAAGCACATTTGGTCTGTTTCTTTCCGTAAGTGCACTACTGTCGACGTAGTTACCATCGTTTCCCGGGAACGGCATCGGTCCTTAAGTTTACCTTGAACAACAGCAGGGAGCCCAGCTACTGCTTCTCCTGAGGCGGTCGTCTCTGCTTGCTTTGGGCTTCCGTTCACACCTGGGCGTGTTTATACTTCCTTGTCTTCATTCGTTTGCACGTACGTTACACAAGCTGGAGGAGGAAGCCTCAGCGCCCCAGAGACAAATACGCCCAATCCACACCAAAAATGCGAACCCCTCCCATTCCCAGCCAACACGTCACATAAAGGGTGGCTACTGTGATGTTCTGAGAAGGGACGCCTTCGAGCTCTTTAGTAAACATAGTTATAAAGCAGCTATTTAAGTAAAAGATCTAAACTGATTTCAAATGATCTGAGCTTGACCAACTTACTCTTTATAAGCATCCAAGAAAAAGGCAAATTAAGTGATCATTTACGGAGATCTTAAGTACCAGATATTTCCCATTATTCAGTAAGTTTGGGCCATCAGAAAACGAACGAAACAGACACACACAAAACCACACATGGAACCATTAGTTTATCCCCCTGTTTAATTTAAATTCTCACTTCCAAAATGACTTCCTGAATTCATCCGATATTTAATTATTTTCTTACAAATGACACATTGGCTTTGTCGACAGAGAGTCAGTCTGGCATCTATCATTTTATTTCAGTTATAATTCCAGAGAAGGGTTAGAAAGTGGATTATATAAATGTTACGCATGTTGGTAGATAGTCTTATACAAAACGATGGGCAGGTGTGAACCTATTGTTTTTTTACTGGCCACGCCCTTGGCATGTGGAAGTTCTAGGCTGAGAAACGCATCTGTGCCTCCATAAAAACCTGAGCCACTGTAGTCGGATTCTTAACCCACGGTGCCACAGCGGGACCTCTCCGATGTATTAAAAGAGATCTAAAAAAATTCCAAATGACTCCAGTGGAATGAAAAATAGAGCTCACGTTATACTTGGCAGGATCTCCCGGCACTTGATGAAAGGGATGGTCTCTGAGGCCAAAATCGTTTTCGTCAATGAATGAGAGAACAAAGCCCAAAAGCCAAAGCAGCAAAATCTACACCATCCATCAGCTGGACCTGCGATACTGAGGTCATGGCGTGACTCTTTAAGGACAGGCTAACAGCAAGAAGCTCACTCACACCTTGTCATAAATTACATACTGCCTATCATGCGACTGCAATAATTAACAGAACCACCATCATCAGACTGGGCAAATAGCACTAGTTTCCTCCCTAAGAACACAGCAAATCTTGGGCAACTTGAGAGAGACACCTAAAGACTCTGAAGAGCGATGAGGTCTCCAAAGTGTAAAATCTTGAGTTTTCTCCGGCATGCCGGCCCACTGAGGGCCACTCCTTTCTGACACTTACCTTCATATGACAATTCAGCTGCATTCTTAACTTCTGTGATCATTTACTCATGAAGATGCTGGTTGGTTGGTTGGGTGGTTTTCTAAATTCACGAGTTGCCGCATTGATGACATGCAGACCTAAGCTGGCTGGCTGTCTCAGTGAATCACTCTGACAAATCTGCTTTTCGAAGTAAACCATTTAAGACTGCTCATAAATGGTATCACAGATCTTTACATGTCATGCATCTCACAGGTCATGCCATAAGGATGCTTTTCACATATAAGTACAAAAAGGCATTTTCCCGGGCAGCATAAGAGAAAAGTGCAGGGAAGGATGGAGAAGGAGTTTCAGATCTGGCTTGTTCCCGGCTCAGACATTTCCTGCATTGACCTTGACCTATTCTCTCCTGCTATCAGTTGCTTGTTCCTACATTGTTTCACTTGAGGGTGAAGGTAACTTCCAACAGCTCCAAGCTTTCTCTTGATTAACTTTAGATATAGTGGAAAAACACAGTCTCTTTCCCAACAGTCTCAAGAAAAGTTGAGACGGATTCTCACTGGTTCTGATTGAACTGAATCGGGTCAAATGTCCACTGCTGAGAGACTCACTGTGGTCAATGGAATGGGTGGTTCTGAGTGGATCTGCTTGGCTCAATGTCATTTGCACCATATGAAAAGACTGATGGGGCTATGGCTCTCCCACAGAAAAGCAAAAATATGCTGTTATTAGCAGGTGGGACAGTGGATGCTGGTCAGACAAGACTATACCAGGACATCGAGGTATGTCTACCGTGAAGCCAATGGTGCTTAAGACCTTCTAACTTCCTAAGCAATACAATTTTGCATTTTTATTTTGCTGTATTATTTTCAGGCTCCCCCAAATTATATAAACTGAAAACATTCACAAAATCTGGGGAGTTCCTATTGTGGCTCAGGAGGTTAAGACCCCAACTAGTATCCATGAGGATGTGGTTTCAAACCCTGGCCTCGCTCAGTGGGCTAAGGATCCGGCGTTGTTGCAAGCTGCAGCATAGGTCATGGGTACAGCTCGGACCTCAGATCTTGTGGCTGTGGTGGAGGCTGGCAGCTACAGCTCGCATTCAACCCCTAGCCTGGGAATGGCCATGTGCTGTGGAAGAGGCCCGAAAAAAGATAAAAATTCACAAAATCTGGATCTTTTCCCGCCAAGACTAACACATCAGAGTTCTATATCATTTATGCTACTTCACTTGGTGGGGGGGGGCGGGGGGGGACAGGACCAAATTATTCCCAGTGAGGTCTCCACAGCCACCTTCAGCAAGAAGAGTTCAGCAGCAGCAATGGCCGTGACACTCTGAGTTACGGAAAATCAGTGACTTACCAAGATCCCAAAGGCTTTACAAGAAGAAACCAATGAAACTAATAAAGTCAGGGAAATTTCTTTTCGAATTCTTTTCATTTTTTTTGTTCTTGGAATGTATTTCTCGATTTCTCTGCCCAGTAGAATTCTACAATACACATGTGTCGTCTTTTAGGCCCCGTATAAATCTTTACAGCTAACTTAGTTGTTCCCATAAATCGAATAATTCAATTATTTGTATGTTAAAGTTTGTTTCTTACTCCTCTGCAGGAAAGCTCAGGTTTCAGTTCTGCTTCCTTTCCCAACACTCGACCTGCTTGGCATTTATAAGGCATCTGATGATCATTATTTTGTTCTTCTATCCATCTCTGAAAAGATGGATAGAAGAACAAAACCATGTCTCACGACAATCCTATGAGTTTATTAAGCATCCTTAGAGCCACCTCACAAAACAGGGAACCAAAGAACAATTCAAATATCTAAATAATGGCGGTTCAGAGGCCAGAATTAATTTTTTCCATTCCCTAGAACATTTACCTTCCCATGTCTCATTCTATCTTTGAGGAACTACTCTGTGAGCCAGTCTAAGGTAGAGCTTTGCAAGAAATGCAAGAGTCTCTGTGGCTTATGGTTTCTCTAGCAGCCAGAATATAGGAGCAACAAGAGAAATCAGAAAGAGAAAGAATGCTGTGGGGGGGGGTCAAGAACAGTTGTCGTGTTTTTTTGGTTTTTTGTTTTTTTTTAATTTGGGTATTCTGTGATGGTCTATGTGGGAAAAGAATCTGAAAAAAAAGAATGTGTGTATGCGTTTAATTGAATCACTTGATTGTATAGCAGAAATGATCACAAGACTGTAAATCAAATGAAAAAAAAAAGACTGCAGAGATGGGTTAGAGAGCGTAATGCGGTGTCGAGGAAAATATTGCAGAGGTAGAAGAGAGAGCAGTGCCAGGCAAAGTGAAGCGAATGAGTATAAATGCTGTTCATGGGTGGATGTGGAGGCGGGGCTCCATGAAATTCTCTTTCCATGCTTTAATTTTCAGTGACATCAACATCAAGGTCATCAGTTGAGAGAAAGGATGGGAAAAGTGGTATCGTAGCTTCGAGCAGAAGGAAAAAGGCTGGCCGTCTCCAGTTCTTAGATGACAAAAAGAGTCAATGTACTCAAAAACAGAATGATTGCCAGGCAGCATTAACAACTCACTTGAAGCTGGTGGTCATGACGTGAAGTGAATCACATCGACATGCGGTGTGTCCTTCTCCAGGTGCATTCGTTGCTGGCAGGGGCCACGTGGAGACTTGAATGTAACTGGGTCTGAGGTTTCACCCAGTGAGTGCGAGGAAGCGAGAGAGGGCATGGGAGCAAAGGCTATGTGAAAAGTCATACTCCATTCGGCCACCAGAGGAATTCAGCTGATTAAGGAGGGAAGAAGGGTGTGCAGGGCTTGGTGAGGGTAAGTAAAAGGTAGTAGGATCAATGAACAGGAAAGTTTAGATACAGCAGCAAAGTCAGAGAAGGAACGGAAGGGCATTGCAAAGACAAGAGGCTGTAATCAGGAAGCGTGGGGTGCGTGGACGTGAGATTATAGGGAAGCTGCAGAATCTGACAATGCCCTGATATAGGGTTTGAGTAAGAGATTACGTAGCTCAGGAGGAATTAACAGACAAGAGCATTAGAAGAAAGGCCAGGGTATGCTAGTTATGCTCTTGTCACTAACCCACTTCCCTGTGAACAGCATGCTCTCATCGCTGGTCTACAAGTATACACTCATCTAGCCTCCTCCAATTACGGCACTCAACTTATAGCTTACTAATCAGAAACAAAAATCTTTCTTCCATGAAGTCTCAAGTTTGCATGGAACAAAACTGTCAGCACTCTACATAGGCTCACTGTAAACAAACAAAAGTAGGAATGACACAATCAGAGAAGACTCATTTCAGCATTTATTTGCTATTTCCTTTTACTAGATTCCCATCTAAATCCCAGACTCAAGTCTATGTCGTTGTATCATAATCATTGTCACAAATTAATATTATACCCTCCAACAAATCCATCAGACTACGGTATTATGTTAACGTCCAGTTTATATTTCACTTTCAAATATTCTATTAAAAAACCAGAACATTAAATGGAAATGAAAAATTTCCCCAGGTTTATTGAGACATAATTGGTGTACAGCACTGTATAAGTTTAAGGTGTATAACATGATGGTGTGACTTATATAAATGGAAATATGGAAGTTTGAAAAACCGTCCAATGATTGAAAGAATAAGAAATGAGAAAGAAATCAAACATGGGTTATTCAATCAGAGATACTAGAAAACACAATGATTTCAGAAAAACAAGGTTTCTTTGTGAAGTTCACAGAAAAATTAGAATTCAAGTGTACTGAGTGCATTTTCTCCTAAATATTTGAGCTCTAGTATTTCTGCAGGCATGTGGATACGAACTGAAGATATCCATGAACAAAGGAGTGTGTGAAACATGTACATCTTCTTGCCACATGATGTTTTCACACTAGCTGGTCAATACGGATGCATATCATGACCCCACAACGCTGCGGAGCTGTGGAAAACCAGCCCTTTCTCCAAGAGATTGAAAACCTCCATAGAGCATCACCATAGCCTTGGCGTCACCATTTCAACCCTCACCCGTACCTCCACACGAACGCTCTGAAGCCTGATGACAGCACTGACGTTAGTCCCGAAAGGAACCCTTGGGATGCTGTGTGGCCACTACTGTCAGTGTCCACGGGTGGATGCTGCAGTACGTGCCAATGCCTGCCTGTGTTACAAGTCTGTGCAGAAGTTGCTGAGCCATCGAATTTGGGATATGGTTATTCTCATGAGTTTCAGAACAACACTCAAGGTCCTGAGAGTACTACAGTAATTTTGAAAATTAAATAGTTGTTTTGTTTTTTCCCTTAGGAATACACAATATAAAGAATCTCTGAGTCACAGATATATTGGGATAACAGACATACCTCTACTTCTATACATTCTTATATTTCGAAACAGATAAAACGCTCTTAAATTCTCTTTCCCCTTAGGATCAGTGTACTATGTTAAGATCCTACTTAGTTTCTCATGAACAAGGAACTAAATAAAATGAAATTACACCAAAGGCCTTCCTGAGGTGCCAAGGCTTATCTGGACCCTAGGAAAAACACTGGACTAAAGCTGAGAGTCTGACAAATCGTGTCTGGAGTATGTATATGTCATGTTTCTTACATTATTTATATATAATGAAGTATCTCCAAAATTAGATTTTTTTCCCCAGAATACACCTTTGGAACCACCATGTATAAATATTCAAAATCATACAGAATTGAAGACAGACAGAGCAGGGTTGGATGGCCATGGAAATTTTACATTAACCGATCACTAATATTTTCTAAATCTCCAACTACCTCATTAAAAACAAAAGATTCTTTAAGTTTTCTCTGACTGTATTTAACTTGACTGAGGGCAATGACGACTTAAAATCCCAGCCTCGGAGAACACCACCATTCGTTACAGAATTCTTGACAGAACAACAAAGACAGTTTCCTAAGCAGAAGAGTCAAATGCCTAAGAATCTCTGAAGCACGAAATGCACACAGTCCATTAACGCCTAAGGGAAAACAGTACAGCACAAGTACGATTTAATAAAAAAAAAAGACTTACAGAGAAATTACAAAAATTCTGAGTTTGACCTACCCATCAGTCAGGTCACTTACCAGATATCTCCTCTAGGCACTGCTTAGCTGTCTTACTATATGATAAATCCATCTTAGTAGGACTGGTGCAGGAGTCAGCAGATGGTAAAGAGGTACCTTCATTTTCTGAATGTGCTCTGAAATTAGCCAAGAAGACAGAAACACCAATTGCTGTCACCAGTGACTCATCAAAGTTCTCTACTACAAGAAGAAACCAAAGCATTAAAAGTTTTCAATAAAGGGAAGGGAGCATTTCCTTATGACTGGCATATTCCAAAGCTGTCTATCCACAGGAGAATTTCTTTACTTTTCATATACAATTCGAGTTGGAATGAGATACTAAATTAGATTTCGTAGACTTTCTTGAAGGCATGTAATTACCAATAATTGACTTCATTTTTTGGCAAAAGACTTGAAAAGATACATTTTTTTTTTTGCTGTTGTAGAGAAAATCTGGCTAAATTTGTTCTTCTGAGGATAACTAAAAAAAGCATGAAAAACAGCCCTAAAATTATTTTTTGCATGAAAATTCTATAATATATATCCTAAAATGCAGACTGTAATGAAAAATAAATATTGAATTTGCTATGGGCTATAAATATCACTGTGATGTCTTGATTTCCAAAAAAATTAAAGTCATTTAAAAACAAATTCTCATTCTGACAACCCTCATTTATATGATGTTTTATATTTGTGTATACATGCATGGGTATGTATTTGTGTGTATGGTTAACACGTAAAGAGTAAGCCTAATCAAACAAAAAGCACTTCACAGACGGACTCCTTATGTTTGGATATTTCAGTCTTCATGCATTTTGTCTTCTTTTCATGTACGGGCAAATTTTTTAAGAGCACTATCTTTCCCTGTGCAGCTTCAAAATCTGTGTATATCTGGTCAAAAACACCACATCTTTCAAAAGTCCACAGCACGAACTATAAGACAAAGGAGGAGGAGAGACAACGCGGCACATTGTACACTGACTGGGCTTTGTTCCCCAAGCTTCTCTCATTTGTCTTGAAGTCCATTCCTGGTACTGGGTTTGCACCATGGCGACAGATCATTAAATATTTCTTACTTTAAGAAACATCTAGAGAGAAGATATACAAGTGAAAGAAAAATTCAGTGTATTTTAAAATCAATTTTAATTAATATGTTACTTTTAAGTCCTGGTTTTGTTTGAGAGAAAATCAAGTGTAATCATGGATGCAAGAAATATTTTATCTTTATCTGACAGGTCTAAAACCTCTGAAAAGCTCCTTAGGATTTTAATAAGTCATGGAAAACTAGAGGCTGTACATACGTTTGTGTGTATATAAGAGTGGATATAGAAAGGAAAGAGAGAGCTATGCAAGAATTCATACAAAGCTGTGTCTTGACTCCAGCGATTACTGGTAAACATTTCTAGTTTATTGTAACTTAAAGTTGGATAAAAGCAGCATGGCAAAATTAAGAAAGAGGATGTGCCGTTCACATGACAGGACGTGCCATCAAGGCCAGTAAAGATGGGTCAATGCTGTGAAAATCACCATGTATCTTTCGTCTTCACCTTCCGTGACATCGCGGTAGCATGTGCACTAGCAGACCACTCCTTTCAGGAGACTCTCCTACCTTGGCTTCTATGATAACAAATTTCTAGTTTGTTCCCTTTACTCTCTGGATGCTGCTTTTTTCCTCTTTGTTCTCTTTTACCCAATCGTTAAATGTCGGTGGTGAAAAGAAGGGCAATGGTTGGGGGTTCCTCGAATCACTATCCTAAGCTTCTTCCAGGCTGCACGGTCAAGCCTAGATGACCTCAAATACGCCCATCCTACTAAGGACTGCTGACCCGCGTACAAATTCCAAGTTCAAACTCTGGCTCAGAACTTTTCTCTCAATTCCAGATGTGAATCATAACGGCCCAATTCACATCCCCTCTAGATTATTACAGAGATAACCCAAACCCATCATGTACAGAACTGCACTTGCGATAGTTTCCCAACAAACCTGGTTCTTGTTCATGGCGGACCTGGGTGAAAGTGTCAGGAGGCCAAAGAGGCTTGGCCTGTTAGGATCTCTGCCCACCTCTGCAGTATCACTGTGCACAGGACTCCCTCGTCTTTCTCCTCTGTTGTTACAAGAGTCCTCCACCCTCCTAGAGCTCCCCCTCAACAGGGCCTTTGAACTTGAAGACTTTCCTTCCCGCATCATCCAATTAAATTTATCCCTTCAAGTCTCAGCTCAAGGGATGGTTCTTTCTTAAAGAATCATCCCAAATTTTCAGGTGACATCCCAAGGAAGAAGTGCCTACTTTTCACTGCACCTGTCTTGATGGCACCTCACAACCTCGTAATGTGCAAATCGAGTCATTGCTTGATGAATGTTTATCTCCCAAACCAGAGTCTCTCCTCCACGTTTAAGCTCACCATGGTACCCCAACGCCTAGTCCCATGTCCAGAACAGGTACCACACTCAGCGAAAATTTGATAACTGAATGAATAGTTCTCATCAGTAGTGATCATAAGTCAGTATCATCGGCGGGTAAAACATGTGGAAGGAAACGTGGCATGATGGTCCATGCTTAGGATGTGGTTGTAAAATTTGGCTCTTGCGAAACAGTTATTAACACATGTGACCTTGCTACGTTACTTAGCGTCTCTGGACATCCGTTTGCTTATGTGTAAAAGCAAAAAGAAATATGTCCCTCGAAAAATAACTGTGAGCTCAAGTGCTATTATTACCAACGGCCTGGAAGGGCAACCTTTTGAGCATGCGGGGACCAGTGCAATGGTAAAATGTGGGGTACATCTGCCTCTCTTCGCGGTCCGTCTCTCTTCTTCTCTGGCCCCCAGCGCCTTCTACATCCCCTGTCTATTGCCCCTCCCCAGGACCGCCAAAGTCCATTGCTTTCTGTTTATTCTCCCACACGAGCTTGTCTGCTGTGAGCGGCTGTACTCTCTCGGCCCATCCCTCAGCTTCCTGTCCATGAATGAAGGAAAAACATCCTCTCAGGTTTTCCGAGGATCATTCGTACTTGCTGAAGAAGTCTAAATGAAAGCATGGAGTGAGACTGGAGACCCTCGGGAAAGCCTCGTGGCTGCCTACCAAGAAGCATCAGAGGGCCACGATGCCTGGGTGAACTGGCTGGGAGCCAGGGCTGCCTACAGCCCTGCAGGCTTGGCACTCATAGGCTGGTCTCTCAGAGGCCGAGGCACAAGGGTTCGTTTGCCAAGATGATTGTCTAAAGCTCAATGCCAACTGGTTCCTTCCAGAACAAGACCAGAGCCGCCACAAGAACCAGAATACCTGTAACCATGTGAATAACAAGGAGTCAGAGAATCTCCCTCTAGGAAATCTCTATGGAGTGAGGGAATATTCAGAGCAGGTTTTGCGGTGGAGTTTTTTCTTTGCTCCGGATAAACAGATCTTAAACAGTATTTCTCAGCATGTGCCTCCCTTTTCTCAATTCCAGTGGCTAAGTCTCCACTCTCTGATAAAAAAATATTCAGACTCTGGACTTCCTGTCATGGCTCACTGGCTAACGCATGAGACTAGTATCCATGAGCATGTGGGTTCAATCCCTGGCTCTGCTCAGTGGGTTAAGGATCTGGCGTTGCCATGAGCTGTGATATAGGTGGCAGGCACGTCTCAGGTTCTGCACTGCTGTGGCTGTAGTGTAGGCCAGCAGCTATAGCTCCAGTTCAACTCCTAGCCTGGGAACCTCCATATGCTGGGGTGCAGCCCTAAAAAGACAAAAGACCAAAAAAAAAAAAAGGAAAAAAAAAGTATTCATGCTTCTGTCTTCGAAACCTTTGTTTTATTTACTTTCTAATGTGGCAGTGAAACATTTCTGGCTGATGTGCTCTTTATTTTTATGCTTTTAGTTTTAGTTTTAGTTTAGGTCATAAGAGACAACCCTGTAGCCCAAGGTTTCAGGTTCTCTGGTGTAAGTTGCACACTGGTCCCTATCTGAGTTGCCTGCATCAGCAATGGCAGGGGACCAGATTCTCAAGGGAAGGGACACGGAAAAGTCAAACTTCAAATCATTGTAAAAAGACCTTAGGAATCATCTTTGCTTTGCAGCCACTTGTAAATGGGTCCAGATCCCCTGCTCTGTGTATGTTACAAGCTGTCCATGCCTCTAGGATTTCCCCTCATTATTTATATAAAGTGGAATCAGATTTTAACTCCAGTCTCTAGAGAGACAATCAAAGCCAACTGGTCAAGATTTAACTTTTATACAAATGATCAAAGAGGCTCAGTTCAACCTCAGAAGACTCTCAGCATGTCCTCTATTTCTGTTCATGTTTCATCCCAATAAAATAAAAGGGACCAGGGTTGATTCATAAAACAATGTATAAAGACTTCAGAGTCAAGAGTGTTCTCTGATTCAAAGGTAGGTACTGCAGTGGCATCATTCCCTGTTCCCTTGTAAAGTGATGCTGCATTCCCCTCGTACAGATGGGGGGAAGGCAAAAATAAGTATTACGAAGTCCTTTCAAAATATGTGCGAGACACAGTCCTGGGCAGACTATCTTTCTGTGCACTTAAGCAGGGTCAGCACGTTCTAAGCACTTACTGAAACTGTAATGGGGGCTGCTGCAGAAATACCATTTATTTAGAGTCCTAATAAGCCAGAATTCAGTGCTACTGCTTGTTAACAAGAGTCCCAGAAGTTAAATTTCACTGATGATTAACATAAAAGCTCTCTCCTGTTCATGTGCAATTACTACGTGCCGAGTACTATGGCTAGTGTTTCATCCAGGGCATGTCACTTTAATTTCACGGGAATCCTGTTGCTACGGACTGAGTGTCTGTTTCTTCCCCAAATTCACCTGTCGAAGCCTAATCCCCAGTGTGATGCTAGGAGGTGGAGACCTGGGGGTGATTAGGTCACGGGGGTGGCGCCTCTCGCGTGGGCTTAGCGCTCTTACAAAAGAGACCCTGCAGAGCCCCTCACCCCTCTGCCCTGTGGGGACAGAGCGAGAAAATGGTCATCTACAAGCCAGGGAGCAGGCTCTCGCCAGGCACTCGATCTGCTGGCAACTGGATCTCGGACTTCTCAGGCCCCAGCACTGTGAGAAATACATGTCTGTTGCTTAAGCTCTCCCATCTATGGTATTCCTGTTAGGTAGCCATCTGAACAGACTAGGACACCTGAAATGTAGGTGTCATAGATAAATTAAAGCTTCTGCAGTTTTAGTTATTTGCCCTGTGTAACAAGCTGGTAGATATTTAACCTGTACTTAAGTCTGGCAGTTTCTAAATACTGTTCTATTAACCACTACTCTACAGTATAATTCCATCCAAATGTCTCTGGACACTGAGTATGTTAATGCATGTGATGCCTCGTTAGCTGACAGATAGCTTAGTCATTTAAGTTGTTAACAGGCAGAATTTGAATGCGGCAATATCCAAGGGTGTAATCTTAAATCTTCTCTTCACTACCTTCACATTTTACTCTTAAGAAAAGGAAGCTTTTATGCATGCCATTGAAAGGAATTCAACAATAAATCTAGATACTACCAATCTTCATACTTTCAATTTCGTACGTATGGGTATTGAACATTGATTCATATTAAAACATATCTACATGAGAATTCCTCTTTATATGGATACACTAGTCACAAATGTGGACACACGCAGAAATGCCTTGAGTCAGCAACAATGACTAATTGCCTTACAACTCCTGCTTTAAAAACACAATATCAAAGAGAGAAAAAACAAGCATCTTTCCAAAACCAGCTCTCTCCTTCTTGATGAGAAGGCAGACAGGTGGCAGACAGGTGACAGCCAGGACCAGTGCCAGGAATTTGTCAGAATGAAGAGTAGCCCAGTGTGGATAGGAAGTTTGTTAGATCCGTATGTGTGTGTGTGTTGGGGGGGGGGGTTGAATAAAAAAGAAAACATATAGAGGATAGTGGGAGCTGGGTCCCTCAGCTGACAAAAGGAAGTGCAAGTATGGAAAGGAGAAATTAAGAATAAGTTCCGTGTGTTGATTTGGAACTGGAGGTGTGGTGAATTTATGCTTGTGGTTATATATTCATATCTTTATCTACCTAATCTACCTACCTACCTACATGTCTATGCATAAGAGCTATCTCATGGATATTGAGATAGATACGTGTGTGTGCCTACATATATCGCACCATTTAAGAAGCCTCGGAGCAATGAGATCTGGTTTCTAAATATTGCTCTTCACAAAAGAAATCAGGACACCTTAGATAAAAGCTGAAGCCAAGGCAGTGAAACAACAAGAGGTGCCCAGATCGCTCTGCACCAAAAAGGAACAAAGTTCTCAAAGAATAATGAGCAGAAACCAGCTGGGAGGGGATCCTGGTAGTCACACCTGGGAAAATTTAAACATCAAAATAAATATTTATGTTGATGGATTATAATCCATCGACATAGGAATCCATTAGTGCACAGAATTTAAAGAGAGAGAAAAGGAGAGAAAAAAGGAAGAAGAGGAGAAGGAGCAGAAAAAGCAAGAGAAGGACGAGGGAGAGGAGGAGAAAAATAAGAAGGGGCATCTTCTTCTTCAAGTTGAATGGCAAGGCATAAATGCAGAAGGAATGATGGCATTACAAACCCCTGACATCCGTTCAAGTAAATCATTAATTTCAGCAGGAAACCTCAATAGATGCTGAAATGTATGGGTGACAGGACAGCAAGAAACAGAATTTTTACAGAGTCTCAAAATATCCTCTCAGAGTCTTCAAAGTGCCTTCACGAAATACAAACGGGGCAAAGTCACTTTAGAGAACAGTGGCGAAGCAACATCCCAATCAAGCAATCAAATTCAATGCCACCAAAATGGGAAATATCGTGATTCTTGGGAGGAATGCCCTGGAAAGACACAGCATCGCTTCTGTGACATTCTAGACCATATATACGCATGTGGGTCTGATCATGAGAAAGTGTCGGACAAACCTACATTAAGAAACATTCTGTAAAATTCCTTCTTCAATATATCAATGTCCTGAACGTCATGGAGGATCAAAGAATTGTTCCAGACTAAGCGATGTTTGCATGACCCGACAACTGGGTTCAACATTCGTCCTGGGTAAATGAAGTGCCTCTGGGAAAACTCCTAACTTGAATAAAGGCTCTGGTTGCTCTTATATATAAGGAAGCAGTAGTGGTGTGGTTGGGCAATCTGGCACCAAACCACATAAGCTAAATACAGAAAGGGTAGTTTATCAAGCTTCTCTGTTGAGAGAATGCCAGCTCATAGCAGAATTCTACACAGCACTGTCAGTGAATTTGTCTTAAAAATACTGCTGTGTGAGGGAGGAGGTTAAATGGCTCCTTGATGCACAGATATATACCAAACACCAAACCCTGCAAAAGACAAGTTTGCAAGGCAAGCATTCAATAAGCTTCAGTTTGTGCTGATGACCAATTATGCCCAGTTCACATAAAACCACAATCGCAGCATCATCTGTAATGACAGCTACAGGCTCACGAAAGCTTTATCTGCATTGATGGTTATACGCTTCCCATTTCAATCTTTGTGAACTCGTGGCTCCTCCTACTCAATCTACTGGTTCAAGAAATAAGCCAAACTTAAAACCATGTGAGTAAGCATTTTCAAAACTAATGTTTTGCATTCTTTGCCTTTCAGAACATAGTATATTCAAATGTCGATTTTCTGTGTCACTCTCTAGGCAAATCTGAAGCCTCAAAAATCTTGTTACAACAAAAATCTTTCCTGAGAATGCCTGATGCAGTTGTATAAGGCACATCATAGTATATATCAAATGAAAGGAAACCTTGAAATTCACACTTTCTTAACCTGATTTTGCAAATCACCTGTGGATAGAGGGTTTCTGCTTATTTTAATAGGTTTAAGAGGCACAATGACTTTCTGCTCTTTTTAACAATGCTCTGCCTTATCTAAAGCTTGGGTTCCTCTCTCCCCTTTGTGAATTGTCCACACCCTGGTACCCTCCCTGTGCCTTTAGATGCTTGCTTTATGTCTAGTGTTTTCTTGACATTTACTACAACGTTCAGAAAATAACAAAAGGGCAGGTAGGCTTCAAAATAGCAAGTTATGAATCCATGTAATAGCTATTTTGAAATTTATTGAGAGCTGTTAAAAAGACTGAGGTTTGGAGAAAATATGCAGGTCTTTCTCTCCCCCTTAAGTAACCAGTCCCTTCACTGTTTCACTTCACAGCTCTGCCAGCATGAGGGATAGAGCTGTAAAGTAATGAACATTAAAGCGATGGAAGAAAAACGACACATGAGGAGAGGGGAGGCAATTTTGAAGGTTCAGAGGAGCTAAGATAACAATTTTTGAACTCCAGGCAAAGAAAACAAGTTTGGCGGATACAGCATCAATGGCAGACAGTAAGAAAGAAGAGGAATAAGGAAAAGTAGGCCGTTTCTTCTTCACTGTGCTTTTCTTTCTCTTTTCTTTCTCCAAGTGGGACCTTTAATTCAAGTCTTAACAATGCTAAGTCTGAAAATCAGAACACTTCTCCTTCATCTAACCACTGAACCACCAACCCTACCCCGACTTCTCCCACTAACCACCCATTTACACAATGGAGACACAGAAATTTTCCAAGATTGACCTGCACACACACACACTCAGGTGTTCAACTGTGTGCAAACACACAACGTGCCAGTTCTTGACACTCAAGCATTTCTCTGACAATCCAGATCCAATCAATTCTCCTTTTCTAGGAAAACTGACGTACTTGCCCCCCACCACACGTCTTTTGAGTTCACCCTGTTTATCTGGTCCCTTTACTCTTACAGTCCCTTTCCGGCCCCCCGCCCCCCGATCTCTGACTCCCACTTCTCTTTCTGAACCCAGCTCATGAGACACTTTCCCGATTCCAACAGCTAGCAGTAATTTTCCACTTTGGAAGTCTCAGTGTACCAAGTCTGGGTCATTGCCGGTGGGATTTTACACTTTCTGCTTCATTCTGCAGTTATGTTTGCGTGAGTCTCTTGTATGCTGCTTTGTGAACAATGGGAGGAAAATAACACGACCTGTGTGACGTTTCCCTCCAACCCTGATGCTTTACGCAGTAAGAGTAGTTAGTAAGTAGTCAGAAGAGGAAAAACAAAAATAAGGGAATGAATGCCCTGCAGCGATAATCTGGTTATATTCTTTCAGCAGTTCAAAGCTGTTCATATTGCAACTAAATCCTGTCATTTACAGGAAAGAAAAGACTTCTGAGTTTTTCCTATTCCGTTGTACATTCTTGGCAGCCTATCTGTTCTTCCACATCAGGTAAGTCTAACCCATGATTAACTGCGGTGTTTCATTCAATGATTTTTACTTAGTGCCTACTGTGGGCAGGCTGTCTCCTGGGCTATTACACTACTAAATTGAAAAAAAATAAGACTCTCATTTTCAATGAGTTTATGCTACAGTTGGAGGTAGCTGAAATCACACTTGTTAGTAAGTAAATAAAAAAACAGGGATGGTGATAAACTTTATGACTAAAACACACAAGGACAGTGGGTGTAATTCTGGAAAGAAGCCATGTGCGTGTCCCTTTGGACTGGACAGGTGGAGACAGCGCATGTGAACAAGGGGCATCTGAGGAGAGATCTGATGAGAAGACGCCTGCTTTGACCTGGAAGAGAGTCACCACAGGCAGAAAGACAACTACGAAATCTGTGACAAAGTCCCCAGAGCAAGGAGTTCCCGTTGTGGCTCAGTGGGTGAAGAATTCAACTGGTATCCATGAGGATGCAGGGTTTGATCCCTGGCCTCACTCCATGCGTTAAGGATCCAGCAGCTGAGCATAGGCTGAAGATGCGGCTCCCATTCAGCCCCTACCCCGGGAACTTCCACATGGCCCGGGGGCAGTCCTAAAAAAAAAAAAAAAAAAAAAGTCCCCAAAGCAGGACAGGTTAGTATTTTGAGAAACAGAATGAAAGCATGGAGCTAGTGCACAACGGTATGAGGGTAGTTTAAGGGTTAGATAGAAGGCCAGGTTATGTAGGAATCTGTAGGGCTTCATAAGATGCTTGGATTTTATTTCTTAAGCACAGTGGAAACCCAATAGATGGTCTCATGAATGACAGTTTATCCTTTCACCCTGCTGTGTGAAGGATGTTACTGAAAAGGAACCAAGTGGAGGCTGGAAGTCTCATTGGAAACAAGGTGAAAAGCAGTGGTGACGTGTCCCGGGCCAGGGGAGGGAGGGTAGAAACAGAAAGAAATGTCCAACCAAGGGTATATTTTGGAGGAAGAGACAACAGCACTAGCCGTAAATAAGATGTGGGAGCAGTGACTGGAAGAGAAGAACAAAGTTTGGATTCATTCCCAGCTTTCATCCTTAGTCTCCCATTCAAGACATCATGAATTCTAACCTCTAGTCTGCAGCAGCCTTAGTTGCTAGCATCTTGCACAGCACTTCACAATTTGCCTGCTATTTTTTCATCACGCTTGGGTCATACGATTGTAGAATGTCAAATGTGGATGATGCCATAACATTCTTCCTTCCACTTGACAAACTCTAACTCATTCTTTAAGTCTCATCTCTTCTCGGACTTCTTTTGTGATACATTTGTTGACTCCACCCTCATGTAAGATTCAGGAAAACCCTGCTACACTATTTGTCGCATACATTTCCATGACAGCCATTTTTTTTTAAAGTTTTTGATTAACTTTTTATCATGTTCACTAATAAACTGAGCTCTCAGAAAACAGAGATTTTTTTTTC
Source organism: Phacochoerus africanus (assembly GCF_016906955.1). NCBI lineage: Eukaryota > Metazoa > Chordata > Mammalia > Artiodactyla > Suidae > Phacochoerus > Phacochoerus africanus. Next base: position 106,922,088 of record NC_062550.1, read on the forward strand.
TTTTTTGCTTGTTGTAATTCTTATTATATGAGTTGCAGAATGAGTGATGAGTACATAAAAGAAAAAAAATCGGTGACTTCCCTCTTAAACCATGGCAACTGCTCACTATATCATTTCTTCAAATTTCTAGTAGTCACCTTGAACTCTTGAAAATGCAGCTTGTTCCATTCATATAGGTCTAATTATCAGGCACTTCTTATACTGAATTTAAATCTTCAAGTTTTCACCTTTGATTTTAGTTACACTATTCACTAAATGGATAAAGATATGCCAAATTCAAAACTACTTTTATACATTGTAGAGATAAATGAGTTATAAAAATTTAATACAGAATATCCTTGTGCTGTACAGGAAGTAGGATTAATGTGAAATTCATTAACTTCCAGAACTCAACATTATATTTAAAGGACTCAGAACATTCAATTTGCAAGAAAGAGTATGACGAGGCATATATCAAGATCCCAGAAGGAATAATTAATGACCAGAATGGCCTAGAAGTGGGCTGAGAAGGAGGGAAAAATGTCACCATCACCCATTCATCTTCTCATTATATAGAGGTGATTTAATTTCTTTAAATATCAACCATATGCATGTTTATACATATTCATATACATATTTTTTAAAATTTACTCTACTTAAAAGCATTGAAGCCTTTTCCATTATAAATGAGCTCTGAGTGAAATATGTGCAGATCTTCCAATGATATCTTCCCAGCACGAATTTTCTAGTGAAAACACCTCTGATATCTGTGCATACAGGAAGAAATGAAAAGTGAAGGAGTGCACACTGCAGACTCAGGCATATGCGGGTTCAAAGGCAAATGCCTGCCAGCCCTGTGACTTTCAGAGATTATCACTATTCTGCCTTGAAATTGCTGCTTCTCATCTCTATAAAATGGGGTGCCATTCCTTTCTCATTGGCTTATGACAATGTTTAAATGAGAAAATGCATACAAATCTTGCAATACAGAGACTTGTACTGGGTAAACACTCAACAAATACCACTGTGAAATAGTAAATTACTACCATTATCAAATGATTAGCAACGCCAGAAAAGGCTGTCAGGGATTTTGCAAGAAAAATTCTTAAGTGATGTTGGCCCAGAGTTGAAAGGCCATCAGGGGTTACATAAGTCACATGACATGACTCAAATATATCTTTCACTAACAGTGAAAGACCTTGAACACCCCTACCCTGAGGGAATTTATATTATCATTTATAAAATTACTCTGAATTTAGAAAAGACTTCAAGCAACCTTTGCCTCATGTGTAGACTATGATGGGAAATGTTCTTATTAGATGGTTTTATTCATTTTCAACTACTTATTACTGATAATAATACGAATAACAACTAACATGTATAAACGATTTACTCTGAATCTGGCTCTATGCTAAAGTCCTTATATGAGATTTGCCTTACTTACTTTTTAAGACAACCAGAATGAGGTAGTTACCCTTCTATCAATATTTGCAGGATGAGAAACTGAAGTTTGAGGTAGACCATTAGCCATGGGTTGTTTACTGTGAACTATTTTCTCTGTTCTAAGTCCTATATGAATATTAACTCATTTTCTCTTCAAAATACCCTTATGAGGAAGTGTCTATTATTATTATTATCCCCATTTTACAGATTATAAAACTGAGGCTCAGAGTCTTCAAATACATCACACAAAGGTACATGACTAATAAATGGCATCATCAGGATGACCAGCCAGGGCGAGCTGCATCTTGGGGCTACTGATTTCACAACACAAGGTATTATTTCTCAACAAAGGCAGAGCAAGCAGACACTACAGCCTGTGATCCTAGCTCCTTGGCTACATTATCTCACTTTTGTAATCTTCATTTTAAAGAGAACACAAAGAAACTCAAATGGAGGCTTTGGCAGTCATGCAGCAGATTCAGGCTTCAGCCTTTAACCTGCCCTGCTTCCTCTTTAAAACTAGCAAAGGTTACATTTTCAAATGGAAATCATTATCCACTGGTTATATTGTTGCAAACAAAGAAAAAAGCTTGCTGCTTTTTAGCAAAAACCTTGCTCAACTGGTGGATATATTCTTTCTGCTTAGATTTATACTTTCCCATGAAATTCATGTGCGGTGATTCGAAAAGAAGGATTTTTACAGAATATGCTTGAGAGCCACAAGTGTGCTGAGTAGGACCTATCTTAAACTTCATAATTTTTTTCTTTTCTTTTTGAAATGTGGATTATGATTTTGACATCTTAAATTCTCCAGTGTCAGATAAGGTCTCTGGGGTTAGAAGGATTTGCAGACTCCCGCGTGATCCAAGTACAAGGTCGTGAATGAATTATTGCTATAAAGTCAGAAGAGCAGACTTAAATGAGGCCTGAACTATAACTATACATTTGTTTGGGTGAGTGTATAAAATTCCAGAAAAAGACATTTAAGGCACTTAGATTTTTCATTCGGGGAAAGCAAAGCATTATCATTATTTTCTTTACTTAAAAAAATCCATACTTTTAATCAATTTAATAAAATTTGTAAACTGTATAATCTTGAGTGTTTCCTATTTGCAGTAGGTCCTACATCCCGTTTTTCCCCTCTGGTTGAACTGTGCACCTGTAAAAAGGACAGACATTATTCCTCCCTGGCCATCTCCTCACTGAAAAGACAGTGAATAAAAATGGAGACACAGGAGTTCCCGTTGTGGCGCAGTGGTTAACGAATTTGACTAGGAACCATGAGGTTGCGGGTTCGATCCCTGGCCTTGCTCAGTGAGTTAAGGATCCGGCATTGCCATGAGCTGTGGTGTAGGTGGCAGATGCGGCTCGGATCCCGAGTTGCTGTGGCTCTGGCATAGACTCGCAGCTACAGCTCCAATTCGACCCCTAGCCTGGGAACCTCCATATGCCGCGAGACCGGCCCAAGAAATAGCAAAAAGACAAAAAAAAAAAAAATGGAGACACAGCAGTGCTGACATATTTCTAACTGATGAAAACTTATCACGAAACAACAGGCAAAATGTGCTCTTTTTCTAACTGACTCTAACTTTTTCTAACTAACTCTAGTAAGATACATACTTTAAAACATAGCATATGCTGTATACTTTAATACATGAAAAATATAAATGAACATATTACAAAAACAAATTTACTAAAGTATAAACATAATATTTACAGAGGTTATTATGTTTGCCTAGAAACACAGGCCTAACTATGGGAAACTAATTTAAATTTTATGCTGGGAAAGCAATGCCTTAACAAATGCATTCAACAAACATTTACCATGTGCCATAACATAGAGCAGGCATCTTCTATGCAGCATGTCTGCTAACCTGCCCAAGTCTACGAGCTACGTGCCACTATCCCTATCCAACAGCTGGAAACGAGACCGAAGGATGTTAAGTTTGTCCCCAGGCATGCAGCTGGCAAGGGGCAGGGCCGGGCATGCAGCTGGCAAGGGGCAGGGCCGGGCATCAGTCTACTTCTGCCTGATTCTAGAGCCTCCCCCACCGCTGTGTCATACTTTCTCCCAAGAGTGAAAACGAAAATCCTCTAAACGCTATCAAGTGAGTATTATTTTAAAAGACATTTAAAACACAGTAGGAGTAGCAGCAACAGACACAGGAGACGGTCATGGCATCTGGGTTCCATTTTGCCTTTGCCAGCAAGCAGGTTCCCTTTCAAAGTCTTTTGATTTGGGGGCGGGGGAGGAGGAAAGGGGTGGGGTGGGGAGAGGAGGACAAGCAGGTGGAGGACACAGGGGGCTTTCTCTTGAAGACTGTAATTCCAGGCCTCTGTTTTTCGAATGAAACACTGTTCCAAAACCCTACTACGTGAAACAGGATCCGCAACCTTATGCCGCTCTGCGTACGCAGACCTGTCAGTGCTGAAAAGCTTACCTGTAGATGAAAGGAGCCACCGTGGCCGTGTTTGGGTGGCTGTGCTGCTGTTGTTGCGGGAGCTGGACGGCACCATTTCCCACACTCTGCCCACCGCCTGGTGCCCCTGGCCCAGCACAGGACCCAGCCGGAGCGGCGTGGCTGGCTTCCCTTCCTTCCAAAGGGGCAGGGCAGTGGGATGTGCTCGCTTTCTCAGCAGTTACGGGCTTGGGTGAGGACTGGGAAGGGCTGCCCTTGGGAGTCCTGAATTTTTCAGACTCTTTGCTTGCCGCGCTGCCGGGTGAAACCGTCTGCTTTGCTGTTGGCACCTTTGAGCCTGGTTTTGGAATCCCACTGGAAGATGGGATCAAACTTTCCTTCTTGGCTGCTGTCGTCTTGCTGCCCTTTGGGATGAAGCTTGCAATTTTAGAGGTCTTTTTTGGAGCCACGTCCGTCACCGGCTCTTTGTCATCCTTGACGGGCTTTTCAGTGCAGCCTTTATTTTTGTCCCTGTTCTTTTCCTCTTTTTCCTTTGGCTGTAGCAAAGACTTTTTATTGCTGAGATTTTTGCTTCCAGCTTTTGGAGGGGCTAATTTTGGGGACACTCTGGGGCTGCTGTTGGTTGAGCCGCCACCGTTCAGACCACTGCTGGAGCCCTCCACTTCGCCCGATTCGGGAAAGGCGTCATCCTCCCTCCCACCGTCGCCAGGGCCCGAACTGGGGGACTGGGGGGGGCGCAAGGTAGCCCGCGCGTTCACCAGCTTGAACTTCTCCAGCATGGATTTCTGTCCCGAGGGAGCCGTTTTGACCCCCTCTGAGGCAGGGGGCTTCAGTCTGTCCGCAGGCGGCGTGGGAGAGGTGGCCGGGCTCGACGGCTTCACCGTCAGCATGGTGGAGGTGGCGCTGTGCTTGGCATTCATGGACTTGCTGCGCCAGGGCTTGCTGGTGCTGGGGGACGGGATGGCGGAGGCCGGGGGCTGCCCAGCAGTGCCGGGGGGCTGCATGGTGCCATTTACACCTGAAGATGGCTGAGGTCCTTTGGAGGAATCTGGACATGGTTAAGAACAAAAAACAAAGGCAAATTCTGATGAGATTTCATCAGTCCCATCAAACCACTGAGTAGCTCTGATAACTCTAAGCATCAGAAAGCCTCTCTCTTCTGAGACGGAAACAGACACCCTTACATCCATCACATCTGTGATGTGGCTGTTTTTGTGCCACATATCAAACGTTCAGTGTCTCAGGGACATGGGGGGGCACTTTTTTTCCCTTCTAAAATTACTCTTAGGCAAATGAATTTTATTGGTCACAGACGTCTAAAGATGGGTAAAACACTATCCTCTCCCCTAATTACCAAGCAATTCTCTGTATTTTTTACAATGACTACTGCAGCTCATAGCCGTGAATGGATATTCCGCCTTGCCTTATAGACATGTGTTGTATAATGAATATTGAGAAAGTGCTTTAACCTATTGGGAGCCTAGATTATTATTATCTGATTAAATATACTTTTGAATCATGATTTTGCCTTTTATTAATATCATTGAGTTTTAATTGTATAAAATAAGAATTGAAAGGTATATGTATATAGGTCAGATAATCTACTAAGAAATTATATAAATCATGTCTATAATACATAATACATATAATTCTCATAACAACCCTACATGTTATATATCAGTACTTTCATCCTCATTTTACAAATAATTTTTAAAGCTGAAGCAAAAAAACCCACAGAATTTTTCCAAAGTCACCCACTCTAGACTTGAACTGATTTCAGAGTCTTTGCTCTTAACGAGCACACCTGCAGCCTCCTGCAGTGATCTGAGCAAACTTTAAATTCTAATTTAAAACAAATCAAGCTATTTTGGAGGGACTACGAGAAAATAATTGTCAACTATACACTATATAATAATGACAATTGCATATTGTCACATAAGTACTTGTAATGCACTAGTGTTACTTTCTACTCAGAAATCTCATTATGAAATGAATTTTTATACAACCGTTCTAGCACTGATTAATGCCTGATTACAAGTCCTATTTTTAAACATGAAAAATGAAATCAAAAAGAGATTTTATAACAGGGTACAGAATAAAAAATAACTGAGTTTGCAGTTAAAAATGTCACTATAAATGTTAGCATTTGGTAACTACGCAATTCTAGTCATGACATTTACCTTAAGTTTCGTCCAGCATAATATAAATACCTCCCTTTTCATCCTCTTTTTTAAAATGGAGTGATAAATGATTAAGTTGGATATTTATGTAAAATGGACAACATTGAAAATGTTAACAGACTAGATACTGACAAATCAATGCAAAGCTGTTTCTCAAAAAATGTCCAAAGGAAATATTTTATTAAAAAATTCTGTCATAATATTCAGGAATTAGAGTCCACTAAATTCCATGAAATAGTCATAACTATGAAACCACAACACTTTTAAATGTTTTCCTCAGAAGTATCAGAATGCATGATAAATAATATGTAGTTAAGGCAATCAGTAAAGAATTTTTACTCGTTTTTCAGAAGAAGAATTTTACATACAGAAAAGTTAATAAAGAATTCAGAGACAGGAAAAGAGGTTAAATGACTAAATATATGTGTGAGTTGGGGTTTTTTTAAAATAAATATGTCTAAAATAATATAGTTGTGAAGTTTATATTAATAACAATAGCAGAGACAGATGTATTTCATATTGTTAGTAAACCAACATTGATTTCTAATTCTCACTACCTTTCTACAATCCCTCTTCCTAACTGGTGGAAATTAGTATAATACTGGAAGTGCAGACTCTGGATTAAAATACAGTAGTTTAGTAGTTTACTGGTAAGTCAACATGTTTACATGGTATATTTGAATTTTAAAGCATAGGTTGATACATCGATTTTTTCAGTATCCATGTAAGGTCTATAATTGTGACCATTTGTAGAATATTTGTAGGACTCCATTTGGTTCATGCACAAAGACTAAGGTTCTGAAAAACAGTAGGAGTATTTGACTAATTCCAGACAAACAAATCCAACAAGATTCAAAATACTCAATGTCTCATATACCTTCACTCTCTGTGTAAGTGAAGATTTCAATCTTTTACTGATATTTTTTGTTTGTTTTTGCCTTTTTTTTTGTCTTTTTTGGCCACCCCACAACATATGGAATTCCCAGGCCAGAGATCAGATCTGAGCTGCAGCTGTGACCCATGCCGCTGGCGCCTTCACTCACTGTGCCAGGCCGGGCATCCACCCGCATCCCAGGGCTCCAAAGACACTGCCGATGCCCTGAAGCCACAGCGGGCACTCCTACCTGTTAAGCAGAGCTCATTCCAGGCTATTTCACTTGTGCATCCCTTTCAGAGACTGTCAACATTGCCTCATCCTGTGAATCACTGTCCACAGCAGAGTATACCGATGACCTGGAGTAGAGAGACCTGCCAGACATTTCTCCAGGATAACTCCTACCTACTGATCAGGTCTCAACTTTGACTTCACATCTGAGAAAAAACCCAAACCATTACCCCCACCATCCGTTTAGCTCCTATCCTTCACATCAAGTCTGCATTAGGTGACTCCTCTACCTTCTTCCATAGCTTATCACTTCTATTACAGCCATGATAAATAACTCCACTGCACCTGCCTGCTTCCTCTACTGCACTGTACACATGGCCCTTAAAAGCAAAAGCCATGGCTTGTATTATGCGTAGTTGTCTAGCATGCACAGCACCTTCTAGGTGACAGGCGCTAAACCAAGTATTTGACATATAATAACTCAATTCTTCGAACAGCTGCAGGAAATTTTTAAATTTACCCTCAGCCGGCACATGAAGAAACCGAAGCACAAAGAAGTTAAATAACTTGGCCAAAGTCACACAATGTGTAACTGACAAGTCTGAGAACCGAACTTCGCTTGGATTCTAAGTTAACTCTGTCAATTACTGCATAATACTGTGTTTCAAATGCATATGAATGAACTTCAATAGCTTATCGATTATTACAATATTATTCCTTGAATATAGGAACAGGGAAAACTGTGAATGTCAAATTAATGCTTTTAGGAGATTTCTATCAGTTGTAATGTATTCTTCAATTACCTAGATTCAACTGGAAACTAAGAACACCTCCGAATAAGATGAATTTTCTCAATTCATGCCCATGCATTTCACACAGTGACCTCACTGTATTGCGGATCTTTGTCCAACAGATATAGCTCGATTTCTCTGGTGTTTACAGAAATATTAATGGATGCTCTTCGGTTTCTACAATCTCTAGGACTGGAATCTAGGCAAAACATCTATTAATAAATATTTACTCAGTGGACATTCTATGCAAAACTCTACGAGACACCTTAGAATCTAGTAAGAGGAAAGAAATCAGGCTCAGAAAGATGAGTAACAAATACTAAACGCTGAATGAGTAGGAGGTGGGAAAGGAAATTGTAGAGATCAGAAAGGCACAAAGGGCTGCACCGCTAAGTGAGAGCAGGACAAATGCGCTAAGGGAGACATGCAAGCATTCAAGGCAGGAGGAATACACAGTTTTTAAAAGGAAATTATGCGAATTTTTTTCCATTTATTTACATTTAAAAATATGTACATACACAGGAGTTCCTGTTGTGGCTCAGCAGAAACCAATCTATTATCTGTGAGGACACAGGTTCAATCCTTGGCCTCGCTCAGTGGGTTAAGGATTCGGTGTTGCTGTGAGCTGTGGTGTAGGTCGAAGCCATGGCTTGGATCTGGCATTGCTGTGGCTGTGGTGTAGGCCAGTGGCTACAGCTCCAATTCAGCCCTAGCCTGGGAACCTCCATATGCTGCAGGTGCCACCCCAAAAAGACAAAAAAAAAAAAGACAAAAAGTATGTACATACACCTGCTGGGACACAGAGTCGGAGATAAATATGGTACCCCCCCCCCCCGACCCAAAGTCTCGGGTATTATTGTTAAGAGGAACATGATGGCATCATTGAATTAATCATTACTTTCTTACCCTGATCTTAAAAGTTATCTGTGATATTTCTGATTCTACAATGAAAATAATATTAATAATTATTACAATTATAAAAATCCCAACTGGCATTTTATTGAAGGGTCTTTAATTACCTCACATTTGTTTTCACAACAACCTGATGAGCTGGGAAGGGCTCCTATTTCTCTTCTATTTTTGTGGGGTTTTTTTTTTCATAATGAATTACTTTTTCTATCATTTTTTTGGAAAGGCTCCTGTTTCTAATTCACACTTAAGGAAACCCAACTTTTGAGAGTCTAAAGGACTCATTTGGTGGTGTCAGCCAGTGAGGCGGGTGTGGTGGGGCTAGGATTTGATCCCACAGTGTATGATTCTGGAGTCCAAGCTCTACAACTGTCTTAGCAGATCTGACATTCCAAGTTTCACAATGGTTTCAAGCTTTCATGTGCACTTCAGTCACTAGGGACCCCACTGAATGCAGCTCACACAGCGCTGCAGCAGGTCTGCAGGGGCCCCGAGTGTTGCAAGACATGTTTCCTTGAAAACTCCATCTTGTCCTTCTTGACTTTATCCCATCTTCTTGTCTTACTTTATCCCATCTTCCTTCTTGGAAAAACAGTCACGGTGCTGGTAAATGACTTAAGCTTAAGAGCAAAGACCTAAAGGCATAAGCGACTTAAGCTTAAGAACTGTTATGTGCCTAGAGGTCAGAGTAAGAGCTTAACCCTTTACCACCTAAGTGGCTTTTTAAATAGTGAAAGAACTTATATAATAGTAAACAAACCCTGTATCCTCCACCCATAGCCACTCCTCACTTGATCTCATCTAAAGAGCACAATAAAAGCAGTGTGGATTCTGGAGGCAGGGCTCTTGGTCCCTGAGACCTTGAGTCCCCGGCTCCCACCTCTACTTAAGATAAATGTCTCTGTGTCTTGTTCTATGTTAACTTTTTTTCCTTAAGTTCCACAGCCCCCGTTCTTCAGCCCCATCCTGCTGAGCTGGCCCCGGCACCCGAGGTCTGCTTTTCTAGCGAGCTGTCCCTGGGTGCCAACTCTGCTAGCCTCAGAACTCTTCTTTGAGTAACAGAGTTCGAGTAAATCGGACCACCACGGCAACTGCTGACACCATCAGCTTTAAAGAGCTATTTTTTATGACAGGATCCAAATTGGCTAAATTCCTTAAATGTTCCATAGCCATGCCGCATTAATATTCTCTGGTGGAACCTTGGCTAGTTCCACCTTCCCCTGGATGCCTGGCACTTTGTGGCGACGGATCACTAAAAGGAAGCCCGTATTGTTTTCCTAACGTCCTTTCTCTCATTATTTTAGCCATATGTTTAGTGTATATCTTCTGTGTTTCCACAACTGTTTAAGAAACCAGGGGAGGAGTTTCCATTGCAGCTCAGCAGGTTAAGAACCCAACCAGCATGCATGAGGATGTGGGTTTGACCCCTGGCCTTGCTCAGTAGGTTAAGGATCCAGCGCTGCCACTAGCTGCAGCATAGGTCACCGATGCGGCTCAGATCTGGTGTTGCTGTGGCTGTGGTGTAGGCCAGCAGCTGCAGCTCCGACTGGACCTGGGAACTTCCATGTGCTGCAGGAGCTTTGCTGAGGATAAGAAAAGGGCAGGAAAGGACCAGTCAGGATGGTCATGCTGACATTAGCTAGACTGCTCTCCCACACCAAGCACAGAGAGGAACTTCAGCATCATCACACCCGAAAATGGGACAGGAGGGACTCCAAGTTATAACATCCATATCCAACCCACAGCCACGGTCACAGCGACAGCTGTAAAATGGGTCTCAGATGAGCCCACGCAGAAGACACTTCTCCGAGCTAAACCCTAAACACGTCCCCAGCTCATCTCTTGACAGGAGCACGAGGGGCTTCATGTTTCAGGAAGAGCTGTGCAAATCACAGGCCACTGGGCATCCGGTGAGCACTAGAACAATAAGGGTCTCTCCAGACCCATCGCAGGAAAGCTTGCACAGCAGCAGCCACTGAGATGGCAGCATCAGCAGCTCTGCCACAAATTCTAGTCTCTGAGCCACTTACACACTCAATATTAAGTAGCCTGGTCTCACTGGTACATTTCTGAGTGTTGTTTACTCAGCTTCTGACCGTGACTGAATCATTACCTGGGAGTGGAGAAAAGCTGAGACACCTCGTGCACATGTTCAAAAGCATGACTGCTATAAACTTGGATCTTGCGTTTGCTAGGACGTCATCTGCCCACAGCTATTCTTCATCTCTGGTCTCCAAAAAGAATTTTTTCCCGACTCCTTCTTGTTTCTTTCCCCTTCCTCTACCTCACATCCACCACCACAACTCCATTACAACCAGATAATATTATTCATCAAGTGCTTACTTTTCCCAAGTACTTTGACACATGGTATCATGTTTATTTTTCATTTCTTATTTATTTTAGGGGGCCGCACACATGGCAGATGGAAGTTCCCAGGCTAAGGTTGAGTCAGGGCTTCCGCTGCCCGCCTACACCAGAGCCGCCGCCGTGCCAGATCGGAGCCACGTCTGCAACCTACACCGCAGTTCACGGCAATCTGGATCCTTTAGCCCACTGAGTGAGGCCAGGGGCGGAACCTGCATCCTCATGGATGCTGGTGGGATTCCTAACCCACGAAGCCACAGCAGGAAGCCCACGTGGTGGCAGAGTTAGAGCTCTGCCTACATGCGTCCTATTTAAAGCCATACTTCACACACAACACACCTAAGCCTTCCTCTATTACAAATGAGAACAGCGAAGCTTAGAAAGAGAAACTTGCTTCACATCATACATAGAGTAAAATCTGGAAAAGACAAAATCAAAGTTGGCACCTAGGTGTGTGGGACTCAGCATTTGGAAGCTTTACATGATCTCTCCTGTCTGTGAGTTTGCTGCCCACTCCGAAATTCTGCTGATAAAGGTTCTCCCGAAAGCTACATGTTTGTGTTACACTGAAGGCAACTGAGTAAGTCGCTGAAGTGTGGTTTCCTTCTTCCCCAAAGAGCAGAGTATAAACGAGGCGAACATCACACCGGATACTCTTCCCTAAACTAAACACTGTGTCCTTGGATATCCTATTGGCACCATCCTTCTGAGTTGATGTAAGAACAGATTTTAATTCCTGCTCAGAAGACACCTAAGCTCACAGGGTTAATTTTTAGTTATCTCATATTGCGAAAAATAACTTCGATGACCTGGGGAACATGCCAACCCAGCTCTCAAATGAATACAGGGAGGTAAATGTGGCAGTCGCCACAGACATATGGGAAGCTGAGATAAAGACGATTCTCCCTGGAGCTTCCTCCAGCTTCCGAGCTCAGCGCCAGGTTGCCAACTAGCCTGAGAAAGGACTTGGGAACGGGATGTTATTTGTGTCTTCCTCACAGGGGAGCATGTTGCTTAGATGGAAGCCAACCAGCTTTCAACTCACAAAGCAACAACAAAGTCACCACACACAAAGTCACGACAGCAAAACCCACAGGAGCACCGCTATTTTTTTTTTTTTGTCTTTTTGCCTTTTCTAGGGCTGCTCCCGTGGCATATGGAGGTTCCCAGGCTGGGGGGTCTAACAGCGCTATTTTTAAAAGGAAGTATTCCCTGCACAGCTGGCGCTCTGCTCAGTGACAGGCATGATCTCTGCTAAACACAGCTTAACTTCAGCATCACAGATCAGTAGAGATGGAAGGAAATGAATGGGGCCACAACAATTGGTCTGGGAAATAACTGACTCTCATTGAAAATGATATCCCAAACATCTCAACATTTTGAAAGTTAAAAAAAAAAAAAAAAAAGGAACATTCAAATTTAAACATCTCGTTAAAAAAAAAAAAAAAATTGGAGTTCCAGTGGTGGCGCAGTGGTCGACGAAGCCGACTGGGAACCATGAAGTTGCGGTTTGATCCCTGGCCTCGCTCAGTGGGTTGGGGATCTGGCGTTGCCCTGAGCTGTGGTGTGGGTCTCAGACGCGGCTCGGATTGGATTCCGCGTTGCTGTGGCTGTGGTGTAGGCCGGTGGCTACAGCTCTGATTGGACCCGTAGCCTGGGAACCTCCATATGCCTAGAAAAGGCAAAAGACAAAAAACAAACAAACGAACAAACATCTTGTTAACACCTGACCCCTTGTTACCTCATCACACTGTGTCCCATAAATGACGGCTTGGGAGATGCCGAAATCCTCAGTTTTGCAAAGACTCACCAGAAACACGCAGCTCCTAGAGGGATCCCGGAGGCACTGCCCATTCCGGACGCGTATATATTGACCATTGGTAAGATGCAAGAGGGCCGCTTGGTGGACTATTGCAAAACTTACGGAAGCTTCAATTCACCAGCCAGATTTTTTTAAAGCATGTAATTTTCTGTACAGGTTTGTATAATCTGTGAGCACGTGTATACATGAGCAAATGACATATATGCCCTGGTCTATTTCACCATGTCACTAGATTTATATACCTGATTATGTTTCGGCATTGGAATCCCTAGGATTAACATGACACCATCATATTGACATTATATTATAGGTTAACATAAGTATTAAGGAAATAGAGCAAAAAGTCATGGTAAAATAATTAAATTACTAGTAAAGGAATAAAATGCATTATATTCATTGTAACATATCTGCATTGTGTTGAAATGGAAACAGTTCAGTTCTTTGAGCTTATAGCAATTTAAGAGTAATTTAAAAAAACACAAAGAAAGTACTTAAGAACTAGGTAACTGTGTTTTAGATGTCAAAAATCTATGACAAATGCAACATTCACGCGGAACCTATACTCTGAAAAAGTTCAGTTTTGATGTTGATAAATTCTCAGTATCAATCCTACTAAATAGATGTTGAGTGTAAATGAAAAAACAAAACAAAACAAAACAAAACAAACTTCCACACCAGAAGACACTTTATTAGAATCTAGGAGAACAGGAGGAAATCTCTCCTTCCGCAGATGTGCGTAAGAATCACTTGGGAGAAATAAGGAAGAGATGGGGCGTGCCCTTTGGTATTGCGGCTGTTTCTTAGCAACACAGAAAAACATCTCTCTGTCCAGTAGTAAGTGTTTACAGATCCTAATTCAGAAATGAATTCCAAATAAAGATAGGATATTTACATTCCTAATAACACTCATCAGTTCAGCCTTTTTCACCTTTATCATGTAGATTTAATAAAACAAGAATTCTTTCTTAAGATAATTTGCCTCAGGCATATAAAATGTACATTCAAATGAATCAGGGCATTTTTTTCACAAGATCTCTGACTTCCACTGAACAAGTATTTGATTTTTCTTTAAGGCACACACCCATCTAGAATAATCTCAGAGGGTGCACGGACAAACTGATAAATGCTAAGAATTGGAACATATTATTCATTGGCTGTTTCTAATGGTGGGGTCGCAAGGGAAGAAACTGAAATTCCCCAAAGAAATGCGTCTCTACAAACAATGCTGTCTTCATTTCACCATTTGTTCTGAGAAATTTGTTCTACATTCCATTTCAATGGCGAGGCGGAATGGCATTGCTTTCTATTTTAACATTTCCATTTCGGCCGTCTCCGCAAGGGATAACAACCTATGGCCATGTTCACTGATATTTCGATCCATTTGGCGAAATGAAAATGAGCACACTATTTTTTGGGCTCCATGACTGAAAAGGCTATTAGATGTGTGTTTTGAAGTACAGTTTGTGATTTTCATCTGATTTCTTTTCATTAGGTAAGTCATGAAATTTGTAAATAAGCTCTTTTTACCATCCCATACATGTGAAAAGCTATTGTATTTTCAACAGTATATTTTTTTTAATAAGGAAGTGAAATTGTTCTGATTGTGAATAAACCTTTGTAATCTATTGCAAATTCTACAGATTCTTCAGCTGATTCATAGAATGCATCATCTTGTCAAAGAAAGTAGAAAGTACGTTTGCCTTTAAAAAAATTCAGGGAGCACATTACACATAGTCTGGTTAATTTTACAAGTAAAAATATCTTAATTTATCACATTTAAATGTCACAAGTTTTAAAAGAAGGGCAATTAGAATACTCAATAGAAGTTGCTGGGCTAGGGGTTGAATCTGAGCTGCAGCCGCCAGCCTGCATGACAGCCACAGGAATGCCAGATCTTATATTGCAGCTCATGGCAATGCCGGACCCACTGAGAGAGGCCAGTGATCGAACGCTTGTCCTCATGGATCCTAGTTGGGTTTGTTACCACTAAGCCACCACAGCAGCTCCAGAGTGCTTAACACTTCCTGAATCCTGTCATTATAATATTCTAACCCGTGAAACTTCTTGTTTAATTTTCACCTAACTCGGTCATGCCCAGGATATGTATGCAAACTCGACTGTCGCAGAGATCAACCTGTCAGGAGATGGAATCTGGTATTTTTATATAACTTATACTACTACAAATTTCTCTGTCAGAAAGGTTAAATAGAACATTCTTATCCAAAAATATGTACCATTGGACTAGTCTAAATTATAAATTGTTTGCTAAGTGATGTTTATTTTTGTTTTGTTTGCTCTTACAACTTAAGAAAATATTTTGGAAATATAAAAGAGCATGATAAGGTGATTTAGAAAAAATGACACTGGATGTATTGACATGAAGTTGTAACTCCATATTAATAAAAAATGCCATATAGCATGTAAAGCAAATTCCAGATGGCTGTTATTATGTTATATTATATTATATTATGTGATACAATTTATACTCTAAGTATTACTGGCAATTTACAGGCACTTAATGCCATATTTGTGTATTATAATTATCTGTGAATGTGAGATTATACACTTTAAATGTTTGGAGGTTTTACTTTGTTGGGATTAAAAGTAAGAGCTGATTTACCATAAAAGTTCTTGATTTTTGCTCCCAATAGATACCTAAAAAGAGATCTGCTTACAGGTAAAAGCCTCACAATATATGTCATTTGTCTCCACCTTGAGGTTATGGTAAATATTGCTACTTTCTAATTTCGTACTGTTTTCTAGACAGACACTGGAGTGGGTGAATGGCTATGGGGAAAAAATATGAATACTTGGCTACTTTTGCATTTTTGCCTTTAGACACTAGAAATATTAAAAAGTATTTCACATGACAGAAAAAGATGATATCGAAGTGTTAGGTCCTCTAGGTTTTGAAGTCTCTTTGCCAACGCTATTCCTCAAAAAATATCAGGTAACTGTAGGACTGCTTAGCTAAACTGGACACCTCTGTGTCTAAACATGTTTAGCCCCCTTAATATTTATAGCACACATAGGCTTTGCAGGATGCTGTCTAGGACAGTCACCCAAACGAGGGAGGCGTCTTTCCGATGACAAATTGCTGTCTGCCTCTTCTCTGAGAGAAACATTTCAGAGGTTCTCAAATCAAAGATTTTGGTTTTCTATTTAAAAGACAAATTCCTCACTTCCAAATACACATTGCTCAAGAACTGGGGATGTTACAGAGATCTAGGCACGAGGATTTGTCTCCAGGATTTACAGTCGGTCCAGTGTGGTCTTAACGGGTAGGAAATCTTCATAAAATGGTCTCATTCAAACATTATCCCCTGTCAGCGCATGCCACACACCGTCTCTGTGTTGTGCAACAATTTGAAATGCTCTCAATGCGAGCAAAAAAAGCTTCGACCTGGTTCAAGGAGTTAAACCAAATTTGCAGCCTATTTCGCACTTTTGAATTTCATGCGTTGCTGCACGGAGAGCTAAGGACTATGGAGAGAAGTTAAAATGTGATTGACGGGAAACTACGACCTCGAAATCCGGTGGAACGCCCTAGTTGCCCTCGTCCCTGGTGCGGTCCTACTGCTCCCAGCAGCAGAGGATCTTGATTTTCTCACGGTTTGGGGTATAAACTGCACGTCCGCCCGCTTGTACGCAGGCTCCAGGGGGATGTGCACCAACAGCAGCACCTCTTTAAACACACACCGTGCACACTACAGACGCTTGCGCATCACGTAGTTAACACAGGAGCTGCCTTTAGCACAGACTTCCACCAAGGGCCCGTTCTGCCCAGGGAATTTGTGATGAGAGCATTCTATCATGCACCCTTTCCGGAAAGTAAAACCCAGCGAATCATTTGTCTCTTAGAGGAATAACTAAGGTCCTGATGTTTATCTCTCCGGCTGCTTTTTCAAAGATGAAATACCCGTCCTGCGTGTGTTTGAATTTGTGATGCTCTCACCTTAGCGGCCCAAAACACTTACAGCGCTTAGGTCAACTAAAACAAAAGATTCGGAAATATTTAAGAGAGATTTATGACTTCAGGCTAAGTGTTCATCAAACACGAGAAGACAAAAGAAAATGCTATTTACATGCATCCAGGAGGAAGTCTTTCCCAGAAGGAGATGTTAAACGTGGGGATATCATTATAATATAATTGACTTTATTCCCTTAAATGTTCTGCAGGAAGAAAAGTCCTGAAGAAAGCTGCAATTCAGGAAGAGGCACTTAGAAAATAAAAGAAACTCTGCTGATAACATTTCCATTCCAAATGCCCGACCGCAGCTTAAATACCAGATTTAGCGTGGAATTTACGAGACCCGGGCCATAGTGACTTAAGGAGCAAGCACTTACCTTTTTCATTGCCATTTGCATAATTTGGAGGCTTGTTTTTGTCAATGCTGTTAAAGCTCTGACTTCTCCTATTTAAATTGGACGCTCCCTGGGCCTTGCTGCTGCCGCCTGCAGCTGGCACCCTAGAGGGACCAGGAAGCCTAAAATAGGATGAGAAAAATTACATCATTATGATATGTTGCAAAAAGGTAGGTTATGGAAGGTTCTGAGCAGGGACGAGTCAATGGGCAAATCATTTTTTATGACATTCCAAAATCTATTCAGCAGAAAATGTTGCTTTAAGTGACGAGCAGCTAAGCACAAGGTCTGAGAATCTTCAGAAAAATATTGATTCATAAAAACTAATTTGTCTCCAAAGTATATTAATAATGCAGGACAATGAGATACACTCTTTAATTGAACGAGTCACGCTTATCACACATCCGATGCGTAGAACTTTGATGTGAAGTTACCGCAATCACTAAATGAAAGCAAGGGAGGTCAGACACTTCACTCTACTTGTCCTCAGGGTGTTGCCCAGCTGCCTTCAGCTGTGAACTTGCTCTTTTCAATGTGTGGGACGTGTGCTTTTGTCGTAGATACCGGTATCCTAAATTAATTTCTTGTATATTAATCACAACGAGAATAAAGTTACAGAACAAACTGCTAGCAGCCAATGCTTGCTGGACATCGGAACGCTTTTTTCTATTGTTGTTATTATTTTCCTCTTTAGGGCTGTGCCTGTGGCGTACGGAAGGCCCCAGGCTAGGGATCGCATCGGAGCTGCAGCCACAGGCCTATGCCACGGCCGCAGCAATGTGGAATCTGAGCCATATCTTGCAGTCACAGCTTGTGCCCCTGCTAGATCCTTAACCCACTGCGTGCGGCCAGGAGCACACCCACATCCTCATGGATGCTAGTCGGGTTTGTAACTCACGGAGCCACAACGGGACCTCCGAGTCAGTTACTCTCAACTGTGACGTGGAGATCAGCGCCATGAATTTGTTCCTATTTGACTGATCTGTGTCACCTGAAAACTTGGACTCTCCTGTGAAAAGTAAGCACCTAGACGGTCGCTGGTTATCTCAGGAATGCGGCCAGCTGGTCCACACAGGCCATTTGAAAAGAAATGATGCGAGTTGCAGAAGAAAATCCAATCGTAGAATGACAGTTAAAAAATGCCCGTGAGGAGAGCAGTTCCAGCTACTCTTCGTGTACGAAGGACAGGACAGGAGGAAAAACAGGCGGACGACCTTACAGTTAGGGGGAGTTTGACAGGAGATCACGACCTGTAGTTATTTTATTTGAGCTCTAATTAAATGGCGGTTTAGATCATTTATTTTACTCTTTCAACAGTTTCCACATTAAAAGATCAAGTATCAGTTATTTTAGGAATTGCGCCCAAAGAGGCGATGCCTATATTTTCCTTTTCTACTATGACTGTGCGTGACCCAACATATACACATTATTGTGTACGTGTAACAGACTTAATCCCCATAAATTAAAAACTGGAAATTACCAACGAATATTGCCATTCTTAGACATATCTAAAAACACACTAAGGGCTGCCAGCATCTTTGCTAGCATGTGCTGCCACCATGTGAGGGCCACTGTGTACTGCCTGAATAAGTTCTATTTTAAAAGAAAAATAAATAGTCCAGAACTTACAAATGCAGCCATGACTTTTTTACTGTTCTCCTTCAACTAGAATGTATAAAATGTAAGAATGCTTATACCCGTTATCTTGGTGCCCAATAGATCACAATTTCACAATCAGCTATTACAATATTCAAGTTTTAACTCACCTTATTACAATACTTGATATATTATTATTTCCATAGATTATTAGGAAATCAAACATTTAAATGTGTACCATAAACGTTTTAAAAATAGTAACAGGTATTTCAAAATGCAACGAACATTAGAAAAACACAAATACCAGCCTCAAAACCAATGTCGATATCTTGGAATAATGGATCATTTCAAAATGTTGATTGTTTTCTGGAGTTTAAATACATATGGCTAATAAGGAATCCCTTCAGTTATTTTGCTAACTAGAGGTCGTGTCACGTACAAGAAACGAAACTTTCCCAAAGGACTCCAGCATTTGCTCAATGGATCTACAGGGTGCGTAAGCACTGCGCGTTAACCGCAGACACCAGGCATTCTGAGCACTAGAGACTGCACTGTGGACGAAGAACTCAACTGATTCATGTGGCCACGCGTCCCGATCACACGGAACCTGAGAACAAGTCCCACAGACACAGCCGTCAACGCCGAAAGGTCACTCCAAACTCACACGTGTAAACAAACTTTGTCACAGAAGTTGCCCTACTTGCAGTGAAACTTGACCTGTTTCTAGAAAGCAATTCAAATGCATTTTAATCTTTACTGTCACCCATGAAGCCAAGTGATCTTTAGTTCTCAGAAGAACAAATTGAAACAAATTAAAAAATCCAATTTGCTCTTCTCATTACCCTAATTTGACAGTCAGCCAGAGTTCCAGATCATTCATCAAAGTAATAAAAACAGAAATGAGAATGAAGCCAAAAAAAGAGAGATGCTCCATTAAATCAAAGTACTTAAAATAGATTTTACATTCATACATCTTAGAAGTTGTAATAAAAAATGCTTACTGAACATGGCAGATCACTGTTCTTTGATCATTTCTTCTGATTTTTAATTAAATACTCTCTTAATTTGCCTCTCCAGAGTCACTTTAATTACCACGGAAATGAACATAGCTTAGAACACCAAGGCAAAGGAAAAAAGCACATACCTCAAGCCAGTGCATCACCAGCAGTGCTTGTGGTCAAATACTGCATAACATGATTTGCTGTTGGAGCAGTGACTAGTACACCACCACCGAGTGGTCACATAATAATCAGGAGTGCAAAACACATAGGTTGTGGCTTCACTCACCGTACCATCATGCCTTCGGTAACTTAACATTAAAAAAAAATACACGTCCCCCATATTTTATACACCAGTATTTTCCAGACAGCACTTAAGGCATTGTCATAAAATTTATTATTATTTCAACCAGTATAGGTCAAAGAACAGTCCAGGGGGATCTGGAGCTAACGTCCCACCAAAAATCTGCCATTTCCCAGTCCTGCTCAGTTCTGCTTCAAAATCCGCAATAATTAAAGCATGGCCATTTCAAAAAGTAATTACCACCTTGTGGGATAACTTCCAGATTTTGTGACCTGGAAAGAATGGGGGCTTCAAAGTAGTTTTTCTCCTTGACTTCCTCGGTTCCCAGGACCTAGACGTCAGCCCAGTTACAGCACTATGCACGACGAGACTAAGTGAGAGGAACCCAGAACCGATTCGATGGTCTAACCCGCACAGGCTCAGCCCCAAGAAAGGTATGGAAATTGACTTGGAAGAATTCAGCGCTCTAAACCTTCCATCCGGACGTCAGTCAGTTTTCGAAAAAAAATGTAGAACGACAGGACAAAATATCACTGGGCATTACTTTATTATCACTAATAAGCAATAAATTAGAGATATTAACTGACCTAGTAGGCTTTTTTTGACTGGTTGCAATTCCACTGTGATTAGACTGAGTTGCATATCTGGCTGCCAGACTGTATGAGGAGAAACAGAGAAATTGAATTAAAGAGATTCTTTGAACACGGAAAGAAAGCACAAACTTACAAGAAAACTGAGTTCATGAAATGCAATTGGAACATGTATTAACATGTATAAAGAATAAATTAATTAGAAAATTATGATAATGCAACATATACCATGACCTGTGATTACGAACATACTATGAAATAATGCCATGCACCCCTCGTAATAAAGTGTCATCAGTGACTTTAAGATAGTGACTTATGATATTAATATTATTTTAAGTCGTATTACTCCATCTTATTAAAAAAAAAAAACCACCCTTTGGGAGCTCCCTTTCATGGCTCAGCAGGTAACCATCCGGACTAGGGTCCGTGAGGACGCGGGTTTGATCCCTGGCCTCGCTCAGTGGGTTGAGGACACGACACTGCTGTGAACTGTGGTGGGTGTAGGTCCCGGACGCGCCTCAGATGCGGTGTGGCTGCGGCTGTGGTGGAGGCTAGCGGCTGGCTACCGCTGTGATTCGAGCCCCAGCCTGGGAACCTCCATATGCTGCGGGTGTGGCCCTAAAAAGGAGAAAAAAAGAAAAGAAAAAAATCAACCTGTGTAAATGGCAATGAAAACTTCAGGAAAGTTAAAGTTTGACTTACACAATAGAAAGGTCTCTTTCTCAAAAAGGTTAAAATGGAAAAACAAAGAATGAAGTGAGAGTTATTATTTTCTTTAATAAACTTCAATTTTAACCAAATACAATTTTGAAAACCAAATGATTACAATACCTGGTTTCTGACTAATCATTTATTGTTGCTCTCCAGTCCTAGATAGAATGTTTTACGGAAGTAACCCATGTAAGATGTTTTTCTGGAGAAAGACCACGCGAACACGGAGGTTCAAATGGAGTCGCCTTCCTCAAAAACGAACTGAACAACTACTGATGACAGTATCTGGGCAGACTGAATTCCGATTCTCAGTGGCTTTTTTTTGGAGGGGGGAGCATGCTGGCAGCATGCGGAAGTTCCCAGGCCAGGACCTGAACCCACACCACAGCTGTAACCAGAGCCATAGCAGTGACCATGCCAGATCCTTACCCTCTGTGCCACTGAGGGCTCCCCATTAACCTTTGGCTGAAAGGTTTATCAATCAAAACCTTTGGTTGAAAACACACCAGGAAGTATTATTTAAAACAAGCTTTGAAGAAGTGCATGCTTTATAAACAAAATGAAAACCTGTGCCTTAGTTTAAACTCATTTTTGAATTGCCGCGTTTGGAAGGGTCGAGAAAGACCCCGTGGACCTGAAACATGTGCACGGGCCCTGTGATTGTCGTGGGTGGATGCGTGAGTGGAGAGTCACCTTCCTGGTGAATTGTGATGACTCTACATGCACCCAGGAGTTGTGTCTGCACAGTTTCCAAGGCCTCCAAGGAAACTGGAACAACATGGGGGTGTTGGAATCAGGGTGGAGGGGCCATGTGGAGCCCTGCTGTTGATCCAGCTGCTTTGCTGCCAAGCAGAGGGTGTTTAATCAAGGGAAGGATGTCACCTTAAGATGGGGGCGTGTTTCCTAAGTTAACCTATACTCAATGGAGCCAGTCTGCGGTGGGAGCCAGTCCTTAGAACTGTCTGGCTAGGGACTAGTAAAGAAATCCTCAAATCTAGGCAGCTTTTCAGAGCACTTGTTTTTCATACTGGATATGAGTTATATTCTCCCCCCACCCCCCCTTTTTTTTAATGTCCACACCTGTGGCATATGGAAGTTCCCAGGCTAGGGGTTGAATTGGAGCTGCAGCTGCAGGCCTACACCACAGCACAGCAACACCAGATCCAAGCCACATCTGTGACCTACACCACAGCCTGCAGCACACTGGATCCATAACCCACTGAGTGAGGCCAGGGATCGAACCTGCATCCTCACTGAGACAACACTGAGGTCTTACCGCACTGAGCCACAATGGGAACCCTTGTGATACATCCTTATTTGCATAGAATGCATTCTGTATTCTAACTGCACTGGGCACTGAGACAACCAGCCACAACTGGCCACACCACCTCATTAACAATAACATCCGTGGATAATTTAAAAATAAAAACCAAAGTGTTTCAATAAACTGCGTTATTAATTCCTAAGTTAAATTTAAAAGGGAAAGTACCCAAGGAGAAAAAAAAATCTGTGAATTTCTCAGTCTGCTCTTCATTAACCCAAGAGAAAGAAAACTACCTACCTAAAGATTCACTCCAATGTGCTCAGTCCTATACCCTCCAAAGTGAACACAAAAATTAGCAGGAAGAGATGCAAATAAAATAGCATACTTTCCTGTAAGGGAACTGAAACCACCCCAATGGTTTTTCCCGCCTTGATTTTAAAGAAGTATCATAATTTCTAGTATAGAAGTAGAAAAACAACAACAAAATATAGACAGATTAATCAACTTGGCCAAAATCAATTTGATGGTATGACCTACCCATTTTTCTAATGATTAGGAGAGAATGCTTTGTTATCTGTGTTTGTATACCAAGCCATCCTACTTGCATCCTTCGAAACTTGGCCTCTATGCCATAGTACCCTCGAAACTGTGAAAGCGTTATTTGAACACAAGGATTCTGTTAAATTCTCACCATATTCTACGATCCTTGTATTTGACCATATTGGCCCCTCTGCCTTTCTGAATCACTCTTTCAAAGAGCGCCATACTAAGGAACTCAATGTGCCCAGCGTCAGGCCTGTCCACCTTCCCTTTTCTCACAAGCCCTCTTCTGTTACCCAGTTCTTGAAGGCATACTCTTGCACTGCCATCTTTCCTCCAACACTTGCATCCAAATCTTTCACTTGCTTCTTACCCAAGATTTCAAGCAAAATCTGACAGGCACCAGAGGCAATGTCTGCATCGCACCCCCAGCCATCAAGATCAACTGAATGAAAGACTCCGCCACTTCCAGGACCTTCAAACCCATGACCCTCAGACTCACAATGCTCCTTTCTTCAGTCGCACAAGGTCTCACCAGATCCTTCCCTGCATTTCTTGATTTCCGTTCACAGGATCACCACTTTCTTCAGGCCTCTGGGCTTGTAACCCGCACCAGTCAACGCTTCCCTTTTCCTTCCTTTTAATTATTGTAGACGTGCAATCATTACCCACCATGTCGATTCAGCACATTTGTCTGCATTTATGCTCTCCTTCAACTCCCATGTGTCCCACACTAACTCAAGCCCAGGCCCTCCCCACGAGGACTCTATCTCCCTTTATTGTTCTTCATTTTTTACCTGACTCTGAGTCCCTGTGCAGCAGAAACGCATTTTCTCCCCACGGTGCTTGCAGTACCGTCTCCCCGGGTTCAGATTTACGGACAGACCAGTAACAGAGCAGGTGAGTAGGTACAGCCAGAGCAGTTTATTGGTGAAACAGACACAGGGACGTGTAGACACAGCTCTGAGGCAAGGGGGTAGATGAACAGAGTTAGGACGCCAGTAAACTGAGGGTGTGCAGGTATCTGGGCGGAAGACTGCACTTTTCTTCCTGAAATGTTGTCAGTGAAGCTCCATTTAGCTAACGACTGGCAAAGGGTATCAGAAGCAAAAGCATAATAAAATCCCTATCTTGAGACTCACTGTGGATTCTACTAGAGGAGGAATCTGCTCCTATCTGTGTAATAATGTGGGCGATCAAAGGAATGCTTTTATTTCCCCCAACACGGAAGGGACGAGGAGGAGATTAGAGACAGCCAATTAAAGGGACGAGACTCATCTGCTGGTTCCATACACAGAAGGGTCCAAACTGCCAGAACTACCTAATACAGCTTCCGTGCAAAGCTCCCTGTGAAATTTTAATATCCACTTATTATAAGGAAAGAAAATGTCTTCTAGTAAGTAGGTCCTGAATTGCAGTTACATATTTGTATTAACCACCAGAGGCTCGCTTCCTAAAGTCTTGTCCACAGACCAACAAAACTGGCATCACCTGGGCCTTGATAGACATACTGACCCTCGGGTCTCATCCCAAATCCACTGAATCAGAGTCGGCACTTTACCAGGATTCTTACGCATAATAACACTGTAGAAGCTGTGCTCTACAGAACATGCACAAATGTCTGATCTTGGAAGAAAAACACTTGTTTTCCAAGTCAAAGAGCCTAATCTAAATACCTCAAGCCATACCTCATTTTCCATCATGCTGCTGCCTGAATAATCCTCACCTCACTTTGCTTTCTCAACACAACATCTGTCTCCTGAGCCACACCTCCTCCTTCCAAGATGTAGGTCCACTCTCCATCCCCACCTTGGAAATATCGTACTATGACCATGAATATTTTCAAAATCATAATCTTGGGTATCAGCTCATCCATCCCTCCAGTGTCTTTAAATCAAATCTGTATTTTGTACTCCAACCTCAACTCTAAACTCAGAGCCTCTTTTCTAGAGATCTCATCATCTCCCAGATATTCCACCTGGATCTATCAGCTAGATTTCTCCCAGATAGTCCCCAAATATTCAAACCTCACTCATCATTCTTCTTTCAAACCCTGCCCTCTCTGCCTTCACCATTTAAATTTAGCATCACCAAAACCTTTTTTTTCCCATTGAACTAAAAGGAGTGTCTTGATCACGACCCACTCCTTTCTTGACCTCTGTGTCGTTGCTCTCACGGACTCTATTAACGTCTTTCCACTAGTCTCTGCTGCCAGTCCATTTTTCTTGCCAGCTGATTCTCATTCTTTTTCTCACAGCCAACAGAAGTAACTTTCCCAAGAAAGAAGAGCTGTCGCTCTCTTTCTCCGAATTTGCTGTGGACTCCCCACTGTCTGCAGGATCTAGTCCAAGCTCTGCGGCTGGGGTCACAGAGTGCTTCCTTCCCTGCGTCCCCTCAGGCTCCCTTCCAGCTTCACCTCCTCTGCACGTGCTCCAGTCCCCCAGCCCGTGTTCTCCACCGTCACCACGCCCTCCCCGCTGGCCTGGGCCTCTTCTCTCGCGGGTCCACAGCTCTTCTCACGAGGCTTCCTTCATCTGAAACACCACTGCTGCTCTTCCCCACATTATGAAATCTTATTTCTCCTTCAAAATCCTGCTCAAATCTCACCTTCTTGTGGAGGCATTTCTCAAGTCTTCTAGAGTTCATTTTGTCCCCCCGCCACCCAGTCTCCAGTTTTTTACTCTTTTCTAAATACGAGGTTCAAATGAGAATTTATCAGGGTAAATGCCTGTCTCCTGAACAGACTGCATTGTTCACTATAACAGACACTACATATTGTTCATTTTTGCATTCTCAGTTCCTCTCATGGGGTTGGTATATGTTTAATAACTAAACGATTGACTGCTATTTACTAGGTCATATTATCAAACAATTTTTTTTGGCTGCGGCATATGGACATTCCCAGGCTGGGGGTTGAATTGGAGCTGCAGCTGCCAGCCTACGCCACGGCCACAGCAACGCAGGATCCAAGCTGTGTCTGGGACTACACCACAGCTCACAGTAACGGCAGGGGAGAGGGCTAGAACCCACATCCTCATGGATACCAGGTGGGTTTGTAACCCCCTGAGCCGCAGCAGGAACTCCAAATAATGGTAATGTTACGTCACCATCCTTTAATCAAGGAAAACTCTCTGAAGAACAGAATGGTCTGAAGTCTATTAAAGGAGGGAAACTAACACTAGTCCTCAGCATAATGTCCTTATCAAGAGACAGTTTACATTTATTTTTATCATTTATTCCTCACAAATATCCTACAAAGGTAATATTCTGTTCCTGACTGAAAAATAAGAAACCCTTTAAACAAGCGCTCATTTGTACAAGGTACATATCTTATAAATAATAGCACTGAAATTTAAACTTTTGTCTTTTGGATTCTATAAGCTGTGCTGTGTTCTCCTATTCCGTATCATTTTCTTGCAAGTCACAACTTACAATATTTTAATGCTTCTTTTGCTATTAATTCATTGCCTTTGGGTTTGTGAAACAGCTAAGATATTATGATAATAACTTCATATTGCCTTCAGTGTATCATCTCGTCCAATGTCAAATAAATCCACTTTCAATAGATACTCTTTAGCATTCAGATAGAGAATATTAAATAATTTCATTCAACAGGTTACTTTATGTAGAAATTTGAAATAGACAGTAAAACAACTTTTCAATGGTAAGCTACTTTTAGTATCCAAACAATACTCAAAAATCTTCCAAGTAAGCACTATTAAATTTGAGGTCCCATTTTAGTAAAAGCTAGCAAATACGGCATATTATTTACAACTTGCCACTCCCATGCTCATTGTACACACGACTAATTAATCCATCGCGGAATTTTTTTCCGCTGAGCCCCATGGTAGCCTTAACATCGTTGGCCAGAATTCCAGTAACCCCTCTTAAGCAAAAGACTTAGAATGAAGAGAGAGTAAAACCTTGCATGTCTTCCTTAATGCTCTCATCAAAATGCTATTAAGATTTTGAGGGGTTCAGGGTAGAAGTTTCTATTTCTGTTGTAGCTATGCCAGCAGTAGACTTCTATGCAGAAGTAAAAACAAACAAAAAAAAACCACATAATTTTATTCCTTAGTTTTCATCTTCACAAATCAAATTGGACTCAAATATAAGGGACATGTGCATCATTAAAAATCATCAAAACATTATATCTGAGCCTCACACGTCTATCATTCTTTATCTCCACTGGCTACTATCAAGCTTCTTCCTAGTATTTTCTGTCACTGTATTCACCTTGTGTTGCAAGGAGAAACACAAAAATATGAGGGCACATGGGCAAAAAGTGGTACATTCAAATATCTATTTCTGCAAATGAGTAAATTGAAATGCCAGTAGCTAAGATCTAGTAAATTGGTTAATAGCACCAAATCTAGAGCCGACTGCTATATCTGAAGCCCAGCTGAGCTGCTGTCTGTGCCTGGGTCCTCACGGGTTAAATGAGGATGTCAGCTCTAACTACCTCGAGGTTTTCATGAGGACTGCACTGCAAACCACTCAGAAGGGTGTCTGGCACAAATAAATGCTGGAACCGTTAAAAAGAAAATGCAGTGGCATTCAGATGAAGGTTTGGGAGTCCCTGCTTTCACGAAACCCCCGCAGGAGGCCCCTATAAATATTCTGCTGAGTTCGGCACAACACATCTTTGTATATTCCTGTTTTTTTTGTTTTTTGTCTTTTTAGGGCCACACCCACAGCACACAGAAGGAAGTTCCCAGGCTAGAGGCTGAATTGGAGCTAGAGCTGCTGGCCTACACCATGGCCACAGCAACACAGGATCGGAGCCAGGTCTGCGACCTACCCCGCAGTTCATTGCAATGCCAGATCCTTAACCCATGAGCAAGGTCAGGGATCGAACCTGCATCCTCATGGGTCCTGTTCGGGTTCGTTCACCACTGAGCCGTGACGGGAACTCCATCTTTGTTCATCCCTAAGTCCCACAGGTGCCGTGCGCTTCCGTGCTCGGCAGTCTCAGCACCACCGCCTTTGCTTCCCAGCTCTCATTTCTGAAGCTCCTCCCTTCCTCCGCTAAGACCCACACCGAGCATCTCAGGACACTGGACTCTTACCTCTGCTTCTGTCTTCTGGTTCACAATTACCTTGGTTGCTTAATTCTGCCTCAAACCTCCCCTGTCTCTGTTCACTCTTCTTATTTCCTAAATTCAACAACATCAAGCCCTACGGCTCTTAATCTTATGAAGAATCATTAGAAATTGCCCCGACAGGACAGCCAACAACCACCATTCCCAAAGCAATACATATGCAGAGGACGAGCCTTCTGGAACCTACAATTCTCAGCACGATGCACAGTCCCAAGGAATCTCAAACACGGAATCTAACAGGTATTTTGTTTGGTGCCATAGTCAGTAGATGAAAATGCAGTTTTGATACCTTATGTTATATATACTATACACGCTTTAATATTAACCAGGTTTGTGCTAGATTTATACTCTAGATTTCACAACTAATTTGAAAGACGAGGAGGAACTGTCTCAGAAAACGAGGCAGTTCTCAACAACAGCAAAGAAACAATTTGCCTTTAAGAAGGGAGCAAACAGGCCCCCACAGCTCTGAATGTATTGCAAAATAAACAAAGGAACATTTCTTGTTTGTTCACTTTACCCATAAATATTTGTGGCCTCGAGTTTTGTTTTGAGCCCCCTTTCTGCCCTAGCTTTATAACCTCTTCTGGAGTCACTGCCTCCATTTCTCCTGTTTCAGTCAGAAAAGCACGGCTAAGCCAGTGTTCCCACGTCTTCATATCTGGCCCCGACCACTCTCCTGGGCTCCAGAGCCTCATACTGGACACCGCGCTCTGGAAGTCCCAGTGGAACAGCAAA
Source organism: Phacochoerus africanus (assembly GCF_016906955.1). NCBI lineage: Eukaryota > Metazoa > Chordata > Mammalia > Artiodactyla > Suidae > Phacochoerus > Phacochoerus africanus. The sequence continues at coordinate 106,951,309 of NC_062550.1, forward strand.
CTCGGGAAGGCCAGGGCTGAGCATCCTCCTCTGCACCTCCTCCCTCTTCTCACCACAGCGGCATGAGGGTCCCCCCACTGAAATGCAGCACCACTCAGAAGCCCACAAAACTAGAAAGGTGGTGCCTTCTCCGGCCCTAACCTCCAGCAGTCCCCAAGTCCGTCTTCCTCAGGCCCATCCTCCTGCCTATTAACCTGAAACTGTTCCATCTCCCGCCTGAGGAGCTGCTGTGCCCCCCCCTCTCCTCTCCCCAGAGCACAGCTCTTCTCTACCTTGTCACCAAGGCCGTGTTCCTAAGTTACAAATAGCAAATAGCACCGTTCTTCCTCTGCTAATAAAGTTCCCCAAACAACGTCTTTTACCTTCAGGAAAGAACTCCTAGATCTTAAATGGTGCATCCGGAGCCCCATAAATTGGATTCTGCCTACTTCTCCTGCCTCTCTTTTACCATATCCTGTGCCAGTCGAAACTCAGAGCTATAATGAGTTCTGTGGGGCTCCTCTCTTTAGGAGGTGAGACCTTTGGCCTGCTCACCCTCCCTTTGAAGCTGGGTGGGCTTGGTCACTCTTTCAACCAATGGGTCATCACGTCAGAAGCACAATGCCCCGAGACTACGATGCCAGGGAGGACATATGTGGTCCCTATGCCAGCTAAGCTGCCAGACGGGTGGGTGAAGAGGTCATCTTGGAAGTGGATTCTACAACCACAGATGTCTTGCCGGCCAGAGATCTGTGACACTCCACCACGGCAGCTTCCCCGTGGAGTTCCTGGACACAGCGGTGTAGAGATAGGGCATTCCTGCTGTGCCGATGTGACTCCTGAGCTCACAAAACCCATGAGGATAAGAAAAGTAGGATGGCTTAGTGCCAATGTCTTTTAAACATCAATGGATACCGAGAACACATGCCTATTTTAATTTCTCCTTGGCTAAAAACGTGGCAGCTTCCTGAAGGTGAAATGGCATTTTCTTCATCAGTGCCTTTCCACAGGCTCTAGCTACCACACCTTCCCGAACCACGTGTTTAAATGCCTGGGTCCTCAATTAGACGGTGGGTGATTTGAAAGATTAAAGCATCACTAGATCTCAGTTGCACATCTGGCAAAATTCTTGGCACACAGTGGGGGCTGAATCTCTATTTGTTTAAAGGTCACATTTGAACTTTTCAATCAGCAATGAGAATGAACTTCACGCTCTTGGGTAATACATGCAAGATCATTAGAGCAATATTGTTTTTCACGAAGCCATATGGGATTCATGGACTATGCCCGCCTGTAGAGGGACTGGTTCATCAAAACATAAGAATAATGAACAATACTTTTTAAAATGGATGTATTAAATATAAATATAAATATAATTGAATAAACTGTTTATCAGAACAATTTTTCATATAATATGGGTTTTTATAACTCCTCTTCTATATCAAGAAATTTTATTTAAACAACTCTTTAGAACCAGTCATCTTCCCTCCCTTCACTGTCCTCACTCTCAGCCACACAAATCTAAGAGAGGAACCCCCTCCAGGCAGGATCCCTCTCCAGGCAGGCATTTAATACTCTTGATTCCAAGAAAGAGGGAAAAAATGCTTAATCATAGCATCACATTTGTTCTATTAACGGCATCATTCCCAAGGAGGAATAAAAATAAATAAATTACAGAATATGAGGTAAGACATTTCTTGGGCATAAATTTTAGCGGAAATTTTTTACCTCCCAATTTTACTTTTATTTTCATAAGATGGTATCATGCTAAGAAGGCAGGAATTACTTCCTTTCAAATTAGGAAAGATGGCTTCGGAGAAAATTAGTAATAAAATACCCAAGAGATATTACAATTAAATACACTGGAAGAAAGTCTTAAACTAAGAATTTTTATACAAAATAACACTGTCGACAGGAGATCACATTCACTGAAAATTTTAAGACTGACAGAGATTGAAATTTACTTCCTTATACACCCCGTGATTGCCAAGGTTAGAAATGAAACCACATCTTCAGAAAAAAGACTGAAAGAGTTCTTTAAACCACGTCCATCCTTTAGCACATATAGACTCCCTTGGGTCAAGTTACAAAATGGTAAGTCACGAGCTAACACTTCTGGCAATATCTTATGTACCACAAAACCACCTATTTAGGTCATTTTGTAACAACTATACTCACAACAGAGTATAGGATAAAAACACTTGGTCTGGCATACTTAAATTTGGCTGAGACTTCACTAGCGGTAGTTATTGCCTAATCCATAAACGAGTCAGAAATTTAGTCTTCATCCACACGTGTTTCTTTTTAGTGAAAGAGCGGCTTTTTGGGTGGCTGAACTATCATCCTGATTCCATGTGAGACAGGTTACCGTGATAACGCATCCCATTAGTGAAATATGTATGGAAATACATTATAACCTTTGTCTTGTCTTAAATTCTGTCTGACAGCCCATCAGGCCACCTGCATAGTCTGTTTTGTGGGCTCTCGGGACTGTCACTAAAGAGGGGAGCGGGCTGTGTAAGATACCACTGCATCAAAGTCTCCGGCTCTTTTGGGAATGTAGAATTTCAAGATAAAGGAGAACTCAGGGAACCAGGCTCATATTTCTCTCACGATGTTATCATACGTTAGATTTTCCACACTACTTTTACTTACATGGATCTCTTCCATGTACAGCTTTTCAGTATGGAATAAAATTATAGCGCCACGCATTCAGTGCGCCATTCCCGAAGTTTGTATAAATGAAACCACTTTAAAAAAAACTGGACCCTGAATCCTGGGAGATAAAACTATCCTTTAAGCTAAAAACTGAAGCAAACTTTGGCAAAGAGTATCTTCATGAGCCAAAAAAATCTGGAGTATTTAATACTTAGGACGACTTAAAAAGTAGTGGGCACAACATACGCCAACGAGCTGTTTCTTGGTGCACCTATTCATGAAGGTGAGGTTTGCTACACTTAGAAAATAACTGTACACATGTTTGAAGATCTGGGAGCAAGTCTCTTTTAGGGTCCTCAGTCCCTGTGAAGCAAGTGTAATCATGGCTGCATTCAGTCTCGTCTTGCCAAGGGGGCTCTGGGGTCTCAAAACATCGCAGGATGGACTTTGGTCTGGAGTCTGTCCGCAGCCTTGTGGGGAAAGAAGTCTGATTTTGTTTGTGTGTTTTGTGACGTTTTTTGAAACTGCCAGGTCGATCAGGAAGGAGAGACACTGAGGATGGTCAGAAGCAGAAGCACAGGAAATGGGACAGGAAGAGGCAAACGCTGACGGTGTGCTTGTAACGAAGGGACCCTTCACCGCTGGTAAGACTATTGCAGCTGCAGAAGTGGGCAAGTGCCCCCAAACCAGCTCCCGCTCACCCTGTCATCCTCTGATTAAAATTGGACTTTCCCGCGTGGATCTCACAATAGGAAAATACTCAACGGTCCTCCTGACTGTAACGGGATGATTCCAGTTGCGGGGACGGCTACATTTTCCTCTGTCATGTTAGTAAGCCGAACCTTTGAGACACAGATGTTGGTGGAGAACAGGTGAATACACAATACGCTCACAGAGTAGACACTGCAGATGGGATAATCACGGCTGCATTATCGGCACTCTGTCTGAGAAGAGACTGCCCCAGAAATACTAAAATCAAATGGAACCAAACAATTTCTAGTGTGTGGGAGACAGTGTTCATATACTGTGTAGACAGGATATCCAAATGTGCTGGAGTAAACGTGAAATGACAAAATCATAAATTATTTATTCTGAGTCATGGCTCTGTGGTGATAAATTAATGATGTGTTTGTTAGTTATAAGACCAAATGCTAAAACACTGGCTCGGCCTTGTTTGTTCCTAGACATTTATGTCAAAGGGCACAGGGCACAAGCCTTGAATTCTCTAACTTATGAGTTAGTCCAATACTTTAAAAATACTATATTCTCACAACATAATCTCTTGGAGAGACAGAGTATAATTATGATGCTTTCATCTTCTACCTGGAGAAATTAATCTCAGTTAACTGATTTTTCTTTTGTTAAAGAAAAAAAATAAAGTTACCAGAATAAAGAATGATTCTGTCAACGACTGGGATGCCATTAACAGGTCGATGAAGGAATAATCAAGGTTTAAGGTCACAACATCAAAGGATAACATTAAGGGGCCATCAATGAACACGAAACACGAACAGAACATGGAGAACGGTAAATAACTAAAGTATTGTGGATGAGGAACCCATAGCAGGGTAAGCCTCGTCCCACCACACACGTGGAGGGAGAATGCAGGAAGGAAGGAAGGAAGCTGGAGGAGGAAGTCGCAGTCACGGGGAAGAGGACGTCAAGAGAGGGAGAGTCATCAAACATGCCTGTCCGTGACTACCAACGACCACTCTATGGCCAGGCACAAACAAACTGATTAATTATCGTCCAAATAAACAGGAAGCGATTTTAGCTATAACAACTGAGTAATTCTGGAGAACTAATGCTGGCAAAGAGGGGTCCCTCAGTTCACCTAAAGCATCATTAAATGAGCTATGGCCCATTCTTCTTTTTTAATTGAAATGTAGTTGATACCTATTATTATATGTTTCAAGTGTATAATAGAGCGTTTCACGATTTTTCAGGATTATACTCCATTTATAGTTACTGTAACAACTGGCTCTATTCCCTGTGTTGTACAGTATAGATCCTTGCAGCTCATTTACTTTACACATGGTAGCTTGTACCTCTTAATCCCCTACCTTTCTCTCGTCTCTTCCCTCTTCCCTTCCCCAGTGGTAACCACTTGTTTGTTCTCTGCATTTGTGAGTCTGTTTCTTTTTTGTTATATTCACTAATTCATTTTATTTTTTAGAGTCCACATATAAGTGATACTGTACAGCCCTTTTTATCCTCTGCCTGACTTATTTCACTTAGCATAATACCCACCAAGTCCATTCATATTGTCACAAATGGCAAACTTGCATTCTTTGTTAAGGCTGAGCAGTAATCTATTGATCTCCTTTACCAATTCATCTGTCGACAGAAACGTCGGTGCATGTATCATTTTGAATTAGGGTTTTTGGGGTTTGGGGGGATATAAACCTAGGACTGGAATTTCTGGGTCATGTGGTGGTTCCAGTTTTAGGTGTTTGAGAAGCCTGCGTACTGTTTTCCACAGTGGCTGCATCAATAAACATTTCCACCAACAGTGCACAAGGGCTTGCTTTTCTGTACTTCGTTCCAGCATTTGCTACTTTAATAATACATGTATCACGAGAGAATAATACTTTAATAAAAAATAATGAAAATGTGCCATTTGCAACAATATGGATGGACGTGGTGGGTATTATGCTAGGTGAAACAAGTCAGGTAGAGAAGACATTCTTAGGGTTATGTACCAGTTATGCTCACACTGAAGCAAGTAAGTTTCAGCAGACATCCAAGGAATGCTGTGAAAAGGAAAGAATCAGAGTATGTCTGCAGAACATGTTTATAAAGCCATTATATAAACATTTTACAGGTTTGAAAACTTTTGGAATCAATCTATACTAAGAACTTGGAAAAATGATGTGTATACAGGCAATGCAAATACTATGAATATTAATTTTTAGAAAATGAAAATGCAAACGACAGAGGTTGGAAGTTGTTAGTGGATGGGGGAGAACTGAAGTGCTAATACTCATGTATTACAAAACAGAATACCAAAAGATACTCCACAGTTGTTGTAAAAAGAAAGACATGACGTTATTCCATTATTTAAAGTTACAAAGTTAACCAATGAAAGACCAACAAAGAGGGGAATTTACCTGTGTTAGCAGCACTCCTAGAAAGGCCAGTCTACATTTACTCTCTATCTCCAATTCCCTCCTCCTGTCTCCCACTGAACAGATTCCAATCAAGTTATCACAGCAATTACTCCCCGGAATAGCTCTCATCAAAGTCCCCAGTGTAGAATCCATGGACCACATCTCAGTACTCATCCTACTTACATGCAACATTTGATGCAGTTGACACCCTGCAGGTAGGAAGCTTAGTAGTTAGAAACACAAACTTTGGAGCCAGATTGCCTGGATTCAACCTACAAATTAGTCACCAGAAAAGTGTATGCAATTTAATTGGCTTCTCCATTTGCAGTTTCTTGATCTGAAACCTAGGATTGGTAATAGTATATGTCACAGAGTTGCTGTGTAGACTGAAAGAATGAGTATGTGTATAAGGAACACAGGAAGGACTCCACGTGAATTATGACCACTGATCGCTCCCGGCTCCTCCAAACACTTCCTTCACTTGCTCTCTGGGAAAACAGGCTCTGGTCCTCTTCCCACGTCATGGTCCGCCTCTTCTCAGTCTTCACGCCACGCCTTAGCACCACCGGGGTCTCTAACTATTGCTGGGCTCCTGACTCCAGCCCTCAGCCCTCTTCGTCTATGCACACATTTTGGGGCCTTTACTGTATTGAGCCTCAGAGGGTTTTTTTTAATGATTTCTACATGCTTATATCTCCAGAATTATTATCCACAGCCTATACCTGTCCCAAACTACAGACTCGCAAGTCCACTTGCCTCCTCAATATCCCCACTGAGATACACCCAGTAGACATTTCGAAACGGACATATCAATAGGTGAATATCTGATCTCCATACCAAGCCTACTCTTCCTATATTATTTTCTATTTCAGTAGATAGAAATATGATCTTTCCAATAGAGCGTTTCCTATCTGTTTACCAACCCCACTGCAAATCTGTCCGCTAATTCTACTGACACTTCCTTCAAAATATATTTGAAATTCATCTTCCTCTCTCCACATTCACTATGGTGGCCCAAGCTTTTCTCCATGCCTCTGTGCTTTTACCACTACAACTGATTCTCAACAGAGGAGCCAGAGTGACCCCTTGATTTTTACACCTGTTTATGGCATATTACAGTTTCCCATCTCTCCTGGCATAAAATCCAGTCTTTGCAATGGTAACAGGGTCATACTGATGTCTGTCTGCTCTTTCACGTATATCCTGCTCTTCTTCTACCTCCTTCCCTCTCACACAGCCCAGCAGGGACATTCCCTCTTCTTAAAATAAACCAGACAGATTCCTAACCCACAGTCTTAGCTCTTACTCCTCTGCCAGCCTGTAACTCTCTGCTAAAGGATAACTGCATACCTAGTTCTACCACCTCTTTGCTCAATTATCATCTCAGTGAAGACATCCTCAGAAACTCATTGGGATGTGCAGAAATATGGCACCTAAATATCTTATTTCCCCTTTTCTGATGTATGTTTCTTTACCATCAGCTGTCCAATTACTAGGACATAGTCCTACTATTTTTTTTTTTATTTATTTTTTGTCTATCACTAGAATGTAAGCTTCAAAAGGGTAAGGAGGCTCCATTTCTTTTATCCTCTGCTATACTTTCATGCCTAGAAGAGTGCCTGGAACACACTAAGTGCTTAACAAACATGTGTTGAGTATATTAATGGGAGATGGGAGAGATGGGGGGTACATAAATCAAGATAATCACCAAGTGAATGAATAAAAATAGTACTAGTAGTATTTATTTAGCTATATGGGAATAACTTCTAAAGGAAATACCTAAAATACTCAATCAGGTTACCTCTATGCAGCTGGATCCGGCTTAGGAAGGTCTGAGCATTGAGCCGTGTTTTTGCTTATTTGTTTTGTTTGTTTGTTTGTTTTGCCTGTTAGGGCCGCACCTGTGGCATATGGAGGTTCCCAGGCTAGGGGTCTAATCTGAGCTACAGCTGCCGGCCTACACCACAGCCACAGCAATGCAAGATCTGAGCCGCATCTGCGACCTAAACCACAGGTCACAGGAACTCCAGATCCTTAACCCACTGAGTGAGGCCAGGGATTGAACCTGCAACCTCATGGCTCCTGGTTGGATTCATTTCCACTGTGCCACAATGGGAACTCCAAGGGCCATTATTTTTAAATCATGAGGATGTTATTACTTTGAATTACTTCTATATATTGAAAAAAAGTTAGCCATGTAATTGGCCAAACTGATCAGAGAAAGTGAGAAAGGAAGGAACAGAGATGAGACTGACTTGAGGTTTCTAGTGCAGGTGATGTATTTTATTATACGTGTGATATGACCTTGAAGTAAGAGCAGGGAAGATGAAAGTGGCTGATGTGACTGTCTACTACAAGCTGAGTGCTGTGCTAAGGAGGAATGTTAAACATAAACCATGTCATGTGGTCTTCTCAGCACCCTCTGGAGAAGGTTATCACCACCCTGGGGCTGGAGGTAAGAACACTGGTACCTGAGCAGGTTAAAGCCATGCGCCTAATGACACACCCCGGGGAATTTGTAGGCAGAACTGAAACCGACATTTGCCTGACTTCGAAATACCCAAAACTATACAGATGCAACAGAACTATGAGTGGTGGTGAAGTGTTTTAAATACTGGAATAAAAGCATAGGACATACAAAGTGTGTGTGTGTGTGTGTGTGTGTGTGTGCATACACTCAATATTACACCCTCTCTTGGTTCCTCAAATCAGTCAATTAAGAAATAATTTCTTTCCCTTCAGTGATTTCTCTTTAGTAGTAACAAATTCCTGCTATTAAAAAGGAGATTTCATAAATGCCCTTTTCATTTCATTTTCTTTAGCATTTAATTGATTCACTGTCTTTTTTAAAGAGCACATTACAGGCCACAACACAGAGCTGAATGAAGCAACTAATTGAAGCCAGGTTCCTGAAGACTTAAATTACCAGAGCCTTCCTGTCACCTTAAATTAAACCTCCTTATACACTTTTCAAGATTTATAACTCCAGGCTGAAAAGCTGTAAACCATCCCAGTTTCAGAGTGACTCTCCCAAAGGGAAATGATATTTCCTGGAAAAGAGGAAGGCCAGTGTCCTCCACGGAAGAGGGGTCCAAAAGCAGGCTGTGGGCCAGGGGTCACGGGAACCTTGGGACGGGGCAGCAAAGGGCATAGACACACCACTTAAAGAGCATGTGCCCATAGACGCTGCAGTTTGACTTGTGAGTCCTGCAGGAAGGAGCAAGTCCATGCAAACAGCACATGGACACATTGCTGACCGTCTCCTCCACCGTGAAAAGCAGAAGGGCCAAAGATCCTCTGCGGAGCCCAGAGTCTCCCAAATTCCCCAAACAGCTATTATGTTAGTTCAGAATCACCTCCCATCACTGCCCTTAGCACATTTATCATCTATCGACTTAATTTCTTGCCTACACTTTCACATGCACATTCTTCTTTTTTACCTGGCTTAATTCTCCACAATATAAAAATAAAATATTTGTTCATGTGATTTGATCATCATTGTTTTGGGGTTGGGGCAGTTCACCAACTATTTAATAACTGGATGGAAAATCATTTAATAATGTAGACAAAATTAAGCTAAAAGGCCCATATTTTGAGGAGAATACCTCCCTTTAAAAAACTTTTAGCAAATAGAAAACATTACATTTTACCTACCCTGTTATTCTACTATCTCATACATAACAAAACCAGCATATGAGAGAAAACAAATTTCTGTCTTTTAATTTTGTTCTACCACAATGCTTTGCTAGATATTCTCAGGGAACTTAGACATTCGTGACACGAATTCTGCTCATTGTTGTCTGGACTCATGTGCCAGGTACTGTGTATGATTTTGGTAAAATTGAACTTTTTGTTATTTTTCATGCCAACTAATACTCTTAATTGTAAAAACACAACATATGGAAAAGAATATCCTGAATGCCTATTACATATTTATTAATGGAAACAAATTTTCCAAGTTTAAAAGTATAGGATTCACATCTACTTGTTTTTTGAATAAGGAGCATTTCCCTCATCTCCTAGTTAATCTCTATAGAAAGTAACTGCAATTACAACTCTTATATAAGATTTTAGCACTTTATCTTAACACATTTCTCATATTTTTTCCAGTTGGTTGCATAGAGGGACTTTAACGCACTCTTTTCAAAATAAAATGAAAAGCTAGAAAAATAGAAGAAACTGATTTTATGTTTTATATTAAATAAGTGCAAACAGGATACTTAGCATTTTTTAATACAGCAAGATGTTTAGTCTTTACCTAGGTAAAGGCCTTCTGAAGGCTACTGACATAGAGAAAAATCTAATTTTTTAATGAAGTGTGTTCAAATTTCTGCAGACTGCCTTGATTAATAAAGTCTTTATCACTTCAAATACAATCAACTATTTCCCAGTGAAGGACTGGGGAAATTCAGAAACTGAGTTCCAGCTTTCTCTCAATGCAGACACTACAAGTCGATAATTCAAATGGTAAAAGAGACCAATTATCAAGGAATAAGACTGCCTTCGTACAGCACCAGCTAACTCACACCAGCCACACCATCTTGGGATTAGTCCAGAACATGCGGTCTTTCGACAGTATTCTTCTCCTTGTTACATTAGCTTTGATCGACAAGGTAAGGACAACTTTTATATTCATATTTATTAACAAAATAAATAGATAATTTGGACATTTTAAAGGTAATACATTTGTGTCAGTTGGTAGTAGCATTAATATTTTTAATTAACCTGCAGTTAAATTTTTTAAACTTTGTACTAGCTGTAAATAAGATGAGTTGTTTCTTAATACTACCTTATTTGGTTGTCTAAATCAAACATGACCGAGAAGAAAGGAGTTATAAAATATGTCTTTAAGCTATCAATGATACTCCATAGCCCGAGCACTTCGCTCAGGTTACCTATTAATTTTTGTGGTACCCAAATGCACATAACCTTAGTAATTTGCTTTCTTATCCCACAGAACAGAAATTACATATCAGTAAAGGAGTGGTAGTGCAGAGAGGCAGCCAGACTGCTAGTAGCAGATTAATGAATGACAGCCAGAGAGCAAAGGGGATACAACATTTACAATCAATTGATGAAAACCCAAAGATAAATATACAAGGATAAATTTGGATGGAGGCAAATATTTCCCTGCACTTGGATAATGTCTGATGCTTCTACTGCATTCTGTTCTGAAGCTACCTGTAGTTCAATATAGTGACGACCCCCAAATCAACAACATATATATCTTCATTGTACTAATTCTGTAAATAAATACAATTTTTATTTTAAATGACTTACTACTGAAACTGCAAGTGTTAGAAAGTCTTCCTACTTTAAATTAGAAGCAGCTAATGCAGATTTATTAATTTTTACCTTAACTCATTTCAGAAACAATTACTAAGTATCTACTGTGTTTAAGGATCTGTACCAATCTCTGAAACAACAACAAAAAAAAGTGATTAAAATGCAAAAATACTGCTGTCCTTACAGTGCTTACATTCTATAGGGGAGGTATGGCAATAATAAACAATGCATACAGTGAATAAGTAAATTGTAGATTAGAGAATGATTAGAGCTATGGAAAAGAAGGAAAACTATGGCAACCATGATAAGATGTGGAGACAGGCAGCCAGTAGTATTAAAAGAGTAAATGAGGGAAACAATACCATTTACCATCACATCAAAAAGAATGAAGCACCTAGGGCTAAATATACTAAAGAGAACTAAAAACTATGAGGCATTGATGAAAGAAATCAAAGGTGACACAAACAGATGGAAAAATATACCATGCTCTTGGATTGGAAGAATCAATATTGTCAAAATGATTACATTGCTCAAGGCAATCTACAAATTCAATGTGATCCCTGTCAAAATACCAAGGACATTCTTCAAAGAACTAGAACAAAATATTTTAAAATTTGTATGAAAACACAAAAGACCATGAATAGTCAAAGCAATATTGAAAAAGAAAAACAGAAGTGTATGAATCAGGCTTCCTGACTTCAGGCTATAATACAAAGCTGCAGTAATCAAAACAGTATGGTGCTGGCACAAAAGCAGAAATATAGATCAGTTTAACAGGAAGCCCAGAAATAAACCCGAACAGCTATGGTCAAATATATAATCTATGACAAACGAGGTAAGGACATACAGTGGAGGAATGACAGTCCCTTCAATAAATGGTGCTGGGAAAAGTGGACAGCTACATGTAAAATAATGAAATTGGAACCTTCACCAACACAATACACAAAACTAAAGTCAAAATGGATTAAAGACCTAAATATAAGGCAATATACTATAACACTCCTAGAGGAAAGCATAGGCAGAATACTCTTTGACATAAATCACAGCAGTATTTTGTTTGATACACCTCCTAGAATAATCACAATAAAAACAAAAACAAACCACTAAGACCTAATTAAACTTAAAAGCTTTTGCAAAGCAAAGGAAACCATAAACAAAACAAAAAGACAACCCACAGAATGGGAGAAAATATTTGCAAATGAAGCAACTGGCAAGGGATTAATTTCCAAAATATATAAACATTTCCTGCAACTCAATACCCAAAAGAATAATCCAGTCAAAAAGTGGGCAGAAGACCTAAATAGGCATTTTTCCAAAGACGACATATAAATGGCCAATAGGTGCATGGAAAGATGTTCTGCATCCCTGATTATTAGAGAAATGCAAATCAAAACCACAACGAAGTACCAGTGATGGTCAGAATGGCCATCACTATTAAGACTGCAAATGATAAACGCAGCAGAGGGTGTAGAGAAAAGGAAACTCTCCTACCCTTTTGGTGGGAATGTAAACTGGTCCAACCACTGTGGAAAACCGTATGGAGGGACCTCAGAAAACCAAATAGAGAACTACCATATGACCCAGCAATCCCACTCCTGAGCATCTATCTGGCCAAAACTACAATTCAAAAAGATACATGAACCCCTGTGTTCATTATGGCATTATTCACAATAGCCAAGACATGGAAATTACTTAAATGTACATTGACAGATGAATGGATTAAGAAGATGTGGTACATATACACAATGGAATATTGCTCAGCCATAACAAAGAATGAAATAACGCCATTTGCAGCATCATGGATGGAACTAGAAATTCTTACACTAAGTGATGTAAGTCAGAAAAAAGAATGACAAATACCATATGACATCACTTATATGTGGAATCTAAAATAGGACACAAATGGACCTATCTACAAAAGAGGAACAGGCTCACAGACATAGAGACTGGACCTGTTGTTGCCAAGGGGGAGGGAGGAGGGAGTGGGAGTTTGGGGTTAGTAGATGCAAACTATTACATTTAGAACGTATAAGCCATGAGGTCCTACTGTACAGCACAGGGAACTACATCCAGTCTCTTGGGATAGAACAGGACGTACGATAACGTACGAAAGGGCATGTGTATATATATACATGCACGACTGGGTCACTTTGCTGCAGAGCGGAACTTGACACAACTTTATAAATCACCTATATTTTTAATAATTTCTTTTAAAAGAGTATGGAGTTCTCTTGCAGTGCTGAGGGTTAAGGACCCAGCATTGTCACTGAGGTGGCTTGAGTCACCGTGTGGTGGGTTGGGTTGGATCCCTGGTCTGGGAAACTTCTACACGCCACAGGCGTGGCCACACACACACACAAAACCAGAACTGCCAAGGTAAGCACCAGCGAGAAGGCCACACTGGAGCAGCTGACTTGAAGGAAGTGAGAGATTCAGTGGAGTGGCTATTAGAGGAAAAGCATTCCAGGCAAAGGAATCAGCCATAGCACCTTCCCAAGGAGGGAGCAAGCCTAGGCTACATGACACCTTTGCGGGGCTGTGAGCAAAACAGTGACATCTGCCAGGTATTTCAAAGCATTTTATCCATACTGACCTGTTGAGCCACCAAAATAACCTCTTGGGACTGGTGTCTTTTTTTTTTTTTTTTGTCTTTTTTAGGGCCATACCCATGGCATATGGATGTTCTCAGGCTAGGGGTCGAATGAGAGCTATAGCTGCCGGCCTACACAACAGCCACGGCCATTTGGGATTCGAGCCACATCTGCAACCTACACCATGGCTCACAAAAGTGCTGGATCCTTACGCCACTCAGCAATGCCAGGGATCAAACCACATCCTCGTGGATACTAGCTGGGTTTGCTAATCACTGAGCCACAGCAGGAACTCCGTGGTGCCATTTTTTATACCCTTTAAGTAACTGAGAACCTGAAGCACAGAGAGGTCAGATAAGTTGTCCAAGGTCACACAATTAGGAAGTGATGCAACTGGGATCCACAGGCAGGCAGAATGACCCCTGAGGTGATCTCCTAACAACTAGATCTCCGGTTGCCGCCTGAACAGGCCACACGCAGGCACACCTGCTGACGTAGATGTGAGCACACACTCACACACCCACACAGTCACACTCAACATGGAGAGGGCGCTGAGAGGCCAGAAAGGGGAGCTTGTGACCCACACTCACTTTCTTTGCTCCACGTTTTATTTTGTCTTTTGTTTTATTTTACTTGCTAACCTTCAGATCAAAATGTCTGTTTGAATGAAAATGTTCACATTGATCAATAACACTTGGGGTTATCCTCAAAAGAGCAAAATCAAATTAGCAATTCTTAATGTGCAAAAATCAATATTGTGGAAATATGCACAGTTGTGCCAATTTATTTTAAATAAACAAAAAGCACAAAACAAAAACACTCTCATGAAACAATTTTTTCACGTCTACAGAGAAAAAATGTTTTGGCTCTACAGAGAAAAATGCAAGAACATTTTCTGGCGAAAAATCCAGAACGATATAGCAACTAGCCATGTAAGCTATTTACTTGGAAAGAACTTTGGAATCAATAGAAAGGTTTCATAAATCATGATTTATGACTCGCATCTCAAGCTAATGAAGATAAATGTGTCACTAACCTTGCTTTTCTGCATTACCTTGGTTCTATTGTATACACATTCCTTTCCTATGTATGCTATAACATAGGCTTTTAAAAAACGCTTAAATATGTTGTTGTATTTAAGATCACATAAATTATAATTTGCAGACTATTTCACTATATCAAATCTATACAAATGGAAATAGGTACTAAAGTCTGAAATCTAACATCCTCCAAAACGTATAATAAATTATATTAAAATGAAGATGCTGACCTCCTCTTTATCATGGTCCAACTAAGCACTACGTCTAGGAAGTGAGTGCTCTGCATTTATTAACTTACCAAGACAAAAAGTGATTAAGTCCAATATTAAAAGAAAAAAATTGAGTCTATCTCTGAATTAAAGGACGCTGGTGAAAAGAATGCTTTTCACAACCTTTCACTGAAAAAAAAAAAATAAGACAGTTCTCCCCAAGATGGTGTAAAAAGACCATGCCTATTATATAGAGCTCTATATTTCACATTATAATACAGTTTCATAATATCCACGCATATCCAGTAAGAATAGAAAAAACACCTCCCCAAAGGGGCCCAACCACTGATACGTTGTCCAGGAAACTCCACGTGGCAGATACAGAAATCGAATGAGGTAAAGCGGTGGCCAATGACATCTCCTATCATTTCCAGAGTCAGCATCCTTTGCACAACATGACTTGACTTCCTGTATTTTTCCAGCTAGTATTCCTGCTTCTTGTTCATTCAAATGGCTTAAGTCAAACTCTAGGAAATATTATTTCTGGCAGCTCTCAAAATCTAGATCTGTTTTTACCACAATCCCCCCAAAATTAATAATAAAAAATAAAAACAGGTATTTCCTTTTACTCCTTCTCTACACTTAAGAAAATCCAAAGAACTTTCACTGTAAAGAATTTTTTTTTTTTTGCTTTGATTCCTGCACTATTTTCACTTGACATTCACAAAATACCAAGACAAGCTAAAAGGACAGAAGCATTACTGAGTAAAAGCAAATATATCCCTTATCACTCCATGGACTTTGTAGTACATTCATACTAATTTCTCTTTATTGATTTAATAACTCACCAATGAGTAAAGTTTGCTAAAGGAAAGAGAGGTTACATGGTTGTACGGTTGTACAGAGACAGAAATACTGCCTAAAATGAAGTGAGGGCTGGTTGGCAGGTGAGAGACGGCGGCGGTTCTGAACCGCTCACTATTTGACAACAAGTGGGAAGTGATGTGTAAATGCATCTTGGAATTTTATGTGAGCTTTTTGAGTCGATGCTAATTACCAAAAACAAGCTGAAGGCAAACAATGTCAATAGGTTTTAGACTTGGTTTTGGAGAAGGAAAAGGTACATATTTGTAAGCGTTTGATACATGTGCATATTCTAGAAGATGATAAAGAATATTTTTATATTGGACATTCTCACTCCTTGACAAAAACAATCATAACTGTGCATGCAGTAGAGCTAATCCTCTGATGTCCTGATCATTAATCAGAAACAAATAGGCAAAATAGCCCTGAAACTTATCAAGTGCGTTTTGTAATCATTTTTTTGATGTGTTGACTTGGCTACGTCTATTTAGTCCCAGTCATTCAATCGAATAGCAATCTGGGTGTTGCTACGAAAGCATTTTGCGGATGGGGTTCAAGTCCAATGCAGTCACTTTAAGTGAAGGAGATTATCCTAGATTATCACTAAGATAGGAGGCCTGCTTCACCCCTGGAAAGCTCTTAAAGGCAGGACTGTGGTCTCCTTGAGAGAAGAAATCCCACCTGTTTACAGCAGTTTTCATGCTGACAGTGTCAGCTTGTCTTTTCTGCTGTGCGGCCCCGAGGATTTCAGACTTGCCCAGCCAGTTCCCACCGTCATGTAAACCAATTCTTTACAATAAACATGCTGACATTATTTCTGACTGATTCTGCTTCTTGGCTGAGTCAGGACTGAGAGAACGCCAAAGTGGGGGGAAAAAAAACAGTAATAAAAGAGTAAAAGAAGTTGCAATGTTTGTCAGCGCCCCACCCAGGCTGTGTCTACAGGTGCCCGTAGACTGAAGTCAAACAAACACAACGTGTGTATATAAACACACACACATATGCACACATCCACACACCCACAATCTCACACGAACAACAGCATGTTCCTAACACGCAAACTCCTGTGTTCAGCAGACCTGAAATGTTTTCACAGATTTAATGATTTAATCAATCACAAGCACCAACAAAAGAACACTACACAACTGGAGACGAGGACTCAAAACGCACATTCTCAAAGATAATTCGTAAGGAAGCCACTGCGCCACACTCCTTTCAAGAAAGACATGTCATCCCTTTGGATACACACCAAAATCACCTTTAGAAAACAAACACAAATATTTCACCTAAAACGTGACAAGTGTTGGTCATCCAACCAAGAGAAAAGCTGTTTTAACTTCGGTAACATTAGTCAAACAATCCCGTCACATTGCAACAACTACATAACTCAGTATTCCAAACCCACAAAGCAACACCCATGAAAAACAAGAACTGCCTGCAGGTAAATTCAGTGTAAGCGCAAGTCCCACTTCCCTTCCTTACCTGGACTGCATATCTGGTTGGGTTTTGGCCTGACTGGCTTCTGCCTGAGGGGAGGCGTGAGAGACGCGCTGCTGAAGCTCCACCAGAGACTGGTAATACTGCTGCTGATAGTGCTGTTGCTGCTTGTAGCGAGACAAACTGAAAAACAGCCCTAGAATGGCTTTTAGGTTTCCATTTCTTATTTCTGCATCGAGTGGAAAATATAAAAACAGCATCATACGAAATGATGTAGGTTTTTTGGCAAATGAAATTCCAGAAGCAATTCTCTTAGGCACAACCTATGGAGCTAGAAATACAGATTGATTCTCTCGGTCACAGATGCAAGCAACTCTGATTTTATGAATCTTACCAACATCTCTAACCAGCTTGGAGAGTTCGGGGAGACGGTGAAGGGATGGAGAGAGCAGAGAGAAGAGAGCTTACTCAGTGATGCTCTTTGCTGACCCTGAACTACACTTTTTCTAGAGTTAGCTTCTTCATGGAAATGGATGGGCTCCCTGTCTTACGCTGTGTGATTTAGCACTTGGCGTCCCTCACAAAAACAGAGCTGTTAGCAAGAGAAGGGTGGCTGTGAGCTGGAGAGAGAAAGCCACTTAAATGCTGGTTGTTCTGCATTATAAGTACTGATGCTATGGGTGTATCTCAAAAGAGCAACTAGATTTATAACTGCATTATTCTAAATCACCCATCTAAATACACTCAATGTATTTTAAAAAATATGTATATATATCCTCCCCAAAGCAGACTACAACATAGGTATCCAGTTTTCATGCTCAAATTCTTTTAATCCATGTAATTTATTCATGACATATTACTAAATACTAAAGATCAGCTTACATGACTCCTGATAACATATATTGAATAATAAGTGGAATTCCTAGTGCTGACACAGGCAGCTCCTGTGTAAGGTTTTCTAATATTTAATAAAAAATTAAATGCACAAAGTAGGCTGCAACATGAGCTGAGCTTTTCCTCCTGCAGTTATAATTTTAAAATCAGAGTAAAGGATGGAAGTAAAGCTTGAAATAAGGGTATGCAAACGGTAATCATACTTTAAACAAAACTTGCTATTGGTAATAAAATATATCCTCCTCTGAGGTCAAGGTTTTGTGACTCCTTTTTGAAACTTAGAAACCATAATCAACTATTCAGTCTTCTTGCTCTTTGATGGTCTATCATGCGACACACACTATGCAGTAGGATTATTCATATAAAATGAGGTCCCTCCAGACTCACGGGGACCATACTACAGAAGACTTGGCTTGATTGATATAAAGCTACAGTGAGAAAGTATTAATTTTATCCTATCAACCAGAATAATCTTGGGAAGAGGTTTTTTAAAACCTTGTTTTATTACTCTGCATGTTTAATTAATTTAGCAAATCATTTTGAGCATTCATATATTTTTAGGAGATACACAAAAATCCAGAGAATTATGTTAATAAAAGATATGTGAGAAGGAAGAGACATAAAATGAACAAATGGTAACATTTCTTGTCTACTTTTAACTACCTAGAAAGTAAAATACTATCCTGGAGGTTTTTATCAAATTTTATTCTAAGTAACAGAACCACGAGTTAGGTGTGAACCTAAGCTTTGTGGCCACCAAATGTGTAATTTAATATTGAACATCATGGCATATACATATAAAGGATAAAAGATATTTAAAATAAAATTTAGACAGCAAAGAAAAACTGGGAAAAGTAAATAACTCTAGTACATGTCCATAATATTTCAGAAGACACACAATTCCTCTTTTTCTAATGGCAGCAAAACTTCAAAAATTTAGAATTGTCTAACATTTGTACATCTGCGGGGGGAAAGGCTTTTCAGAGCAAATTGATTGTAGTAGCAACATTAGGCAACATAAATTATCAAAAATGTTTACTCTGATATAATTTAAATTCTGATTAAAATGGTGATCAACACAGAGCTCAAAGGACTCGGTATTAGTTAACTTCAGCAATTGCTTCTTTGTTAGTAGTACTACTTGAAAATTTTGGAAAGCTTTCCTAAAAATAAGTGATGAAGAAAAAGAGATGCACAAAAAAATGACAGATCTAGTTGTCTTTTTCCACTTTTCTATATTTCAATGTCAGTGACAATCTTTCAAATCCTTAGTGATTTTAAGGCCTTTATTAATATTATTATTATATGAATATTAGTATAGTTATTAACATGCTTAATACTAATTATTTAAGAACTCATGACTTATTTAAACTTACCAAATATTTAGACTAGGACTACTAACGTAGTCATATTATAAAACCGCTATTGACAAAATATTTGAACATTAGTTACACTATGTTACCTGTATTTATGTCCATCCCTTATCCTGCATTATCCATCTACCCATCTACTTACTTAAGAGTCTGAAAATACTCCCACTGGTAAGGACATAAAGATACTTTGTTACTATGCCTCCCTCCTGTATGCTTGGTAGTGTAAAGAACAACTGGCAAAATCTGAAACATACCTATATATTAAAGCATGCATCAATAACAACTGCATTTATGCTTCTGTTATTTTAGAAAGTTTGCTGACTTCCCTTGTGGTATTAAGGAGTTACGTAGTCCCACTTTCCATTTCTAGCGTTATAAAAACTTTTAAAAACATGGACACCGTTTGTGACAATTGCGCTTTTTCTTACCTTCAGCAGATAGACCTTGAACATTTACTCCTCTGGCTGCTAGAAAACTAAGGCAGACGTCAACATTTTCAATCTGCAACATGAAAAGCAGTGAAAAAGTAATTTAGAAGATTATTTCTAAATAAATAAAGGAGCTAGAAGGAAGCCAGAAAGAAAGATAAAGAATGAATATTTTACATTCATTTCATACTAGAGATCTTTCACCAGAGTTTAACTAGAATTATTTTGGCTAATTACTGAATGAGTATAAAGATTGCATTGTCCAGTTTGCTATTTACAAACAATTCATAAAGGCCTGGTCCAGAATGGCATTCTTACAGATTAGCAAGCCACCCACTTAACTTAAAATCAGACCAATCTTGTGCTTTACAAATAAGTCTCAACTAAAGCATCCAAGCAGAAGGAGACGCTGGCTTGTATGTCTTAGAACATTAGGATATGGGTAACTGAGATTCAAACAGTAATATTTGGCAAGTATGCCATAGGATAAATAAGATGAAGAGAGGCTTGATATGCACGGAAGAAATGAAGCATATTTTCACCCTAAAGCATAGAAATTCGTTATTTTAAAAACCGGATTTGTACTTCTATAGTTGAGTACTTCTCTGCTTAAATATAGGTGTCACCCTAATAATTTCAAAGAGTGTCGTCACTGCTTTTAAATAGTTCATTTCAATGTGATAACCTCTGTTTAGCCATTGAGGGTGAGAAGAAAAAAAAAAAACCAGCAACTAATTTATGTTAATTCATGGGTTGATCCCACCATTAATCATGGCATTATACAGCAAAGTTAAACAGCTAAAGACTTTCTAAAAGAGTGTAGGAAAGAGAAAGTTGGAATTCTTGGTGAGTCATCTCCCTGGGCTTTTTGGTATTTCATAAATCTTTAAATTCTAAAGTAAATAAGAGAGTTAAAGTTAATACTTGGCAAGGTACTGTTTTCTGTCTTATTAAATTCGTGTCAAAAGCTCTGCATGAGGACATACAAAGTCCTGCCAATGTCCTTTCTAGCTGAGCTTCACAGTAAGGTCAAAATGTCTCTAAAAGAAAAAATACATTCCAGAATCTGTCCTTATAAAATGGACAACTGTTTCTTTGCCTTTTTAAATGTAATTCTTTACAAAATTAAATAATCTCCAATGAGAGGGTCTTTTGCTTAAAAATGATTACAGCCAAGGTATACACATTTGCTTTGAGAAAAAAAATCATATTGGTTCATTTGAAAGTAAGTTTTGCTGAAATCATTCTACTGAAGAAATGAGTGAAGTGAAGATGCTGGATACATTACTGAATGGATCTTCTCATTCTACCCATCGGCATCTAAACACCCAAAACCTGTGGTGCTGGAATCTACTTCAAACGCTTTCTTTTGCTGACTTTCCCTTCACGACTAAAAAATAAGATTCTATAATGAAGGCAAGAAAAAACTATAACAGGATATACTACGGCCTCTATCCTATGGATTCTTTAAAATGTTCTTTTTTTCAGGTCAATTAATAATAAATAAAAGATGACAAACAATTATCTTGGCCTAATAATAAGACGACCTGAATATCTGTAAGTGTTTGCCATAATAATCCTGATGTTAATAATTTTACACCAATTTTATACCTCTTATAGAAAGTAAGATTTGTGGCCCAAATATGCATAATTTATTGTAAAATGTTAACAGGCCATTATTGCCTAAATTTTAGTTATTTTTATCATACATAAACAGATCAGTTCACTGGAAAACCAAGAACAGGTTCATGAACAGTCCCTGCAATTAGGTTTGTAAGATGGCTTTTTTTTTTTGGTTATTTAAACAGAATAAAAAATAAACTGCTGCCAAGATTGAGTAGCAGAGACAAACAACTCCCTCTTTCAACAGGCAGCATAAATTAGGAAGGGAAAGCAAAAGGGTCCTGGGAAAGGAAAGAAAAAAAATACTCAAAATATACCCTAACACCCTTTCATATCTACTTATCAAAAGCATGCAAACTCTTGCAATATTATCCTACAGTCACTCACCATGAGGACCAATAGCTTAAGACAATTAATTCCATTTCCCATCATGCTACAGCAGTTAAGTAACAGCAGCAGAGTAAGTACTTGAATACAAAATTTCCAGCACGACTATTACATGATAGTTTGTTACAATGTAATTATTTATTCCCCAGTACTTATTTTCGGTCAAAATTAATTTTCCCACAGTGTAACAGCATAATAAACATAAAATAATATCCTTTCTTTACTTAACTCCAAAGTTATTTATAAATTCAATATGCTTGTTGGCACTACTTATACTTTTGACACAGTGATATGTCACAGTAAAAGAACATGGGGAGTTCCCATCATGCCTCAGCGGGAAGAACCTGACTTGTATCCATGAGGACGCAGGTTTGATCCCTGGGCTCGCTCAGTGGGTTAAGGATTCTGTTTTGCTGTGGCTCTGGTATAGGCTGGCAGCTGTAGCTCCAATTTGACCCCTAGCCTGGGACCTCCCACATGTCATGGGTGTAACCTAAAAAGACAAGAAAAAAAAAAAAAAAGAAAGAAAGAAAATGGCTTTGAGAAATGTTCACTGTCATTCACATGATTAGCTTCTTCATCAGACGCATACTTTAAAATATTTGAGAAGACTTTTAAATTGTATAATACTGTATTTTGGTTAATGATTATTTTTATTTTAATACATTTGAGATGTTAGTTTCTCATAATTCCTGCTTTAAAAAATAGATTGTTCCCAAGCATTTCCCAGTTAAACAGTCCTATAAGTACTGTTTTAGTTATTGATTCTTTTTGTCATGTCAAACCACACTGTTCTTCAAACTAAAAACCTCTAAACTTTTTTGAAATCACAGATAAAAGTGACTTTGCTATCAAATTGATCCAGTTACTTGAAGTGAGTTTTATCCTAAGTATTATTTACATGAGATACCAAATAAGCTATCAAAACTCAAAATGTATTTTAACATTTCATAATTTGGGTCAAATTTTAATTAGAATCTTTTCATGAATTTTAATAAACAACTCAATGTACGCTTGCCTAAATATAATAGAAACAAAAGTTTCATTGGTCAGCACTTACACTTATTAAATTGAAATCACTTGTGATGCTTTAATTGTCTTCTATTTTAATTAATACTATTTAACCTATTTAAATATTGGTTAATATCCACTAGGTGAATTTCAGGATCCATTAATGGATAGTAATCCACAATTTGAAAAACACTGCCCTACCACCCTAAAGAGGACCAGAGCACTGGCATATTGATAATATCTTTTATTTCCAGGGTTGGGGAGGTAACTATTCACTGGCTAATAAGAAAGTGGAAAATTACCCTCACAAGTAAAGTCTCTGCAAAGATTTACTACATCAGTTAACTGGCACAAAAACAAAAACAAAACAATACTCAAAATACAATGTGGTTATAGAATCACACAGTTAATTCTTAGGATATGTTCACAAATGGTATCCTTATGTCTAAGATCTGAAAAGAATTCTAACTCTTCAGTCTCCTTTCATTAGTCTAGACATAAAATCATTTTGAAAAGGAAAGCAAATGACTTGAAATGTGAGTCAGTACTTTATAAGTAACCAGTTATTTGACGAAATTTAAGCAACTATTTCAAAATTACTAGGTTATCTGACAAAGTTTTTATTGATCTCCCTCCTCACTCCCTCTTTTTGGTTTATGGGCATATAGAGATGTTTGGTGAGTTTTATTTTTTATTTATTCATGGTTTGTTTTGGGGCTTTTTTTTTTTTAACAAAAATATGGGTTTAGTGAAGCTTTTAGCCTCTCGGAGACAGGCACTGTGTTTTGTGGACTCACGTGGCTTCCGCAGCCTACACAGCGTTTCATGGATGCTCAGTGCGTACTAGAGGAAGAATGGGAGAAAAACAGAGTGGTGGCTAACTGACCCTTGTATTTTTAGAAGAAATGGGTACAGAAAAAAAAAAAAAAGAAAAAACATATTTCGATTCAGAGGTTCCCTTTGAGATCCTTTACAATATACTACTCCCCTGCGCCTGACCCCAGAAAACCAGAATCCGAAATTCTGTGTGTTGGGGTTGGAGTTTGTTTTCAAATTTTAGTTCCTACTCTCCATCTACCCTCATCTTTACAGACTGAACAGCTGACCTCCAGAGAAAGTCTCATGTAAAGATGAGCAAAAGAAGCTAACCAAAGAGTGTATACATGATGCCTACTTTATGTGAACTTCGAGATCAGCAAGACGAAACAATGACAGCAGACATTCGAATAGTGATGAACTTTGGAGGGTTGTGGTCTGGAAGGGGCAATGATGGGAACAGACATACTGGAAGTGTTCTTTGTGCTGTTGTTTTTTTTTTTTTTTTTTTTAATTTAGAGAATACTGACTCACCATGAGTTAGTTTCAGGTGTACTGCAGAGTGGTTCAGTTATACCTATACATATGTTCACTCGTCCTCAAATTCTTTCTCCACATAAGTTATTACAGAATACCGTGTAGGCCTCCCTGTGCTCTGCAGTAGGCCCCTTCTAGTTATCAGATAATTTGAAAAGTGTCCTTCGTTTTGATCTGAGTGGTAAACACACAGGTGTATATATATTTAAAATCCATCAGCTATATACTTAAGATTGGAGTAATTTATACACTTTCTATGTTTGCTTTACCTCAGATTCCACGAAAGTATTTATATTCTTCTACATATGTTTTACTCAAATTAAAAATAAAATGACTGGCTCCCTGTTTTGTTGAGAACAGACTCCAGACGCATAAAGACAGACGTACAGAAACCTGTTAGAAGGCTCTTGCAAGTCATTCAAATAAAAGGTGATGGTGTTTCAGACAATGGTGATGGCAGGGAGGGGATGAGAAATGACCAGATTCTAGATATGTTTTGAGGGAATCTAATAGGAAGATGCGGCATATAAGGGAAAAAAGAGTCAAAGATGATGACAAGGTTTTTGGCCTCAGTAACTCGATGGTTGAAATCTCCATCCATCAAGATGGAAAAAGCCACAGAAGGCACAAAGAGTTAATGACTGGATACGTGGTCTGGTTGATTAACATCCAAATGAATGAACAGGCATTTGGACACAGTCTGGAGTTCAACTGAGAGGCTTGGGAACAGAGACCCAAATGTGAGGGCCATCCCCATGCAGCTGTAATGAAAGCCACGGGGCTGGATGAAAGCCCCAAGGACTCGCAGATGTAAACGAGAAGAGGAACAGATACTGAGCTCCAGGAGACACAGCCCTTGGAAAGAACAGGAGGAGCCAACAGACGAGACAGAGATGAGTATGGGGCCCAGAAAACCACCTGCAGAAAGAATATTAACGCCAAGGGAGAGATACGCTCTAGCAAAAGCAGCTGGGACGTAAGAGGAGAACTAAGAATTGATTCTAGGATTTTGGATTAAATAAATCAACTCATAAAAGGCGTGATCCTACGATTCCCTGGCTCTCGGGGTTGATGGCACTCAGGGGCTGACGCACTCTCACCCATGCATGTGCTCTCCCTCCTGCTGTTCTCTCTCCCCACCCCCCTCTCTTTCCCTCCCTCCCCCCCTTCTCTGTCCCTCTCTCTCTCCTTCCCTCCCGCTTCTCTCCCTTTCTCTCTCTTTCCCTCCCTCTCCCCCCTCTCTGTGTGAGTACATTTATAAAAATATATAACATACAAATATATATAAAGGAATACACACACATGCATATATTTGAGCAGAAAAATGTACCCTCCTTGAGAACGCTTTGCTATTTTGTCCACTGCTCTCTCCCCAGTGTCTGAAAGAGTACCTTAGGCATGCTATCAACAATTGCTGAAGGAATAAATGAACTACACAGGGATAAAATAGTATTTTATGTCTAAATTGTTCCAATAAAAAGGGGAAATAACCAAAGGATAATTTTAATGCCATTAACAAGCAAATTCAGTGTATCTGCCAAGGCAGCTTAGACTTGGGCAGCATCCTAGGCTTCTCCTCGCTGAAGCTCATCACACTCATCTCCCCGGGATGGATCTGGCATCCCCCCCCCCATTTACCCTTCTATCCCCAGTACTTGATACAATGCATGGCACAAAGTAGATTCTTCATGCATTTTTGTTGTCTAAATGGGTGAATGCATACAATACACAGAGAGTTAGGTTATAAGCTCTGTCATCATTTGGTCCCAAATCCAGCTTCTGGTCTTTCACTTTTGTGAGGTCAAGGAAGAAAATATTTTATATTGAGAGAGAAGATGATGACGACATTGGAAAACTAAAATAGGCTGATAAAAGGCAAATTCTGAGAACAGAAACATCAAATGGTTAGTCAAATCCTATACTGCTGAGTAAACATGAGGACGCAAATACTGAAAGTATGTGCAGAGGGAACTTGTCACCATTATATTTCAGGATTGATAGAAATAAATAAAATTTAACAATTTCAAAAGAAAAATAAAAATAATGAAAATTTTCAGCACTGTGGAGTCCATAAAGATCATCTTACCTTACCTTTTCAAATGAAATAATGAGATGAGAATCAGATAATGTAGCTTCTTGCTCAGAGGATCCAGTGGAATTGTACATGTGCACAGCACAGTGCACTGCATGTAGGAAGAACTATGATCAACTCAGAAAAAAAGCAGCCATGAGTATGATGTCAGCTATTAACAGCAGGTGGTGATGGTATAAAATGGCATCAGAGCCTCTTTGGCTTTTGGTCTTACAGCAAATTTTCTGAGAATTATCCACACTGAATAAAACCTGCTTCCCAAACGTTTAAGCCACCAGTTCTAAACTCTGCTACACATTAGAATTGCCTAAAGAACTTCAAAAATCTATGCACGCCCAAGGTACACTACCATCAGTTAAATCAGAATGTCTATGGAGAGCAGCCAGTTAGCAAAACTTTCAAAAGTCCCAGGTAATTTCAACTTGCAGCAATGCTTGGAGACCAAGGCTACAATCAATCTACGCTCCTCACAGAAAATAACTGCATATAACTTCAGGGTCTCTCCATGTGGACGCACAAATTGCCCCGTTAACACTGCAGCGTTGCACTTTCTTTGGTTTACTCGAACCTGTCCAAGTCACATATTTTACATTTATTCTCTTTCTATTAAAATATGTCTCTTCCTTTCTAGTAGTAATACCCAGAAATTCACTCTCAATTCTTTGGGCACCTCGCTTCTCATTCGGCTCAGTCAAATCAGCAGCTCGTGGACCACTCCCAGGAATTTTATATGCCTGTTTTTTATCTCATGTACAATTTTGGGGGCCTTCTATTTACTGCTTACATTTTATTGTTATGGAACACCTACACTGCCTCTTTTTTCTGCTAAATTTAAGCATGGATAAATAACTATAAAATACTGCCTGTATAGTGAAAATACAACCAAGAGATTCTAAGTTCTAGACCCAGTCAATGCTGTCAAAAGTTTCAAAATTTTGGGCACAGTGAGCCTTTAGGCTTTTGGATAGTATATGAATACTTAATGTCAAAATAATAGCCTAAGCAAAAACACAGTTCTTCTAGAGTAAAGATGTACGTTGACCACTATATAGATTTTCTTTTCTTTTAAGAGCCACAACTGCAGCACATGTAAGTTCCTGGGCTAGGGGTCTAATTGGAGCCGTAGCTGCTGGCCTACACCACAGCCACAGCAACGCAGGATCTGAGCTTCATCTGTGACCTATGCTGCAGCTTATGGCAAAGCCAGATCCTCCACCCACTCAGGGAGGCCAGGAATCGAACCCATATACTCATGCACACTATCCGGTTTGTAACCTGCTGAGCCACAAAGGGAACTCCAGTGTGCATATTTTCTTTGTTGAAGACACCAAACTAATTTCAGTTGATGCATATTTTTAGATATGAGTAGTTTCTAATTATACAATTAATATTAGTATCTTAAAGCACTGCCACTTAATTTTGCTTATTTTCTGTAAGTCAAACCGTTCATTTATTCATTCATCAAACATCTACTACACTTATTTTATGCCTGGAATTGTGCTCAGTGCTACAGATATAAATTTTAAGATAGAGCCACTATTCTTTTCTACAGAGTATTCATTTTTTTCCAATATTTTCTACCACCCCCAGAAATTTGTTTGTTTAATTTCATAACTGTACATTTATCTTGACCCATATGAAGTTGCTAAATATGAATGTGGCTAATTGTTAAATCGCTAATTGAGTTTCAAATGAGGAAAATAGGAGTTTTATTATCGTCGCTTGTGCAAACTCAAGACAGTTAACAGTGTACTTGTATCTTCAGATGTTTTAAAGCCAGGGTGTCAATATGTTTTCTCAACACAATCAACATGGTTAGAATGTGTATTGGAAAAACGTGTATTTATTCATTTCGGTGCTGAATATACTATTCCAAGAAATATAGTGTTTTAATTGGCACAGCTCATTCCGAGGCTCCTAAGCATGAACTTGCATGTTTGGTGCCTCCCAAGCTTTCATTTTACTACAAAACTGGTACAACCCATTTTAGAAAGTGGAACTGGAAGGAGGCATCTTCACATATTAACGAAACGATCCCTTGCCTATTCTTTCGCTTTCAGTTATGGATATTTAATGGAAATTAAATTCTGAGCATGATTAATATCATTCTCAGAGTTTGAGATGAAGTGTTAAGCATGGCACCAACACTTGGCAATGAGTGATAACTTCATTCAGCAACTACTGACTGTTTATTTTGGGCAAAGAGCCCTGCTAGACAGTTAAAGAATATGAAAACAAATGAATTATAAAGTCTCTGCCTTTGTGAGCTTGTAAAACAGCTGAAGAGACAAGAAGAGATTCATATATCACCATAACACAAGGCATACTCTTCCAAAAGAAAATGATAAAGGATAGGCTATATGACAGTGAAGAGAATGGATTTATTAGTTTTCACTGGGGATCTGGGGAAAGCTTCACTGAAGAAATGCCATTCTGACACCAAGGATAAGTTTAGACAAGCTTCAAAAGGAGGAGCAGGCGTGACTATCAGTGCAGCCCAGAGCACAACTGTCACAAGGATGCTTGAGAACAGACCATGACAGCCTTCCCTTCCTGCAGTTGTGTTTACAGAGCTGAATGTCGCCGGAATCGAAAAGCCTCTGATGCACCCTGGGATCCTAAAACCACCACACTATAAAAAGTTAACGTTGCTGTAGAGTGGAAATTGACAGAACACTGTAAATCACCTATAATGGAAAAAATAAAAAATCCTAACAATAACAAAAAAAAGTTAAACAATTGTAAACCAGGGAGCAGGCATAAAACTTCAAAGACTGAGTTCTCTCTACAGAGACAAAGCATCCTGGTGAGGGCATGTATGAAGGTGCTTCTCTTGTGAACCAGACAAGAGAAGCATACATAAACCAAATGTAACTTTCATCTCTCTGGATGGTAAATTCTTTGGTGCCCTGTGCTAGTTTTGATTAACTATTCTATTTGCATGATAGACATGCACTACTAGTGTCATTACATAAATGAATGCCATTTGATTTTAACCAAAGAAAATACATAAGATGGCTCAGTTTGCACAAACTCCCATGCTATTATAAAATTCGATTATATAGATTTTAGCCAAAGATTTTAAAATATATCCAGAATGACTATACATCTCTTTGGAGAATTAAAGTAAAATGAAATCGTTTTTGCATTTGTTCAAATTTTTAAGATGCCTGTTTTCATTCATTCACATAATAATTTATTTAAGGAGACATGTCCAAGCCATTGAAAATACAGGCTCATAAGAGCGATAATTCCAACATAATGCAACAAATGTTATAATCAGAGAAACACAGACCCCTAAAGAAGCATGCAGAAGAGTCTACTCACCATCAGAGGTAAAGGACTAGGGAAGGATATAGTCATTAGTAACCAAGAATCTAACATGGTTACAAAGGTATCTTCTGAAGCCGCTGTAACTATAGC
Source organism: Phacochoerus africanus (assembly GCF_016906955.1). Lineage (NCBI taxonomy): Eukaryota > Metazoa > Chordata > Mammalia > Artiodactyla > Suidae > Phacochoerus > Phacochoerus africanus. Next base: position 106,981,067 of record NC_062550.1, read on the forward strand.
ATGTTTGCAATGACACAATTTTGATCAGAGAATCAAACTGAGATGCTCAAGGTTACACAGAGAGAATACGTCAAAGCCAGAGCCCATTTCATTAACTTCCACGTTTTTCTGCTTCAAGGGCAGCCTGAGTTAGTCCCTGAAAGGTTAGGAAGGGTTAACCAAATAACAGGATGTGGTATGAAGTGAACCCAAGGAAGGAGTAACGTGTGAACTGTTCCTGGTTGAGAAACACCGTAAGTGTAGGGACTTGCAAGGAATCCAGAAAAGCCAGGGATATGGAGTCAAACCACACTTGAATCTTTCCCCACAACGTCTCTGCTGACTGATGTGACAAGAGGCCACTCCAAAGGCTGGTGGCCTTCGACAGGTTTTAAGAAACTATGTAGGAGGAAAGATCAGGCAGAAAGAGCTCTAGGAACAAGAATCTTGAGATCTAGCAAATCCAGCCATAGAGGACAAGCTCACAGAGATAAACTGGGGCTGGATGAGCAACAACAGCCGCCACGTCTTGCTAGGGGCCTGGGCTGAATCTTACGGCTCAGGGAGCTAATGGTGAGCTTTAAGCAAAAGAACAAAGGAATCAGTATTGCATTGACGACATCTATTTTATATGACCATGCAGTACACACAAGGTTTACAGACCGGCAATTGATTAGAGTTTCCAAATCAATTTCGACCCATACTGTCTGCACTGCACTCTAGCTTTTGAAAGGTTTATTTTATGTATTTCATTTTGAAATGTCATTTATAAAATATTTTCGTGGCCTGCTAGGTGAAAAAGCTGTACTTTGAGACCCGGATACTACATGTCAAGAAAAGAAGCGAGAGGGAAATGGTTTGGAAGCTACCGCTTCCTTGTCCACTTCACAACCCAGGACAGGAAGGACATTCACACAGAGTTTTCAGCATGTATGTTATTTACTCCAAATGCAAAGCCCTTTTTGTTCACCACAGACTCTGGTAAATCTGATATTACTATGACCGTCCATAGAGGGATATGTTTTATTAGTTTACACAGTTAATAAAGAGCAGAGCCATAATTCAAACTCAACCTTGTCAGTCTGCTGTGAACACACTATTTCTGCCACACTGTACTTCCTACCACTGCGATTTACATTCTGACGCAAGCAGTTCCAGTGGCTGACTCAAGCTCTCTACTTGATTGACAGACGGTTGGAATATGGCCAGGCACAGATAGGGGCTCCTTAAATATTTGGTTGCATACAGGGGTGACGGTGTACACTGTGAAGGTGACAGAAAGAAGACGCAAACACTTATTTATTCCGTCAATTTCCTAAATTCACAGGTTTAAATACTTCTGCATTACTTCACAGACATCCAATACACTTTGGCTTCCTTGCAGGTAAACATACACAGTGAATGCTGGGGCCGCAAGCCAAGGAACCCTGGCGGTCACCCGAAGCTGGAATGGGCAAGGAGTGGATTCGCCTTACAGCCTCTGGAGGGAGCACAGGACTGCTAAAACCTTGATTTTGGCCCTGTGCTGCTAATTGTAGACTTCAGGCATCCAGAAAAATGAGAGAAAGTTCTCCTGCTTTAAGCACCAGGACCATGACGATTTGTTACAGATGCTACAGGAAACGAATACCATTCTCTACTCAGCAGAGCAGTAGACATCAGCCGTTCAGCAAGCCTGAGGGTGGACTGGTTTTCTGCAGGCATGTGGGTTTCCAGGCCCTGCTCTCTGAGTTCTGATTTGTTAAGTGTGTGGAGAAGGGAGGTGAAAGGCGCAGTTTAGCCAGGGACCTCGTGTCATCGACACTATGTCTCGCGTTTTCCTTTTCCTATTTCAAGGCAGTTTGTGCGGTGGGAGAAGGAGAAGATAGTAGCTCCTTAGCTCTTCGGTTGCTTTTGTGTTTGGTCGGTGACGAGCAGTCAGATCATTAATTAAACACTGCAATGTAATAATTTAAATGTTTGCACTCAAATAAATCTGAGTTTAAATCCTAGTTATGCAATTTACACAATGTTAGAAAAAAACTGAGAATCTGAAGCCTTAGCGTCCATGTCTGTGAAACGGGAATGAAAGCGGTTTACACATAATATATTAAGTGAGAATTAAGGACGTTTGTAAAAAGCTTAGCTCCATACTAGGTGTATGTGTATATTCGTCTGTGTGTGTGTGTGTGTGTGCCTGCATATATCTTTCACAATAGAAATGGTTTCTAAAAACACATATATAGCAGAAGTGTGTGTGTGACTAGATATACAGACAGCTAGAGAAGGGTATTGCTATGGAAAATTTATTAGGACTTTATCAGATAAAAATATTTTTGTTCAAATTTCCATATACTGTTTTTTCTGTTTTTTTGTTTTTTGTTTTTTGTTTTTTAAATGGCTGCAACAGAAGCAAATGGAAGTTCCTGGGCCAGGGATTGAATCTGGGCAGGGGAGGGGATCGAATCTGCACCCCCACAGCAACCCAAACCACTGCTGTCAGGTTCTTAACCCACTGTACCACAGTGGGAACTCCATCTATATACTGCTTTAACTGACTCGGTGATTAGAGGATAATGAATATCATTCAGTATTAACTGCCAATTATCTACGATACGAAATCTTCATTATAAGCTACAGTTGTCAATATGAAGTGTTATAAAATTATAAAATAGTGCATCTGTACTCACTCACCTAGAAACATACTCTGTCGTTTTTAATAAATTCCTGTTCCTCGGTTTGTTTAAGAGGACAAACCAAACAAGGAATCTTACTCTTTTATTATGAAGTTATGAAGTTGTAAAACTATTCTAAACTTGAATATCTAAGTTTAATAGATATAAACATATCTATTTATATACAGGACTAAAGTTACATGTCATAAATAATTATGTTCCAACTGTGTAATTTCACCTTAAAATCTATGAACCACTGTTTATCTCACAAGCCGCCAGCCTCTCCCAACCTAACCAAGCTTATATTCCTGCCTTAGATGGAAAAAAGAAGCATCGTATTAAAGAAAAGGTGCTTACTGCTATTGGGCGTTGGAGGAAGGGAGAGAGGGGGAAGGTCCCAAGGGTTAAAGAAGGTGTTGGAGGGGGAGTGGGAGCTGGGAGAAGAGGGGAAGAGGAAGAGGTCAACATCTCAAGACTTGAATCCCAGGCCTTATTTCGTTAAATGCGTTTGTTCATAAGTTTAAAACAACTTGGCCCCGACTCAGACATGAGACCAAACCCTGGTTCCTCCACTTTCTCAAAAGGGACACAGAAAGCCTCAACAAGACAAGTTCTTTTGTAGGTTTGCTACAATGACCCAATGAAAAACAGCAGGAAGAGCATCTAGGAAGGTACTGGATAAAGACGGGTGCATGCAATCGACTGGTGAGTTCGTGCTGCTGTGGCTGAACTCACAGGTCCAGCTCTAAAATTTGCTATTTCTGTGAGATGATTGCACAATATTTTTTTGCACTTGAAACATGGCTCATACAAATCAAGCGGCCAAAATGATTTTTTTTAAAGTGTAATCACATATATTATGAATTTTTGACTGTGACCATCCACACAGATCAGTTAAATTCATATTAAAATCATTTAAATTTAATATCATAAAGCAGGTAGACTGGGTACCTACTGGTTTTCAAATAATTTATCTTATCAAAGATAAACTTCTCAAATGATTACACCGAGATCAGGGGCACAGGAGTTCCTCATTTCCTCTCTCTGTTCTATGGAAGGACTTTTTAAAAATCCTGCTCAATCATCATACATTTTTAAGCTAAGAATATCACAGGTCATAATTAAAATGGCCTCATATCTTAGTATGCGGTTTTCTGAACGAGGGTTTTAAAAACTCTTATTTCATATATTTTACTACTCAGCCTTAAAAGTAGTATTTTTCTATTAATTTCAAGAAAGGGAATAAAAAATGGAGCAGTTAGTTCTTTTTAAAAAATAGACTATTGAAGATAATAAAAACTAAAATTATGAAAGAATGCTACAAAACATGTTTTCTAATACTGTGACCATATCTTGTGTTTACTGGGACACTGGCTCATCAGTGAGAAAAATTTACAACATTTTAAGTCAAAACTATTAGGATAAGCATATTCTAAATCTTTAAGAAAGTGGTTGATATTTAAATATATAGTAAAAATACCAAGTACATTTGCAATGGTTTTTATATGTACATATAAAAAGCTTACTAATTAGTTATAAGAACAGAAATATTCTTATCTTGTCTCCAAAAAGAAAAATTAGTTATTTGTGGAATCTGGAATCCAATCCAAAATTTGTTACTTAACTTCTATTTCTGTTTGTCCTACTAATGGTGAAAACCAATTTAAATATTGACACTCATAAGAAAAATAGGTATACTATTTATTCTATAATATTAAGTTAATGTAGAAAAGCATTCTTGTATATTCAGCATTTATTTAATTTCTGAATGGCAGAATACATAACTCAGAAAAATATAATTTTCCTGCTGCTATTTTTTTGTTGTCAGTTGATCTTAGCATATTTTAGGAAGTACCTCTATCTTACTATGAAGGTAGTTCTAAAAAGCTGTAAAGATTAAATCCCCAAGTGTATCTCTCAGAGGAAGTATTGAACAGAAGCCATGGTCTTTGGTGTTTTGTCAAATCAGTCTAGCAAGCCAGAGTTCCAATGCACTTCAGAGCTGGTCAGTCTAATTTCCTCCCTGCAGAAATGAGTGAAGACTCTGAGCAGTTATTGAATCCTTTTTCCTGGGTCATCTACTCAGAATCAGACTTCCAGGGACCACTGTCCTTCAGCATGCCACACTCTCAGCACTCCATGTTATTTCAGTTATTGCGCTTGAATTTTAAATTACTACTGTTCACAGTAACTTCTAGAGACAACCTCAGTTTAAAAATCATCAGGGCGCTATTCCAGTAAGTTAATATACATTTCCTAATACTTGTAGTTTATGCTTATTCTTCTGAAGTTTGAGCCTAAGTAAAAATAATGAAATCATTAAGGAAATGACAGAGTAGGGATTTTCAGTTAGTATTTCTTTAGAAATCAGAGCTATATTTGTGGAAAGCATTTGTCTTCATTAGGCTATCTCTTTCTCGACATTCCAGAAGATGAACAGTTTCAAAATGGCAGGGGATCATGTGAATGGACTAGCTTAGCAAATATCCCACTCCTGTGAGTCATGGTGCTAGAATCCTGCAGTGCGCCATTTATAAGATCTTATTAAACCTTTAGAGCATTCCAATATTTTATCTCTTCCCTATTTGGTTAGGAACCTCGTCTTCTTATCTTACCTAAATAGACTCTTGAGAAGAGTAGCACTAACAAGCAGTGGCTGGAAGAATTAAAACTTAAAGGACGGCATGCTGATAAAAGAATGGGATACTTTTTCTTTTTTAAATGGAGAACAGGTTCACTGCCCAGACAACTATAAACCATAGAAAGGGAATAAAGATGCCTGCGAAATCTAGAATGGTAACTGTTGTGGCAGCTACAACCTTGTAGAACATGGAATCAGAGAATTCAGGCAAGACTAAAAGCTATTTTGTCACCTTCTAGGAAGAAAAAAGGGTGAGAAGCACACGCATTCCAAAAATCCTCATATCAGCTGATTTTAAACAATATGCTGTGATAGAAAATAAGGCAGAAGATTGTGGCTGAAACGCAGTGGAGCCACTAGAGCGAGATAAGAGGAGGAGCCAGTGAAGAGAAAGGCAGGCTGCGAAGCACATCTGCCAGGTCCTCAGCTCGGCCCCAAGTCCTGTCTAATAACTCTTGTCTTGCGACTATTTCACATAACCAGATCTCCTAATCCCTCCATGCATTTGTAAAGATGACTAATTATAAAGGTCCGCCTTATCAGCACCACACTCTGGCGAACTGAGCTAACTGGCCAAGTGCTCTAATGGGCTATTTTAAAATAAATTTCTATTCGAAACAACTTTTCCCTTACATGTCTTGCATTTTTGTCTTAGAAATTTGCACTTGTGCCTCTGCCTTTCAAATACATGTTGGGCATTTTTTTCTGCTATTTTTAATCTGCGGGGCATTCTGGACATTCCTGGTATTTATAGTTTACTCATTTATTTCCTCATGTAATCTCACCAAAGTTGTGGCATGCAGCATATATTCTGAATTCTGATACCACCCACCTCGAAATTACTTAACAGGTGCCATCCATATTAGTAACTTCATCTTTGGAGGAGGTTAAATATAGTGCTGAATAAGCTCCTACAAACTTAGTTCTGTTTCCTTCAGGATGAGTTTAGTCTCAAGCTTATTAAGGAATGATAGCAATAGATAGCAGCTGAAACTTAAGAGTACAAATCAAAACCTCGAAATAACTGTGCCAATAAATTGCTGTAAAGACAAGCTCATATTTTTCTTCAGTGTGTGCTCCTGAGTCAATGATAATCGAATTTTATCAATGTTGATGTTTTTATCTGTTATAAAATACTATAATCAAAATTTTTCTTTATAAGGTAGCTATTAGAGAATGACATGGAAAGGAGCACATTAATATCATCTAATATTCTAAAGTCATTATCATACTGATTTGGATTCTTCAATTTCTGTGAAACCCACTTTCCAATACTCGCCTCTCGAAGCAATCATGTCTACCCTATGACATGAGACAAAGGAAAATGTATCCCCACTCTCTTCTAATATCACGTCTTCCACTCAGACGTCCCATTTTCTCCCTGCAATGTCTTTGAGGATTTGGCACTGTCACTTGTCTCCTTATTCCTCTGGATTCTCCTCCCTTCTTACTGCTTCTTCTTCTGATGCCTACCTTCCCACTTGGGAAAACTTCCCTCACTCTGCCTTCCTTTCAAATGATATATATTTTCATTATTCCTTCAACAGGTTAACTCCTAGAAAGATTATTCAAGACTCAATGCATATCTGCATCTCTCAGTTACTCTTGAACCTACCATCACCCTACAGAAGCTATTTACATACAGGTCCTTAATGCCTGTCTAATCAGCAGAGCTAAACTGTCCTCCTTCCAGTTCACCAACTCATTAGCTATACAGTATCTGACAGCATATACCGCATTCTGCTCATCTTACTTCGCCCTGTCCCATGGGATTAATCCAAATATACACTACGGCTTAAGCTACCAGAGTTAGCCTGAGGATGAGCAATCCACATCTGCTGGTTCAATACTGGGCTTCTCTCTTCCCACACGTTTCACCCGTTTCTAACTTTTATACCTCTGCTCATCACATACAGGTTGCTATTCCCCAACGTGAGAACCTCAGCTTTCTTCCTTTCTGACTTTACACAGGCCACTGGTACAGCTCATCCTTGTCCACGGAGCCACACTAGGTAGATTCTAACTAACACCGTACTTCTGACCTCTAGAAACACAGGCCTAATTGCCTCCAGTCACCTCCCGCTCCATGTTCTGATTGCGTACATCGCATCCTACTTGTCAAAATATCAATTTGTCATCTTCCGCATGTGCCTTTAAGCCTGTTTACGCCCTCAAAAAAAAAATTTTGTTTAATGGTAACTATTTACTCATTCAGGCCAAAAAAATCAGGGGCCATTTCATATTCCCTGTATGTTGCATCTCCCTCATCCAACTAAAGACAATACTTCAGTATTCTACAATCCTGAGGAAGCACCCAGGGTGATCTTTCTAAATATTTGCATCAGATCATAGCATTGGCCAGATTTAAAAGTCTTCCAAAAGCTTCGCAATCAACCTAGAGCAACGCACAAACTCCCTTCTTTGGCGCGACATCATCAGGCTTCCAAGGTCCCCTTAAACACCTCTCACTGCCCTCAAGCCACAGTGGTCTTCTCTTCCTGGAACACACGGAGCTCACTTCCTTCACAGTTCTTTTGTTCTTCCTTATACAACACTGTTGCTATTACTTATTTGAAGATTTGTTCCTCTTATCTGCAAAGGGTCTCTACACCTGGTGCTTTATGTGTTCAGTTAATACTGCCTACGTAGGAACGAGCTGGCCATTAATTCATCCATACACTGTAGATTCATACCACACAAGAACTTCTATTCTTAAAGGCTTAAAATAATCCAATAAGTACTACCGAGTTTGCCATTAAAAAGAAAGATACTTGGTGGGTAGAAACAGTAGCAGACCTAGTCTCACCTTACCTTCTGTTATTAAATATAAACACCCATCGAAGATGGTGAAAATAAGATACACACAAGAACTGGCCAAGTCGTCCTACGGGTAAGGACAGTGCTCCCTGTCACTCGCCGCGCACTGCCTGGTTCTCACTCAAGAAAGACACAGGCAGCATCCTGTTTGGAATAGATACGGACATTTATAAGCCTGGTCCTGCAATCGCACATCTCCCTGCTACTTTCTTGTCTCAGTGACAATCTGGAATTTTTACTCATTAATAACATGGTATCAATGCCAATTCCTAAGAACAGGGGCAAAAATAATTCAACCGAAAAAGTTACATGTGTGTCATATGTATCTTCTGAATCACCAGATTGAAGGCCTGTCAAGTTCAGGTTAAAAATTCAAGTACTTTGAAAAGAGTAGGTGATGAGTCATTCTTCCTCAAAATTTCAGTGTAATTCTAAATAAACTTTTTAGCTGGAAAAACTACCTTTCTCCTAATATTGGCGGGTCTCAGGTTTTGGTTTTTCTGAGTTTTTAAAATAAAAAACAAACACCAAAATGTATACTAGATGTTACATGACACTTGGGAGGGGGGCTACGAAGGAAGAGGGAATAATAAAAAATTAAGAGTCTGATACTCACAGGAATATTTTCACAGATTCAGAGACTCTTTGGCACAGATGTTTCATACAAACGTCTAGAGACTCCACCTCTTTCACAGTTACTAGCTTGGGAGGTGTGTCCGTGTGTTTGTTTACTGTCTGCCATAAAGTATTTGCTTGGCTATTTATTGAATTCTCTGCAACCAGAATCAAAATGGAATGACAGCACAGGAAGTAAAAGTTTAAGCATCCAGCATCTCTTTATGGTTGAAATAATGGAAGTAAAACAAACGTGTTGGGGTTGAGAAACATAACGCATGATATTCACGGATGTCGGCGCTTTTACATTTAAAGCCCTAAAAATCTTTGAACGGGTGTTCACGAGTCTATGGCTGTGCTCTTTATTAAGTTTGTAGCAATACTTTCCTGCATTTCCATATCGGTTAGCTAGTAAAGAATGCATGCAATTACATTATTACCATATCCTAATTAGGGTTCATTCTGCAGATGAGACGCTGAGGCTCAGCAAAGTTACATGCCTTCCCCAACATTATGTAGCTTTTATTGCTGCAAAGTCGGAAGGTATAATTTGCTTTCAGTAAAATGTCAGGAAACAACTATAATTAATTTTTATAGAGTTGTCTTTGTGCTCAGAGTAATTAGATCAGGAAGTTTCCTTAAAACTGAGGTGTTTTACAGAGAATCTTTCTTTAGAGTGATTTTTTTCACAACAGCGACACAGAGTTCATGACACTGTAATAGGTCCTTAGAGTGCTTAAACACACACACACACACACACACACACACACACACATACACACGCATGCATACACATCCCACACGCCTAGTTAATGACTCTTTAAAAATAAATTCCTTTTATTATTTTGGATTTCAGTTTTCTGACATTAAGTAAGGCAGGTCAGTAAGTCAAAAGAGTTTTTTTTTTCATTCTTCCAATCTCTGTCAATTAAGAACTCATTATTTTTATTTAAAATGCCTATTTTATTTTAAAAAGAGTTTGGGAGGAAACCTCATCTGTGGACTTTGTCTATCATTCCTGATTGTATCTGCTGACAAAACTTTGGTTAAAGCATTTTGATTTCATGTTGTCCTATAAAACTAAGTTCGGCTATTTAATTAAGAAAGGGGTGACTTTTTACCCCAGCAGCTTATCAATCTATTATTTTATTGTAAAACTCTAAGGTTTTCCAACTGGTAAAGAAAAGAGAGGGCTGGAGGAGACACAGACCTCTAGATCGACAACTTTCTGGAAAAGGCTATGAATCATATCTCCTGGTTAATCTCTGCTCAGCACATTTCCAGCCCCCTGCCTTTAGAGTTATTTCCAAAAGTGCTGAAGAGTCCATGTGTTTACATTGGACTTTGTTATGAGAAAAGAAAATACTATTTATATATTTTTAAAATGCACACGGCAAGTTCTGTTCTCCAAACCAGTTGTTCAGACAAAAAGGCTCCACTTAAAATTGGAAAGGGGATTTATTGCCACCAAGCCCAGCGTTAAATTATTCACACATCAGGAAAAAAAAAAAAAAAACCAACAAGGTTCTGATAAAACATCTGGAGATGCGTTACTGAGGAGTCATACATATTCCACCATACTGACGCCCTCACCTCTTCATAAACTGCACCCAAAGAAAAACATATGATAGCACGTGATCAAATGGTTCCTACACAAGCAGGAAGACATGCAAAAGAAATTTCTAGCCCATTAATAAATGCAGTTAACTCTGGAAGTGAAAAGAGCATTATATTCAGAATAAACATGATTCTTACCATCTGAGATTGACTCCTAGGACATCCATTGATATCTTCAACTTTTTCATTTGCTAAAGCCAAGAAATAAAATAAAAGAGAGAAAAAAAGAACGACATGCTTAAGCCATGAAGTGAAACACACACAAAAGGAGACTAAGGGAAAAACAAAAACAAAAACAAACAAAAACACACCAAGCAAAATGCTGCTGCTACATTCACTCTGTCTCCCAAGCCGCGTGTAAGAGGACACACTTGTTAGCAGCCGCCAAGTCCATATGCACAAATCAGGCAAAAAAAAAAAGTGAGTGAGAAGGAAGTTGTTGCTAATTCTTTAGCCTGTGCCAAATGACTGCTGACATGAAACCTTTCACAATTGTCCCTGCTGGATCAGGATACAGTTTCAAGGAATCTCAGAGTGTGTGAGTTGCTGCAGCTAACGAAACGCACACATGGGAGACATATGGTTTAATGAGGCGTTCCCTTCTGACAATTCAGTGTATGGAAAGATACAGTTCCAGCCATTGCTAAGTATGGCCAAACGGCCTTTTTCAAACATTCTCACATAAACATTTTTAATTAAATCACGGGGAGAGCTGCATTAACCTCGGAGACACATGGACCCAGCTCAGATGCACCTCGACTCAAACTGTATTTTACCCAAATGGGAGGGGGCAGAGACTCTCCTGGACGCTCTCCGAGGCAGGTCTTACCAATGATCTGGATGATTTCAGCCAGCAGGACTCCATCTGCAATGTCTTGTTGCAAATCCTTGATCAGTCGCTTGTGGCCCGATTTCGCTAGGTAGTGGTTGGCCCAGTCCGTGTAAATCTGTTGAACAGAGGGAGGGAAGGATTGAGATGGGCCGAGGGAAAAGAGAGGCAATAAAAATGCTTAAGACAAATGTTGGATTCAAAGGGAAGTTATTCTGGATCACATTCCAGTGCAAGAAGTCATAGCTCAAAAGGAAATAGTTGTAAAATAATTTTTAAACAGCTCTTTCCCCCACTTATCTCTTGTTTCAAAGGGGGATGACTCACTCTCTTTCAAAACCGGGGACTAGGCACTTGTGACACAGCAAAACTCCCTTCCTGGATGACTACCGAGGAAGCTCCCGTTTGCAAATGAGTTCGAATTTTCACTCACTCTGTCCTGGTTCTATCACATGGAAAATAACCCTGTCTGTTCTTATAAAAGGAAGCCACCTGGACTCATTTATACGGGAATCTTACTGTAAAAATATGTGTTTCTCTGGACGACGTGATTAAGTTTGTCATATGAGATACTGTATGTGACAATATTTTGGCATCATTTTATGAAATAATTACAAATTCCTAAGATATTTCATTTGGACTGTCACCTCCCATTTCAGCCTCGTGAAATGTGTTTGCGTAAGAGAAGAGAGGAAGCAAATGCAGTTATGACATAGAAATTACAATGCAGAATTGAGAAGGAGATTATGAGCCAGAAAGTTGGTGATCTCACGTGGAGGTGTCTCTCTTATGATAGATTACAAGGAAAAAGCTCAAACTGTTCCAAATTTCACAAAAATCATATGTTACTGATTTTTCAAATGTTATCAGTATTTACCAATGTGATGTAATCGAATCGTAAGGCAATAAATTAAGCCTTCAACTTCATGAGTGGCTCCTATGAACCTATTAGTGCGTTTATTACAAGGCAGACTACAATATGCAATGTAGTAGAAGGCAAAATTTGAAATGAGAAATAGAGGAGGAAAATTAACTACGAAATAGACACATAAAAATGAGTTCCAGAAGCCCTGGGATTAGAACTGGGAACATAATAGAACCTGCAGATAAGAAGGGAAAGGAAGGCCTTTCCCCACAGAGGGTACAAGATCCAGAAAGGCAGAGGAGCAGAGGAATCAAGGGCACAGTAGTTAACTGTATAAATAAGGCAGGATGCCTGAAATTTGGACAAACCAGACTGGAAAGGTAAGTTGTGTCTTGCAGTCATGAGCACTGAGGGCCAAGCAAATTGTAAAGGAATCTTTCCAAAAACTTCTAACAAAACTAATACATACGCCTTTGTAAAAATAAAATAACTGTAGAAAATGAGAAGTGAAAGTTTCCCCACAACTTGCAACTCCACCCACTTTTGAATAACTTGGTATAGTTGTAGACATTTTTTCTACCCTACACTCTTCACCATATGACACTGCATCACACACACACACAATAGAATGTTTAACCAAATCTAGTTTAATTTTACATATCACTGAATTTCTCAACTTTTTGTTTTTTTTCTCATGGCCACACCCATAGCATATGGAAGTTCCTGGGGCTGAGACTGAAACCCAGCCACAGCTATGACCTATGCTGGATTCTGCAATCCACTGAACAAGGCCAAGGATGGAACCCACTCCTCTGCAGCGACCTGAGCTGCTGCAGCCGGATTCTTAACCCACTCACCATAGTGGGAACTCTTCTCAACATTTTAAGTAACGATATTTTAATAATGGTTCTAAAACCATTTAGCAGACATTATCTCATTACTTTTGATGTTATATTATACATAATATCAATCTCTGTGTTCACGGATATTTAATTCATTTACAAATGTTTCTCTTGTTTCTAAACTTGCAAGAGACATCTGATACACATATCTTTGCACACTTACATACTAGTATTTTTTTTTTATAGGACCAAAACCTAAGAGTGGGGATGCTAGGTTTTTTTTAAATAGACCCTAGGTATAAACATTCCAAAATATAACACGGAAGAAAAACTAAAGTGTTTCTTTACTTTAGAAGAGACAGAGTGGCATCTTAATGCATTAAGAGTCCTGAAAGACACAATTTGAGGCATCCTGTTGCATAAGAAAAACATGTAGGACAGCAACACTGTATCTTCTTTCTCCACCTTTGTGATCTTGTTTATGCTGCAGATATTAAAGTGTGATAAAAATCAAACTCCCACAAATGGCTCCTGAATTGGAAAACAAACACGTGATTTACAGATAGACACACTTTTGTTTGGTGATTATTTTTCTCAGTTTAAGACTGCACTCTGCAAGTATTATTGTCAAGTTTTATTTTTGTAAGGATTTACACTGTTTAGAATCTCAAAAAACAAGCACTTTCCTTTTATCTATGCATCAATCAAATGACAGCATTAATTGCTTGGCTTTGTAGCAGAAATTTCAGGGTGAGCCAGACTTGATTTCTGCCTATCCCCTAGGTGGTGAGTTAGAGGTATTCAGGACGAACTCACTAAATGACTTTAAAAGATCCACAAAGACAAAGGACATGAATCCTAGAGTCAGTTGGTCCTGGCTTTGTGATGGACAGACCACTTACCACCACCGGAACCTTAAACAAGCTATTTGCCCTTTCTAAATTCGATTCCTTCATCTGCAAAATAAGGATAATAATAATACTTACATTAAAGGATTGTGTCAGGACTAAATAAACAGCGCTTGTAGAGTACCTGTCACTGAGTTAGCCTGGAAGAAGTGCCCGCTATCATTATCAGTGTTATGGCACCTAAGTGTCATTTGCTGTGATGGCTTTCCAACAACTATTTGTTGACGGTATCATTTTGCAAAGGGTGAGAAATGTGAGAGCACGGGCCAGACTGCAGAAATCACACTCCTCCTCTCCACTCATATCTCTGACTCTGGCCGACTCATCCACTGGGGCCACAGCTCTGTCCACCGTCCAAACTCGGAGGAACGCATCCAATTTTAAGGCTGCAATGGTCTCATCCAGGCCTAAGCTCCATCAAACTATAGACCACATGGATTTTTCTTAAATGAAGCGTTAAATTATGGAAAATATATTTATTTTAAATACCCACAGAATGGAATGTATTAAAAATAAAAACAATAATACTTTTATTCTCCAAATGCATGTCAGCAGTGCCTCAGCCTCTATCCAAATTCCTGCGGGAACTTCGGTGAGAAAACAGATGGGAAGCCAGCTGGTTGGCTTCGAGACCTCGTTGGGAAAGCCTCCTCAGATGGACCTCATGCGACTTTTTTTTTTCACTTGGTCCAGGATTTTCTTCGAGAAAAATCCCGAGCTTATGCTTCGACTTGTCCAGCACCCTCACACATGAAACTTTGCTCAGACAATAACTCTGACTTAGTTCAGGCAGGGAAATCTTTTCTTTGTGTGTGTGTGTGTGTGTGTGTGTGTGTGTGTGTGTCTTTTTGCCTTTTCTGGGGCCGCACCCACGGCATATGGAGGTTCCCAGGCTAGGGGTCCAATCGGAGCTGCAGCCACCGGCCTACACCAGAGCCACAGCAACACGGGATCTGAGCCGGGTCTGCGACCCACACCACAGCTCATGGCAACGCTGGATCCTTAACCCACTGAGCAAAGCCAGGGATCGAACCTGCAACCTCATGGTTCCTAATGGGATTCGTTAACCACTACGCCATGACAGGAACTCCAGGGAAATCTATTCAAACTAAATAAATGTACTTAAAACTTGTCCTCTCAGAGTTCCCACTGTGGATCAGCGGTTAAAGAACCTGACTAGTATCCATGAGGACACAGGTTTGATCCTCGGCCTTCGAAGTGCGTTAAGGATTCAGCTTTGCCCTGAGCTGTGGTGTAGGTCACAGACGAGGCTCAGATCCTATCTCCCGCTTTGCCGTGGCTGTGGGGAAGGCCGGCAGCTGCAGCTCTGATTTGACCCCTAGCCTGGGAACCTCCACATGCCAGGAGTGTGGCCCTAAAAGGACAAAAGACAAAAATAAAATAAAGTAAGGTAAAACTGTCTTCTGCAAAGTCTACTTATTCTTCGTAATGAACATGTAAGAGACACACGATTCAGTCAATTAGTGCCTTTCAAAGGGTTATAGTCTAGATATTGAAACATAAAGCAATTACAAAGCAATTCACACCTTTTTGTCTGGTTGGTTGGTTTTAGAGCCACACCTGTGGCATGTGGAAGCTCCCCGGCCAGGGGTCGAATCTGAGCTGCAGCTGCAGGCCTACCCCCCAACTACAGCAATGCCAGATCTGAGCCGCATCTGCAGCCTACACCACAGCCCACTGCAACACCAGATCCTGAACCCACTGAACAAGGCCAGGGATCAAACCTGCCTCCTCATGGATACTAGTCGGGTTCATGACCACTGAGCCATGACAAGAACTGATTTACACATATTTTGAATAATATATATAAACTTACATTTTCATGTCTTTGAAAAAATAAAAAAAGGAAAAAGTGGAAAGGTTACGAGTGTCTTTGATGAGACAGGTTTCACGCAAAGAACACACGGTCTATACATACACGTAAAACTCATCAACAAATTTAATAATCTGATGAGTGAGGACCATCATTGGCCATCATTAGAATCTATTGTTCAAATAAATACAGTGGAAAGGTGAGAGCATGTCCAGATTTTAGATCAAAACTCCAAAGTTGCCTTCAGTTCATTTCCACAAAGCAATCACAGCATTTACCCCCTTAGCCTCAGTTGAGTGAGCTGCAAAATGTGTGGCAATGTATTTTGTAGGATTATGTTATGAATTAATTTAGGGGTTTTTAGTGAAGAAACAGATACAATTGGGAATAATATCACATTAATCATAAATCAATATTTGTTATTTTCCACACCATGGTCATGGAGTATTTGAGTAACCAAGGTTCTGACTATAGCTTTAAATATCCTTTTCCTTTAAACATCAGAAACCAGTTTTCCTCAACTGTTTTAAGTGAATTATTATGAATATAAATGTCACCACCTCATGTAATCATTATATTTCAGTTAACTCAAAAGAATGAATGAGATTACACTTGCCAAAGTGCTACCTAGAAACTCTAGTACAACTGTATATTTAATAACTCATTCACAGTAATTAAAAATAAGAGAAATTAGAAGCACCATATGGCACACTTCATATTTCATACTTATCAGCTTGGATTCTAGGGCCTATTATGCAATGATGGATATTTGAAAAACATTCCACATGCTTGGAATTTCTGCTCTGCTACTTAACATTCATGGGGATATTGACTGGAATTTATTTCCTCCCAGTATCAGATTTTTCTCATCTATAAAATGACAATAATAATATATACTATTCTTTATCTACCCCATGGATATCTAATATCTACCTCTATTCCAGTATCTAATAATAATGGAATATTACTCAGTCCTGGAAAACGAGGAGATCCTACTGTTTGCACAATATAATGACCCTTGAAGGCATTATGCTAAGCGGAAAAAGTCATACCGACAAATACAAGCATGGCATTATCTTGCATGTGCGACCTAAAAATAGACCAAAAAACCTCAAAGAACAAAGATCAGACTTGTGCTTAGCAGATGTGGCGAGATGGCACACGGGGTTGGGGGCAGGGAAACTGACAAAAGGGGGTCAAAAAGTGTCTTATTTACCAGATAAATAAGCACTAAGGATGTAACTGCATCCAATACATAGGAAACAGAGTAAGAGAGTGAATCCTATGAGTTCTCATCACACAGAGATTTTTTCCCTTTATTTCTTTTTACTCTATCTATTTATATGAGAAGATGGATGTTGGCTGAATCTATTGTGGTAATAATTTCACAATATGTGCAAACTGAACAATCAGGCTGCATGCCTTAAACTTATACAGCGAGGTGCCTCCATTATTTCTCAATAGAACTGCAAATAAATAAATAACAAATATGGCCATAAAAAAAGCAAACAAAAGTAGAGGATACTATATAGACACCGTACTGCTTTTGTCTTGCTACAATAAAACAACATCCGAAGATCTACTTTGTGTCTTCAAGGAGTCCCAAACTTTTGTTTAGAATGATTTTTTTTCACTACTGACAATGTAGTGCACTGCTTTGTGTATCACAGCAATCTTCTACCAAATTTTTTACCGTAATTTCAGTATTAGTTGAGTATTATAAGTAACCTGTTACATAAAAATGATTATGACTTTTTCGTTATTTTATGTCCTACATTGAGGTGTACAAATTTTTTTTTTCTTCTTTTTGTCTTTTTGCCTTTCCTAGGGCCACTCCCGCAGCATATGGAGGTTCCCAGGCTAGGGGTCCAATCGGAGCTGCAGCCACCGGCCTACGCCAGAATCACAGCAACACGGGATCCGAGCCACGTCTGTGACCTACACCACAGCTCATGGCAACGCCGGATCCTTAACCCACTGAGCAAGGCCAGGGATCGAACTGCATCCTCATGGATACTAGTCAGATTCATTAACCACTGCGCCACAATGGGAACTCCCAGGTGTACAAATGTTTTAATAAGAGTCAACAACTTATTTTTAATGACTATAAAATAATCAAAGGAATGTAGAGAAGTATGTGGAGAAAGACAAACTCTTCATCCAGAGTCTGTTTTAATACAAAGAAACTAATCTATAACCTAATTTGGAAATATAAATATAGTCAGACGATTTTTAAACCTTGGCTGAGCTGGTTTTACTCCTGCATTTATTTATACACATTAGTTTCTCCGCAACATTCGAGAAGTAGTGACATTCCCACGTACACTGCTCTCTGGTTTATTCAAATTATTGGCTTTGAAAAGTCAAATAGGCTCTTCTAATCCACAGCAGACAGAAGGTGTTTTGAAAATCAAGAATTTCTATGGCTATAACTGGGTTTCTACATTAAATAAATCAGCAAAGGACTAAGCACGTAAAAGATAAGCCATAAATAGCAGATTAGGGAAGAGAGATCAATGATGAAAGTATGTTCCCCACAAAGAGGAAAACTAGCACTGGGAACAGAATTAGAAAGAAGGAAAGGTGCTAAAATTTGACCTAACAGGCCACCTTTCTGGGTAAAGTTTCATAATACCATTTGGACCTGATAAGGACTCACAAAACATAACAACTACCAAAAGTTTATGGGAGCGCATCGGGTTTTTTGTTTGTTTGCGTTTGTTTTTCCCAACTGCTACAGGAAATCCCCTAAGGGAAAGCCAGTGATCCAAGAGGGGAGTTGGAATCAGGATAGGAGGGAGGCACAGACCTGACACGGGAGAGAACAGACTGCGAGAAAGATGCGAGGAAAGATGGAGGCTACCTCCAGTCTGACAGGCATCACGACCTCCCAGACAGCAGCACTGATGGACACCAGTGCCCCACAAGATGGAGCATCATGGTGCCACAGTAACAAATAACCATGCTTGCCAACCCTCCCCAGCCTATCACCGCTTGAGGGAGAAAAGATGCACAAGGGAAGGAAAAAATCTGGAATTGACTGGGCCTTTTCTTCTAAGACTGAGCTTTAAACCAGAAGTGACTGAATACTTTGTATTGGGAGAAATAAATTTTCTCCTATTGTACAGTTATAAATTTGTGCAAAAATTTCAAGATTGGGAGTTTCCGTCATGGCTCAGTGGTTAACGAATCCGACTGGGAGCCACGAGGTTATGGGTTCGATCCCTGGCCTTGCTCAGTGGGTTAAGGATCTGGCGTTGCCATGAGCTGTGGTGTAGGTCACAGACGCAGCTCGGATCCTGCATTGCTGTGGCTCTGGCTTAGGTCGGCAGCTACAGCTCCAGGTAGATCCCTAGCCTGGGAACCTTCATATGCCACAGGAGCGGCCCTAGAAAAGGCAAAAAAGATTAAAAAAATAATTTCAAGATTGAAGGTTGCTTAAAAGTGACTATTAATGAGTCAACAGCCCTAGTCAGTAGAAGGTCTTTGAAAGCAAGTAAATTCTAAAGTAAACATAAAATCAACTCTGAAATTTTCCTTTTTCATTTTTTTCTTTATTTCTCATACGTAATCTCTGACCCAGTTCTGTTAATTCTATCTCCTTATTACCTTTTGACCCTTCGGCTTCATTATTGCTGTCATTATCCTGGTTCAGCTTTGCAACATCTCTCAACCAAACTGCTTTAAAAGTCAGAGGAACTGTCTCTAAGGTAAGCAGGCTAAGCGCTAAACTATTCTATACACTACAGACAGATTTAAAATATAAATCTGATCAAGTCATTTAACTTCCTACTTAAAAATCACACAATAGTTCCCACTTTAGAGTAAAAGTTTCTTGCAGCAACATGGATGGAACTAGAGACTCTCGTACTAAGTGAAGTAAGTCAGAAAGAAAAAGATAGACACCATATGATACCACTTATATCTGGAATCTCATACATGGCACAGATGAACCTTTCCACAGAAAAGAAAATCATAGACATGGAGAACAGACTTGGGGTTGCCAAGGGGGAGGGGGAGGTTGCGGGATGCATTGGGAGCTTGAGGTTAAAAGATGCAGACTATTGCCTTTGGAATGGATGAGCAACGAGATCCTGCTGTGTAGCACTGGGAACTATGTCTGGTCACTTATGATGGAGCATGAGAATGGGAGAAAAGAGAATGCATACATGCATGTGTAACTGGGCCACCTTGCTGTACAGTAGAAAATTGACAGAACACTGTATACCAGCTGTAATTCAAAAACATAAAAGATCATTACATAGAATAAAAGTTTCTTATGAAGGTAATTCAATCTAGTTTTTACCAGTGAATTTGTTTAAAGAAACATGGCCAAAAAAAAAAAAAAAAAAGAGAGAGAGAGAGAGAGAGAGAAAAGAAAGTCACAATTATGAAGGTTCTAGAAGAATGATGGGAGACTGAGAAGTGATATCTGAAAGGATGGCCTCTGACAAGCAGAGCAAAGGGGAAAGCATATTTCATGTATGAGATACAGGGATAGTGAAACTTACTGAGGGCTATGAGTATATTTAATATGTTGAATTCCGAATACACTGAACAATTCCATTTGGTCAGAGAATGGGGAAGAGGCACATGGAAAACCTAGAGAGAAGAGGGCAGGATTCAGGTAGGGACCCTGTGAAAATGTAGGAGGCTGTATCAATATTTTTAGGTGAAAGCTTAGTTTTATGTAGGAGACATAAAAAGGACAGATATGGCTATATTTCTAAACTCTAGCTCTTGTGTAGCTAGGAAGGATAGTTCAGAACAGAGAAAAACTGAATAAAGGGAGACTACTTAAGAAGGCCAAGACTTAAGACCTAAGACTCCCACTTTCTAGATGATGAAATAAATACTTTTCCACCCTGTGTTCTCTAGGAATTCTCCCATAAAACAGTAAGAACAAAACCCAAAAACTCAAACTCTATCTCCCATGACCACAATATCTGACCAGGGAAAGAGTGATACATGACTTCACAACGTGGCAGAGAGAAACCCCAACCCCACGGGAGCCTGCAGAGGGTGGTATCCGAGCACTGCAAACACATTTCCTCACAGAACCCCAGCGCAGCTCAGGAAGTGTGAGCAAGAGAGCAGATGGAAGGTGGGGGAAGCCAGGGTTAAGAACTAGGTGACTCCTTGTCTCTCCCTCACACCATCAAGAGCCAGGAGATGCAGACGAAGGTGAGGGTGAGGGTGAGGGTGCGGGTGGAGGCACAGGCATGAAAATGAGGGATTACACGAAATCATGCATCCTGATGATGAGATTCCAGCAAACTGTCTTCCCCTCCCAGGCTCTTTCTCCTGCAGAAATACAAGATTATATCTCCGCAGCCTCGCCTCAGCCAGAGATGGAAAGTCCCATGACACATGCCCAAGACCAAGAGACACTGCCAATCAAGGCACCTCGTGAATCAACTAGCTGACCAGTGGGTGGCCTGTAATGAGTCCCAGAGGCATACAAATGGACATTACTTCTTAGAGTCCTGCACTTGATACCGACAGAGGTAAAAGTTACTCTGCATTTGATGAAATCCTCTAAAATAAAATACAGACAAGAGCTGGGCAGATAAAAAAGTCAGAAGAAAACAGAGTGAAAAGTAAGAGGAGAATAAAACTTTAAGAAAGTTATAATATGGGTGCCTCCCTCTCAGCTGACACCCAAAAAAAAAGCCTGGCTTAAAGCCTTTGGGGCATCTCTATGCCATCCATATACATGATATACACATGATATACATGATGGCTTAGTTTTTAGGTTTTAAGAAAATATAAATTATTTCTTAATTAAAAAAATATTTGTTTTTTGGTTGCAAGGAAGAAAACTCCTTGATGATTGGTATATATGGAACTCTAGTCATGTCACATATATTACTTAATAATATATCCCATGTAAAGGGATTACTAGTCTTAAGTAAGCATGATTAAACTTCATATATATGCAAAAGTGTCACTCTCCATTATTACTGCGTTTCAAGTTATTTGACAATTATTTCCTATATGGGAAAAGAACACACCCAGGCTGCCTACTGTACTTATTTTGACCCTAAGTCAGGTGGAACAAATAATTAACATCAGTATTCTCAATTCTCACGCACACAACCCTGCCTGTCCCAATGATCTTTTCTTTTCTTTCGCTTTTATTTTAGGGCCACGCCCGTGGCATACGGAGGATCCCAGGCTAGGGGTCGAATCAGAGCTGCAGCTGCTGGCCTATGCCACGGCCACATCAACATCAGATCCGAGCTTCATCGGCAACCTACACCACAGCTCACGGCAACACTGCATCCTTAACCCACTGAGGAAGGCCAGGGATCGAACCCCCAACCTCATGGTTCCTAGTGGGATTCATTTCTGCTGCACCACGATGGGAACTCCTCCATATTTTCTTGGTATAATAGCAGCCAAATGTAGCCCTCAACTCAAGTTTCAGATTTTATTGAAACTGAAATTATATTGACATTTTCATTTACAACTGCATTTATCTGTTAATATTTATCGCCACACATTATTAGCTTGGAATGTAATGACATCTCTCTAAAGGCAAACTTAGAAATATTGCAGGTTTGGTCCAGACCACCTCAAAAAAGGCAAGTATCTCAATAAAGCAAGTCACATGAATGTTTTTGTTTGCCAGTGTATGTCAGAGCTATGTCTACACTGTGCCATAGCCTAGTAAGTGTGCAACAGAACTGTCCAAAAATAATGGGTTATCCTTAACTGAAAAATACTGTGCTAAAGCTAAAAAATTCTAGCCATCATCTGAACCTTCAGCAAGTTATAAACTCTTTACACAGCAACATCAAAAACCACTGATCGCAGATTGTCAGAACAAACATATTAACGATGAAAAAGGATGAAATATTGCAAAAATTACCAAAACGTGACAGAGAGAAAGTGAGCACAGGCTATTGGAAAAGCTCATTCCACAACCTTCAATTTGTAAAAAATGCAATATCTGCAAAGCTCAATAAAATGAAACAATAAAACAAGGTAAGCGTATTTTCACAATGGGGACAGAAATGTTTGGATGAATAGAAATCTACCTAAATGTAAACTAAAAGGGAAAGAAAAGATAGAGTTCCCTAGACTAATCCAATACTCCTGATTATTTTTAGCTGTAGTTTCTCTTTATTTTATTTTATATTTTCTTTTTATAGCTACACCCGCAGCCTATGGAAGTCCCCAGGCTAGGGATGGAATCTGACCTGCAGCAGTCTGCCTACACCGCAGACAGGGCAACCCCAGATACCAGCCACATCTGAGAGACCTGTGCTGCAGCTCGCGGCAATGTTGGATCCTTAACCCACTGAGCAAGGCCAGGGATCAAACCTGCATCCTCATGGATACTAGTTGGGTTCTTAACCTGCTGAGCCACAATGGGAACTCCTGTCTGTAGTTTCTTTATAGAGAAAAGAATGAAGCCATAATGCAAACTGTGCTACTGCATAATCAAATCCGATCAGACAACACCGACTGAGCCGTGCCGTCCCGGGCACTGTGGCCACCACTGAAAAGGATAAGACACCTCGTTTGTCCTTGAAGAGGGAGGGTAGGGCTGGGTAGGGAGCAAGTTGGCCAAGTTTGAGAACCCACCAGGTGTTCTCTGCAATGACGGTTGCTGTCCATCTTGCCTATCTGGTGGTGTCCTGGCTACCTAGCTTTTTGTCCAAATCCTCACTCCCCACACTCTTCTGAAGACTCCCTAGCATTCATTTGAGGTCATATTTTTTGAGTCATATTTTCTCCTCTAACCTTAAGTGTTACTTACCATCATTCTGGGTAATTTCACTATTTTTTTTTAAAACAATCTGCTAGAAATTAAATATCTGAAGAATCATCTACCCTGTCTCAAATTCACAGTCCCTATTAATGATCTTTTTCTTCTGCAGAGAAGATGACACATTTTATAAATTTTTGAAAAAAAAATGGGTTATTATACCTATGCAGTGCAATTCTAATTTATATTTTTTCCACTTCAATTGCATTTGCACTCTTACCAGCAGCATGACAAAAAAGAGGCTAAATAGGATTCTTTCGTCAAGATGTAGCATCTACTAATAATATTGTTGAGAGTAAGGCACTGTTTGAAACATGTTAAATGTTTTAACTCAGTCAATCCTCAAATCTCCCCAAGAGGAAGATACTTTTATTCCACTTTAGACATGAGGATCTTGAAACAGAACAATGAAGTATTCTCCCCAGGTCTCAACTTTTCCCAGGTAAGGGTGCCAAATAATTCTGATATTCTGGCTCAGAATCTACTCGTAGCCCACACAAAAGGAAATACTTCATTTACGAACTTCCCTAATTCCAGCCTCCTACAGTTATTTCCACTGCATCTCACATGCATCTCAAAGCATGGGAGAAAAGCTCCTGTATACGACTGCTACAACATCTGGCATTTATAGAACGCTCTGTGGGGAATCCATCCTAATAGCTTGCAAAATTCTAATATCCCAGGTGACAACATGAGCTAAAATATGCATATTAAACAGTATCAAAGAGTATTGTAGGAACAAAATCATGGAGAACTTTCAGTTCTCATACTTTTCTAGGGGAAAAGAGGGGCATTACATTTGAAGTTCTTTTACCTTCTTGTTATCTCAGTCTGCTGATGGATGTAAACGATGTCAATTAAATCCAAGGTTAATATTAATTCAAGGTTCTTCAAAGAGCAAATGATATGGCAGAAAACTATGTGTAAGAAAATAATATCAAGGCAGCGTAATGTTAAGAGAGAATAAACTTCTATTCGTCTTAGCAGTTCAGCGTTTCTAGGCTTCTGATACGGGTATTTCACTCACATTCCAATAACTAGCAGTGAAGAATCGACTTACAGAAACATTTAACCTAGACCGGAATTATCTCAAAGTACAGTCCCGGGACCAACATCATCAGAGTCATCCAGAAACTCTTTAGAAATGCAAATTATCAGTTCTCAACCGAGACCCACTGACTCAGACACTCTGAAGGCAGGGCAGGAACCTGCATTGTAACAAGCCCTCCAGGCTAATACCTGAGAACAACAGGCATAGACAAGGATCTTCACCTATTAAAAAAAAGGTTTTATTTCTAATGCCGTACACAGTGTTTCAATGTAAAGAGAATATTACTTCAATGTACATGAAAAGTAACAAAAGATTCATGGCTTATATAGTATTTTCCCTTACATCCTAAACGTCTCTTGCTACTGAAAACGAAACAAAACAAAACAAAGCACACACTTCACAATGAGCCCAGAAAATACTGACTGTAAATGCTCTTTGCAAGCCATTCATCCCTCTATGCTAAAAACTTTCAATTTTAAGGTAAGCATCTGTTTCAAAGTGTTTTCAAGATAAAAAGAAAATCATTTATTTATTTATTTACAAGGAGGTGGACAAGAGGTGGTTTACATTTACTTAGGCTAAAAACATAAAACTTGGAGGCTGAGAGAGAACAACACTTCCTGCAGTGCTAAAAAGCTGCAGCGGAAAGTAAGGGAAATAAAAATGCGTTGCCCGTTACCCCAGGAGCTCTCATCCAGCCAGCCAGACCCTGCTAGGTTTCAGGAGTGAAATTTCTGGGGACTAAAGGAGACTTTGGAAAACACTTGTTTTCTTGCCATAATTTTTTGTTGTTGTGACATGAATTCTAAGCAAACACAACGCTATTCGAAATATTTTGTGAATCCCCATTGGGGCATAGCCTATCTTCCTAACTATGAGGCAGTTTTGAAACTACCATGCGTAACACACACCCATACGTTATCCCTCAACCAGTGTGCTCTTTGCTAAGGACACATGTTTGATGCGATTTCTATTCCAATCAGACACAATTATTTATTGGCTTCCTTTAGGTAGTTTCTATCGGGTGACAGGCTATTGCTCCAAGCCACCACGGGGGGGCGCTAGTGCCACATAATTCCAAGACCATCGGCCATTAGCAGCTGCTGCTGTGCCGCAGCTGTCATGCTGCAGAGTAAACCTGCTCAGGTGATGGGACAACCGCATGCGTCATCTCTTGACCTCTAAGACAGCATCGAAATTTCAGAAGTCATCGCATTCACAGTCACCTTAAAAATCTCCGAACTTCATTCTGAAGTCCTTCCTTTCCCAACAGCTAGACTAACAATCATGACACTATATTAAGGAAAACGGAGAATAAAAATGGAAAAAACCCCAAAAAGGCAGACTGCTCGCTATTTTATACTATCTATATGCAAATGCAGGTAGAAAACTTTTTTTTAAGTTTCTAATTTGGTCAGTACTTCAAGCCTCCAAACCAAATTTTGTAGACTGTTTCCTTATAAACCTGTTCAGCGATTGAAGTTGTTCCTCAGAAAGTATGAGAGGAGTTCCCACTGTGGCTCAGGGGATTGACAACCCAACTAGTATTCACGGGGATGCGGGTTCGATCCCTGGCCTCGCTCGGTGTGTCCTTAACCCACTGGCCAGGGTAGGTCACAGGTGCGGCTTGGATCTAGCATTGCTGCAGCTGTGGGGTAGGCAGGCAGCTGCAGCTCCGATTCGAACTCTAGCCTGGGAACTTCCGTATGCTGCAGGTGTGGCCCTAAAAAGACCAAAGAAAGAAGGAAAAAGGTATGAGAAACATGGTCTAAAACATTCCCCCGACACGGGCTATGCAGAAAGTAACACTTCTCACGAAGCAGGGAAGCTGCTCTCAGCCGACGTTGTTCTCTGAATCCCAGCCCCTCTGAGGACAAAAAAATGACGTCAGATTTTTTGAAGGGTTTGAGAAGTACAGCCCGGAGTCAGAAATTCTGGGCTCTTTTCCCAGTCCCACCACTTACTACTGGATCTTGGGTTTCTTCCTCCTAATACAGGGATCACACCCTTATCAACCCTGCCTATCTCAGAGGGTTCCTGTGAGGGTTATAACTGCAGCAGAAAACACTTGCAAAAGCAAAATACTCAGAATAAGGCATCACTGTGATAATCAATGAAACATGTTACCCACGAAGCACATTTAAAACACATCCCCCCAAAACAAACATATAATCGTGTCAAAGAACGATGGCACATGCCTATTGAGGTCAACTACATTTCGGCTTTTTAATGGCATCAATGAGACACAGAAATGAATTTACTTCCAAAACATATGCTTATCTCGGATTTCTTCCCTGTCCAGATCTGAGGTATCGCCTAGTCTATTCCAAGGAAGGTCATCCATCGGCTGTGTATTTGGACAGTGGATGCTTTCTATGAAGGGCTGGCCCAACCAGGGACTGTCCTTGCAACGGCTTCACGACTAGAAGGGTCCCGCTCCCGCCCCTCGTCGGAGAACCTGGTAGGCACGGGCTTCTGTCCGCCAAAACCCGTGCTCCAGCTTCCACAGCACAGCCCACCCCCCAGCAAGCAGCCCCTGCTTCCCTTGCCGTTCGGTGGGACGGCGTGGGCGGGTCCACGCCAACGGGGCGCGAACGGACGTGACAGTCCTCCCTCCCAAGGCTGGCCCGTCAAAGTGTCCCGCATCCGGTCCTCCGTCCCCTTTGCCCGCAGGGCAGCCGACGTTCACGGCCAGGTGAGACGTGGAAGCCACCTGATGAAAACGGCAGAGGGAGCGCCAGTGCTTGAGCGACTGTCTGAAAGAGAGCATCCCGACTCCACACCAAGCACGTGGGAGACGGGTTGGACTGTGGGAGTGAGAAACACATAGCCATTGCGATAATGACCCCGCGGAACTGAGGCGCGGGTTACAGACTGGTGTTAATTTAAACCACAGAGACATTCTCCTCACAGCCAAAGACTGGCCACAGAACGCCTGCCCCGTGTCCAAGACTTTGATGATGACGCCAAAAGAGGGAAACAGGACACACTGCCATTTCCTTTTCAGAGACCAGTGCCCTGTACCCAGAGTCCTTACCAAGGACTTTCTCTTGACTCCAGATGTCCTTTTCATTCATTCACTTAACGTGCATCTTCTGAGCACTTATTATGGGCTCTTTATCACCAGGCATATCTCTCTTTTTCCTTGTGAGGCTCTGAGCTTGGACCCTCAGCAATTCCATTCAATTTGTTGCTTTCTGTCCCTGGGGTGGGGATGCGGGGGTAGGTCAGTCAAATTCCCACAGTTGGGATCCTTAGAGCTTGGTGTAACATTTTTGTGTTTTCTAATAAACAATGATAAAAACACAACCAAGTATTAAATATATGTAGTAGGAGTTTCCGCCATGGCTCAAATCCCACTAGGAACCATGAGATTGCGGGTTCGATCCCTGGCCTCCCTCAGTGGATTAAGAATCCGGCGTTGTCAGGAGCTGTGGTGTAGGTCACAGACGCGGCTTGGATCTGGTGTTGCTGTGGCTGTGGTGTAGGCCGGCGGCTTTAGCTCCAATCAGACCCCTAGCCTGGGAACCTTCATATGCTGCGGATGTGGCCCGAGAAAAAGAAAATAAAAATAAATAAATGTGTGTCGTGTTCTGATTTTGCTTTACAGTTTGCAAATGGGTCATCTCATTTGTTCCGACAATACTCTTTTGAGTTGAACAGAGTAGGTGGAATAATCGTAGTCCTATTTTATACACCTACAGAAGGGAAAATACAGATTTTTAGGGGCGCTGTTCAGGAAAACTAACCATCATGTATGTAACATAGTTTCTATGGCAATGGTGGTTCCAAACTTCAGTAAAATAATTTTTAAAAATTTGGTAGATGATCAATTTCTAAATCTATCACTGCCTCCTTTCCATTTTAGTTCCGACATGTGCGTGAAATTAAATTCAGTGGCTTATAAATTATGTAAAAGCACAAGCTTTAGTTTTTAAAATTCAGAAATCTTCACTTTTATAATTTAATTGGTAGGATTCTGGAGAGAAAGAAAGGTGCATTTTTTAAAAAAATATTTCTCAAATGGGCTTTAGGCTTCCCATACACTGCTGTGATATTCCTTTTCACTTTTTAAGGCACATTTATGTGCCAAGAAAACGCCATTTGTAATATGAATTATAATGCTAAAAAAGAATGAAAACAAATACCTAACAGGTAAATTATTATCACTAAATAATGTTCATTTACCCTATGAAACATTCAATAGCCATGAAAAATAGAAACCATGATGCTTGTATGTCAAAATGCAAAAGTATGATTAAAAAAAAGCAGAATATAAGAATCTCGAGGACATGTAAAAAGTACTAGAAGCAAAAGTACTGGAAGTGCGTAACATTGTTTGAAATGATGGTAATTAGCTTTACAGATTTTTCCTCTATATTTAATGAAATTTTGTAATAGTATATTTCTTAGACAATTAAAATTGATTTCAATTACCTCACAGGTGCTATAAGCAAATTAGTAAGACTACTTTAAGAGCCTTTTTTTTTTTTTTTGGTCTTCTAGATAAAAGAAGATGCAGCAAGACTCTGAGTCTGACTAGTGTCTCCTCCTTTTACAGAGGAGACGGGCGAGGATCAGACCAGTTCACCAACTCATCCTAAGTCAATAAATGGCAAGTTCCAGAGCCAGTTTGAAACTGCTTCTCTCTCTCTTCTATTCCTGGCTGTGCTATGGCATCTTATGTGAATAGTCACTGTTACTTTTCACTCCCTTGGAGAGAAGCACAGGTAATGAGAGGAGTTTGGGATGACCTAAGTTAAGGGACGCGTGCCAAGAGGGAAGAGTAGAGCCAATTCTGGACAAGGGTTGTGGCCAAAGTTGGCATGTGGTCAGAAAGGGCAAAGCCCTTTTGGGGTGGCCCATGTTTGTCCAGAAAGTAAGACCAACACTTCTGTAGGATAACAAGAGAAGGCAGGCACACGGAAATGGCAGAGCCAGAAGAAGCACTGAGGAGGAATTTTTTTTAGGAGCAAAGGCGCGGAGGCAAGCGAAGAGCTAGACGGTCAAGAACAGACCAGAACCGGGATGTCCACAGGAGCCTGTGACCAGGAAAGCAATGAGAAGACCGCACACAAAGCATCAGCCTCCAAAAGGACAGTAACGTTAAAAAAAAAAAACAACCAACTAACCAACCAAACAAAACCCCTCCTGCTTCACAGCTCAGAGCCTTTAAAACACAGAGGCAGGGAACCGTCCCAAGGCAGCTATTCTGGCATCTTCAGGGTGAGGGGGTGCTTGGAACCGAGGGCTGAATTAAAGTGTCTTCAGGGCTGACAGCGGCAGTGGTTTCCCTTCAGCAAATGACTGGGACTCTTCTCCTCAAAGTCCACTGACACCAAGAGTCGGAGGGCGCTCTGATCTAATTACCAGAGTCCCCACGGGGTCCTGAAGGACACCTGCCTTCCTACAGCCTTACCCTCATGAGCTGGGCACTGGGCAGGTGTTATTTCATATTTCCTCCAAAGGATCCTGTGCAATGAACGCTGTTACACAGTTGGCCCTCGGTATCCGGGGGTGAGGGATCTGCAGGTGTAGAGGGCCGGCTGCCCTGTGGCACCTGACCTAAGGCCCAGGCGCTGGCCGAGGTCCTGGCCCCAATCCCTCGGGGACACTGAGGGGCCACGGTGCCTATCTGAGCGAGCAGACGGGTGAGGGTCAGATCAGTTTGCCAGCTCGCCCCGAGTCAACAAACGGCAAGTTCCAGAGCCAGTTTGAAACTGCTTCTCTCTCTCTTCCAGTCCCATACATTTTCAGTGCATGTATGCCATTTCTCTGTTGGTACAAACAAGTAAGAGGGTAACATGAAACATTCTCAAGATGTTTGTTCCTGTACTGCCATTATATGCCCATAAAATAGCTGTTTTCTTTAAAAATATGTCACTTTAACCTTATGTTTTCCAATAAATGTTTTCATCTTTTCACATTAGAAGGCTCATGTTAACCCCATAGTGAAGGGACCAAACTATGAGAAAGAACTTACTGTGTCACAATCTTTCCCAAATCAGTTCCAAGCTGTAGGTGTTAACGGCATTCTCTTGGCTCTGATATGTTTGGATTAATAATGATCTCACAATTTGTTGATGTTTCTAGACCGCTAGTGTCTATGATGGGGTATGAATGGCTGATTCTGAAGTGCAGGATTATAAAGTATATCACTGTCCCATCGCTATATTTCTTCAGCAGTTCTATCCATGATAAAAATAAAATTTATTTTCACTCTCGGCGTTCCCGTCACGGTACAGTTAACGAATCCGACTAGGAACCATGAGGTTGCGGGTTCCGTCCCTGGCCTTGCTCAGTGGGTTAGGGATCCGGCGTTGCCGTGAGCTGCGCTGTAGGTAGCAGACATGGCTCGGATCCCGCGTTGCTGTGGCTCTGACGTAGCTCCGATTCGACCCCTAGCCTGGGAACCTCCATATGCCATGGGAGCGGCCCTAGAAAAGGCAAAAAGTCAAAAAAATAAAATAAAATAAAATTTATTTTCACTCTATGATGCCATCAACTATTTCCAGTTGGTATGGGCTTAGTAGAACATTTATTAGTCTCTAAAATTTCAAATTAAAATCTGAATAAAAAAGTTCATATTTATAACATTCCATGTCTTCAAGGTACATGTTCTCAGTTACTAGATTTACAATGACAAAAATCACAAAACCAATTCACATCCCTCAAAGTAGGTTAAGGCTTTGTCAAAAAGACTGCTAAATATTTCGCAAATCTCTACCCTTAAATTTCAGCTTCTCTACCTTCAGTCTTGGGAATGGGTGTCCTTTTCATGTTCTTCTGATAGAATAAGTAGAAGCCCTCTTTTCTAACCAGAATTCTCTCCTTAGAAATACCTGTAGCCTTTCCATGCCCTTTTTTGACAAGGGTGTGAGCAGATAACCCAAAAGAACCTGGATAATGACCTCCGAAACGCTAATACTCTCCACGTTAACAAGGTAAAGCAATCATCAATCGCCTATTCTTTGATAATCTTCTCTTTCTCCAGATAAGAAGCATCTCACACGGAATTTTAATACAACTTTTCGTGACAAGTATTGCTGTTAACATTTGGATTTATACCTGCAAATCAAGTAGAAAAAAGGCAAAGAGTTGGCTGCATGCGCAAGTTAATTGTTTCCGGAAAAATGCTGTGAAGTGTTTATTTATTCTATGAAATTTCTAACTAAAAAGGCCATTTAGGACTCAATTCACTTTATAGTTTAGGGGCTTTTTATTGTGTTTTTTTTTTAATTTATCTTTTCTGTTTTCTTCATGTCCAATATGAGACTGTTCTCAAAACAACGTCCAATTTTTTTCCAAACAAAATCAAACAGCTTGAAATGTATAAAGAAACTGAGAAAAATCACATAAATATAGAGCATAATATTCTTTACTCAAACCTGAATTATGAGTTTTAGAGTGTTAATTATATATATTTGAGTGACAGTAATGATAACAATAAAATATATGGATCTCTTACCTGGGCTAGGCACTGTGCTACACTCGATACAGGTAAAGCGAATGTAGTTCCCAAAACAACACTTACCACTCTATTTTACAGGTGAGGAAAGTAAGGCTTAAAGATATTAAGCAATTTGTCAGCGTTTACACGGGCAGTAAGTAGCCGAGTCAAGACTCTTTACCAAAGCTAACAAACTGAAGCTTTTAACACTATGCTACATTTTAAATGCAGGTGATACGTAATGCTGAGAATGGTGGTAAGTTTCCAAACTTGCTCTATCTATCGTGTCATTTCTAAAGCTAAAATACAAACGATTGTTCAGTCCCCTGTAGAAAACATCGGCCATCCCTTCAAACTCTAACCACGCAGCCCCAACAAGGACAAAAGGCCACCAGACAGTCAAAGCTCAATTAGGTTTTCATGAAGGTGAAGAAACAGTGGCCCTTTGAGAGGCAGAATTCCGTTGATCTGATCAAATATAAAGCATGGAGGGTTATAAATGCCACTGAGAACACTGCACCTGCAGACTGTCTCGACGGAAACACCTCTAGTCTCATAAGAAAAGAGATGCTTTATAAATTAATACGAACTCTGCCTTGAAGGATATAAAGACGTTCTTCGGTGGTTGCTAGGTAACATATTTCACCTTACGAAGTAAGCCAAAGTACAGATTTTTGAATTTTTAAACAATGTTTTGGTAAAATGGGGTGAAAAAGCAAGACCCAGGCTTTGGCTCCCTTAGACCTGATGTAGCCCTGGCTACTCCCATTTCCACCGTGTAAAACTGCAACAATTTTGCCTAAGTATTTTTAGAAGTTAAGCTGGACCCCAGTAGGTGAAATTTCCCCTTCCACATCCACCCAATGGTAGAAGCATAGATTAGTATTATTGACGTGGGTCCTCTGATAAGGAATTTTGAAACACTCTAGTTCACATAAAGTTACTTCATTCGGTGTGAGCCATGTTTCAATTCATGTACATAGTTGGTCAAGATTTAAGAGAGCCAAGAAAGGTCTGAGCACCCTTTAACCCTCACCCTCTCCCTAACCTGTGAGTAAGAGCCTGCTCTCCATGCATCCATCTCTTTTTGCACATGGACAACAAGTATTTGTTCTGTTTCTTCTCTTTCTGTGATAATGTATACTCACTCCAAACTCAAGTTGCTTTCCCTAATTCATTCACTAAAGGTTCTAATTCTTCCTCTTTCTCATTGTCTTTATATTCTTTCTCCTATGTTCCCCTCCAACCAGCCCTTGGGTTCATTCTTTTCTCTTCCTTGAATGAATCACCTGGCCTGTCGTACACATTTCTGTGGCAGAAGATAATAAACCTGTTCACTCTTGGAGTCTCTCTCTCTCTCTGAATTGGCTTTGGGCATGGGACTGGGTTTTCCTACGAATGCTTCAGGTTACAGGACACAAGCAGAGCCTGGAAAAGCTCTGGTACAATGGACTCCACTGCCTGCTGCTCTTGAAATTCTGAGCTGCCATGTGCACAAGCCTGGACTATTCTGCTGGGGGAGGAAAGACCACGTGGAGAGAAGGCCCAGTAATCCCAGTTGTATCAGGAAAGGCCATCATGGGCCAGCTCGACGAGGGCCGTCCACCCCTCAGAAAGTATCCCTTAGGCTCCTGACGACTGACCACAAACACGAGTGTCCCTGGAACACAGCTAAACTGCCTGGATGAGCCCAAGCCAAACTGTCAACCCACAAAGTTGTGGACTACATAAATGGTTGTCACAAGACAAGGAGTTTTGAGTTGGTTTTGTAGCAGAAGCACCTGACACATTTCCAATAGCAAAAAACAGGAATGGATGTGCCGACAGAATCAGTAGCTAAGTGCTCTGGACTAGCGAGCTAAAAGGTCCCCATTTCATAAACTGTAACTATACTGAGCCAAACAATTTCCATTTACAGGTCACCGGTTGACAGCGTGTAAGTGTCATACGTAAGGCATATGGAATGACTGGCCAGCGGGGACCTGCTGAATAGCACAGAGAACTCTACCTAATATTCTGTGAGAATCTAAGTGGAAAAAGACTCTGAAGGAGAACGGATGTGTGCACATGTGTAACTGAATCACTTTGGTCACAACCTGTAAATTATACTTCAATAAAACTTAAAAATATAACCAACAAAAAATAAAATAAAATAAAATAAAAAATACCTTCACCAGGAAAAGAAAAAAGCAGACACCCCAAAAGGAAGCAGCCTTGACCATGAAAACTTGCCCGAAGAAAGAGTCACAAATTGGTGTTTCATATCTCACTCAAGAAGGGCTCTACTCATTAAAGTAGGATAAATCCCCAGGATCCAGAAAGAAGATAAAAATATCACAATTGACCACTTTATACCAAAGGCCAGAATATTGTTCTTTAAGTATAAATTTCAGGTGTTGATGCTTGATGTTGATTCATTCAACCTAGACTTTATACAGTTCATTGGCCTTCCGGCTAGAAAATAATGCTGCTGACCATGTGCAGCTGAGCGAAGCTTTTCTCAATGCCATTACATGCTTTCCATGTTCAAGGACAGAAACTGTAGATTTAAAGGGTCCACTCGGTCGCCGCCTTTGGGTACAAAATCATGGTAATAGTCAGGGTCCAGTCAGGAAAAGAGAAACCAACCCAGGTACTTTACGTATCATTGACTGAACTGATGGAACAATCACGAAGACAAGTAAGGCATGTTTAATCCAGATTTCAGCAGGAGCAGAAAGCCCCTCTCACTTTCTATACCAAGAGGGAACAGGCTAGACAAGTGATGGCAGCTCCAACTGACGAGACAGGAAACCAGGGAAGGGAGACATGCTCACTGTCTAAGATGCCAACCTACCACCACAAGTATTCATAGATTAAAATATACTGAATACAACAGGTGCACTGGGGATTTAGACTTGTGCTGAAATGTTCACTGAACTCTATGGAAAACCTGCCTTCCTTCCATTTCAGCTAATGCCCAGGAGCCTGTATTCTGTCTCTAATACAACCT
The DNA here is from genome assembly GCF_016906955.1 of Phacochoerus africanus. Taxonomy (NCBI): domain Eukaryota; kingdom Metazoa; phylum Chordata; class Mammalia; order Artiodactyla; family Suidae; genus Phacochoerus; species Phacochoerus africanus. The sequence continues at coordinate 107,015,938 of NC_062550.1, forward strand.
TTACACCATGCGCCCCTCTCTGGGCAGGATGAATCATTTCTTCCTCTTTGCTTCCGTTAGTTGAAGGAACGGGACTCCCACAAGATGCAACCAGAAAGAGCCTTCACCTTTCCCGTCAAAACTGTTTTCTGGATTTTTTATTTCCTCTTCCCTGAAATATTGGACCAATAGTACCTATTTTCCAAAGACTTTCAAATAATACATAGTCCTTGTGTTTTAGCTTTAAATGTGTCATGTAAGTCCTATTACATTCACTGCTCCCTTTGCTCATAATGCTTTTCCATCAATGAATCATTCATTTAACCATTCATGTGTTCATTTCATTCTTGTCTCTGCTCAAATCACCATCTCAGAGAAGCCTTCCTTAAATTTCTTGATAAAATACTCTCTCCACAACGTAATTCTGTCACTGTGTAACTACATATATTGCTTTATTTTCTTCAAGTGCTTAGCATCACCTGAGAGTCTGCAGATTTGTCCACCTCACTAGAATGTAAGTTTCATGTCTTTCAACACTGCCTTGTTCATTGCTCTGTCTCCAGGGGCTTGAACCAGGTCTGGTCCACAGGAAGTGCTCAATAAATACTGACAGGATAAAATGAATGAATGAGGAATCCATGAGGCCATGAAGTACACAGAGGAAACGTCTTACCAGTTTTACAACTGCCTTGTCTTTATGGCTCTACTGGAGAGGATGAGGCTGCAGTCAAATGATTTCTCAGAGATAATGTGATTATCTTCAAAGATCATAGAAATTTGCCCGCCTGGTCCTGACAAAATTTACAGATGTAAAATGGCAAAAATTACATTAAACGATACAAAGGATACACTATCTAGTTGAATTAACTTGATTCTGGCTGGAAGACCTTCTCCTTCTTTTAACATGAAGAGGCCCAGTGGGAAATCCCTGGCTTGCATGCCTGTTTTTGTCAAACATTCAACAGTAACTGATAATCTCTACATCTGTTATTTATTTGACAAATCTCCAGAGGGCTATACAAGTGGAAATTTCAGAAAAGCCCTAAACAAACTCCACAGCTCTATGCAATGCCAGGAAGAATTTTTAACCATTATATAAATGTTACGTTTAATTTAATATACACACAAATGGCTACTTATGATGCATTCTTTTGCATAAAGCATGTAGTGTGAAATTCTGCGATGTGTCCACTATTGCATTGAAAAATAAAAATTAATTACACATGGAAATTAAGCCACTTGACTCTGGGAGGAGGCAAAAGTCAAAGAAAATTTGCAGCTGGCCAGGGAGTAAATCCAGGGTGGAGAAATTTCTGCAGAGCACTGGAAGCAGAGAGGATCGTAAAGCAAGAAGGAAGACGTTTAGGCTTTGTGACGGTGTTTTCAAGATGCTGGCAGCTGGGAATCCAAAAGATGCAGCATCTCTCTTAAACATACACTGCATAACTAAACTAAATGATCTTCAGAAATTAATGAGCTGCATTTGGCTTGGATTTTTACAAGCCATTTAAGCGACTTATACTGGAAAATAATATGCAAGCTGCAACGCAGGCGTTAGACACAAAATGGAAAACACCAGATCATGAAACAAAGACAAAGCACCTACATCTTTCTTAAATGGGCAATGTATTTAAGTTTATTGTTGTGAGTTTTAAGTGTCTGTTTTCTGAATGAGAACAGATATCTGAAAATTGCTTTTTACAAACTCTTCAACATTCATTTTAGTCCACGACAGTCTAGGCAAGACCCTGCGGACTGTAACTTCATGTTTGTGCAAGGAAAATAAAAGTCAGATATAGAGACTACCCCATAGGGCTCTAGCTAACCCTCTGAGGGAATTTAATCCATGCCTGTGGCCATAATTTATTTTAATGGAATCCCCCAAACAAGAAATTATCCTTCAAGTATGACTTTTAGATAAAAGCAAAATCATTTATCTTGCAATTTCATGACACAGAAACATCTGCAGCGAAACACTAGAGAGCATCCCTCACTAAGATATCAAAGTAACTGTTAAATGCAGGGGCCAGCTGAAGTACAAGCAGTCGAAATCATCTTGAGCCTCCAAAAACATCTTACACCTTCTCACATGATTGACCGATGGGCTGCTTGATGAGTGAATAAACGATCAAAGCTTCTAAGAGTAAACCAATGCCATGCTCTCTCCACATGCCAATAAGACCAAGAGGTATTCATCTGCAGAAGAGATTGTTAGATGATTCTCTCCTGAAGCAGTTTTAAGAGTTGGCATAGACACAAAATGTAAAAATTATGGGACTTATTAACCAGCTAAACATCTGCTGAAATTTTTATTCAATTAAAAGCAGAGCCTCATAAAACCTCGACTTGGCTTCCCCAAAATGTCATGGCTCAGAGGTGACGAGGGACTTGTGCACTGGATATGATTAAGACCCGCAAAGAATTAAGAAAAAAAGTTACCATTCAATGGATCTGTATCATATCCTAGGCACAGGGCTGAAAAAAAGAAAAAAGCTGCCTGAGAAATCCAGGATAGACTGAAAAAGGGTAGGTACAATAGACAGAAAGCAGAGGCACATAACTAAGAGAACACACTTTAAAAACCCTCTATGAGATGCCTGAAGCCTGGTATAAAAATTGTATAAACATTTTATTGGTTATATTTAAACACAAAACTCAGGACAAGTGAGAGAAGATAAAGACACGCCAATCCAATTTTGCATCTAGCTTCATAAGGCCTCATTCGTAGACATAGCCCCTGACTTCAGAGCCTCATAGACTTCTGATAAACTACAACCTAAGTCAACATATCCTAAGAACTCAGTTAAAGAGAGTTCACAGAGGACACAGGAAACTCTGGGAACAATGCTTAGCACGTGGTTAAACTCTCCGGAAGTGGCCGCTGTGAGCATCGTCACAGCTGCTCTTCTTGTTAAAGGACATGAATCTCCCAGCGGTTTACTGAACGGAGCACGTGTTGCCAGGACTGTTTAGAAGAGTCTACACACAGCGCCGTCTCAATGACGGACTTGGGGGCTACTGGACATTTATATTTGGACTGCCCTTCCGTCCCTTCCTGTGGTGAGGCCACGTGGCTCTCCTCTGAGTGCAAGAAGCGCTGTGCACACAATATGTGAAGAAAAGGCATGTGTGTACAGGACACCCAAACACGAAAACCATCCACGGGGCCAATGAAGCTGTGTCAAGGGTTTTTTTCCCCCGATGGGGTACATTTGTTCAAACCATAAATGGACTTTGAAATTACATTCAACAAAGGGGTGATTCAAATATAACTTACAACCTGGAACTGGAAAACATTATTAAGGGTCACTGAAATAAGAGAAGATGAGAAAAAATGCAGTTCAAAATATCGAGATATTTAAAATATACTGAAGTCTTCGCGCACACACTGCTCTCCCAAACTTCTTGAAAAAAATGCAGAGATAATAACGACGGCAATCATCATCTTAAGAAATAGAGATTGGAGCTCCCGCCGTGGCACAGCGGAGACGAATCCGACTAGGAATCACGAGGTTGCCGGTTCGATCCCTGGCCTCGCTCAGAGGGTTAAGGCTCCGGCGTTGCCGTGAGCTGTGGTGTAGGTTGCAGACGCGGCTTGGTTCCTGCATTGCTGTGGTTCTGGTGTAGGCTGGTGGCTACAGCTCCAATTCAACCCCTAGCCTGGGAACCTCCACACACCATGGGTGTGTCCCTAAAAAGACAGAAAAGACAAAAAAAAAAAAAAAAAGAGTTCCCATCATGGCGCAGTGGTTAACGAATCCGACTAGGAACCATGAGGTTGCGGGTTCGATCCCTGGCCTCGCTCAGTGGGTTAGCAATCCGGCGTTGCCATGAGCTGTGGTGTAGGTTGCAGACGCAGCTCGGATCTGGCATTGCTGTGGCTCTGGTGTAGGCCGGTGGCTACAGCTCCGATTGGACCCCTAGCCTGGGAACCTCCATATGCCGCGGGAGCGGCTCAAGAAATGGCAAAAAAGACAAAAAAAGAAAAAAAAGAAAGAAATAGAGATTAATCCAATTTTTGAAGCTGGTGAAAATGAATATTTGCAGATCTTTAACTTGATGCTGATTCATGGAAAAATTCTAGCATGGATTCCTAAACAACTGATTTATGATCATTTACATACAAAAGATGCTTCCAGCAATCCGACCGCGTTTACTGGGAATAAATCAGATTAACAGCATATCCCGGTAAAAGGGTTAAGAGGCCTTCTTAACTATTCTCTCACTCTGCTCTTGCACCCACTCGATTCTCTCTCCATGGGATCTTCCCTGTGTGTCTGTGTCCAAATTCCCCTCTTTTCATAAGGACACCGGTCAGTGGATGAAAGTCCACCCTATGGTCCAAGATGCTCTCATCCTAACTCCATTATATCAGCAAAGACCCCGTTTCCAAATAAGGTCACTTTTGCAGGTACAGCGGGTTAGGACTTCCCGCATACGGTTTAGAGGGACACAGTTCAACTCCTAGTGGGACTTTATTCCAGGCAATTTACACTATGCTGCCTCAATGAATGGTTGCCATTGACTCAGGGGAATAGGCATCATTCCCTTTTAACTGATGAAAAGAAAGCTCGCTAAGCTTAATCTACTTTTTTGGAAAGACAGAGCAAGTAGGAGGCAGAGTCTCATTTTTTGCTTGTTTGTTTTTGTTTTTTTGTTTTTTTGTCTTTTTGTCCTTTTAGGGCTGCACCCCCTGCATATGGAGGTTCCCAGGCTAGGGGTAGAATCGGAGCTACAGCTGCCGGCCTATGCCACAACGACACCAGATCACGGCAACGCCAGATCCCTAACCCACTGAGCGAGGCCAGGGATTGAACCCGCAACCTCGTGGTTCCTAGTTGGATTTGTTTCTACTATGCCATGATGGGAACTCTCCAGAGTTTCATTTTAAATATGGAAACTATTGCTTTTGAAATGGACTAGCAATGAGATCCTGCTGTGTAGCACTGAGAACTATGTCTCGTCACTTATGACAGAGCGCGATAATGGGAGAAAAAAGAATGTATCCATGTATGTGTGACTGGGTCACCATGCTGTACAGTAGAAAAAAAAAACTATATTGGGGAAATAATTTTAAAAAGTTAAAAATACATAAATACGGAACTGCATGATTACAAAGCCCATGATTCTGAAACTGAGGTATTAATATCCTGGAGACACAAAATATGTGACCAGTGGTATAAACAGCTTTCTGATTAGCATGGTCCATCTTCCACGGAAATCAACTTTGTCTACTGACAGCGATTTAAAGACATTAATTTTAAAATGAACACAGTTTGTAATGGAATGTTAAATATGCATAGGGTATTACAAACAATTTTAGCCTTAAAACAAGTTTAGAGAACTAATTTTTGGCAAACTCTTTTAAGTAAATATTCACTACATCAGTCTGTAGATAGATGTTAAAATAGAGAAACATCACCAGAATGATAGTTTTTAATATATATATATATATATATATATGCACACACACACACACACACACACAAACACACACACATACACAAATACGATGGATTATCGTTTGTCAGAATGTTGCAGAAAGTCCTGTGCAGGATTCAATTCTTTGAATTTAAATTGATAATAAACCAATCTGTTCTTATTACTTAACATTCTAATAGAAAATAAAGACATAAGATTGAGTGAAAAATCTTAAAACAATTTCGGCATAAGAAGTTGAAAGTCACACATTTTTTGGTGGTAAAGTTGCCTGCTGTCCCCGGTCAGCAACCTGGATAAATTTTATGAAAGTGCCGGAGTCCAGTCGCATTTCCCCAGGGAAGCCCTAGAATGTCCACAGGTTAGGATACACCTCATTTCTAACCTTGCTCGATCACGAAGTCTTGAGGCACTTGATCGGTTTTCTCACCAAGATTGCTCTTGGCTCTCTCCTCAGACACACTGCTAGTGAGTTTTTACAGCTACTACTTGGCTGAAACCACAGCAGTACTGTCCTAAGGGCCTTCACTTTCCCTCCTCCCTCCCTTCCTTCTTTCCTTCCTTCCGCCCTTCCTTCCCTCTCCCTGCCTCCTCCTCTCTCTTTCCCTTTTTCTTTCCTTCGTTCTTTCCTTTCCTTCTTTCTTTCCTTCTTTTCTTCTCTTTCTTTTCTTCTTTCTCGTCTTCTCTTTTCTTCCTTCCCTCTCTTCCCCTTCTCTCTCCCTCCCTCCCCCTCTCTCTTTCCCTTTTCTTTCTTTCTCTTCTCTCTTTCTTCCTTTCCCTCTTCCTTCCCTCTCCCTCCCTCCTCCTCTCTTCCTCCTCTTTTCCTTCTTCCTTCCCTCCCTTCCTTCCTTCCTCCTCTTGATCTCTCTATTATGCCCATAGTCTCTTCCAGGCATCGTGCCACAGGCAGATAAAGTATAAAAAGATGGCTCTGCAGTTCTAGTTTGGGGAGTTTTCCCTCTGCTCTGTTGTTTGTCTCTGCTGACAAGCATCTCTACTACCTCAGGACCCGGTTAGCTCATGCTCTGTGCCCTCTTCCCCCTCCCTCCCTCTCTCTCCGTGCTTTACCTGTTTCCCAGGTTTTTTTCATCCCTCAGCTTTCAGGCAAAATGGCTTTGGAAGCACATCACCAGCCTACGGGGTGTCCATTTCCCAGCCAAGCTCTAGGGGAAGCTCCTGAATACAGATAATAGGGCACAGTCTGTCGGGGCCTTTCAGCCCTGTTCTTCCATGGACAGCATCTGTTTGGGCTACCCAGGGCTTCCTATGGCACCAACTTCAGGTGCAGAGGGATTTGCTGGAACCACAGTTTCTCAGCTATGAGGATTCAATGTTTCTTGTGACCAGATCCTAGCATGCTGCTAAAATTCGGAGCAAAGATACTTCGACAAAGGCAAGAGAGTTTTTAGATGATAATACCTTATTCGAAATCTGTGAAATTTAGGAATATTCCAATTTTATTAAACGTAAGAATAACCACATATTAAGCCATCCTCTCTAAATTGAATTCCCTATGGGGCATAGTTTAAGAATAACTTCACAGTGAAATAGTGCTATTCTGCAAAGAACTTTAAAATAAAAACAGCAGAAACACTGTAAAGATGTGTCGGGAATGACAAGAGTGAAACCACTCACATGGTAGCTTAAATATCTTGATGTTAGCTTCATCGCTGAAGGTATCCACCCCACCAGGGCAAATGTGTGCTCAACACTTCTTTCAGATATTCAATTTCATGTTAAAGTAAATTGTGATACCTTTAAAAATGTAGCTTGTCACTGCAAACTTTGAGGCTAATCCAATCATTTCGAATAATCTGCTAGTTATAAAGAATGGAGAGGTTATTCCACAATACACAAAGCACTCATGAAAGATTACTCGTATAAGAAAGCCATAAAATAAATTCTCCACTTCCACTGAGTCATACAAGATAATGAATGCTACATTCAAAAGGTTGACTGAACTTCATGCCAATAGCTGATTTTAAAAGGCACAAGCAGGAGCTCCCTGGTGGCTTAGTGGGTTAAGGGTCCAGCATCGTCACTGCCAAGGCTCGGCCCACTGTTGTGACGTGGCTTGGGGTCCCGCCCTGGCCTGGGAACGTCTGCATTATCACCGCACAGCCAAACCACAGCAACAAAAAGCCAAAGTGTGTGTACCTGTGTATGTTCCAATAAAGAACTAGTCAACTTAAAAGAAAACAAGGGCATCTGCCCGTCCTTCCATGAGCGCAAGCACCGGCATGTAGGGCCGTGCCCTCCTAACATTGTCTCCTCTTTTTATAGACTTTGAATCGGCAGCTCTGGTGCTCCTCCCTCTTCTCTGCGAATCAGCTGCAATGGCACGGAACATGCAGTCATCATGTGGCCGGAAACAGGCCTACGTCACACCAGTGTTTTAGCAAAACAAAGGATGAGAATGCTCCCTAAAAACATCTCAGCTATGTGTGTTCAGATACGCTACTGGTTTTTATTTTCTGTGTTAACGTTTATGTCATCTTTAATGATCAGAGAGTTACAAAATCTGATACCCGCAAGCGTAGTCGATAACTACAGTAGCCGCATTTTGAGCACTGGCTATAGGGTGGGACATATAATAGGGGCTTGATACTGAGTGTCTGGCTTATTCCTCACAACAACACTCTAAGGTAAACAGCATTAGTCCCGTTTTACAAGTCAGGATCCTGAGGCTGAGAGACTAAACGGCTTTTACGCAAACGTCAGGACCATGATTCGGTCCCCGTCACCTATTTCCGAGTCCATGTTCCGTGTCCCTGAACCAGGCACGGTTTGCTTTCACCTTCAAAGTCTTTAAAGACAAACTATTCAGCCTGTTTTCCCAGGCAAGGATAACGTGCTGTTGTTATACAGAAGGAGCAATCTGATCTATAAATTATGCGGAGAAAAAATATCGGAACGGCATGCTGACCGCGTCTCTGAAACATTGTAAATAGTAAAGCAACGTAAAAACCCACCTACTGATCAAGCGCTCGCAACTGTCTAAGCCGCTCATCAGGGCAAAGCGTGCTTCCTTTCATGACGCCTACTATTTCCAGGAGAACAGTGGAAAATCCAAACATTGCTACAGCACGGAATCGGTATGATGGGCAAGAACTGTCTGAACACCAGAAGCCAGAGATGCACAGGGAGGTGTTCTTTCAAAACGTCCTGTCCTCCCTTTAAAAAATATTTGCATCATTGTGTCATTGTGTCTTTTTCTTCTAACACACTGATGCACATTTTGGTAAGTGATGTCCATTTGGAAACCATTTGATAGGACTAAAATAAATAAAGCCAAGACTTTCAAACTTTTCAGTGGAGCATAATGTATTTAGACCATACGAAGTCATAAACAATATGTCAGCTCCAATACCTTCTAGAAACATATGGTGTTGGTTTTATACTATATTTACAATATGGTGATTTTAATATTTATGTATATTTTCCAATATGAAATTAGAAGTCTATGTGGAAATAAGCAATTCTGAATACATGTTATTTGGAGTAGCCTGCTGACAAATAAATATATAATTTGTGATTGCTGCTTACAACCAAGGCTTCATTATGTTTTACAATAAGACTAAAACATAAGAAAACAAGCGAAAAACCACTGTGAACCACAGTTCCATAGTTTTTACATAGGCCTGGTTTACTCCCAGCCTCCAGAACATGATGGAAGAACACATGCATCGAAACCGCGTCTCGTACAGGGGACGCTGCGCTTCTCCAGCCCCTGATATGACGGAAGAAAACGTCACGCACATCCACACACACTTACAAGTGTGCGGCATGCACGCCACGTCATCCACACAAGAAATAACATGTCAGTTAATGTTTCCCGAGCTTGTTCCCCTGCCCAGTATCAAGCTCATTGGATGCCTGAGTCGCCCTTAGGAGAGGGTACGGGGGTCCCGGCTTCCTTCACTGGAAGGTCAGGTGTCATCATGTCTATTTCACAGAGTTGTTGGGAGGACATACGCATATGAGGAACGACACCCATGAACAGATGAAGAGACATGAAAGCCGCAGAAAAGTGTGCGAGGGAGGTGACCAGTGACTCGTGCTGCCATTTACCACAAAGGAAGAGCCAGGAGAGGCCTGGGGTGTGTGAGAAAAGCTCCACGGAAGAGACGGGGCTGAGGAAGGTCCTGAAAGACGACGGGGCTGCAGAGCTCTCACCTGGTGGCTGCTAGACATCGTGCCAACCCACCTCGGCCTGGAGAGAGCCCGAGGAAAGGTTTTCCACAGAAATGAATAATGGGCCCAAAGACTCAGACTGGGACTGATTACGTGTTACCTGGACGAACGCCTCCATCTCTCCCGACCTCGGGCTTTGGTGCGCTGTGTCCCTTCTGACGTGGAGGCCCTGTTTGGCTTTTCCATACTCTCTTAAAGTCGTGTCTTCTCGGGGAAGATTCTTTTTTTGTTTCTTTTTGTCTCTTTAGGGCAACACCCACAGCATATGGAAGTTCCTGGGCTGGGGGTGGAATCGGAGCTGTAGCCGCTGGCCGATACCACAGCCACTGCAAGGCCACATCCAAGCCGCATCTGACACCTATGCCACACCTTGTGGCAACGCTGGATCCTTAACCCACTGAGCGAGGTCAGGGATCACATCTGCCACCTCACGGCTACTAGTCGGGTTTGTAACCTGAGGAGCCACAACAGGAACACCCCTTCCCCCAAAATAATTTTTATAGCTTAGAGTATGTCAATCCATTCGGACTCTGAATATTGAGATTCCAGTTGGTCTTATGAATCACCAAATCCCTGAAGACATAGACAACATTTTGTTCTGTGGAAAGGTGAAATAATTTCAGATATACTGAGTCACTAAGACACTGCGGGATAGCATTTTGACTTTGCTACCACTGAGCAGTATGAAAATAACTTTCCATTCCTTGATGTGTATGCACTGGCACCACTGATACACACCTATTTCAGCTCTCTTTCTTAGCATTTTCTTCAAGCAAAAATTACCTGCTCAAATTAATGCAACCATATGGCATAACCAACACGGTCAGAAAACAAACACCAACACTTATTTGGGAAGAGTATAGAACGAAAATTAGAGTAGACAGAAGTATAATGAAAGAGTCATGAAAACAACTTTTGGTCCTGAGCCCAAAATAAGTTAGGACAGAATTCAAAGAAACTGGCAGTAGTTCTAAAGCAAATTTAATAAGGACCCCGCTGTATTTTCTATTCCCTGTTGGCTCGGTTTTCATGACCACCTACTTTCTGGGATAATCTTTCGTGCATTTCTCACAGACCCAGTTTCATGGGGGCTGTCTACACGCATAAAAACCACACAGAGGTTTGCTCAATCAAATGGCTGGTCGGCCAGTCACACTACTGGTTTAGTGGGACTGACCCCTTCATGGAGTGAGCACGATCCGTCTAGAAACCAGTTTCAGGCAGAGCAGCATCCTAATTAGAGATGATTAAGTAAGGGAGATAATTCAGAGTAATTCCACCATCAGCAGAACATCTAGTCAAGGAGTTCCCACCACGGCACAGCGGAACGAATCTGACCAGGAACCACGAGGCTGCATGTTGGATCCCTGGCCTCACTCAGTGGGTTAAGGATCCGGCGTGGCTGAGAGCTGTGGTGTAGGTCGCAGACATGGCTCGGATTTGGCAGTGCTGTGGCTGTGGTGTAGCCCGGCAGCTATAGCTCCGATTACACGCCTAACCTGGGAACCTCCACATGCCGTGGTGGGGCCCTAAAAACACAAAAAAAGACAAATATATATATATATATAGTCAAAGTTTCAGGAGATAATTTTAGAAAGCCTATAGCAACTACAATGTAATTCCAGAACATAAATCAGTTTCAGAGAGAGAAATAAGGGTAAAGGTAATGACGATGGGTCATCTCTCCTTCCGCAAGCGCCCTCTGTATATTCATTCGGGGACGACAGTGCCAAAGCAGAGGGCACTGCTATGTGCCCTCAGGAAGACGGTGCTGGTTAATCTCAGAGCGGCACATTTAAGCAAACCCAGAGACCCCACACAGAGATGAAAGAGAAGCTTCCTTTTTACGGTTAGCTCAGCTGAGACCGGTAGAACATGCAGCAACAGCTCAGTCTGAAAATGAAGCAGAGAAGAGAGAGGAGGCAGCTGAAAGAAAAGGTGAGGGCCCGTTCAGAGAACCAGAAAAGGAAGGATCTAAGGCAAGGAGGGCCCGCATTTGGGACGTTACACCCAGTGAGCCTCCCCCTGTGAACGTCATTTCCTGCACTGGACTCGGGTGGACTCTGTAGCTGCTGACATTCCCTGTGTTAAATGTCCTCCATGCTCAGAAGCTGTGCCTGCTCTTGCCCTCAAGGTGACCATGCTGAGAGGGTGTGAGGAAGAGGGACCCTTCTACACTGTTGGTGGGGATATATACATGGTGCCACCACCATGAGGATGGCGTGGAGGCTCCTGAAAAAACTAAGTACAGAGCTACCATATTGGAGAATAGACTTGTGGCTGCCTGGGGGGAGAGGGAGGGAGTGGGAGGGATCGGGAGCTTGGGGTTATTGGGTGCAACTTGGAATGGATTTACAAGGAGATCCTGCTGAGTAGCAACGACCACTATGTCTAGATACCTACACTGCAACAGAACAAAGGGTGGGGAAAAAAATGTATACATGTAAGAGTAACTTGGTCCCCATGCTGCACAGCGGAAAAAAATTAAATTAAAATAATAAAACAAGAACCACCATATGATCTCGCCATCCCACTCCTAGGCATACATCCAAATTAGAGAAAACTCTAACTTGAAAAAATACACGTACCCCAATGTTCAATGCAGCACTACGTACAACAGCCAAGACATGGAAGCAGCCTAAATGTCCATCGAAAGAGGATAAAAAGATACGGTACATATAAAGAATATTATTCAGCCATAAAAAGAACAGAATAATGTCATTTAGGGCAGCATGTATCAACCCGAGACTATCATACTGAGTGAGTTAAGTCAGAGAAAGACAAATGTCATATATCACTTATGTGTGCAATCTAATAAAAATGATACAAAAGAACTCGTTTCAAAAACTGAAGCAAACTCCCAGCTTTCAAAATCAACATTATGGTGCCCATAGGTGAAACGGCTGGGGGGAGGGAAGATGTGGAAGGGCAGGAATAATATATACACTCTACTGTATAAAACAGACGATGAACGTGAACCTACTCTATAGCACAGGAAACTCAACTCAAGAGCTTGAAATAACCTGTGTGGGAAAATGAACAGATGTATGTATGGCTGATTCGTAATGAAACTAACACAACATTGCAAATCAACTACATGCCAACGAATGAAATGAAAACCAAGATGACCATGCTGGAAGAGCAGAGTTAAGGACAGCATGCTGAAGAAGATCAGATGATTGAAGCATTACCATGGCCAAAGTGTCCCTCCATAGAGAAGCAAAGAGGCAGAGTCTAGGTCCTCCTACACGGAAGCTTTGATGTGACCCCAGGGTAGAAGAAATTTGAGAAGAAAACCATCCCTTCCGTCGAGAAATCTATTTAGCAGGTTTGGAGGTGAAAGGAACAAAAAGAGTCAAGACTTCAAGAAGAAAAAGCCAAAAAAAGAAGGACAGTATAGAACAGAGAAGACGACAACAAACAGAAGGGAAAAAAAAAAAGAAACATAGGAACAGAAATTAAGTTGACTACATTATGCGTCTTTTGTAGCTAGTGAATGAACAGTTAAAATTTTGAACATATAAAATATGCCTCACTTTTTAAAACTTTACGGCTATACCCACAGTTGATGGAAGTTCCTGGGCTAGGAAGCGAACCCCGGCCACAGCTTCGACTACATTGCATCAACACTGGATCCGTTAATGCACTGCACCGGGCCGGGGACTGAATCCATGCCTCTGCAGTGACCCACGTTGCTGCAGGTGGAGTCTTCCCCCACTGTGCCATGGCGGGAACTCCTTTTTGCTTTCATAAGCATCACTTTATGATCCAGCTTATCACTAAAATTTTAGATTTTGCACACTTCCCTTCTCCAAAACTCATGTTACCTCTTCAGGAATGATCAGTTATGTCTCCTTAAGAAGCCCTGGACAGATGATCCTGTATCCTCCAGCATCCAATGTGCCCACTGAGTTTTATGGGCCCATCGTCCATCCTTCCTGTCCACTGCCTTTTAAAGGTCAACAATGACTTCCAAGTGTGAAATTCACGGGCTCTTTGTTGTTGTTGCTCTCATACACATGACATATAAGTGGCCTTTGAGGTAATGGTCATTTCCCTCCCTGGACCCCTTCCTCATGTGGCTTCCAGGGCACCACAGTCTGTATGTTCTCCTTTTGCCTCCCCGACTGCTCTTTCTTGGTCTCCGTTTACTGTTTGGTTGTTTGTGGGTTTGTTTGTTTCCGCATCTCCCTGACTCTTAAACGCTGACATGCCTCCAGCATCAGCAGTGAAACTTTGTCTCTTCTCAATTTACACTCTCTTCTTTGGAGACCAAATTGGATCATGACTTTAAATACTACCTGTACATCACTGACTCCAAAATTATTAACTATACTTATCGTCTCTCCCTATATTCCAGATGCATTGATTCACCTCCAACACACTATCCCTATTTGTATCCAAAAGGCATCTTGCGATGGTTAATTTTATGCACTGACCTGATATGGCCACAAGATGCTCAGGTATCTGATAAAATAATTATTTCTGGGTGTGTCTGTGAGGGTGTTTTGGAAGGGATTAACATTTGGACTGATGGGCTGAGTAAAGCAGATGGGTCTCCCCAACAGGGTGGGCTCCATCCAGTGTACTAAGGGCCCAAATAGAACCAAAGGCAGAGAAGGGTGATTGGCTGCCAAGCTGACTAACTAAGCTGGGACATTCATCTTCTTCTCTAAGCCATCTGGCTCTCAGGGCTTCACATTTGGACTGGAATCTGCACTGACAGTTCTCTGGCTCTCATGCCTTTGAACTGCACCATCAGATTTCCTGGGTCTCCAGCCATGAGCGGGATTTTTCAGCCACTAGTGCAATAATACTGCAAGCCAACATCTTTTAGTAAATAATACATCTCTATAACAAATATCTTCATATACATAATATAAATATATGTAAAACACTCTATTTCTCTGGAGAGCCCTGACTAATACACATCTCAAACTTAATATTCCCAGAATTGAGCTTCTGATCTCTAACTCACCCAAACTGGCTCCTTTTGCCTTCTTCCCTAACTCACTTCCCAGCAACTTTATCCTTCTAGCCACTCATTTTAAAGCCTCAGTGGCATCCTTGACTCTTCTCTTCCTTTTACTTCCTATGTATGATCTGTCCACAAACTCTGAAAACTTTACGCTCTGTAATATTTAATTATGTGTTTAATAGGATGAAAGCTTATATTCACTCAGTTTGACTGGTTTGATGAGAGCTGAAATGAAATGAAATTCACTCAGTTTGACTGGTTTGATGAGAGCTGAAATGAAATGAAATTCACTCAGTTTGACTGGCTTGATGAGAGCTGAAATGAAATGAAATTCACTCAGTTTGACTGGCTTGATGAGAGCTGAAATGAAATGAAATTCACTCAGTTTGACTGGCTTGATGAGAGCTGAAATGAAATGAAATGCAAAGACATAAGGGCATTATTATTACCATTATTTTCTCTGCTGCACCCATGGCCTTTGGAAGTTCCCAGGCTGGCAGAGAATCAGAGCCGCAGCTGTGACCTACACCACAGCTGCGGCGACACTAGATCCTTAACCCACCGCACCAGGCCAGGGATCCAACTCGTGCCACCGCAGAGACAATGCAGGATCCTCAACCCACTGTGCCACAGCGGAGACTCCTATAAGGGCGTTTCTTTATCCTGTGATGAATATGTGATATAACATGATTCCAGAAAAGTAACAAAGGCCAAAAATTCAGTGTTGGTTCAAGTGTATGTGGTTTTAGTCTAATCAGCTCATTTTCATAATCATCATATTCTCGTCTGTGAAACTGAAATACTCAGATACCGTCTATAATGGCTGTTATAAGAAAAAAATGGAACGTAAATTTCAAAAAGCATCGAAATGCCAAAAAAATAGGTAGTTATAATACAAATTATTGATAAGCCTTCCAGCAGGAGGGTCAACTGAGATGCGAACCACTTGGAGACAGACCCTCAAAGAAACAAAGGATCGTGAGGCTGACAGTTGAGCTCGATGAGTGTAGAATCCACAGGAAAATACGTACATGGGTTTTCTCTCTGGAGGTCTCCTCTGAACGGTGCCATTCCCACCATGTGTTGAGTGACACGAGTACCAGAGAACACAGATGTCTTACACACACACACACACACACACCCTCCACACCTGCCACCTAGCCCCGGACATGCCATTTGCCCACAGGAGGAAAACAGGACAAAAGAGGTGCTCAGAAGTGGCTGGTGGAGACCAGGTTCAGTTCATGACGAAAAGAAGCAGAAGAAAGAGCCACAGCAGCCGGATCAGTAGCACGCCCAGGACGCCCACAGCCTGCAGTTTAAAGTGCTGTGACAACGCACCTGGAAAGCGAGGTCCACAGAGGTGTGACCAAGGTCTAGCTGCGGAAAGACCACTCTGTCTTTGCGTAAAATCAATACGAGAGAGCAGAGATGGGGCAAGAGAGGGCAAGAGAGAATGAGCTCGGAGCTCCAGGGCGACATGGAGATGCCAGGAAAGACTCCAGCCTCCTGTCAAGGTAAAGGATGGAGTCGTGTGACAGTCTGCACTGGCCATTCATTAAAACACCTTGCAGTTCTTTCAGAAGATTTATTTCCATGAAAGCTAAGATGAGCTGTTCTCTAGGAGAAACCAAGAATCAATAAACGAGGCCAGGGGGCATAAGAAAGGCACAAGAAGAAGAAAAGGGGAAGGGCCAAGAATTTCAAGTCACGATAGAGAAAAATCAACTTTTCCTTTTTGATGCCTTCCTGGAACAGAATTTATCAAATGCTGTTGAGCCTAGAAATTACCTGTGACTTATTTAACGTAGATTCTGTTTCAGGAAATCTAAGGCAGAGCATGAGACCTTGCATATTTCACACGTTCATAGGCCAGGCAACACAGAGGAGGCTTCTACCACTGGTCCACACTTTAACCAGTGAGGCACTGAGGTGCAGGAAACTTGAGAATCTGACATGGGTCTTCAGTGGCTGTTCACTGGCCTCCTGAAAAAGTTGGAGATCTCACGTAGATTGGGTTTCCCAGTTCCCTCAGTATCCTAAGACAGTGTGCATCGTCGCATCTGTCCACCATCGGGGACACTGGAGCCGAGGGAGCGTTGTCCCTTTGCGGGAAGCACGTCCCCCTGATGCCCGACAGCCCCCTTCACCACCAAGCACATCCCTGACTGAGGCACAGACCACGTGTATTCATCGTGCAATGGTTGATTTTGTTTACAGGGAGATGCTCTTCCGTACCCGTGCCTGCCGAAACTGAGCCCGAAAGCTTCAACCAAGTGTGTCACACTGTACTCTTTGCCTATAGCAATCGTTTATATCACCTGCCACTTAATGCCCTTTACCTCTCTGACCTTGTAATACACGGTCTTATTCATCTTTTTCGAGGCCCTAAGACAGAGCTGGGCCAACAGTGCTGCGAAATGAACGTCTAGTAGAAAACAGAGAGCTGGACTTGAGAGCCAGCCGCCTTTGGATCCCCTCGCAGTCCTCTGGTTCGTTACACTAATATTTCCAGTGGTTTCAACGTGCAGGCAGGTTCAAGGAGCTATACTTACATCTACCTACAGCAAACCCAGAGGTTCAGAGTCAATCTTTTAGATAAAATTTATGGCTTGACAAACTAGAGAATGGGGCTGTAGTTATCCTGAAAACGATCTTGCTTCCTGCTAACGGGAATGACGATAAAATAAAAAGCACGACCTTACTATAAAGGGTTTAATTCATTCATTTTCTAACAGCACCACTTTCTCTGTTTTGTGACAGATTTCCACTGTCCTAAGAATAGCATTAAAGAAGGCTTTTTTTTTTTCCTTTTTACTGGAAATTGAGATCAAAAGACAAACTCAATGGTCACGAAAATTCAGAACAAAATCAAATCCCACTTTCCGTGCTTATAAATCATAATGTACACTTTTATATGAGATCTTTGCAATGCAGTGGGAAACACGACTCGTCTTATCAGATCTGCGTATTTTCTTAAAAGGAACATTTGCGTAAATGTTTCCAGACAGAATTTTTTAAAGTGTGTGTGTGTGTGTCTGTGTGTGTGTGTGTGTGTGTCTGCGTGTATAGGGTGGCGTGGTATGGAAGGAAGGCAGATGAAACAGAATCATAATGCCTATTTAAAGTAGGCACTTTAAAATATTTAAGAAAACATAAAACAATATATTTTACATAAAGCTCAGGAGTAAAATGTCGCCTTGAGACGAGAACGGCTGAGGACATTTACAACATAAAGTCAAAGCCAAAAAGGAGAGAGGCAGGTTCTAATCAAAATGCTGACCGTGTGTTTGGAGAGCATAATCTACATGTCATATTCTCCAGCACGTCCAAGACTCCAAAAATGTTCCCTTTAGTGTTTATCACGACCAGCAATTTTGAACATCAGACCATCCACAGTCTGCTAATATTTCCTTCTTTCCTCCTTCTCACAAAACACCCCCCCAACCCTTGTTTTTAAAGTGCGCTTTTAAAGGCGGGTCAGTCCCAGACCACTCAGCAAGTCCCTGCTGATGTCTCGCTCCTCGTCCCCGTAACTCTCTTTGCTCCACTTGCCTCCCTTGTATCCCATCCCCAGGATCCTAGCCATGCCATTTGGCCGCTGGAGTATTCTGGGAAGATACATATTTTTCAAGAAACATGGCTGTGCTTTTCTCGTCTTTCTTTGATCACACCCCATCATTTCGTATCCCTTTCAAATGCGCCCTAAGGTGCTAATATCTTAGTGAGTTACTCCTGTACAGGTGATGCATTTGGTGTCAAGAGAAAAGGAATACTCCAGATATATCTGTGAGAGCAAGATAATTCAAGGGGTACTCAGGGGGATCAGGTCCTCCAAAGATGCTTTGTTTGCCAAGCACAGTGTTTTCAAAAGGTTTTAGCTAGCTTTTAAAACTCAGAATATTTCAGACGTCTGCCTTCTTTTGAGAAATGGGAAGCTCTGGCAGCACTAGGCCCCCAGGCCTGCATGTCCACAGTGAGCTGCCCTTTGAATACGGAGCCCGTGTTTTTCAGTTGGCTGTCCTCCTCACCGTTACCTGTAATTTCACGTCATCGGCACTTTTCACACATTTATTCTCCACGTCTCCCAGAGACATTTCTTTGACTTCACCTTCCCCGTGCGAGGTGTTGGCGAGTCCCATCCAATTCTGCTACCTTCAGTTGGTAGGGTTGGCTCAAATAATGAAATCCCAAGGATTTTTTTTTTCTCATAATCAAGGTGGCTTCACTATCAGTAGATTACTGTTTTCCTAACCCAAATTACTGGTATTTTTATAATAACGTGAGCTATCACTTAGAAGAAGATTCCAAGATCTGTAACAGATTTATATTTTCTTTTATCTTGGCTTAAAAACCATTTTGAATCTTATTTTAGAAAACTTTCTCAGTTAGGCTCATCATTGTCATGCTGGGAAGGCGGTGACAACACACCGGTGCGGTGTTAGTCGAGTCGAAAAATATCTAGGAACGTGCTTGGCCGAATCCCAACGTGACAAACCAAAACAACGCTGCTGTCATTTCAGGGAGTCTGGAGGCGAGAGGGGAGCGCGAGTTCTGGGACCCAGGAGACGAAATCATAGATTGGAGGGGAAACAGGTAAGCGCCAAGGTGTCAGAGCAGGGCAGCAACACCGATGAGCACAGCTGAGCGGCCCCGTGACACCCCTGGTGCTTCCTGGAGAAAATATGTAGCTGTGTGTCTCTGTTTCAGAGCACGCTAGTGTGACTAGCAGCTAGGAGAGCAGAAGTGTGCTTACAGTGGGCGTTTCCATTTTACTAGCAACCGCTGAAAACAAGCTCTCAGAGCCCCCTGAAGATGCGTCTTTACAGCTCTGACAAACTCACGCTTCTTTCAACACGGCTGGACACGTTCTGATGGAAGTGGCCTAAGTCGCTATATTCCAAAGCCTATGATCCTAAACCCCTGATTTTGTCTGTGATCAAATCTCGTCCTCTGAGAGTCAGGTTAAGCTTCACACCTGCACATTTTCAATCCCCCCAATTTTCTTAGATCGGCTATCCGATTTTTCTGACATCAGGAGACTTCATTTTTATCAGTACACTTTTGATAAGATGCTTTATTCCAATGACGTGACGAAGTCAGTGTAAGTGAGCAGCTCAACTCGAGTATGAGTGTATTGACATTACAGATTTCTACTGGCTCTTTCCTTTCTTCTTTTCTTTGAAATACTCTTATGGAAGTAACCTAAATATCCATCCATAGATGAAATGGATAAAGACAATGCGGTGTGTGTGGGCAGAGAGATGGATACAGATATGTATAAATATATAGATGTACACACTGGAATATCACTCAGCCATAAAGAATGAAAAATAATGCCATTTGCAGCAACATGGATGGGCCTAGAAATATCACACTGACTGAAGTAAGCCGAAGACAAATACTTTATATCCTTATATGAGGAATCTAAAAATAAAACATACAGAGAGGGGAGAGGGATAAATTAGGAGTTTAGAATCAACAGACACACACTGTTACACATAAAATAGAAAAACAACAAGACCTACTGTATGGCACAGGGAACCATACTCAATATTCCGTAATAGCCTATGAGGGAAAAGAATCTGAAAAAGAATCTCTCTCTCACACGCTCACACACACACACACACACACACACTGAATAACTGTTACACACACACAGTGAATGACTGTCACACACATACACACACACTGATCATTACACACACACACATTGAATAACTGTTACACACACACAGTGAATGACTGTCACACACACACATAAACTGAATAACTTATACACACACACACACACAGAATAACTGTTACATACACACACACACACACACAGAATAACTGTTACACACACACACATCAACTGAATAACTCATACACACACACTAAATAACTGTTACACACACACACGGAATAACTATCACACACACACATCAACTGAATAACTTATACACACACACTCACTGAATGATTGTTACACACAACACACACACTGAATAAGTGTTATACACACACACTGAATGATTGTTACACACACAAAAACACAAACTGAATAACTGTTATACACACACACAGAATGATTGTTACACACACACATCAACTGAATAACTTTTACACACACACACTGAATGACTGTTACACACACACACATCAACTGAATAACTCTTATACACACACACTCACTGAATGATTGTTACACACAACACACACACTGAATAAGTGTTATACACACACACACTGAATGATTGTTACACACACAAAAACACAAACTGAATAACTGTTATACACACACAATGATTGTTACACACACACATCAACTGAATAACTTTTACACACCCACACTGAATGACTGTTACACACACACATCAACTGAATAACTCTTATACACACACACACTGAATGATTGTTACACACACACACATATTGAATGTTACACACACACACACAAACTGAATAACTGTTACATACACACACACACACTGAATGATTGTTACACACACACACACTGAATAAGTGTTATACACACACACACACTGAATGACTGTTACACACAAGAAACTAACGCAACATTGTACATCACCTATACTTCAGTATAAAGAAACAATTTCCATTACTTTTCTGGGTTTTATCCTTGAGGAAAAAACTTCATATCAAGAAGCAGAGAAAGTCTGACTTAAGAGTAAATTCCTAAGAAAATGTTTGATTTGGTAGAAGGGGAGGGACCTCCGTAACCTTTGACATTCGAATATTTGTAACACGATATAAACTGTAATTGGTTATTTAACTCATTCCTGAGGTTCTTAAAAATAACAAATTTCTTTCCTTAGTGTCTTTATGTTCCTTTGAATCCTACTGTATATTTATAAAGGCCTTTTCCACACCGTGTAAGGAAAAAGGCTAGAGTTAGATATAAAGTTCTTCTAACTATGTCAGTGTTTCTAAGCACCTTTCTTCAGAAAACTAACACCCATGGAGATATTACTAGTTGTTTCTCAGTGGCACTGAAAGATTATCATGAAATTCATCACTTGGGACATTGCTTCCTTACTTAACTGATGCCAACATTGGTTACCTACCAAATACTCATTTCTCCTTTCTGCTTTTCCATTTTAATAGCTAACATATATTCATTACTTTTAACCAGGTAATCTTATTAAAGCATTTCCTGTATCCTCGTTATTACTCTAATTTTGAGATAAAGAAAATGAGACAATCAGGGTTAAATAATTTTCTCAAAATCATACAGATCATAAACAGTAAGGCTGAAATGAAATCCAGAGAGTCTGTTTCTACTGCTCACCTCCTCTATGAACCTTGGGAAACCTGCGGTGATCATTTGGTACATAAAGAACTTATTTACCTTCAGCAAGAAGGCACAGGCAGCATTCATCAACTCACCTTTGCATTAAATGCTTCTACTCAGTGATTATAGGCTGTAATGTGGGCTTACATTTTTATCTTTATTTTATATTAAATGTCATGTTTTGATCATTTATGAAGCAATTAATTTGGGAGACCATTTTTGCTTTCTACTTTAATCGTGGTTTGGATTATTCCTTCCCATTATTGTATCTGGTAAATATAGTAATTAACAAAAAATTACACTTACAAAAGTGTCCCATGGTCAAATACATCTGAGAAATTTTTGTGTAGGTCAATTCCTCTAAACCCATGAAAGTTAGAGTGGATGACTAGCCTCCTCAGAGGCTTCTGCTAGGCTAGGAGATGAGGAATTACACCTGTACGCCTGCTGGTCACAGAGCAGCAAAGGGGAGAAACTGGCAGAATCATGACACCGTTCCTGCGAAGGAAAATAAACGGGCCAGGGAAGGCAGCCCTCGGGGTCAATGGCTTGTCTCTGGAAGGCAGCAGGTGTCAACGCAAAAGCAGGAGTCTCATGCTATTTCTACGGCCACTGGCTTTTGGAGGTGTGTGCAAATCTTTTCACTCAAATTGTTTCAATGTACATGCGTTTGTTACATGCGTTTGTTAAACTGCTGACTGCGATTTCCATGATACAGGGCATCACATTAAATCACCGAACTCAGGTTTCTGCTGCTTCAAAAATGTAATGAGCCACAAATAATACGACAGGAAATTTGTTAAAGAGCTCTGGAAAAACATACAGGCATATGTCATTTCATTGTGCTTGGCTTTATGGTACTTTGCAGAAAAAGCATTTTTTATAATATGAAGGTTTGTGGCAACCCTGTGTTAATAAGCAAGCCTATTGGGGCCATTTTTCCAACAGCATTTGCTCATTTTTGTGTTTCTGTTGTCACAGTTTGGTAATTTTCAAAATATTTTGAACTTTTCCACTATTGCTCTATGGTGACACCTGCTACGGTGAACTGGAATCAGTGACCTCTGATGTTACTATTGCAAATGATCATGACACTGCAAGCTCAGAGGATGGTTCGAATTTTTTAGCAATAAAGTGTTTTTTAATTGAGGTAGGTACTTTTTTAACACATAATGTTTTGTACACTTAAAGGAAGACATTACGGTCTAAATATATACTTTTATATATCCTGGGAAACCAATACACTTGTGACTTGAATTGCTACAATTTTAGCTTTATTGCAGTGGTCTGGAACAAACCTGCAATATCGCCAAGGTATGCCTGTATCTTGATCTGAGAGTACAAGAAACTAGTTGGCCATTACCTCAAAGAGGAAATATATCTATATTTGCCTGCCAAGAGTATAAACAAGGAGTCGAGAACAAAAGCACTTCATAGAATATTTTGCATTCCAGGCGACATGAAAACAATCCTTACCACATAAACAGTGACTAAGTTAGGATCAAAACAATCTTTGGTAGTACATTTATATTAATCGCAGCAGAGATACAGAAACCGTATCTCAATTACTAGGAAAACATATCGAAGTTATTGTTATTTCAGTTTGTTTCACTCACCAATATGTAAAGCAGAAATACCAAGGGCGATTTTACTGTTTCATCGTGAGCACTAAATTAGCAGGGAGTCTTACTTATAAAATAGGATAATCTTCCTTAAGAGAAGAAAGGGTGGGAAATATTTGACTAACCACAGGCTGCTTCGGAGAAATATCTTGTGCCTAGATTATTAAATCACTTATCATATTAGAATACTGGGCACGAGTCCCTCCCTTTGAACTCGTTTCTGAAACATTATAGGCATTTCTGATGTTGATGTGACTTGAAGCTACTTTCATAAGAACTTAAAGTCTTCCTACAGATTTTACAGCTAGCTATTTAAGACTCTTTAAAATATATTCGCATTGTGCAGAACCTGCTTTGTGCAAAAACTCATCTGCATACTTTACATTCTAATCTTATAGTTGTTATATTGAGATTGAGGGATATTTTTCTAAGTCAAAATCGAGTAGGCTATTTACCCTCTGAGGTTTTGTATAAATATCAAAGCATAACAAATGTTCTCTGAATTTAAAAGGAAAGGTAAAAAAACAGACATGGTTTCTTCCTTCTTTTTTTTTTTTTTTGGTCTTTTTAGGTCCACACCTGTGGCATATGGAAGTTCCCAGGCTAGTGGTTGAATCAGCGCTGCATTTGCTAGCCACAGCCACAGCCACAGCCACAGCCACGCAGGATCCAAGCTGTGTCTGTGATCTACATC
The DNA here is from genome assembly GCF_016906955.1 of Phacochoerus africanus. NCBI lineage: Eukaryota > Metazoa > Chordata > Mammalia > Artiodactyla > Suidae > Phacochoerus > Phacochoerus africanus. Next base: position 107,040,141 of record NC_062550.1, read on the forward strand.
ACAGCTCATGGCAATGCTGGACCCTTAACCCATTGAGCAAGGCCAGGGATCAAACCCACATCCTCATGGATACTAGTTGCGTTCATTACTGATAAGCCATGATGAGAATGCCTAGATGTGTTTCCCTAATTCCAGCCATGGATAACCAGAATGAATTAGATATAAGCTGAGCATAAAAATTTTATTTTATTTCTATACTTTGTAATTTCTTTAAAATTAAAAAAATCAAAATAGGCTATAAATAGCAAAGTTCTCAGAAAGGTCATTAATAAGACAAAATTAACCAAAACTAAGATTTGACTGAATATAAATTATAATTTGTTAAGGACAAGAATTTATAAATTGATGGCTTATGAGACTAACGTAAAATAAAATGAAAGATTAACTTCTTTTTTAAATGATTTTTATTTTTTCCGTTGTAGCTGGTTTACAGTGTTCTGTCAATTTTCTACTGTACAGCAAAGTGACATATATATACATTTTTTTCTCGCATTATCCTCCATCATGTTCCATCACAAGTGTATAGTTCCCACTGCTATACAGCAGGATCTCATTTCTTATGCATTCTAGGTGCAATAGTTTGCATCCATAAACCCCAAACTCCCAGTCCATCCCACTCCCTCTCCCTCCCCCTTGGCAGCCACAAGTCTGTTCTCCAAGTCCATGATTTTTTTTTCTGTGGAAATGTTCATTTGTGCCATATGTTGGACTCCAGATACAAGTGATATCATATGGTATTTGTCTTTCTCTTTCTGACTTACTGCACTCAGTATGAGAGTGTCTAGTTCCATCCATGTCACTGCAAATGGCATTATTTTGTTCTTTTTATGGCTGAATAGTATTCCCCTGTGTATATATACCACATCTTCTTAATCCATTCATCTGTCGATGGACATTTAGGTTGTTTCCACGTCTTGGCTATTGTGACTAATGCTGCAGTGAACATATGGGTGCATGTATCTTTTTTAAGGAAAGTTTTGTCTGGATATATGCCCAAGAGTGGGATTCCTGGGGAAAGATTAACTTCTAGTTCTTAGGTTTTTCTCTTATTCTGTGCACTCACTGGGTTTAGTTTCAGCTGTGAATAATTAGCCAGGCTTCAGAGGGCTACAGAACAAGAGTGGTAACTACTGCATGTATTTATAGAGTTCAAATTTATAATAGCTATTTTTTCTATATTCTGGAGAAGGTAGCAATTGCAGATGAATGATAATAACTATTGGACTTATTTTCTTATCCTCATGAGAAGACTAGAATTTTCTTCCACCTTGAAGATAAGAACTGTACTTAGGAAAAATATTAAGGAAAAAAACCCCAAGCTCCTGCTCATGTACATCTCTAATAATAACCGGTTCCAGCCATTCAACAGCCATTAATCCTGAGCTGTAACTACTGGCGATGAAGATCAGTGACGAAGTTCTTTAAATTTGGCATAATGTGGTTTGAGTTCAGAACAACAGTAATTATTACAAACAAGAGAGTATTGACTGAGTTATCGCTGAAATAATTTATGGTATTAAAATAGTTGCATTTGCCATAAATTGTCCAACATTTAAATTTTTTAATCCTAGGGAAATCTATCTGTATTAGTCAGTGTTCTCTAGGAAAATAGAAGGTATATTTTACATACATATATAATGTGTATATATACTTTATATATATATATAATGTGCATATTTTATATGTAACACATAAAATTAAATTATGTAATATATAACATATATGTGCTATATAATACATATTATATATTATGTAGTATATAATATACACCCTATATATAATGAGATTTATTATAAGGAATCGACGCGCGTGGAGGCTGAGACTCCCAAGGTGTGCCGTCCTCAAGCTGAAGACCCAGGGGGCAGGGTTGCCTAATTCCAGTTTGAGACAAAGGCCTGAGAACCAAGGAAAGCAAATGGATAAGCTCCAGCCCCGGGGCAGGAAAACAGGGGCATCTGAGCGCAAGCACTCAGCCTTCTTGTCTTCGACGGCTGGATGAGGCACATGCACGTTAGAGAGGGCGGGTTTACTCAGTCCGCGGAGCCAAATGTCACCTCACCCATAGAATCCTCACAGCCAATGTTGGACCGCACGTCTGGCACCCTGCGGCCCAATCAAGCTGACACATGAAGTTAACTGTGGCGCCACCTAAAGGTGGATGTTCTTTCTTAACCTCATTAATTTTTAAGGTGAAACACGGGGTTTCAGTTCTCTTACACTTTATTGATTATTTTAAAAATAAATTAAATCATATATTGATTAAGCTAGTAGTTTAAAAAAGATAATTTACAAGTTACAGAAAAAAAGGAATCCAGAATTAAAGATCACAAAAGCACTGCAAATATCTAAATACATCTAAGGGGAAAATCACATTAGCATGTAATAACTCCCCTAACTCTTCCAGCAAATATTCATTAAGTTCCTATTAAGTTTTGGGCACTTTGCTAAAAACTAATGACCTCAGAGCAAACAAAGCAGAAGTGGTCTCTGAATTACGGAACCTACCGTCCAGTGGAGAAGACAGGCATTGCACAATCGCACAAATAAATACGAATTTTGATAAACACAGTGAGTCACATCTTTCCACATCTGCATACCAGTTCTGAAGTTACCATACGAGGCGCATACTACTCACACTCCAATTTCCCCTTGAAAATATTTAAGGTCCCCCTAAAGGAGAGCATGCGGAGTCCTAAGTATACAGGTCTATGTAGTTGCGTAGAAACTGAAACCAAGCAAGGACTCAGGCCTTCCCTCGCATGGCTACCCGCGGGTATGAATGAAAGAAATGACGGGCCCCAGTTTCCGTAGCATCGCAATTCTCTCCTCTCAACGTCTAATCCCATCCGCCCGCTCTCTCACTCTTACCAGCTTCTATAAATGAAGTTTTCTAAACTAAATGCACCTTTGCGGGAACACCCACCGTGAGGGGCGCATCCATACTTTGAGGGTGGGGTTTTCTTTAGGGCAAGGACAAATGTGCACCGTCAGCATCTGCCACTGCAGCTGGAACTTAGTAAGCGCTTATTTCATTAGCACGGAAAACTGCTGTCAAAACGCCATTAGCCAAGACAAGAATTTTCCTTTCTCAAAGAGCTTGGAGTCCACACTACACTAAATTGAAGCAACTGAAAAAGCTCATACGAAGACCTTTTAAATTGGCTATAGAGGTAGAGTCACACATCACGTCAAAGGCAACACCCGCCTAGGACCACAATTACACAGCTCATTTCAGCCGAGTCGTTACTTACAGAGAGCTGGCTATGTGGTAGGCACCGTGCTAGATGTTTATTTAAGAAGAAAAGAGTTTTTAAAAGTACCTGCATCCAAAAAGATGAAGGAGATGACATTAAACCTATACCAAATTTAGTGGCTTTTATTCAGCAAGCTGCAAGTGTTAAAAATAAGAATGACCTAAAACCTACCTTCAAGAAAGAAGAATTCAGTATCAAGTTGTTTAGGGATAGAAAAAATAAAATCCTTAAATGATATTCAAGGCCACTTTGAGATATTTTCAAATACAGTCACTATGCTTGAGTCTGTGCTAGACCAAGAGAAGGATAATATAAATCAATATACTACATTAAGTCTAAGATAGAGACACGTCCTTTGCAGTGATAATGGGGGAAGATACAGAAGTTGAAAGGAGATGGGGACAAAGAAAAGCTTGACCATTAGACAGCAGATGGTGTGAGCAGGAGCCACTGAGCGTTATCAGAGAAGAGAAATGAGGCTGGAAGAGAATGCACAGACCAGACCACAGTTGTTGTTGCCGTTGCTGTTGGTTGGTGTCCCACCCTGTGCAGAGAGAAATGCACCCTGTGGCAATAAGGAGCACTGACATGGATGTGGTGTGATGCAGCTGACGTTTCTCAGGTCACAGCTGAAAGACTGGTGGGGAGGCAGTCGGACTGGACTGGGACAAGGGGACTGGAGGGTACAGATGATGAGAGCTGACTGTGGAGGGACGGGGACAGTGACAAAAGAGATCGATGGGGGAGGGGGCTGAAGGAATATTTAAGACATAAAGTAAGCAAGATCTGGTGACTGATTTGATACCCGCAAAGAAGAATCTATATTTGGCTTAGATAAACAGATGAATGATGCCACTTTCAACTGAGAGGAAGAACTGCCAAAAGTATTATTTATTTAACAGAAATACTCTTAAATGGAAAGATTTAGTTGGTCCCACTGTCAAAAACGATGAGAAAGATCACGGAACTAGAGCTGTATCTCACTTTAAATTAAAACTAGTCTTAAGCAAGAGGACAGTTAGAAAGTGACTCAAAATGCAAGCACATTCTTTGCTTCAGCAGTGTTCTCTTCTTTTAGGACTGCGACCACTCCAGGGCATTTAACTGCCTATTAATCAGTAACTACTCGACTTAGAAGCTAAGGGAAGGAGATGGGCATGAGTAGAGATGTACAGAATGAATATTATCGGCACTTCCCACTGAAGATCGGAGCATACTCCTAAAAATTTTGATTCACAAAAAGTCTGTTGGAAAGAAAGGAACATTCGTATATGACCAATACATGAAGTAACCATAGAGATGTTTACTGAACAATAAAATAATATGTATTTATTGAGCATTCATTCTGTACAAGGTACTGTGTACTGCTAGCTTTTTTCTGAAAGTAGGAGGCACATATGCACATATAGCTAAAAAAATGATGGCGTGAAAGCTTTGGAAAACTATGTAATCTCTTTAGACTTCAAACTGATCATTTGCACAATGAGACCACTGAATTCTAAACTCCGTGATCTGACATAAACTGAGGAATTTTATCACACTTCACTGTAATAAGACACTAGAAAACCCCTAGAAAAAGCTTAATATTTTAATTTTCCCCTACCCTACATACAGATATCATCAGATTTTCAGGAACAATGATGAGATAATTAAATGGTTGGATTCCTTTACCTTAAAACAAAGGACACAAAATTTGACGTGACATACTTCTCGTGGTAGTTGATCCAGTCCGCGAAGGATGACTTTTTAACAGTAAAGATGAGATTCCAGAACTGCTCCATCCATCATCATCATCCTCATTACTTAACGTGATAACACATTCGTCATAACTGAACATTTCTGAAAATGGGGTGCATCATTTCACGCTGTCAACATGTATTTCCTCCTCCTAAAGTTTTACTACATTGATGGTGACTCTGAGAATCGCAGGCAGCTGCTTCTAAGCACCATGCTAAGGGCACCCAGTGATTAAAGGAACCCACTGGCTTCAGAAGCCAGCTCTGCCTGCCTTTTTAACTGAATGAACACCACCAGTATTCAAGCTATGGTAGGTTCTGGGCCTCCCAGAGAGGTTACTTTTGGCTTTATTTCAAACCACTACCAGATCACATGGAAAAAAACATTTCAGGTGGCCGAAGGTAATTTATTTTACAACTCTTTTATTTTTATTTATTTTTATTTTTTTATTTTTTATTTTTTTTGCTGTTTCTTGGACCGCTTCCTTGGCATATGGAGGTTCCCAGGCTAGGGGTCGAATCGGAGCTATAGCCGCCGGCCTACACCAGAGCCACAGTAACGCAGGATCCGAGCCGCATCTGCAACCTACACTACAGCTCACGGCAACGCCGGATCATTAACCCACTGAGCAAGGGCAGGGACCGAACCCGCAACCTCGTGGTTCCTAGTCGGATTCGTTAACCACTGCGCCACGATGGGAACTCCAATTTTACAACTCTTTTAAAAAATATGGCATGGACGTATAATCAATCTTATCTGGGAAGGATTTCCAGCTGGACCAGTGATTTCTGATTTCCCTGTGGTATATACTAAAAGTGAAGAGAAAGAGAAAAACCAAGTAGCTGTGTAGAGCAGCAGAGACTATCTTCGAGGAAACGAAGAGAGAAAATAAGTCTCTTCGCTGTTAAACCTGCTCTCTCTCACACTCTTTCTCAGGAAGCATTTAGAAGGAAATAGCCCTTTAACCAAATTATGTCCAATGCTTTTGCGGACCAGCGGGAAAGCTGTAAAAGACACACCACCGTTTTCGATGGATGCTGCTGGATGGTGAAATCTGATGCGGGTGTGCAATTCACAGAAGGTTCCAATTGAGCTACTGACCATTTGCAAACACTGGAATGACTTAAAGTTTCACCAGTGCAGTGGAGTCAAGCCTTAGAACAGGGTGGTAGGAGAGACCCACACTAAGGCCAGCTCCCAAGGTCAAAATCACCATAACGAACATTCCTTTCACAGGTGTCGTCCCAAGGAAGTTCCATGTGGCACCGTGGGTTCACAAGCTGATACTGCCACAGCTGGGGCATAGGTCACAACCATGGGCACGGCTGGGGTTCTATCCCTGGCCTGAGAACATGCACGTGCAGTAGGTGCAGCCAAAAAGCAGTGTTAAACCAACAAGCTCATACAGAAGCACACTCAGGTCTGAGATCCACTACGTTAGCCTAAAGCGAAGCAGAGCTTTCTAGGCATTCTGCCTCAAAATAGCTATAAAAGGGCTGGTTATTAATTGGCAGAATAGGTGGAGCTGGCATCAACGCGCAGCACAGCTCCAGGGGGCACCGTGTACACCTGTCTACGTAGATGGTATTTACTAAAGTTGGAGCAGCACAGCACTGAGGGTCTGAAAGTTGAAAGAAGTGCCACTTGCCTGCAGGGTTTACCCCCCTTCTAACTAAAAAGGAATCTCTGTAAAGTACAAAGTAACTTCGTGCTAACAGAATCATCTACTTTGCAGACAATGAGGGAACCACATTTTACACGGGGCAAAACCACTAGGAGAGAAGCCATTTGCCAAAGAAAGATTTCTCCCCCTCAGGCCTCCTGCTGATGTCTTTCTAGAATGAGAAGTACAGCAAGAGGAACAGAATTATGCCACTTGTTGTGTCTTTATTACTTGGAAACGAGGTTCAGACATTTTTTTACGAACTGCCACTGGGAGGCTGCGAAGGCTTGGGGCTCCTAGTCACTGTTTCTTACCTACTGTTGAAACGGAAAAGGAAAATTCACATAATAATAACTACTACCATGTATTAGCCACCTAGAATGGGCATATTTTTACAAGTATCATCACAGTTATAATATTGCTGTAAGGCAGATGCGGAAAATTGGAGTAGAAAACTTAAGTCATTTATCCAAGGTCCTGACCAGTAAGTAGGTCAGCCAGCATCTGAACCCACATCCGTGGACTTCCTGCTTACCTGCTGTGTACTATGAAGGGAGAGAAAAGACACCTTTGCCTTAACGCGAGAAGTGCTTTTTAAAAAGTTATAGCCCTGCTGCATAGCACAGGGAAGTGTGTGTGATTAGGTCACTCTGCAGTGCAACAGAACTTGAAGAAACGTTGTAAATCAACTTTACTTTAGTAGGAATAATAAAAAGATTAACAAAGTTACAGCTAACCAGCAGGGAGGCGAACTGTCTTGGGAGACCCTGAGCTCTGATGATTACACATAACAATTTTGTCATCCACACGGACCACTTTACAGCTGTACAACAGTGTCCACCTACACGATTTCATTCCGCTTACACAGCCCTGCAAGTGAAATATGACTTTAATTCCCAGTTAACCTGAATTCCGCGACCATGAGTCTCGCCTTACGAAGAGTGTTGATTTTAGATGTCTACTCAAACAACTCGGTCCTTTAAAAGGCTGTGGTTCTCGGAAGACGTGGAGAGGGACAGGCTGAGGCTGGACTAAGGTGCAACGCCCCCCGACTAACCCATAAGTACTCTCTTGAGCATCGTTATGTTTGGTGGCATGGAGCTCCAGGCACTGCCCCACTGTTACATTAGGAGCGGCGGCTTCTTGCAGGAATCATTACAAAAGAAGAAACGGCCTCTTCTGGCACAAGGTGTGTGCAGGCATCACACAAATATGTTCAGTGGGGAGCAGAAAATCTACCACTTCAGGTTTCCACACGATGAACACTTTGTTAAAATATATGAGATTGATGTGAAGATTATTTTTTCTCAGCCATTCTCAAAAAGCAGTGCAGGTCAGAATTTGACAGCCAAAAGCTGCTTCTAGAGCAAAGGGAATTCTAAAAACCATCACACCATTACAATAAAACAAATGGGAGTTCTCGTCATGGCTGAGTGGTTAATGAACCGGATTAGTATCCATGAGGATGAGGGCTTGATCCCTGGCCTTGCTCAGTGGGTTAAGGATCCGGCGTTGCCATGAACTGTGGTGCAGCGCGCAGACACAGCTCAGATCCTGTGTTGCTGTGGCTGTGGTGTAGGCTGGCAGCTGCAGCTCTAATTCGACCCCTGGCCTGGGAACCTCCATATGCTGTGAGTGCGGCTCTAAAAAGACCAAAGCAAAGACAAAATTAAACAAATGAAACCAGAATGTCTAAGCTCTGCCTGCCAGAGACCTCTTAACCAGATCACATTATTTTTTTGTTAATAGACAATATTTTTCAGAAAAGTTTTAGATTGACTGGAAATTGAAAAGATACTACAGAGCGTTCCCATACACCAAGCACCCAAATTACTCTATTAACATCTTACATTACTGCGGTATATTTGCTACAATCAATGAATCAGTGTTTATTACTAACTAAAGTCCATATATAATTCTTATTTCCTCAGTTTAATTAATGTCTTTTTGTCTGTATCTCATTTAGGACACCATAATACTTTCAGCTGGCGTGTCTGCCGAGGCTCCCCTTGGCTGTGCCATTTTCCCAGACCATGGCTACACAACAGTGAGAGAACCACAAACCAACTGCATTTCTACATTTATTTTCCTGTCTACATTATTTACTTTAGAATTTTGATGGAAATAACAATAATAGCTCACAGTGCCATTCTCACTCTACCCTATGCCTTAGAAAAAGACTTAAACCTAAAATGCTAAGTACTTCCCAAATATTTAGTATTTTTCCCCGAAGATACAGGACAAGGAGCCTCTTTACATATTGTGTACTGGTAGAGGAACACGCAAATGGAGAGGAAGAACATTACAGACTCCTCAGAAATAATGTGTTAAGTTACACACATGCAAGTATTCACCAGCAATTAGTACAATATAAATAAATTCAGGTATTTTTAAAATCCACCCAACCGATTTTAAAAGATTAAAAAGAATGTTAACACCTAGTATTAGCTTAAGTTATACAGAAATGAATAACTTTACGACATTGTTCCTGAAAAAACAAATTGATAAAATATTTAGAAAGAGAAATTTCATATAATACAATATAATGTATTATGATACAATATAATACATGTTTTAAAATGTTAACACTATTTCTTTTCTAGATATTTACCCTAAATTTTAAAAAGTCACATTTCTTTGCTATGACATTATAAAAATTTGCAAAAATTACACATAACAAACCTTAAACACCAGGTATATACTGAGATACATTTTAACAGATCTATAGAAGAGATACTTTTTAGTCATTAAAAATCAACCTCCCAACAAAAGATGCAGGCACCCCAATGTTCACAGCAGTACTATGTACAATGGTCAAGCCATGGAAGCAGACTGAATGTCCATCAACAGAAAAATGGACGAAGAAAGTTGTGTATATATACACACAATGGAATGACACTCGGCCATGAAAAGAATGAAATAATGCCATTTGCAGCAACATGGATGAAACTAGAGATTATCATATGAAGCAAATCAGACAGAGAAAAGCAAATATCATATGGTATCACTTCTATGTGTAATCTAAAAACAGATACAAATGAACTTATTTACAAACCAAAGCAGACTCACAGGCATAGAGACAAATGTATGGTGGGAGTTGCCGTCACAGCTCAGGGTATCAAACACGACTGGGATCCATGAGGATGGTGGTTCCAACCCTGGCTTCTCACAGCGGGTTAAGGATCCAGCCTCATGGTGGGCTCTGGTGTAGGTTGCAGATGCAGCTCAAACCTGGCGTGTCTGTGGTGTAGGCTGGCAGCTATACCTCCAATTAGATGCCCTAGCCTGGGAACTTCCATATGCCACAGGTGCGACCCTAAAGAAAACCAAAAAAAAAAAGAAAAAAGTCCTTTTTGGAAGTTCAACTATTTTAAAGAGAGAAATAAGCAAGGCTGAGTTTTTACTGTTTCTTTGGAAAGGGATATGAAAAGAACAGACCCACACAAACACGGATCACTTTGCTGTACACCAGATACTAACACAACATTCCAAACAACTGTACTTCAATTTAAAAAATCAGCTTCCTCAAAATATGTACGGATATGGAAAAACATCTAAGAAAGATTAGTTTAAAAGGATATGTATAAAATGTATATCTTTATGTATAGTAAAATTAAAGCTAATTAATATATTAAAAAGTAATATCTGATGAATGGGTTTAGAGGTTTTTTAAACTTTTGTCTATATTTTTCAAGTTCTCTGAAATAAGCATACATTATATTTATTCAACGTGATCGAAAAAGAAAAACGGTATTAAAAAAACAGTTGCACACTGGTTAAAATCAGAGCTATAAGCACATATTCAGAGGGTTCCAAATTTTAAAGAGGTCTACCAAAGCTAATATTAATATACTGGCAAACATGACTTAGGATCCAGGGGCCAAGTCCTCAGCTTGAAGCAAATGCAAAGCTTCACATGACTTTTTGCAGTAGTTGTGCCTCTATTATACATGTTCTTGTTCCTCTAGGATCGTCATTAACTGGTGGTTCTGTCCTAGTTGGCCTTGGGTCCTAAAATTTCCAGATAGAGCTTTTCCTGAGTCCAAGGTCTGTGTCCCAAGACCACGGCCCTTCCGCAGAAACATTTCAGGGTTCACTCTCAGCTGTAATACATGCCTTTCCACTGCTGTCACCAGCATTGGGACAGCCTTTGAAGGCTTTTTTGTTTTCCAGAAATTTAGCGCTCAGAGTGAAGTTACAGCATATGCAAAGTTAGCAAAAATACCAATCTACTTAGGCAGCATCTTGCTTATCATTTATTTTTAATTTTTCAAGTTAGTTGGACTCAATCATACCTATTTTGTGTTCAGTTAAAGGAATGGCAATCCGCACCCATGCTCAAGAAAAAAAAACTGACCAAAAAATTGCATGCAAAGTATAATACACAAAAGTATCATGCGCTACTCTTCAATTTAAGAAACTCTCAAAGCACCTTTTTCTAAAGTTCATTTTCCACTTATACGCTACTTTATCGGCATTACCTCTCAGATAAGATTCCATCCACCTAGATGTGTATTAAAATGCATTTCACTTAAGAGAAGTAGGTCAGGCAGAGACAAATATCTCGAGACAGCACTTACATTTGGAATCTTACAAAAGGATGCAAATAAACTTCTCTGCAGACCAGAAACAGACTCACAGACTTTGAAAAGAAACTTAAGGTCCCCAAACGGAGAGCTCGTGGCAGGGGTGGACTAGGGGTTTGAGACTCGTGTATTCACACTGTGTGGACTCACTGGCCAGTGGGGACCTGCTGTACAGCACAGGGAACTCTACCCAATAGTCTGTGGTCATCTCTGGGGGAAAAGAATCCTGTGTGTATATGGATAATCGAATCATTTTATTGTACGGAAGAAATCACCACGACACTGTAAACAAACTATACTTCAATAAAACTTTAAAATAAAAAATAGACTACATGCTGCCAGTGAGTAAGGTTGGGCATATTCCTTGTTTAACGTCCTTACAAACGATCCGATTCAAGGAGACGGAGGTTGTCTACCATCGGTCGGTTACTCTCAAGGGCGGCATTAGCTCATCCTTCGCACCTGTGGGTGTGCTTGTGTGTGCATGGACACAGCTATGTGTGTATTTTTTATTCCCTGCTGTCTCCAAAACACCGTAAAAGTATAACAGAACACCTGGTGAAGAAATGGTGAAAATGAAGCAAAGTTTACATAGGCTTTCTCCTCGCTTTTAAATTGAAGATGATTAGAATCTCTTCGAATTTCATGAAAAATGACTGGAGGTTTACAATTTATTTAGTTATTTATTTTTGTCTTTTAGGGCTGCAGCATAGGGAGGTTCCCAGGCTAGGGGTTGAATCGGAGCTGTAGCCACCAGCCTACACCACAGACACAGCAGTGCTGGATCCGAGCTGCGTCTACGGCCTGCACCACAGCTCAAGGCAACGCTGGATCCGTAACCCACTGAGTGAGGCCAGAGATTGACTCTGCAACCTCATGGTTCCTAGTTGGGTTTGTTAACCACTGAGCCAAGATGGGAAGACTGGAGTTTTTCAGAATTCAGTTTAAACACACACTCTCTCTCTCTCTCTCTCTCCCCGCCCCCCCCTCTCGCGGTGTGGTTTTTAAGATATTCATGGATTAACTTCTTGCCAGGTCTCCTACTACCTGTCTTCCTCTACCCAATGCTCCTTAAACACTGGAGTTTCCCTCCCTGCTCACCTCTTTTCTGCCCTCAGTGAATGGAAGCTTCCCTGGCCAGACATTTTCCAGAATCAGTAGCAGAAGCATCATGACTGTCTCATTTACTTGATAAAATTTCATTTTCAGACCCAATATTTCTCCCTGACTTTGATTCTTAAAGGTCTCCCTAGTAAAAAGAAAACGTTCCAATTTTCTGTTTTATTCTGACGTATTCAGTCACCTAAAATATAGTAATTTGATCCCTATGTACCATTGCCTGAAATTATAGAGATGTGAAGACCACTTGAAATTTTTAGACATCCTATTTCTATATTTTATGTTGCCGTAACATATTTCTTGGTAAACTGTCTTAGATTAAAAAATTTCTTGGTAAACTGTCTTAGATTAAAAAATTTGAGTTAGGTAACAACACAAGACTGCATATTTACTTAAGTCCTACGCGATGCAGAAATGATACACAGAACAGAAGTGAATGCACAACAGACATTCCTTCTTCATTCATCACCAAACACCATACGACTTGTATGTGTTAAACATTACAAATACATTAGCGGGCCAAAAAAAATCAGTTTTTCCCTCCAAAAAATTTATGACCTTGTGGGAAAAATACTTAAAGAAATAATTATCCTAATAAATATATTATTAAAATTGAGATGGGGTTTTGATTGAAAGAATATGATATAAAGAAAACACAAAGCAAAGGAAATTAATCTATTTTTGGGTGGTGGAGGCAGGTAGTCAAGGAAGTTGACCCTGAAGAAGTAAAGTTTGAACTAAAGTCTGAAAAGGAGTAAGAGCTAAGCAGGCGAAGGACAAGCAAAGAAAGCTGCAAATGGAAAGTGGCACGTCCGAAACTCCTGAGGACAGAGACCCAGGCTCATTTACGCAGCAAGTGGCTGCAGGTCACTACATCAGCGCACCGACGGCTGGCTTTGGAAAAAGATGATCACTCCTCCAGCGTGTGTTCCAGAACCAAGTGGTTTCTACTTGGCACTCATCCCACATAGGATTTTTCCCTCCCTTTAGATCGTTATTTAATGGAATCCAATTACATCTGGGAAATTGTTTAAAACAGTTACGCAACTTGCCCAAGGTCACAAGGCTGATAAGGGGCAAACCTAAGAAGTGAGTGGCCCCTGCCCAAAGCCCAGCCTCGTTCCACCTGATGGCATTTCCACCGTATTAATCAAACCTGTTTTCTCAGCTAGTTGAGAAGATCGTTCTACTCTCCTTAAACAATCATTCTAAACAGCGTGTGTAGACCTGCGCACAGTACCTCCTGGATCTGTGTCTCTCCACCTTGTGGTCCAGGGATCCCAGCACGCTGTTCACCCTTCTCGGAGCTCCCTCATATTAAGAGCTCTTTGAGTTGGAGCCAACTACAAGGTTTGAAGACTAGGAGAAAATGACAAATGTTGATTTACAATAGAACCAGCAGGAGTTCCTGTGGTGCTGCGGAAACGAATCCAACTTGGAACCGTGAAGTTGCGAGTTCAATCCCTGGCCTCGCTCAGTGGGTTAAGGGTCCAGTGTTGCCGTGAGTGGTGGTGTAGGTCGCAGCTCAGATCCCGAGCTGCTGTGGCTGGGGTGTAGGCCGGCAGCTCCAGCTCCGATTAGATCCCTAGCCTGGGAATCTCCACATGCTGCAGGTGTGGCTCTAAAAAAAAGCAAAAAAAAAAAAAACCAAAACAAAACAAAAAACACAATAGAACCAGCAAGTCCACGATGCTGAGCCTGTGTCTGAGAGGGACAGTACCTCGGGGGAACAGACCTCACTCTAGGCTTCCTCAGTGCTTGAGTGCCCTTGGCACATGCAAACTGCTAGGTCAGTGCAGCCCAGAACTGAAGGCTGCCTCCTTTTTTTTTTAACTTTCATTTTTGGCTGCCCTGTGGCATATGCAGATCAGATCTGAGCCACAGTCGTGACCAAAACTGCAGCTGCCGCAACCCTGCAGCTGGATCCTTAATAACCCTCTGAGCAGTGCCGGGGATTGAACTGCCGCCTGACACTCCCGAGATGCCGTCCGCCTGGCTGTGCCGCAGCAGGCACGCCAGGCTGCCTACTTTTTCCACTGTTTGGAGCCTGAGGGATGGGGTCACAACAGCACTCTAAGGTTTATTCCATTATGGAGAAGAAGTTTGTTCTCCACTACAATTATTCAAACTGATTACATCAGTATTTCAATTTTGATTAAACCTTTGGGTCTACGGCTCCAGGAAGGACCTGCTTGCCACACTAGGAAATGTTCACGGTTTATTCTCATACTCTAGAATATTCTCCATCTCTTATCCTGTCTGAAGGCACACCATGTGTTCCATTCTTTTCCTCACACTATCTATTCATTATTTTCCAAGGATCATTCAGTATTCACCTCTCTGTAACCATTAGGCTCAGCTAAATTTTTTTTTCACCTTTTGTTTGTTTAGGGCTGCACCTGCGGCATGTGGACGTTCCCAGGCTAGGGGTCGAATAGGAGCTACAGCTGCTGGCTTGCACCACAGCAAGGCAGAAGGCTCAGCTAAATTTTAATTTCACTTACTTTAAACAATAACTCTTGGGATTTTACACACCAACCTATATTTTAGTTACAACGCTTGCATATTTTTAAAATGTACTTAAGTCCCACATATGCATTCAGGTTAAAAATTCCCAAAAACTCTTTTAGAGAAAAGATTAGAGAAAGTCAATATGTGATAAGAAATTCAATAGTCAAGAGGAACAACGAATTGTCACGTGTCCTGAACTCCATCCACTCCCAACTTGAACAACTGCATTTATCGTACCTAAATACTGACTTCCCCTTAAACTGTAAAATTTGTTGTTTGTTTTGACTGCCATGCTGCTACATTTCACGCTCACTGAGTTATGTGCATGTTCTAAAGAACACATATGCCCGTTAATAATCTTATTTGGCCACTGAGGAGGTGTTAGACATGAATGAGGCAATCTGACAGACTTCTCTCATTTGGAATATAGGTTTCCTATTATTTGATAGGCGAATGTAGCAATATGCCAAAGCTTTGATTGGAAACTAAGAGGATTTCTTTCCTTTTACAACTATTAGGTGAGCTAGTCAAGTAATGTGCTGAGTTATTCAAGAAGAATATAGAGCAAATATATACCTTCTATGTTATAAACAAGAGATTTCAAATCTTGATCAAATGGCAAACTTCTTATAACTAACCAACATAGTAAATTTGTCTCAAGTCTGCACTCAAAAATTTTCTATAATTATAATCCCTCTTAGGTATTGGCCTTGATATGGGATGAATACATTGCTTGGTTCAGCATCATGTGGCTGCTTCTCTGAATCAAGTCAAAGTACCTCCATGGCCCCATAGACCAGGGGGCCTGTGGAATGTGGGGAGCCAGCAGCCATTTAGACTAACTTGTCCCTATTGCATCAAGGTCTTTTTAAAAACTCCCTTCCCTAAAAACATCTACTTAGAAAGCAAACAAGTCATGGGGATGTAATGCACAGCCTCGGGAACCCAATCAATAATACTGTATTAACTTTTTATGTGAAAAATGGTAACTAAATTTATTGTGGTGATCATTTTACAGTCTGTGCAAACGTCAAATTACTATGGTATTCACATGAAATAAGTATTGCATGTCAAATCTACTTCAGCAAAAAAGGGAAAAGAGAAAAATCAAATGAAACCTAAAAACTCCCTTCTTGGAGCTCCCTTTGTCGTGCAGCAGAAACAAATCTGACTAGCATCCATGAGGATACAAGTCAGATCCCTGGCCTTGCCCAGTGGTCAGGGATGTGGCACTGTCATGAGCTGTGGTGTAGGTCGCAGATGTGACTCGGATCCCACATTGCTGTGGCTGAGGTGTAGGCCGGCAGCTGCAGCTCCGACTTGACCCCAGCCTGGGAATTTCCATACACCACAGGTGCAGCCCTAAAAAACAAAAACAAACAAACACTCCCTTCTTGTATCCAGTATCACTGTCTAAATCCTCAAAACCATTCCAACGAAACCTTAAGCTTTATGTATTCAATCTTAATTCTACAGGAGGATATAGAAGGATAAGGGGATTCTCACATCCATAGAATTCCTTTACCACTATTCATATTTTATCCAAGTTAACCAATCGCTCAGCATTAATATATCCACTGTGCTCAATAATTATTTTTTCTGCATTTGGTTTTTTTTTAATTAAAATCTGGTTTCAAATAAGCTTGGAACTTTATTAATTATTCTTTATAAGCTGTATTTGGTAAACAAATAACGGGAAAATCTTATCTCACATTGTTTTGGTGGCAAGCTGACAACTCCCATCATGTGAGGTCGATGGCAACATCCCGAAGAGCAGTGGATGGTCTGTTCATGCCTTTTTTTTTTTTGTCTTTTTAGGGCCGCACCCATGGCATATGGAGGTTCCCAGGCTAGGGGTCCAATTGGAGCTGTAGCCACTGGCCTACACCACAGCCACAGCAATGTGGTATCCAAGCCGCATCTGTGACCTACACCACAGCTCACGGCACTGCTGGCTTCCTAACCTATGGAGTGGGACCAGGGATCGGACCTGTGTCCTCAGGGATACTAGTCAGATTCGTTTCCCCTGGGGCACGATGGGAACTCCTCAGGCATTTTTTTAAAAAGCATATACTGATTATCTACCGAACACAAAGTAAGAAACCTCAAAGCTTAGGGAAAAGGAGCAAATGGGAAGGTCTGTTTGAAAGTAGTCACTAAGCAAATGGATTAGGATGACAAAAATATGCATACAGAATAAGAGAAGCAATTGGTTGTTTCATAGTTTAGAAAGTTATATGATAGAAATTTTTTCATTCCTTTTTTGTTAAATACAATATTTTAAAACTTAAAACATCCCTATATATTACACTTAACATCATTTCCTTAAATTATCACATATGGAATACGTAAACAGGGGTAATTTTTTAAATTAACTATAATCAGCAGCAGTTACTAAATACATTATAAGGGATCAAATATTGACTAATGTGTATTTTACTATACTTCAAAGATAGACATAGTTCCAAAGAAACATAAAATACTCCTTGGAAAGTCTGTTTATAATAATAGAAAGCTGGAAGACAAAAGCAAGTTGTATTACGTTTGCTGAAAAGGTTTGAAACATTCAGCGTCTTATAGACACTGTGAGAGTCAAGGGAAGCATCTGTTCCTTCTAGTTCAATAGGAATATTTCACACAACAGTTTTTCCTCCTTTTTCAAAGTAAAATAAAGTAAAATAAAAATAGGAGGAAAACACACAGAGGCATTTATATAAACTACGAAAGAGTTTTGAACTGCAGATTGAATATGTTTTAGTTAAACCATCTATTTTTTTAAAAGAAGCTACAGCATTATGTAAAACAACAACAACAAAAAACAATCAATCCAATTTAAAAAAAAGGTCAGAGGATCTAAAGAGACATTTCTCAGGAGTTCCCACTGTGGTGCAGTGGAAATGAATCCAACTAGGAACCATGAGGTTGCGAGTTCAATCCCTGGCCTCGCTCAGTGGGTTAAGGATCCAGCGTTGCTGTGAGCTCTGGGGCAGGTCTCAGAGGCAACGCAGATCCCGCGTTGCTGTGGCTGTGGTGTAGGCCTGCAGCTATAGCTCTGATTCAACTCTTAGCCTGGGAACTTCCATATGCCAGAGGTGTGGCCCTAAAAAGCAAAACAAAACAAAAAACCTAAAAGCAAAAAGCAAAAAAACAGACATTTCTCCAAAGAAGACAGACAGATGGCCAAAAGGCACATGAAAAGGTGTTCAACATTACTAATGACCAAATAACAAAACTGCAATGAGGTACCACCTTCCACCAGCCAGAAGAGCCGTCATCAAAAAGTCCATAAACAATAAATGCTGGAGAGGGTGTGGAGAAATGGGGGCCCTTCTACACTGTTGATGGGAATGGAAACTGATGCAACCACTAAGGGAAACAGTACAGAGGCTCCTGAAACTAAGTACAGAACTACCATATGTTCTAGGAATCCGACTCCTGGGCACATATCAGGAGAAAACCATAATGCAAAGATACAGATGCACCCCAGTGTTTACTGCATCACCATTTACAAGAGCCAAGCCATGAAAGCAACCTAGACACCCATCAAGAGCGAAGAGAGGACTGGCTAAAGAAGATGTGGGGTGTGTACACACACACGCACACGCACACATAATGGGATATTAAAGAGCATGAAATAATGCCATTTGCAGCAACAGGGATAGACCTAGAAATTATTATGCTAAGTGAAGTCAGACAAAGACATTTCATATGGGATCACTAATATGCGGAATCTAAATAAAATGATACAATAGAACTTACAAAACAGAACGAGACTCAAAGATTTTGAAACCACGGTTATGTGTCCCAAAGGAGAAACGTGGCAGGGGGCAGGGGTAAATCGGGGGCTTGGAACTGCTATATACACTCTTCCACACAGAGAGTAAATGGGTTATGAGGACTTAGTGTACACAGCATGGGGCACTTTGCTCAGTACTCTCTGGTAACCTATATGGGAAAAGAATCTTAAAGCACAGCCATACAATTACAGATCAATGAAATATCAATTGAAATGTTTGAGAATCCGTGGATCTGTTACTGTGAACTTGATCGCCCTGCATGACTCCCTTAAATTTTTTTTAATCTTTTTTTTTTTAGGTCCGCACTTGCGGCATATGGAGGTTCCCAGGCTAGGGGTCTAATCAGAACTGTAGCTGCCGGCCTACACCACAGCCACAGCCACACAGGATCCAAGCCGTGTCTGCGACCTACGCCACAGCTCATGGCAACGCCAGATCCTTAACCCACTGAGCGAGGCCAGGGGTCAAACCCACAACCTCATGGTTCCTAGTCGGATTCGTTTCTGCTGTACCACAGCAGGGAACTCCTCCCTTAAATGATTTTTGTTTCCTCTTCCTGTCTTCTGATTTAATAGCACCATTATTAAAAAAGAAAAAACCAAAATCAATTGTAAGAAAATTATCTTTAACTGTTTAGGCTTAGTTCTAAATTCCCCTACTTTCAAAGGTCTGTAATATACTCACTGTAGCCTTAAAACATGCCTCTTTCTGGTTAGAGCAATTTTTTTTCCCCTATGTAGTCAATTCAAACTTTTTCATTCAAAAGAATAATTTAAGACGATAGGAATGTTGCTAGCTGAATGAATCCCTTACTCACTTAGGTCAAAGGGGAATGCAGAGGGTCACAGCAAAAAGAAAACTGAAGAGTTAGACTTACCACAAATCAAACCAACAGATTTAAAAAATATGTTTCTAAAATGATACGTAACTTACGGTATTACTTATTTTAGAAAAAAATAGCTAAAATACTTAATTATGTGGACTTCAAAAACTGTTTACCAAAAACTAGAAGGAAATACAAAGTGATAAAGAAACCCCAAAACCGGGATGGTCTATAAAAGTTTAATCAGTCGTCAGCGTGTCTTCTCGGCATCTACTGAAGAGAACTGAGCTTCTACGACTTTAAATATGGATGATTCATTTCAACGATCCTTCGATAAATAAAAGTCAACTTTGTCAAATAAGCATGTGTTCTGGTCCAGCTAAACATCAACAGAACTGTTACTTGTTTACACCTCGCACTTCATGTCTCTGACACTTGGAGAGCTGGCACTCTCTGCCCCTCCGTTTTACATCTAACCCTGCTGCATTTGGTGTGAGGGCTGCAAATAGTTCAGCAAAGATTTTCAGGAGGTCAGCTCCTTACGAATATGCGTATGGCTCATCAAGTCATTGGCAAAAAGTTTTCATTAACAAAGAAGAAAGGAAACAGAAGGGTAATACGCAGCGTTCAGGATGGCCGAAATCAAGGAATGGAATACTTCGGCCCTGTTTTGTTTTGCTTTGTTTTGTTTCAAGAGGAGAGTAAAAAGAAGACAAGGGTTTCAGGACCTTCTAAAATTGAGTGTGATAGGATCCTCCTTCATCCTGTCCCCATTCAAGTCCTAAAATAACTAGTTGCTTCATCCAAGAAACTTCTGCCTGATTAATATGGAAACGCTAGATAAGCTATCATTAAATCAAAATAATGTTTTCAAAAAGGTCACATTTCACTACCAATGAAACGAAACTTTCCCTTTGGGCTTTCATTTACGTGAAGAATTCAAACAAAAGGAGAATAATGAAGCTGTCTTTTTAATACTTTTTGTTATCATTTGCTTGGTACACTCACTGGACTTTGCTAAGAGGGATTACAGGAAGGATCATGAATTGAATACATGTTTGCACTTTTGGGTCCATCTCCAAAGAGAACATCAAGCCAAAGGAAACACTCTCAAGTTATTCAACAGAGTCTACAGACTGGCCAGAGTAGATTCAGCATGACTTTCAGTTGATTGTCCAACTTTCTGTTCGCCTCCCCCAGACTCTCTGGCATTGCAAAACTGGAAGCAAATTCATCTTGTTGACAAGCAGAACTGATTCAAGGTATCGCACCAGCTCTGTCGTTAAACTTTAGGTAATTAAAATGTCACACCACATTCTCCTTTGTTCAAAAGGCTCTTCAGGGATACCTGATGAATTGCTCTTCTCTACAGACTTAACTTGAAAGCATTTAAAAAACATTATGATAATGATATAAAAAAAAGAAAATTAATAGACTGTTACTTTATTCAGTACTCCTCCACAGACTCATGAATAGCAACATAATTCTTTTTAATGTGTGTCCACATCTGGAGAAACCTCCAAAGAGCTGTAGTTGCTTATTATTTAAAATAACAATCGTCAAAATATCATCCATTGGAAAAATTAGAAAACATGTCAGAAAGAGACAGTGGGAAAGTATCTTTTGGTTTGTATGGAATTCCTTCTTGACTTCTGATTGTATATTTTAAGAGGACCCTTAGACAGACAAAATTTATATATCAGTTGATCAAAACGATGGAAGTCCTAGCTAATATTTATTCACACTGCTATGAGCCTTGGAAGAGAATGATGGCTTTCCTAATGGCTCAAAAAATGAACTTCTTTGGTAGAATAATGTCGTTTCAACATAATAGGTAATAGAATGTAGACTAGGAAATAAACTTCACGGAAATTATTTAAAGTACCAGGAGATTTTGTAGCCTCCACTAAGATTTTTGGAGGTTTTTGCGTTTGTTTTTGTTTTTTCCATAAGCCACCCTTTCCCCAGTCCCAACAGTTTAAAGCCAGATTGGCTCCCATGATATCTGGCCAGAAGGTAACAGAAATTCTAACTTAGCCTGTTGGGTATGCAGCAGGTCGCAAAGGCCCAAGCTATCCGGGGGCCATATTTCACGTTATTTAACCATCTGCTTTATTTTATCAGTGAGGCAGAATATTAACTCAGGTCGTCAGTGTGGGAGCAGGGGCTTCCAGGCCGTCTTTGATGTGGCCACTGATGAACATGTGTGGCTTAAGGGCCCCAGGGAGTAGCATCCCCACAGGTCTTGTCTACTCTAGGGAGTGGACCTACACCCAGAGGGACATTAATCTCTAACCCCCTGTGACTCAGTTTACCGGAAGAAAGGGACTAAGAAACCATGAGACTTTGAGGACATTTCCACCCCAAGACCCTGTTGGACTAGGACTGACATAGGTAACTGAACAAGGCCAATGGAAGAAAACCACCTCTTTCTGGACCCCACGTTGGTACCTCCCCCATCTTTAAGGAATTAAAACCCCCAGAGGACAATAGAGAAGGGGGGGCTCTTCTCCCCACTCCCAGCTGTCCTGGGAGCTATTTGCTTTTCTTTAATAAAGACTTTGCTTGCTCGCTGCCAGTGTGTTTGCAGAGTTCAGTCCTCCAGCACCATGAGCAAGAACCTGGATGACGGTATCATCTTTCCGGCAGCATCGCGGGGTGCTGTATGAAGCTCTGTTGACAATGCTGAAGCATTTCCTACTGTGCTCTTAAGGGAGCCGCACAAGCTGGGTGCAGCAGACATCACCCCAGGTTTCTTAGCATTTGATCAGAATGTGAATGCTACTAATTTAACCCATTAAATACTGTCCTCTTTAGTCATGCCCGACACAGAAAACTGGACAAAAAGTCACAAAACTTCTCTTTGGTCCTGGTTACCTAAGAGTTTCATGCAGACGAATATATAAAATTATCTGCACAAAACAGAAGGAAAAAAAAGGGAAGAAAGTTTGAGTTCCTCTTTTTGAGCAAGGAAACATTTTAATCATTTATAAACCTATAAACACCACAGGGCCATATGATTTTGCACTCGTTTGCTAACTTTCTCTCTATTATAGAGGGGGCAGCTTTATGGCATTGTCACCTGAAGTCTGGCCCTTGCCTTCAGCCTGTACATGGAGTAAAACATGAGCCGCTCAGCTACAAACCCGCAGCACCCCTGGGGGGAGCTCGGGCTGGAGACCAGGAGTGGGCACCGTGAGCTCTGGGAAAACCGGAAGAACGGGCCTTCGTAGAGTCTGATGTTTTCAGGAGAAGGTTTCCTGTGCCCAGTTCTTGCATCTCCTCACATCTAGAAAAACCCTAAAATCCTTCATGGTGACGTCTGCTCCCCGTGACTGGTCGTGACCTTCAGGAGACCAGCCACAGACTTTTGTCAAGTGTGTATATGCTGCATGCAGCTCCCCTCCCCTTTATCATCTCCCGACATCCCCCCTCTTCCTCTTTGGGTGGCACTTCAGCCCCGTCTTCAGGTTAAGAATAAAGAATGTCACTGTCATCTTCGAATACAGTCACCTCCAGGTGAGAGCAGGGAGTTCCTCAGGCTGGAAAACTCCAGATGCTGGCCCTGAATGCTGGGGTGCATATCAAAGGGACGGTTTCAGGGAGCCCAGGCCTCTTTTGTTCCTGCTCCCTGACCTTTGCTGCAACCCCCCCTGCACATCCTAGCTCCTCCCTCACCGCCTCAGAGTCTTTCTCAGGGCTCCCGGAGATGCTGTCTCCAGGGCTAAGTCCTAACTTCACCCCAAATAAAACTTCCCTCTCCGCTTTCAGGTTGTGTATTTTTCGTTGTTGGTGACAGCATCAAGCTGAAACACATGAGTGTCCAAAACAAATGTCTCCGAGATCAAGAAAGGTTTTAATAAGATTTCCTGTTATCTGCTTTTAAATGGCTCTTCATCATTTCTGGACAAACACATCAAATGAATAGTGGACCGTGCAGCCAAATAACCCAGACTAGAGTCACCGTCTTTACCCGACTCTGCCAGGGGTAGTTTTGATCACCAAGCCCTTGACTTCCCTGTTAGAGGCCAATTAAAGCAGACTGACTAAGAATTACTGAGATGCTAAGTTCACTGCCATTCACAATTGCCAGAGACACCGCCAGCAGCCCTTCCCATTCAATTTGAAACCCACTCGGAGTTCTATTTAAAATTTTAAACCTGACTTGAGGCACTCACAACCCCACCTAATATTTCGATAGTAAAACCTAACTTCTTTCTTTTCTTTTTTTTTTCTTTTGTCTTTTTTTGTTGTTGTTGTTGCTATTTCTTGGGCCGCTCCCGCGGCATATGGAGGTTCCCACGCTAGGGGTCTAATCGGACCTGTAGCCACCGGCCTCCGCCAGAGCCACAGCAACGCGGGATCCGAGCCGCCTCTGCAACCTACACCACAGCTCCCGGCAACGCCGGATCGTTAACCCACTGAGCAAGGCCAGGGACCCAACCCGCAACCTCATGGTTCCTAGTCGGATTCGTTAACCACTGCGCCACGACGGGAACTCCACTTCTTTCTATTTAAATGTCAAATGAAGCCTTGGAAGGACTGTATTTTATTCCAACAAAATAATGCCAATTTATTCCAACTCCAAAGTCATAGTGCTTTACTGAATACTCAGAACTTGCCCCCTATACCCAGAAAGCACTTAACAAAATGTTTGTTAACAAAATAGAAATACTGTCCAGCAACTAGAAAAATACGGGGTTTTTGTTTGTTGGAATACTCACAATTGTCTGCTGTTATTCAGTACAACTTTGGAAATGGCTATTTCTAATTCAAGTATGACAAAGGATTTAACATTTATTTTCTAAACATCAGCAGCATTTTACTAGTCTTTGCTTTTAAATAACTTACATAATAAACATTTAAACAATACAAAGTGTGTGTGTATACATATGTGCATGTTAAGGCACTAACTTAACATATTTACTCAGTCATATACACACATATATGATAGGAATGGAGAAGGACAGGTACACAGGCAGCTGGGGATGTCCCAGGAGGGGACCGCAGACAGAGAGGGAGACCTAGGGAGTGTGGAGAGACCCCATAAGCTAACACTTGCTCAAGAAAGCCAGCTGAACAAAGCAGGCGTACCACAAAGAAAAGCAGGAGAGATGCCTGAGGTCATTAGCCTTAAGGACCAGCCCTCTGCTGACCTGAAAAAGCACCTTGATAGTCCTAGTTTGACCCTGTAGGGTCAAACACTCTCTTACCAGATCCGAAGAGGGAGCTACCACTTGAAGAAAGGAAGAGGCCGTCTTTTCCCACTTCCTCTGGGTGGTGAAAGTGTAGCCCACCTAATCCTGGGACTGGGCCTCCACTGCCTGTATCTCTCAGAACCACCTTAATAAGTCTGCTTCTTGCCTATCACTTTGTCTCTCTCTGAATTCCATTTGCACTGAGGCACAAAGAATCTGAACCTCAGTTAAGTCCAGACACTGGGTGAATGATTCTAATTTAAAAACTATGGGTTCAAGTCCCAGT
Source organism: Phacochoerus africanus (assembly GCF_016906955.1). Taxonomy (NCBI): domain Eukaryota; kingdom Metazoa; phylum Chordata; class Mammalia; order Artiodactyla; family Suidae; genus Phacochoerus; species Phacochoerus africanus. Next base: position 107,065,115 of record NC_062550.1, read on the forward strand.
CTGGGTTTTGACTAGACAGGAGGCTGACAGGTGGGTTCAAGTCCCAGGGCGGGTTTAGGGTAGGTTCAAGTCTTGGCACGTGCATTCAAGTCCCAATCTGAGTTCTGGTTAAGGTTGGAGTCCTAAGTGTTATCAGTTTCATATATACATGTGTGGTGTGTGCGTGTGTGTGTGTGTGTACACACACCTTACCTTTATGTATATAAATTATATAAAACAGTATAATAATATTTTTATATAAAAGTAAGGCTACTTGATCCCCCAATTTCTCAGCTTCCTTCTCTCTCTCTGGAGGCGATCATTGCTATTTCCTGATGTATCATTCCAGAGCTGGTATATGCATAAGTACATAAGGACATTCACACGCAAATATATACTGTGTGTCTGTGACAACAAAAAGGGAAGCATCCTCCCCACCACAGTCTCCACCCCACTTTTCCACCTCACCTACCTTGAGTCTAGTCTGTTATCAGCACAGGTGCATCAGCCACATTATTTTTAATCAACATAGATGTATTTAAAATGTGCTCCATTGGGTAGTAGAAGCTGATTCAACTTGTGAGGAAATACCAGGAAGCATAAACAGTAACTGACATGGTGACAGTGGGAGCGAGAGAAGGAAATGAGAAAGACGAGAAAGACGGGCGTGTCGGAGTTCACACTGGGTGCAGTGTCCATCTTGAACACCGCCTTGACTATCAAGAGAGGCACCGCAGAGGAGATGATCAATTTAGCCTTTGCTTCCAAAGCTTCTCCACCGAGTCTTTGCTGTCACCCGAAATATTGCTCTTCCAAGAGAACCACCTCCGATGTTCCTCAAGCCTGGAAAATTACTCTGTCATAAAACCATTATCGCAATGGACTACAGTTCTCGCGGACAAAACCGAAAACTCTGAAGACTGGAGTTATATTTTATCCTGTTTCTGAGACACGTTTGCCATAATCGTTTTCAGGGTTTTACAGTATCATTTCTAAGTTGCCAACTTGGGAACATTCATAAAGGAAACTTGATGAATATGCGAAGATGTACTAAGGGTTTCATGAATTAAAGAAAATCACAGCTGAACTGCAGCTTTTGTCTCCTCTCTGAAAGACTGAAGAGAGATCTCAACCAGTTAGAAAAACAACTTCTACTTCACATCTTTGGACTGGGGGTGACTGAAGAGATTTTATTGTGAATGATACATCCTTACGGATTGAAAAAATAGACTAAAAATCTATACTTTCTCTAGTTGTAATGATACTAAATACCTTGTAATGCCAGTCAATCAACACAAAAGCTTTAGGATTTCAGGCTGGGGTAAAGAAGCTTGCATCTCTCTAAGTAGGAAACCATAACAGCACTGCATATGCCCTTACTGTATACCTAATGAGATTTTGCAAGATTTTATTTGGATTGGTTTGAGGGTGGGTAGAGCAGCTATTGTTATGTGGATAAGCAGGCTTAGGTAGCAGGCTTTTCCCTTTAAATATTTCCTGGGGTTCAGCATGAACAAACGTGTGATCTGTGAGCTCTTGCTTTCCCTGAAGAAAAGTGGTCAGACTGAAATGAAAGCAGAGAGGCTGCCCTCGTTCTGGCAGCGGAATTCCCACCGTGTGAAAAGCCACGATGAGACAGTGGTACTAAAATAGGGCTGTGAGTTCCCAGTCTGTCTTCAGCAGAGCTGCTTTCTCCCCCGTTCTCCTGGTAAATCCATTGTGTATGTACAGAGCTGGGAGGCTTAGATACTAAGTTTAACGTGGTGGCTCTCTGCACCACACGTCCCGAGAACCTGAGCTCTCACTGAACCTCTGGAAATCGCAATTAACAACGCCGTCCTCCTGAAACACTTCCTGGAACACATGTATTTTGAGTCAGATTCTTCATCCACATGGAACTCAATCCCCTCTAAGCCTCTGTCCCCCACTTTCACTCTCTTTTCACGTCTTCCACCTCCCATGAATAGCGAATTTTTGAAGCCATACCCCAGAGCTTAAAATACTGCAATGCGCTCTACACTGTGAATGATGGATAACTTTTTGAAATATTATAAGCTATTGTGTTTTATTTCAGAAGCCACTGCCAAAAGTAAAAATCACAGGCCAGATGCCTAACTCCCTTGGAACTCTCCTACAGAAGTGACCCCCTGAAATTCTTAAACCCATGAAATAAATGTGGATTGCATTTTGTCCAAAATGCAGAATGTGTTTTCAGTCTTGGCAAAACTCATAGATATATTTGGTGTCTACTGTGAATTTTTTCACTCATGTATCTCTGTTCCTACAAATATACTAAAAATAAAAGCCAACATAACAATAAGAAAACTCATCAACTTTGCGTCATTAAACATGTCACCAACTCTGTGGCATTATAAATGTAGGACTTCATGGGGAAGGCCATTTTCCACCTAAATCTTTCATGCACATAACACAGCTTTCCCATTATCCTCAGTTTTAGGACACAGCTTTACATCTGAGCATTAAATTTTTTTGCAAGGACATTTAATATGGTTAATTCTCTGAAGAAAAGATTATCCAAGGCAGACTTTTTCCAAAACCTTGTTTTTTTCTTGTCCTTAAAAAATCCAAGAAATATTATATATAACTAAAGGTAATGATTCAAAATTCAGACAAAAGGAACTGTTAGGAACCAGAAGGATGATATTTTAAATTCACCATTACAAGTATTGTTGAATATTTGAAAATAATAGAATTGATTACATTATAATTTTAGTTGCTGAATCAATGACTTAATATTTAAAAAAAAATTTTGTTGAAACCTTATACCGTGCAATCATCACCACTAAAAATAACACAGAAATCCCACAATTAGGATTTCAATGAAAGCTTAAACTAAAATCTTAGAGTCTATAACAATAGCTATTATTTATCAAAGGCTCCATTTATTCCAGACACTGTAAAAAAGATATCTAACCCTTAGGAAAACTTCATGAAGGTCATATGATAATCTCCATATTAGAGAGAAAAGACAAGGAACACAGAAAGCTTAAATGATATATTCCATGTTATGCCCTTAATAAGCGGCAGGGCTAGAATTTGCATGTAAAACTGTCAGGTTCCAACTCTCATGTGTGAATTCCTCCCTAAATTTATCAAAAACACATAGGTTTGAACTTGTCTTAGTTGGTATCTCATATTTTAGGTTGTCAAAATGAATGTATTTGTTTTAAAAAAGTTAAAAAATATATTCAATGCAAAGCCAGAAAAACAGTTTTAAATATTCGATAATGCTATATGAAGACTGAACAATTAGAATTTAACTATTCTTAGCCTTTCACTGCCCAAAGAGTAAACATTTAAAACCACTTTAAGATCTGTAAAATCTTATTTTCAGAAACTAACATTTCTTATTTTCAACCCAAACCATTTCAATTTTAAAATGCTTAATTTCACAATATCTGGGGACATTTTTTAAAAAACCATTTCTAATATTCAACTATTTATTTCAGAAAAGAAAGTAGATAATTCACTTTATTTTTCCTCTTTTCAACTTACCATTTTAATGTTCTATAGTACCCCAAAGTAAAATAATATAATGGTAAGAATTTCATTTTTATCATTTTACTTTTTGTTACAGCAATTCACAACTCTGGAGTTCCCATCGTGGCTCAGTGGTTAACGAATCTGACTAGGAACCATGAGGTTGTGGGTTCGATCCCTGGCTTTGCTCAGTGGGTTAAGGATCTGGCGTTGCCATGAGCTATGGTGTAGGTTGCAGACAGGGCTCGGATCCCACGTTGCTGTGGCTGTGGCTGTGGCTGTGGTGTAGGCCGGCAGCTGTAGCTCCGATTAGACCCCTAGCGTGGGAACCTCCATATGCCACGGGTTCGGCCCTAGAAAATGCAAAAAGACAAAAAAAAAGACAAAAAAAAAAAAGCTCTGTGACATTCTTTCCACTACAAAATTTTCCAGGATAATGTTTTTCAATTATTTTTGGAGTTAAAAATTTCAAAAGATTGAGTTAAACCAAAATAGTCTTAATTGAAACAAATCTAATTTCCAATATGTACCTTAACACTTTAAAGATAACACACTTGGGGAGTTCCCACTGTGGCCCAGTGGGTTAAGAACATGATATGGTGCCCATGAGAATGCAGGTTTGATTCCTGGCTTTGCTCAGTGGTTAAGGATCGACTGCTGCAAGCTACAGTGTTAGGTCGCAGATGTGGCTCGGATCTGCCTTTGCTGTAGGCTGGCAGCTACAGCTCCAATGCAGCCCCTAGCCTGGGACCTTCCATATGCTGCAGATGCAGCCATAAAAATAAAGATAAATTTTGGGTGGATCATCTGTGTGAGAACATAGATAGCTCTTGGGACTCAGAAGATGCCAACATTCAGCTTTCAGAATTTATGAGCAATTTATCACTATTTTTCTCCTAATTTCACCCTGTCATTATCATTTCATAAACTGGTATTTACACTCAAACTTAAACAGCTACAGGTAAAGGTAACAAGAACAAATAATAATACCCTAATAGGAGTTCCCATCGTGGCGCAGTGGAAACAAATCTGACTAGGAGCCATGAGGTTGCGAGTTTGATCCCTGGCCTCGCTCAGTGGGTTAAGGATCTGGTATTGCCATGAGCTGTGGTGTAGGTCTCAGACGCGGCTCGGATCTGGTGTTGCTGTGGCTGTGGTGTAGGCCCTCGGCTGCAGCTCTGATTTGACCCTTAGCCTGGAAATTTCCATATGCCACGAGTGCGCCCACCCCAGAAAAGAATTCGCTAAAAATAGAAGCCCAAGATCTATGAGCTATGATTTTCCTAAAAAAGAACAAACAGCATATACTTAGATCTTAACGTATATCCATTGGTTAAAAGAATTATAAAGCATCCTTTTGCAATTCATGCGTAAGTGCCAGGATAAAATGAATTTCTGAAAAATTATATTTACCTCCAAACAGTAACATTTCAAAATGTATATGGAAAAGAAATTTTAACAATACAACTTACCCAGAAATAAACTTTATAACGTTATTATGAAAATCCAGAGCATATCTGTATCGGTTAGTATTTGGTATTAAACACACTATCAACAATTCAGTAACCTGAAACAACTGCTTTGTAGCTCATGATGCTGTGGGTTGACACTGTGGGCTAAGATCAGCTGAGCAGCTCTTAGCTTGACCTTGGCTGGCCTCACCTGGGTATCTGCAGTGGGCTGGAGATCAGTGGCTCACTCATTTGAGTGAGCCTGGAATTAGGGTGCTGTTGACTGGGGACCTGGACCATGTGCCATTCACTGCCCAGTAGGCAAGCCCAGGCTTGGTCACTCAGGGTTGCCAAGAGCAGAAAGGAGGAAAACTACTATGCTTAGAATTCTTACACCACCTACAACGCTTAGACTGTTCACCTCCTATCGCTAGAAGTAAATTTCACAGTCGGCTCAGAGGCAAAATGGGGGTAGAGCCCCTTACCCCACTTTGATGAGAGGAGCTACAATGTTTCATGTCGATTTTTTACTGCTGCACCTGCCGACCAAGGCTCAAACTGGAGCTGCAGCTGCTGGCCTACACCATCAGTCATGGCAAGGCCAGATCTGAGCCACATCAGTGAGCTCTGCCACAGCTTGCGGCAATGCCAGATCCTTAATCCACTGAGTGAGGCCCGGGATCGAACGAGAAATACAACTAATCAGTGACATGATCTACCTGAATTTTTAGAAAACACAGGTCTCAGACGCGTTGTACTAATCAATTTCTAAGTAATGGATACTTAGACTTAAAAGATTTAGATGTGCTCCTCTTTGATTTAAAGATTAAGATAATAGGAATAGCTAGCATGACTGGTAAGAAAACTGGAAATTAGCATAGCTGAGTATAAAATTACATGCTAGTATCCAAAGACACATGCAATACACACATATACATATAGAGACATAACTGGGTCTCGATCATCACACAACTTCACATCCTAACCTTTTCAATGACCTTTACGCTCCTGCACCATTAAATACTCCTAGAAAGCAGGGGCTATAATGACAAACAGTTTTTGCGTAACAAAAATTAGCTGAAGATGTCAGAGGATAATCAAAAGAACAAGATCTATGGGATTTACTCAGATTTATTCAAATCAAGTTGAGTACGTGCAAATTAGATGAGCACTGCCAAAAATATGATAAAGCTGCTTGAGGCTGAAACCACAGAAACAGGAGGCCTTCTGGTTGTAGAAACTAAGGAAACCACAGTCTCTTTGCTGGTAACACATCCTGGGACAATTGCCACTACTAATTTTACATTTTAAGTGTAAAGATGTCAATAACTAAATAGCCAAGACATTAAGAAGCCTCGAAGCCATACCGTGTGTGGACTGGCTGAAGGCCCCGCGCAGAAAGGGGATCCTGGGGCGAGGCGCTTTCATTTCTGCTCCACCGTGTACGGCCGTGAGCGCGTGTGCCCTCAAGTGGCCTGTGTCCCAAGGTCAACTCTGAGATTCTCAGGGTTTTACACGTCTTTGTGTCCCTGAAACCTATTTGAGTGTGAAATGCGACAGGACTCATATGTCTTTTAAATGAATAAATAAATGAAACAATACATGCGTGAACTAGAACCAGTAAATGGAAGTTAAAAAGAGGCATTTTTTCCCTCAGTCTAAGACAAAATGTATACCTTGTAAGACACTCACTCCTGGTCAGTGGAAGGGTTCTGGCAAACCAACTCATCAACATTTTAATGGAGAAGGATACCTGTATTAAAATGAGAAGTTTAGCTGTATTACTTGATGAATTCAGAAACAACTTGAAAAACCAAAACTGGACTTCCCATCGTGGCTCAGTGGTTAACGAATCCAACTAGGAACCACGAGGTTGCAGGTTCGATCCCTGGCCTCGCTCAATGGGTTAGGGATCTGGTGTTGCCGTGAGCTGTGGTGTGGGTCGCAGATACGGCTCGGATCCCGTGTTGCTGTGGCTCTGGCATAGTCCGGCGGCTACAGCTCTGATTCGACCCCTAGCCTGGGAACCTCCATTTGCTGCAGAAGCGGCCCTAGAAAAGGCAAAAAAAAGATTAAAAAAAAAAAAAAACCCTGACATTAATATTTGAAAATTCAGGTAAGATTATCTCCATTCTACACAATGAGCAATCCTGCACATCTTAGTGTATGTTTGTATATTAAAAGTATCATGCATGTTATACATATTCAATTTTGTATCTCAAATAATGTTTTTCATTAATAACTAATCATTTCTAGTGGTCTTTCATGAGGGATTTAATAGACCAGAATTAGAAAATGTTTTCAACATTCTAGGGAAGAAATACAATAACTTGTGAATTTCTCAAAAGGATAATATATGGTCACTGTATTTATGTAGGCTGGAGTGTATTCTTGAGATATTAAAACAACATATTCTGTCCTTATTTATCTCTATTTCTTAGTTGACATACAGTTTCTTCATCCATTGAAACAATGGCATTTGTTATTTCAAGAAGACAGAATTCAGCACATAACAGAGAGCAATCGCTCAACTTTATTTCAAATATTTTTTAATTCCACAGTGACAAAATAATCTCAAAAGCTAGCATTCACCGGATGGAAAAGCATTTTCCAGACCAGACTGCAAAAGCTTCCTTTTACCTACCAAAGGAAAACCCTTGAAAACCCGGCATAGATTTGTACTATTGAATACAATGCAGACGATGCAGGAGATATTTCCAGAGAGGCTACCTGTGACGGTGAGAATTTTTAAAAGTTCACATAGCCTAAAGGAAGCAAGAAGATTCAAAGGGAGTGAGTCTAAGAGAAGACAGCATCAGGGTCCAAGATGGAAATAGTCTCACACTTGACGGCTAGGTAAGATAAGTCCTCAGACAGGTTGAAGATCAGGGTGCAAGCAAAGAGGGCATGTGTCCCTTTTCCCATTGGGTAGGCGGGAGGGCTAAAAAGCAGGGCGCCCCTGCCAATATTAATAGCCAGAGTAGAGGGCAAATGGCAACAGGACATGCTTAGCCAGATCGGGCTTGAGACAGATGCCCGATCAGAGCTGAATCTTGGGTTCCTGTGTGCCCAGTGAGGATGAGCTCCCCAGAGGTGGCATTAGGTCAAGACCTGTGGAGAGTTTAGGCAACAGTTACCAGCAGGGGGTGTCCACACAGCACAGCAAGCCCGCGTCTGTGCAAAGTGGCACCGCGTGCCCAGTGAGCCAGCTGTGTGGGGCCATCACAGCACAGAACTGCGAGGATTCAGACGGTTGCAAGCAAACCAGAGAGCATTTCCCACGCCACCTGCTATTAACTTAAGGACAATTTCCCTAAACGTATAGTGTTCCTCTCTCAGATGATGTCATTTTACAAATGAGAAAAGATGTCATTTTATAAGTAAGAGGAGAGAAACCTCAGAGAGTAGGGAAAGCAGCACTGACAAGAAGTCTGACCTTCACATGACTAAATATTTACTTTAATGAGGCGTTCCTAAACAAACAAACAAACAAACGAAGTAAAAAGGAGTCTAGGTAAGCTTCTCCCATCCTCACCAATCTCCTTTTCTTCCTCCCTCAGTAGGAGTGGAGAATAGACATGCTATAGAAAATACAAAATTATATTTTTTATACATCAGAGAAATCGTGTGTCTTAAAGCCCTTTAAGTCAAACATATAAATTACAACGCACTTGGCTGAATTTACCACACTGCAATGGACTTGCTTACAGGAATATCTGGATCATCCATCACCCCAGACAAGGAAAACTGTATTAACATCCCTAAACCTATCCTGGTGACAGAGCACGGACCGAGTCAGAGCAGAGTGACCTCACCCACTAAGTTCCAACTGACACGAAAATCAGACAAGATGGTCTCAGGTGCGGGCGCTTGGCTGGAACATCTTCCGTCCTTACTGATTCTCCCTTCCAAAGCCATGGCTTGTTTCTAGGAAACAAGGAGCTTTGGATTTGATGTTCAAGTCAGTCTTTTCTCTCCAGGTTTCCTCAGAGACCCGGGTAAGAGTTAGCAACAAATGGGACACTCAGGTCAAGACTCCTCTTTTCACTCGTTAAGAGATAGGCTTTAAGACAGTCCATCTCCACTGGCTGGATCTTAATTTTACCAACGTACACAAAGAGATACAAGTATTAGAAAACCCTCTGCTAACCTTCCCACTATTAAAATGACACATTTGAGGAGACATGAAAATCAGAGACATATCAAATCACCACTGAATTGGGAGCGAGTCACTCCGGATGGACTAGGACACTCTACTAAAGCCAAAATTACAAAGGTTTTGACCTTAAGTCACCAAAACAGCAGAAATATACCAAAATAGTAGAGCCCATATTTACATCCAAGCAATCATGAAGAGGATCCAGATAGCTCTTTTTGGAAAAAAGTCACAAAACAAATCATGAGTGAAAAAACAAAAATTACAAAAATTATTATTAGTTTTTTTAATTCGATAAATGTGTTTAAATTCTTACCGCATGCAAGGGATCTCTGGGGATAGAAATATGAATTAATCGGGCCTGCTCTTAAAGTCAGAGTTTAAAGAGAAAATTCATTTCAATCCGATTAGGGAGAACTTTGAATGAATGCCAAGACTCCCAGCTGTGCTAGGGAAGATTAATTTGTCAAGAGTGTCTAGGAAGGACTAGTATCACTTTTATAGTCATAAAAATCAAAGACAACACTGCTGTTATACAGTCATCCCCGAGAGATTCAAACCTTATGATCGATAAGCCTCAGAGGCCTGGCGAACACAGCACAATCTCTTGTTTGGAATGTATATCAAATTGAATGGAATCACGCTGAGAAGGCCGGTGGTTTCAGTCTTTATTAAGGAAATTTATCTCTCTTTACCTGGGTTCTGCCCTCTGAAATGAAGAACAGCAATGAAATTTAAATCATCTAGGGTCCCAGAACATATGGCAAAAGGAGCAAACACTTTGTTTGACAGATAAAAAGGTAGGTACCTCTTTATCCTTGTGTCACGGCCAGGATAAACTGTTCCAAGGGTTTAGTAAATGATGCGGTGTATGAACATGGGTGTGCGCTCCGTATTTATTTTCTGCAGTGGGGGACCACGTTCCTACGTGTCTCCAACCTGGCTCTTTCCAGCAGAGAAAGGTTTTGATTTGCTTGGACTGAAACACTTGGAGTGCAATGGAAGGAGGGTGGGACTGTCTCATGGATTTTCCCAGGAAGCATAGTCTTGGGCAAACCTGAGAAATCACCCCACAGAATGGATCTGCTCTTCAGTCAGTGGCCTTGCCTTGCAGCGCGTAGCAAGGCTTGACTCAGAGCAGTCTTGTTGTTTTAACAGAGCTGTTTCTATTTATAAAGTTACGCAATCCAGTTGGTTCCTCCTTCCTCTCTGTCTGAGACACAGTTTACAGAAAGAAACCGCAGTTATTACACAACGGCACTGCCAGGAAATTCGAGTGTTGTTTTCGGGTAGAGACGAAAAGACCTGCACCTTGACGCGTCTCACTCATCCTAAATCACATCGGTTCTTGAGGGCACTTCCTCCTGGCGCGAGAATGTGCTCTGAAGGTTTACTGCGTCCATCAGAAGGCTGATATTTGCTATTACGGCTATTCTATTCATGTGTGGTTTTGCAGAGGTCCTGTGAATGCAAGCCCATTGCTCAACAGGAAGCACCCACTGCCAAGTCCTTTGCAGAGCAGGGACACAGCCACAGGAGGACTCAGTGGTAAGACATCGAATGGAAGTTTTTACACAACCGCCCATGAAGAGAAACAAAGCCCAGGTACACACTGGGACCTGTTCTAACTCTTCTCTCAACCTAAGGGCAGCTGTACCCACTGGATATGCTCACACAAGTCAACACAGCCACAGGGTCGCATCCACGGGAGCGCTCCCCGCAAGGTGAAATGAGCTTCAAATGCACCAGAATGAACACGGGAAAATGACGACAAAGATAGTACTGCAACTCCTTAAGATAGTCAATTTAATTTTTTTAAAAATGTTTTCTTTTCTTTTTCCACGTGGCATATGGAAGTTCCAGGGCTAGGGGCTGAATCAGAGTGACAGCTGCTGGTCTACGCCGCAGCCACAGCCATGCACAATCCGAGCTGCGTCTGGACCTATGTTGCATCTTTAACCCACTGAGGAAGGCCAGAGATCGAACCTGTGTCCTCACGGACACTATGTTGGGTTCTTAACCTACCGAGCCACACCAGGAACTCCTTAATTAAACTTGTAATGACTTTTTGATCAAGGCTGCGGGAGAGGATCATTGTATCAGTGTCTGTAATACCCTTACTCTGTGCAGCATCTTTCTCATACTTTATGCAGAGTGAGTTGTAGATAATGTCAGCATTTCTGCCCAAAAAGGACTCCTTTCCTGCCAAATCCTCTGCAGCATCATCTTCTGGTTGGATTTTATCTTCTCCTTCTTTTAATTCTCTCGGCTTGCTTCACACACACCATCCATAAGGGCTACACAAAATGTCTTTAGGGCCTGAGGGAATTAATTTTCTGCCTGGGATAATGAGACAGCGTGATGCAATCTCTCCCTGACTTGAACATGTTTTGTTATCTTGGAGGCAATCTGCCCTGTCCAATAAAAACAGAAGGAAAATGGGTGACCTTAAAAAACATTTTTCTGAAACCTAAGATTCACACGCACACAAATGCCTCTGATGATTTCGGGTGTAGACAGATGCTCGCTCCCCCTTTGCAGCTTCCAAACATCTTGTCAGCGGTCTATTGTTGAAGTGTGGCCTTTCTCCCAGACCACATCCTGCCTCTCTCAGGGAGAAGCTTGCTGCTGAAGTAAAATCAAAGTCCTGTCTGGCTGGAGGGTCTCTGAAGGTGCAGAGAAAACACATCGACCTCAAGACATCTCCAGATGCAACTCAGAGCCTGCACAGGACTGTGCGGGAAACACCTCATGAACTCAGGCAACTCCGTAGGTCTGTTTCATCGAAGCTCTAAGTCTTTCACTCCAAAGGCAGCAAGGGGACAGTCATTAGCGCCAGCATGAGTTACAGCGGCACAGAGGAGGATACGCGAAACCCCCTCCAAAAAACCATTCATAACTAAAACCTCAACAAAAACGACTTCTTATTTGTGTGTATATACATATGTATGACTGAGTCACTTTCCTGTACAGCAGAAATTGGTACAATACTGTAAACCAACTGTCCTTTAATAAAAACTAAAAACTAAACTTTTAAAAAATGTTACTTATTTGAATGACTGTCATTCAATAAAGGACAGGTTCTGTTAAAGCTCACTAAAGAACTGAAAGAGTGACAAGGGCACCTTAATTATATAAGGTTATATTTTTACTTTTTTAAATTTATTTATTTTTATTTTTTTTTCTTTTTTGCCTTTTCTAGGGCCACTCCTGCGGCATATGGAGGTTCTCAGGATAGGGGTTGAACTCCAAGGTGATATGTTTAAATTGATAAGTATAAAATGGATTTTCAATGACTACAAAATTAAAATGAGCAATTAGACAAAAATGAAATAAAATTAAAAAAGAACACAAGAAAATCTGATCCAGGAGTTCCCATGGTGGTGCAGCGGAAATGAATCCGAGTGGGAAACATTGAGGTTTAGGGTTTGATCCTCAGCCTCGCTCAGTGGGTTAAGGATCCAGCATTGCCATGAGCGGTGGTGTAGGTCACAGATGCGGCTTGGATCCCGCGTCGCTGTGGCTGTGGTGTCGGCCAGCAGCTACAGCTCTGATTAGACCCCTGACCTGGGAATCTCCATATGCCACTGGTGGGGCCCTATAAAAGACAAAGAGGCAAAAAAAAAATCTGATCCGGAATTAGGGTGACTTAGCATCCCAGTGTGCCTTGGACTAAGAGATTCCCCAAACAAAACCTTTCAGTGCTAAAATCAGAACAGTTCTGGGAAAACCACTGCAGGTGGACACCTTCTGTGGACCTAACTTATTTTTTTAATCATACTCATTCCTCACAGAGGGTAGGAATAAGGGGAGAAGACAATAAGTAAAACTTGGAATAAAACTGTTATCAAGGAGTTCCCATTGTGGCTTAGTGAGTTAAGAACCCGATACAGTATCTGTGGGGATGGGGGTTCGATCCCTGGCCTCACTCAGTGGGTTAAGGATCTGGCATTGCCGTAGCTGTGGTGTAGGCTGGCAGCTGCAGTTCTGACTCAACCCCTAGCCTGGGAACTTCCATTTGCCATGGGTGTGGCTGTAAAAAGAAAAGAAAATATTTTCAAGAAAATTGTTATTTTAATTAAACACTAATGTCTCTGCAATCCCCTAGGGAATATTTCTTGTATACCCGAAAGCAAACAAAGACGTGAACCTCCTAGGTAAATACTAGCTCACGCTTTGGGCACTGACTAAAAGATCACTTGCTTAACCTTTACTTATCAGCAGCTTGGAAGCTCAGATCCAAATGTGGAGATGACTTCAGCAACTGCACAAAACATCACAACGCAAGTTCCCGTACCAGCTTTGTCCTATTCTAGTATTCTTTAACTCTAATGGTCCTATTTAAAATTTTATTATTATAATTATTATTTTGTCTTTTTAGGGCCACACCCACAGCATGCGGAAATTCCCAAGCTAGGGGTTGAATCGGAGCTACAGCTGCTGGCCTACACCAACCACAGCCACAGCAATGCGGGATCTGAGCCCCACCTGTGACCTACACCACAGCTCACAGCAACGCCAGATCCTTAACCCACTGAGCAAGGCCAGGGGTTGGGCCTGTGTCCTCATGGATACTAGGATACTAGTCAGATTCATTTTTGCTGCGCCACGGTGGGAACTCCTCCTACAGTCCTATTTTATTTGTATGTGTATTAAAATCTTATATGTTGTATGTTTAAAAAAACTACTAAATCCTTGTTTTTCAGACAAGACAGGATTTTAATCAGTGATATGAAACTGAGGACAATTTCTTCCCCTGAAGGGAACGGGCAATATCTGGAGACATTTCTGACTGGTACAAGTGGAGAGAATAAACCTGTTTGAAGTCAAACAACATACCCCAAGCATATGCTGTGGTACGTTATGTGTAAGTTATTATTGCAAATCTGAATTATATTTATCTCTGATATTTCTAGGTAATGTCAAACAGGAATTCAATGTTGCCAAAAGATTAGATACATATTCCTAGAAAGAGTCCCAGTTGTTGCTACTATATTTCCCACAAAGTCTATCATATTAAAATGAGCTTTCACACACACACACACACTCTTCTGTGTACGTGGTAAGTATACAATACACAGCTGATGATGGGCTGATCAATAAAGATAAGAAAAGTCATCCAGGATACATGATGTAGACAAAGAAGTTGAGACCGAGGGGCTGCCATCTTTTGAAACAGCAACTTTGTTTCCGAAGACAATGGATCCAGCCTGAATCAGGGGAAAAGAGCAGAGGGAACCTATTGTCAGAGATGGTAAACCTTGTGTTCAGCGGAAGAAGGCAACACACAAGTGTGGATATCGAAAAGCCAGCCAGAGGAAGGAAGAAACAGCTATAAAAAGCAGATGGTTTGAAGAGAAAGGAAATGGAAAACAGAATCCAAAAAAATATACGGGTCATAACAATAACATAAAAGATTCTGGCAGAAATGCGACAAACTGCAAGAGAGAGAGAGAGAGAGTCACAGAGAGATTAAAAACAGAAGCATTTGGGGGCAATAAAGATAAGTATCTACTACCTGCATATTTTTTTGAGTCTAAAAGTGAGCAGTTTAAATTGATCCATGCTAAAGCTCAGTAAACACCCTCCAGGAGAAGCACAAACCTGAGTGGCTAGTCCTAGATGCACGACTAAATATAAAGACCAATTAAGTCATTTAGAAATTTGCACTGCCCTTGAAAAGAGGTTGTTTTATGCACTGTTCGTCTTCCTTGCTCACCAGGGTCTGAGAGGATTGTAAAATGAGTTGCTTCTTTCAATACCAGCGGTAGCTTTCTCAATGATCCATTCATACACCCTCATTAGGTCCCCTCTGGAAAGTATCTACAAGGTACAGAGAGAAGCTACACCGCTCCTCCAGGCCAAGAGAGCAGATCTCTCGCACACAACTATGCAGCCACCCACTGCCCATCCAGAAGCCAGCAAATGCCTCCTTCCCACTGGGATGCCTGACTCCAGCCCTACTCTTTATAAATTTCACGTCTAGAATTCAGGTCTGACACTGCCTTGGCCTTTCTGGCTCCCAACATGATGAAGGGTTTCCAGATCTAGCAAGAAAAATATGCTACAAGCTGAGGAGTAATATAAGTAGAAACAAGGGCACAGGACCAAGAGAGAGTTGCTTTCGGGGTGTGTATCTGGATCAGCAAGTTGGAATGGGAGAGACTGAAGGTGGTCAGCGAAATCACAAAGTGAGGAAGCCCGAGGAGTCCCAATCCTACACGAGCTTTTTACGTGGTATGTTTCTACAGACAGGTCTGGCCTATTTTTTGAAAGCAGAGTTAACCATAAGGTATTTGATTTCTGTGCACTTAGTAACTTGAATATAATTATGTTCCCCCACTCATTCAATGCTCTGCTCTTACAATTGTAAGACATGCCCTTACAATTCAAGGCAACTTGTTCGCAATCTAGAAGACATTTCTGTGCACCCTAGACTATTTTTCATATGGCCAATTTTTGCTTAATCTTGAACATCTAAAGAGGCAGTCATGGGCTAACTAAATTCTGGCTAATAGTTCACCAAACCATTTCTAGGCACACAGCTAGACTCTATTTCCTAGCCTTTCTAGCAAGTAGGTATCATCACATGACTGAATTCTGACCAACAAGACAGAGTAAGTGAGACACAGAATTTCTAAATCTCTTACCCGATCCTTCACTTTCTCTTTCGCTGATGGTTAGCTAAAGGTGGGATGATGGAACCACAAGCTAAAAAAGAAAAAAAATCTGGTTTCCTGAGTTACCATAAGCCTGGGTCAGCAAACTTTCTCTAAAGGACCAGACGATAAATATTTCAATCTTTGTGGGCCATACAGTCTCTGTTGTAATTATTCCACTCTGCTATTATAGCACAAAAGCAGCCACAGACAACACAGAAACCAATGTCCAAAACCGTACTTACTAAAATTGGGTGCCATCCCAGATTTGAGCTATGGACCATGCTTTCTCAACCTCTGATGATATGGAAGAGCCAAAAGAGTGAAAAATAAACTCCTACTGTGCTAAGCCATTGAGACCTAGAGTTTTCTGGTAGAGAAGTTAGCTTTACCTTAACTAAAACATTGTCCTGTTGACAAAATTTACTCTAACACATTTCGTGATGGGAAATTGTGAACTTGCCCACCCCAGGTTTTCAGTTTTACAAAAGAGTCCTTTGTGACATCAAAATACATTCCAAAAAAAAAAAAAGGAGAGGGGGCGAGAGAGATGGCTTATTGTTTTCGTTTGTTTGGGTTTTTTCTTTGACGGAGATTGAATCATTTATTTTATTAAAAAAATTAGGTAAATTTTTGCCACTGCCATCTTATCCAGTCACTATCTCCAGGCAGAATTGCAACATTTTTAAACAAATCACTCTATTTACTGAGAATAGTGGAGAAATCCTGCCATGTGTCCAATTAATGATCTCTCCCACAGATATTGAATTTCTCCATTGGCTCCAGTGACTAGGAATCCAAAGAAAAGCATTTTTTAAAAGCAAAAAATGGAGCAACAGTGGGGACTGGGGGAAGATGAAGAGTTCAAAGTGAAATCTGTCAAAGATAAATTCAGCATTCCTGTAAGAATCCACAGTTTTTCTTCTTTCCCATTATGTAACTCAGGATCCACAAAAAGCAATAAGAATAACATTGATTTTGATTGTGGTTTAAAAATTGTTGTGAGAGGGAGACAGAGAGGGAGGTTGAAGAGTAAGGACTTAAAAGAGTTAAATAGACGTAGGTTGGAATTCCCACACTATCCAAGCCCAGACCTAAGTTTCTATATATATTTAATTGTAATAATAATAAAGTGGTTATAGCATCTAGCATGTGGTAGGTACTCAAAACATGATAGGAATTATCGCTACTTTTGATTGCCACTTGCTGCCAAATTACGAAATTATCATTTCTTAAAAAACTCCAAGTTTTTGTTTGAAGAAAAAGATATCATGCAAGACGTAGAATTTTGTGTTCTGTTGATAATTAATAAGTTCATCCAAACAGCTGTAGCTTATTTCACTAAACGGGCCATTTTTCCATAGCTTTTGAGCAAGGTATCCTAGATAAAAGTTTGTTCCAGTACATTTTCCTGATCTTTTGCACGATTGAACTCTCCTTTAACTGGAACTTTCCATATTCCATTTATCCTCAGCTTTTAAAATGTGGACTTGATCATGTCTCTTTGACACCCCCCCACATTCTCTACAGAGTAAGTCCAACCTCCTTACTGGGCATTTAAAGCCATCTTCCCAATTGCCTTATTTCAACTTCATCTCTCTTAACTACATCCTAGAATTGGTACAAAAGTTGTAGTTTTCTAAACAAAGCCAAGTATTTCATCCTTTGGGAAATGCTATTCTATGTAAGATGCCCTTTCTTCCATATTTATTTGGTTAAACAAATGCATTCGTCAAAACATGGCTGAAATGCTAACTTTGCTCATATATGGAAAGTTAATCACTGTCACATTTGTTCTACTATAAATTCTTAATATTACTAATTTTTGCATTAAATTACTCAATACTTGTATAGTATAATATAATAGGTAATAAATTGACCACCAACTCTATATGAGGCACTCTGCTGCCATATAGTTTACCTACGACATCTCATTTATTCTTTGTAACAATTTTACGTGGTTCGTTTTTATCATTGCCCTCATTTTACAGATGAGGAAGCTGAGACATAAGTGTTAATTGACTTGCCAAGCTCATTTGTTAAGTAAATATTGGGGCATTCTAAAACGAGAACTGCAGTCAGCAGATGTCAAGTGCTGCAAACAGGATGAAAACAAGAGGTCAATGTTAGCCAAGAAGAGGTATCTCTTTAAAGCCATTGGTAACCTCTAAAAAAACAGAAGTCAGAAACCAAGAAGAGTAAAGCAAATTTAAGGCTTGGAATAGTGGCAATAGACACAAACCACTTTTCATTTCTTTCTTTATTTTTAGGGCCACCCCTGTGGCATATGGAAGTTTCTAGGCTAGGGATGGAATTGGAGCTGCAGCTGCCGGCCTGTGCCACAAGCACAGCAATGCCAAATCCAAGCCACATCTGTGACCTATGCCATGGCTTGTATCAATGCCAGATCTTTAACCCACTGACCAAGACCAGGGATCGAACCCACATCCTCATGGAGACTATGTGGGTTCTTAACCCACTGAGCCACAGTAGGAACTCCCACAAACCACTCTTAAAAGAAATGTATCTGCAAAATTACAAAGACATTCTGAGGGATCATCTGAAGCTGGTGGAAAATATTAATAATAATAATTACCATTATTTTTCACATTATTAAAAATAGTAAAGATCTGAGCATTTTTAGAAGCTGATTCTAATGTAATGCTTTTCAACTGCGTTTGATTTTGCCTTCCCCAGAGATACACCTCACAACGTCTGGAGACACCTTTGGTTGTCGCAATTGAAGAAGGCTCCTGGCGTGGAGCAGAAAGTGGTAGGGACGGTGCTCGCTGTCCCACAAGAGCAATGTCATGGAATTATCAGGTCCCAATGTGACAAGTTTGGAAAATCTTGGTCAGAAGAATCCATTGCAGAGAAAGAGAATGAAAAAATAAGAGAAATGTGGTAACTGATAGAACAAAATCAGGAAGAAGAAGGAAGAGAGCAGATTAAAAAAAAAATCATCCTTAAAAAAAATTACCCTTAGAAAAGCTTTATCAAGAACTCTGCTCATTTGCCTTTCATTTTTTTTATAGACACAAAGACTAAAGCTCAAAGAGTTTAAATGACCTCATCCTTTCAAAGCCTAGCAGATACCTAATTCAAATCTTTGAGCTCCTAATTTGATGTTCTTTTAATTATGCCATATTATATTTTAAGTGCAAGACTGCCATAAAACAATTATTTTGTGAAAAATTTAATGATGTGCCTATTGATTTTATGTTTCCACAAACAACATATTTGGAGTTCCTGTTGTGGCTCAGTGGTAATGAACCTGACTAGTATCCATGAGGACACAGGTTTGATCCTTGGCCCCAGTCAGTGGGCTAAGGATCTGGCATTGCCATGAGCTGTGGTATAGGTTGCAGATGCGGCTCTGATCCCTCGTTGTGGCTGTGGGGTAGGCCGGCAGCTGCAGCTCCAATTCCACCTCTAGTCTGGGAACTTACATATGCTGTGGGTGTGGCTGTAAAAAGAAAAATCAAAACAAATCAAAAAGGAAGACATTAAATACACTGTTTTTATTTTATTATTGTATTGTATTGTATTTATTTTATTGTCTTTTTAGGGCTGTACCTGGGGCATATGCAAGTTCCCAGGCTAGGGGTCGAATGGGAGTCATAGCCACCAGCCTCCTCCACGGCCACAGCCACACCAGACCTGAGCCATAGCTGTGAGCTACAGAGCTACACCACAACCTGCGGCAACTCCGGAACCTCAACCACCGAGAGGGTCCAGGGATGGAGCTCGTGTTCTCATGGATACGGTTGGGTTCTTAACCTGCTGAACCAAAATGGGAGTTCCTTCCTGCCTTCCTTTTTATTGCAGGAAAGAAAAATGTCTATGTATTGGAAAGGAATTAAGTAAGAAGTATGTATTTGGCAAAATTGGCATCAAATACACTCCCAATATTGGCGCTTGCAAAAGAACAATGTAAAAGTTGTATGATTTTTTCAATAACATTTAATCACACATAATTTATTCCAGAATTTCTGGTAATTTCATAGTTTAATGCATTACACATAATTCTTCAAACACTTTGTAAAACACAAGCTGAAATTGTAGACAATAGTATTAGATTGCCACATTTCTGCAAATTGGTACTTAAGGAAAATAAATGCATGACACTGAAAATCGGAGTCTTCGCCTAGCAGAGAAAAAGGTGAAACTCAAGGATCCTTATCACATTCTTCACACCGTTGCTGCCACAAAGGCAAAATCAACGACGAAAGAGCAGTAATAGTTTCACTATGAAACTGGGAACATGAACGACAACTAGAAAAAGAAATCATCATATTTCTTCAGTTACAAATAACTAAATGTGCAAGGGCAGCAGAAACAGGCAGAGCAGGCGGAATCCTCTAGAGACCTGAGGGCTGACCTGTGCAGCTGTGGGCCTGGCCGGCTCTGGAAGTGCTGCCATGTGAGCAAGCCAACCGAGTGGGGTGCCGGGGTGCCGACAGTGCTCAGCAATCAGGCGCCTTCCCGGGAAGGAAACAGCTGGTGGCCAGAGCCACTGACATCTGCTGCTACAGGTCCCTCCTGCAGCGCTCCTCTTTATTTCTGGTTTTCCAACACTTTGGTAGAGGCCATGTGTCATCTTAATTGTCTTCTCCTGGTCACTCTAGGCACTTGGGCACACCGATTCATTCGCAACTCACTAGCAATGCTAACTCCTTAACACAAACCTTACTAACATGTTAAGGAGTCAAGTCAACCAATAGTGCTTCTTCGCTCCCCTTGGCACCGGAAGAAGACTTCACTGCTGCAGTGCTGTTGATTGCAAAAGGGTAGTGTTTTCTGGAACCATACAGCCTGCGTTTGAGTTCATACTCACCCACACTGAGATACTGGCAAATTTAACCTCAGTCTCACTTTCTTCCTCTGTAAAACGGGGATGGTAACAGTGCGTGAATAGTAAGGCTATTGTGAGGACAGAATGGAATGCTCCAGGAAGTGCCTGGGCCAGGAAACGGGGTACTGCAAGCCTCTATAAACGTTAGTTAATGCCAGTCTCCTTCTGGTAGGATTTCTCCTAAATGTCATTGACAGTGTAATTTTGTCTCATTGTTACGTCAGAGCCTTCCCCACTGTCTTCCTAATGAAGTCTGCCTATAGCTATAATCTGCCCCCAAACAGCTTGTTTTTCATTAATGGTCTGCTCAAACTGTAATGGCTTTCTCACTGGTTTTCCTCCATAAACCCTGTCCTCTAAGGAATGCGGTTGTTTCCGCTATCTCAGGCCTATCTGTCCACTAAATTCCAACCACCTGAGGAAGTATTTTCTGAATGTTCCCACCCAATGAGATTTCTTTCAAATCTAAAATCCTACAAAATAACTGCCCACATTAGCAATATTATCCATAAAATACATTTTCTTGTCATATCGTAATTTATGTTTAAAAAATATTACATGCAATGCTTCGCGTACCTTCTGTTTTCAAAGCATTAGTGTCGACACATTAACAAAACAGTAAGAGATAATCTCTATTTCGATTGTCCTTACAACTAGTAGGGTAAGAAGATAAAGCAAACATCTCTTCTACCACAAATATAAATGTCACTACTCTTCCAAGAAGCTTTCTCTATCTCCCCACCTGCATGTAAACATTCCTTCCTTTTAACCTCCGCAGCTGTTTATTCTTTTCCTTGACTTTTGAAATGAGTCTAAAGAGTAGGTGAAATTTGGAGGAAAGGGTATAAATAGAAAAAAATATTGCAAGTGTATCAGAAAGAGAGAGTGTAATGCAAAGGACAAAAAGAGGCTTTAGAGACAGATCTAGATTCAAATTCTGGATTCTGGTGCTAGCAGTTAACTGATTTTACGAGTGTCATTCACTCTCCTTCGGTTTACTTCTCTGTAAATGTGGATACGATACCTCATCTGAAACATTGTGAGACTAAAATGGGAAATGTCCTATAAAGTAGAAGAGAAGTGCTCAAAAAATTGTTTTCTATAATAACGTAAAAAAGAATCTTGAGTCTGTACAGGCAATCTAAGGAGGAAGGGGTGAGTTAGCCCAAGGCTGAAAGAAGGTGGAAATGAAAACAGGGGTAAAAGTTAGGTTTAAAGGAAGTTGGGGATAAAAAGTGAAGGTCCCTTTTTAGCGACAGGTACAGCCGAGGAATTTCCAAGAACAGTGAGGTCTGATGCTCAGTTGTATGCTATTCGCTTAACAGTGAGGATGTAAACACTCTTTTCTAACCTTGATCTTTAAGTAAAGTTTCCAAACCAAACTGACTCTCTTTCTCACATGGGTGAATGTCCAGGAAGAATGGAGAAAACAATCCATACGGGAGGAGACGCCAGAAAAATCTAAGGAAAGTAAGAAATCAGAATAAGAGATAGAGAAATGATAAATCCTTGAGACATCACGGTAGAATTTGAAAATTTATGTGACATGGAATCTGTAATTAAAGTTACTCATTTGTTATGACCATAGTAAGATATGCCCTCATACCGGTCAGAATCGCTATCATAAAAAAGAACACAAGTAACAATCTTGGGGAGAATGTGGAGAAAAGGGAACACTTGTACACTGTTGGTAGGAATGTAAATTGGTGCAGTCACTGTGGAAAATAGTATTAAGGTTTCTCAAAACACTGAAAATAGAACTACCCTATGACTCAGCAATTCCCCTCTTGGGTTAATATCTGAAAAAAAAATTTACACAGGCCCCAGTGTTCATAGCAGCATGATTTAAATACTCAGGATACAGAAGCAACCTAAGTGTCCATCAACAGACGAGTGGATAAAGCAGATGCAGAATATACACACACACACACACACACACACACACACACACACAGTTAATGTACATATACAAATAATGGAATATTACACAGCCAAAAACAAGAACAGAAATGCAGCTACATGGATGACTTGGAGAGTATTATGTTAAATGAAATAAATCAGACAAAGACAAATGCTGTATGATATAACTTAAAGTGGAACCTAAAAATACAACAAACTAGTGAATTTAACAAAAAAGAAGCAGACTCATAGATATGGAGAACAAATTAGTGGTTACCTTTGGGGAGAGGGAAGGGGGGAGAGGCAATAAAGAAGCACAAATTATTAGGTATAAACAAAAAGCTACAAGAATAGGTTGTATAACATAGGGAATATAGCCAATATTTTATAATAACTGTAAATGGAATATAACCTTTAAAAATTGTGAATCACTATACTGTACACCTAGACCTTCTGTAATATTTACATCAATTATATTTCAATAAAAAAAGAACAGCGAGATTAAGCAGTCTGAAAAAGATGGGACATCCAATAATGAGACATAGCACATGTAGATGCAGTTAGGATAGAAAAAGGGGTGACAACACCTGGGGACGATTGTAAGACAGAAGAAGGAACTAAGGTTTTTTCTTTAATCAGGATGGTGAATGTGTTGGGTGGATGTAATGGAGAGCTATAGGAAGAGAGACCAATTTGGAATTATTACAAGAGTTGACAGAAAACAAGGGTCAAAGCATGAGGATGCACGTAGGGGAATCCATCGAAATCTCCAGTTTCTAGCCAAGTACAGAATGTGCGATAGCGAGGCGCACCACTAGAAATTACACCAGGAATTCAAGGATAGATGCTCAGAATGACGGCATATGCACACTCATCAAAAACAAGGCCAGGAGAAGGGCGTCCTGCATTGAAGACACATTTCCAACCTTCTCCTATGTGGGTTTGCTCTCTCTAACCAGATCGTGAGGCTGTTTGGTGCAAGGACTAGCAGAATACTCCACATAAATGCTTCTTAATGACAGTCATCTATTGTGGCTACTATTCATGGAGGCTTTTGCTTAGAAATAGAACCCATAATTTTCAGTTTGGGCACATGGTTGCCTAGAATAAACTCTACATTTTCCAGTCTCCACTGCAACTACATAAGGCCTTGGAATTACAAAATAAATGGGCCAAACGGACGGAAGAACCCTTCACAAAATAGGATGTGTCCTTTTAATTGACTGGACCTCTATTATCTACTCAAGAGTGAGAGACAGATGCCAAAATGATGATGCTGGACAAAGAAGAGCGAGCCTGGTTCCCTGACGACTTCATGAAGTCACCCTACTTTTATGCTGACGTTTTACTATTTGCAGCCAAATATAATTATCTCTAACACAACTCCCTTGATCTTTTTTGCTATTGATTTCAGTTCTGTTTTCTCAAAGGTTTATACAATCTTTAAATATTCTTTTTGACATTTAGAGATACTCTGAAATGCTGACCAGGCATTCTTTATACATTTGTTCGAAAAAGTTTTTAATCTGGTAAGTGGCATGGTAAAACATCCCTATAAATACAGCATGGCTTACCACAGCGTCTTGCTGGCATATCAGATGCATGAGTGATAGGTTCTCTAACCAAAGAGATCAACCAAAACTCTATTACAAACAGTACTTACAGTGGTCAAGCCTTAGGCCAAGGCCATTTATCAAAGCGGAAGTTTGACTAAACCTGCGGAGATGATAGCCGTGATCAAGAGAGAAAAGTGGTTTCTCTCACATCTGATCTGTGGGTATACAGAGGATTAGAATGGCAAGGCATTTGCTTTTAATTATTTGCAAAATGTTAAAGTTTTAGTGTTTTGTTGATAATTTACACTTCCCTACTTTTTCATTGAATTGCTTATGTTGGACTGAGCACTCTAAGCCTAAAATTAATTATTTTTAACTGCTTTTCCTTGGGTAGATAATGCTTTCTTAAAACACAAAAGGAGTAATTTTACCCCTAGAAGCACTTTAAAAATCATTCCTTTCAAGCCTTATGTTTTATAGATTGAAAGACCCAAAGAAACTAATGAACTTAACTAAATCTTTCTCAGTATAATTGTCTGCTCATTCATTCATGTATTAATCCATTCAGTTACTACTAACTATTATGCATAAAGCTTTGAGGCGAGGGAGCTGGAGCACAGAGAAAGGCCCTGGCTTCTACGTCGTTTCAGTTTAGTGTGCATAGAAATAAATTGTCCAGACGAGGAAACTACAATACAGACTACGGTTTCGCAAGCATTACTACAGATGAAGAAGCCCAGGAGAGGGATGAGGGGAAGAGGGTAACTGGCCAAGACTTTAAAGCTGCATGAGGGTTGCCCCTAAGGGGAGACGAAAAAGGTGGAGACAGATGGAACGGACATTTCAGACAAAAAGGGTGACTTTCTTTTTAACTCACTGATTTCTAGAGGAAGGCTTTTTCTTAAATTAAAATTTAAAGGACACTTGGGTAGTAGAGTAAAAGAAAACCATTCCCTAAGAAGCCAGAGGTGAGAAGGGGGACTTGTAAAGCTTGACATCATAATTAAGGCTGCATTAAAAAGCGAAGTTTCTCGAGGTACGAATGATCCTCTGAAGATCCCTCCTCCCCCAGCACCTGGAGAAAACTCGAGTGGAGCACAACTTACCCCCGAGAGCTGTGAGCTACTGCTCACAAATGCCCTCAGCTAAGTGACTGAAAACCAGGTCAGTAGTAAGTAAAACAGCAGGGTTTCAGTGTACGAGTGAAAACACAGACAAATGGGCAGTATCAGGGAAAATCATATTTCATTTTCCTTCATGGTGCGAAGAATTAAGCAGTCCAGGATTCACACACTCGACAAGAAAGTATTTAGATGCAGAGGACATTTAGAGAAAAGTGATGGCACCTCTATGAGTTTTTACAAACAAATCTTCTTTCACATTATAACATATATGAAAAATAGTTCCCCTTTCCTTGTAATTGTGATTGCTTATGGTTATCAGTAAGAGAGATACCCGGGATTTCACCAGGCCCCTCACCCATGAGCAGTAACGAACATGTATGCATATTCAGAGAACTTTGTGCACAACGTGTGCAACAAGCGTAATTATAAATACAGCTCAAGACAGGCCAAATATTCAGCTTTCCAGCTCTGCAAACTACTTACTTTCTTATACGGGCATTCCTCTACTGCTTTCCATTACACAACACACTTTAGAGTCCACCAAAAAGGAAATTTGCATTCTCGCTTCATAGGTCTGTAGATAACCTTCAGACACTAACCTTGGTGTCCTCTGTCTCCTTAGGTTTTCCTTGGACGGGTTTCGTCTCTTCACATTCGCAGGTTGAATGTAATGTGAGCTTGCAACAAAGCACTGAGCTCTCAGATTCAGTCAGTTCCAAAGGGCTTGAAGAATAGTGCTGTGACCCAGGAGTGCCAAGACTGGGTATCGGAAGAGCAGTATGAACAGGCTTTGACCCAACAGCTGGCTGCCTCAGTTTTGAGGCAACCCCAAGTACAGGCATGGCTTCTATAAAGTATCTTCTTGCTGCCAAAGAAAATGCTTCTAACCTCAGTCTGGTAGACTCCAACTTCAGTATTTCCAGAACAAATACTTTACACAGAACTAGCAGTCATCATGATTTAAAAACCAAAACAAAAAAAAAAAAACTAATAACATTACTTTCAGGAAGAGGCAAAACTCCCCTTCATCTTTAGTTAAGTATCTTTCTCTCTTGCGAACATGAATTCTCCTATTCTCATTCTCTCATATATTCATTCTCTCTCTCTGTTCAGCGAGTCAGCGCCCATGTAATCTTAAATACTCCTTTGGGGAGAAAACTTTTCTTCAAGGTAACTGCTACAAAGCTCCTTCTCTAGCATTAAAGAGCTGCTAGTTTTACTTCTTCTCACTACAGCAGTCTGAGTCTGAGCACTGAGAATGAAAAAGAACAAAAGGAAAGCCCTTCAGTTCAACTGTCAAAGCAGCTAAAAGACCACAAGAGTGGAAGGGGAAGGACAGGCGTTCTTCCTGACTTCAGAAATAACCGGCTTACATTCTCTTTTTAAAGAAAATTGTATTTCCCCCAGCTTTGGGAAAAAAAAAAAAAAAAAAAGGACACGATTAATGGCCAACACAAACAGCTGTTGGAAGAACTTTTAGCCCGGAAACAATCTCAGCAATGAAGCCGTTTGTCTGATTTCCAGCTATTTTTCACTACTGACAGCCATGAACCACGGTGCTCATTCTGTCTTATCCCATGAAATCAGGTTTAGTTCATGCAATAGCAGCTAAAGCTGCTAAATCATTCAGCACAATCTGCCTGCCTGGGTTATGACAATATAGTAAATACAGAGAGCAGGTCACTAGCTATATCGTAATCATTTTTAAATGTAATAATGGTGATAATAAAAACATTTAAAGCTAATACAGATGGGAAATATACTACACAGCAGTTACTGGGCAAGCACTTCACGCATCAGCACGTCGAACCAATGGGGTAACTCAAGAAGAGGCACACATTTTCTTCACTTTAGAAAGAGGTTAACTCAGGTTCATTTGAATAATTTGACCAAAATCAGGCAGTTAGAAAGTGGAAGAGCCTGTACCATTTAAAGAGTAACTTTAATAGCCACTTAGAAACACATTAAAAATTGTTAACACTATTACTCATGCTCATTAAATCCACCTTAAAATCCTAAACTTTAGGAGTTCCCATCGTGGCGCAGCAGAAATGAATCCGAATAGGATCCATGAGGTTGCGGGTGCGATCCCTGGCCTCGCTCAGTGGGTTAAGGATCCGGCATTGCCATGAGCTGTGGTGTAGGTCTCGGATGGGGCTCGGATCTGGCCTTGCTGTGGCTGTGGTGTAGACCGGCAGCAACAGTTCCAATTCAACCCCTAGCCTGGGAACCTCCATATGCTGTGGGTGTGGCCCTAAGAGAAAAAAAACCAAAAAAAAAAAAAAAAAAAAAATTCCTAAACTTCTAAAAAGTGTTCAGTGATATAGTCAACGACTGTGAACGATAATCCCTCTAGTCATAAAATGATTTTATGATAATTTCCATTTGTGGTAAAAGCATGTTAGGATCTATAACAAAAGCAAGGGGTAAGTTCTTTTTGTTTGTTTGTTTTTTAGGTCCACATCTGTGGCATATGGAAAGTCCCAGGCTAGGGGTCAAATCAGATCTGCAGCTGCCAGCCTAGGCCACAGCCACAGCAACGCCAGATCCAAACCACATCTGTGACCTACACTGCAGCTCGCAGCAAAGCCAGATCCTTAACCCGCTGAGCGAGGCCAGGGATCGAACCTGCGTCCTCGTGGATGCTAGTCGGGTTCTTAACCCACTAAGCCACAAGGCCGACGACAAGAGATACGTTTTTAAGAAAGCATCTGACACAGCATTATTGTCTAGAAAGTAGTTGCAGTTAGACAATGGGTACCCAGAAAAATCCCCCTTCCACTTGGCAAATATAATTATGAGACAATATTGAGATGTCAATAGAAAATTTCTGCCTAACAACAGGAATTTATTTGATTTTATATCCTGTGTGTTGAAGGAATCTGTAAGACATTGACAGATTCCTTCCTCTTTTTTAAAATTTAGTTTGCTATATTTATATATCAACTCTCTTAAGAACTGGTACTATTACAAGTAATTAGTAATACTATACCATCCCCATAAAATTAGCAAACATTTGGTACTCTTTCAAATACAGTGGAAATTATGAAAATTATAATCATTATTATAGAAGATATCTCTGTAGGAAGGATTTTCTTTGTTTACTATTTCCAGCTCTAAAATTATTATGTTCTTTTATGTAACAAGGGGTAAATTACAAAAGAAGGAGCCAGCAGCTAAAGTAAGATTTGTTCTTTTGATATAAGTATAGAAAATCTTAAAACACAACTTAGGAATCTTGCAGACTTTCTTTTTTTTTTCTTTTTTGGGCTCCGCCCACAGCATATTGGAAGTTCCCGGGCTAGAGATGGACTCTGAGCCACAGCTGCAACCTACACCACAGCTGCAGCAACCGTGGATCCTTAACCCACTGTACCACAGTGGGAACTCCAAGACTCAAAACAAGTAACCCAAGTGGGCTTTGCATAACGAGATAATAAGGAAAAAATACATGAGTGGTGCCGAAGAAATGGAATGATCACTCTTAGGAAGTTTGTTACTTCACCATCTATAAACCATTTAACACCCTATCCCTTCCACAGGCTATAAGATACTCCAAAGCAGGAGATGTTTAAGTTCCTAAAATGGGATTTAAATTCTATGAGAAGGCATTTGCATCCTGTAAGCCACACAACGCAAACGAAATGGCATACTTAAAATAATAAGCCTTTCGGGGAAACAACGTTCTTGGATGACCATTCAAAACACATGTAACTGTGGGAACAGACCACTAGCCAAAATAAGACTGGTACTTGGGAGGATAATTTGGACCACCCAAGCAAGCAGTTCATCTCAGAGTTAAAAACGAAACAAACAAACAAGAAAACTGAATAGAAGTGCTGGCCGTACTTTAATTCGAATTGGCTAACTCTGAGCCAAAAGGTCTGTCACAGAAATGGGCACAGGGGCCAGTGCCAAATGCAGACACTGAAGAGTCACGCAAGACAAGCGGCAAGCTCTTGGGTAAGGAATCGCTAGATGCAGGGTTTATTCTTTAGATTTTCGTAAAACTGAGCCAAAAGTATGAAAGTATTAAAGCCAAGGCTTTCTTTTCCTACTCAAGGTTATAATTCTGCTTTGACTATTCTGTGTCCCTTGGCCCAGAATGTATCCTATAGCAGGCTACCTAACTTTCACACGAAATCGACACAACTCAATTTGCCCATCTCAAATAAGTTAACTGGTGTTTCAGAAACACAGACGGGGGGGACACGGATACAACCATACCGAAAGCAATGTCCACGTTCAATAAGGCGTCTTTTCACTTTGGAATGTCTGTTGTTTCAGACGATGTCCCGTCTCTAGGACCGAAGTGTGGAGTTGAGAATAGTTGTTCCTGTCGGTAGTCTATGAAGTGACATTTCTACCCCAAGAACAGTGAGAGCAGGTTAACTTATTCCAGAGGATTGACTGTGCGCCAGGGGCTGTCATCATCCTCATCCTAAAAGAACGCTGCCTTTGAGCAGGAGACAAAGGCGCTGAGAAGTAGTTAAAGTCACAGGAAATGGGGTTTCTCAGACGAGGTTCAACAAACCACCACCTGGGTGCTTTCTAAAGACACAGATTCCTGAATTCATCACAAATCTACCAAATAAGAATCATGAGGGAGAGAGAGAAGTTTGAGAACGGAATTTAAATAGAGGGATGGATTTTCCTATACATTAAAGTTTAAAATCTCTATTTTACTTGATTTGTAGCTTGACGGTTCAGGGAATGAGCTCTAAAAAGCTCAATGGCTTACGGTCAAACCTTTGTTTCCTCACTAGCTGTGAGAATCTGGCAGCTGATGCGACTCAGTCTCATCTTCTGTAAAATGGGAAAAAATATACTTCTTTCACAAGGTAGCTATGAGAATTAAAGGAGATAAGTGGATAAAGCCATAGGAACAGTTTTCACCATATAGTAAGTGCTCAATAAAAGTTAACCACTAATATTGTAAGGAATAGCCTTGAGAATTACTGTGGTGAGATTAAGAAGCGTAGTTGCAGATGTGGCCAGATCATAAGGGTTAACAGAACTGAACTAGAGAAAATCCTGAAAATAAAAATGAGCTAATACTCATTTTTTCCCCACCAAATCTAACAGGAAAAGCGGCACTGACTCCTAAAACACACTGCCTCCTAAAGCCATGCTTAAGTTGAAGGTATTAAAAGAATTCTAACCAGATTTTAGTATCAGTGCTTTTAAAAATAAATAATAAACTTCATGAAATGACAATTTGCTAACTGCTATTTATAAGAAAGAGAGAGAAAAATAACCAACAGTCAACCCTAAAAACATTCTTGCAAAAAGACAAAATATGATTGGTTAGCCCGATCTCACGTTTGCTAAGATAAAGAGAGAGTCATATTCTTATATTTAACATTTGGATTAAAGTAAAAATGATGCATAATACAGTTCCGCAATTCTAGGGAAACAATTCCGCTATTAGAAATAACAACCATCACGCGGACTCTGTCCTCATCCCAGCACCTTCGCTCACCGCTCTGCAATTAACACCCACGCCCACCTTTAGGAACCGACCAAGTGCTTTCTCACATAAGTTTTGCCTTTTTTAGCACACATTTAAAGGAAATCATGCAGTATTTTTTCTGATTTGTGTTCAGGTAGCATAATACTTTTGAAATGTATCTATGTTATGTGTATGAATAGTTCTTTCTCTTGTAGAGCTGAGATATATTCCATTGCATGGATGAGGCACAGTTTGTTTATGCAATCATCAAACATCTGGGCTGCTTCCAGTGTGAGGACGTTATGATAAAGCTCTATAAATGTGAGTACCTCTTTTGCGTTGCTATTATTTTCTCATGGATTAATAACTAGGAGGGATTGCTGAGTCCTCTGGCTAGTATACACTCAACTGTACAGGAAACTGGCAAACATTTCCGAAACGCAGCAGTCGCAATGCAGGAGAGGTCCAGGGGCTCCCCGCGCGTCACCTCGCTGGTCATTGTCTGCGGCCACTTTACGGAGAGGCGGTGCTGTGTCACTGCAGTTTTCCTGGGAGCTTCCCAATACTTTGCTGATGCGGAGCATCTTTTCCCATGTCTATGTGGCATGTCACCCACAGGCCATCTCAGGTGAACTGCCGCTTCAAGATGATTGCCCGTGTTTTTGTTGATTACTGACTTTTAACAGCACTTCATATATTTTGGATATAGGTCCTTTCTTAGAAATATTTTTGAAAACACTGTCTCCTAGTGTGTGAACGGTGTTTTGTTAGAAGACAATTCTCTTTATATTTCTCACACTTTTTCAGTCTTGTGAGCAGCACCCCTAACTAACTGTGCTTTTATGCTAAACTAGCTTTTCTAGATTTTTGAGTAGCCAAAAGCCTTCAGAGATAGAAATGGTGTTCCCTCTGAAGCAAAGAGTAGACTTGCTTACTGTATATTTTAATAGAGACCATGCTTCTCTCCAGGAAAAAAGGTGATTCGGGTTTGCTTGTAACTAATTAGAAAATACTTATGTACCCCAGGCTCAGCGCTTCTCGTCTGTTGGCCAACCCACCGCACATGCAGACCACCTGGTCCTTATCACGTGTGCTGTTGAAACTGAGGGCACAGAAACCTGCCCAAGAAAATATGATCTTCTGGCTACTGCTCTTTCTCTAGTTAATACACTGTCTCTGATCTCTAATGTCTCTGCCAGCTCCCTTGAATATATGCCAGGTTATTTTGTAAGCTGGCTGACAGTAAAATCTCAGACCTGGCACAGTTCTTGATGCCCCACAATTTTCCTAACAAAGCCTTTTAAACATCATCAGTTATTTTTTTATGTTTAAAGCTTTATCATGGCTTCCTACATATTTAGGATTATTAACTCTTGCTGATGAGTTGACTCCTCTAATACACATAATGAAAATGCTCTTTCTCTCTCTCGTTTTTTTTTTGGCCATGCCCATAGCATGTGGAAGCTCCTTGGCCAGAGATCAAACTTGTGCCACAGCAGTGAGAATTCTGCATCCTTAACCCGCTGCATCACAAGGGAACTTTGAAAATGCTTTATGTTTATTAATATTTCTTATTCTAATGTCTACGTTGGCAATGATTTGTTATTTCTTTTGATTACTGTTTGGTACAATTTTTCTATCCTTTGTCTTCACGGTTAAAGTGGACTTCTGGTAGGTGATACATATTCAGTCTTGTTCTTTTACTTTCTCTGACAATCTGTGCCTCTTATCTCTGCTACTGATTTAATTACGCATAGTTCTGTCTCCACATTTTCTAATGTTTGCTCTATGGTCAACCGTATGAACCTCTAACTCGTTACATACGTCTGCAAGTAAGAGTAAGTGAGAGGCTAAATATAATACAGGGGTCACGGCATTTATTTTCCTGTTCCCCTCACATTTTTGTGCTATTATTATTATCTCTTCTAATACATTAGAATGGCGCATTGTTATTTTGTTCTAAAATGTCATTTATGTTTTTAGGAAAAACGAAAATGAATAAAAATGCATTTGATATTTATCCACAAAATTTCTATTTCTGGTGGTCTTCATTCCTTTATTAAGATGCAGATTTCCATCTGGTATCGTCTTCCTTCACCCTGAATAACCTCCCGAAACATTTACTTTATGTAAGACTTGCTGGTAATAATTGTCTCAGCTTTTGTTTGGTAGGAGAAAGTTTACTTCACCTCAGATTTTAATAGAAACTTTCTGAGCACAGAATTCTAAGTTACCAAATTATCTTTCTTCAGTACTTTAAAGATGCCACTCTATTGTTTTTCATTTGCACAGTTTCTAAGGAGAAGTCTGTTGTAATTTTGATCTTGGCTACTCTTTACATACTGTGGCTGCTTTATCCAGTTTTTGTTAGCAATTTTCTGATTTTACTCGTAGCAATTTTACTTTAGTTATATTTCTTCTCCTTTTTTTTCCCCTATCTGTTGTTCTTCTTTATAGTTTTGTCAAGTTTGGAGAATACTTAACAGTTATTTCTAAAACATTTGCTGCCTCCTCCTTCCTCTGGGGCTCCAGTTACACATGTCAGACCATTTGCTTTTGTACCATAGGTTACTAAGGTTCTCATTATTCTTTACATCTTTTTCACTCTCTGTTCTTCATTGCGCCATCAGCAAACCTCTGCTGCAACACCGTCAAGTTCACCGATCTTGTACTTACTCTGCTGTTCATCTTACTTAGTGTACTTTATTTCAGATACTGAATTTTTCATCTGTAAAAGTTCCATGAGTGTCCTTTGTATCTATCATTTCTCTTCTTATCATATTTAAGTTCTCTTCTCTCTTCTTGAATTTATGGAGACTATTTATAATAGCTGTTTAATATTGTTATATATTAGTTTCATCATCTCTGTCATTTGGGGGTATGTTTTTATTAATGGATCTTTCTTTTTCTTCCTGGATACGGGTCTTGTTATATTCCTTTTTACGTGCCTGGTAAATTTTTTACTAGATGAGAGACATTTTAAATTATACACTGTTGTATGCTGGATTTCACATAGTATATGACATTGGAATGACACGATTAAGTTACTTTCAAGGCTTTCTTAAAAGCTATTTTGTTTTTAAAGATATGAATCAGCTTGTTGTCCAGGGCTAACTTACACCACTCTTAAATAAGTACCCTGTTTTGAACTCTAGCAAAGGCTCAGGTATTCAGTGTTCTCTCCACCCCATCCAGGTGAAAACACCAAGTAACTTACATAAATTGTGGGACTTGCTTATCGTACTTTTTGCTTGTTCTTCTTTCCCTGAACTTCGTTTCCTCTCCTGCATATACAGTGTCGCCCTCCATCAAACACTAGAGGATATGCCTCTGGGAGTTTCCAGTGTTAACTCTCATTCTCTCTTTCTTTCTCTCTGTCTGAAAAATTGCAGACCTCTAGGCTTTCCTGAGCTATGATTTCAGTCTCTGCAACTCAGCACCGTGCCTGGGCTCTACGTGAGTTGTCCACCCTACTCTGGGATCTGGCTATGCCTCCAGGAAGTCAACGGGCACAACAGGAGGACTATGTATTAACTGTCCTGCTCTCAAACGTCACCCACCTATGTCGCCTTTTTTCCCATCGCTGAGGGACGTTGTTTCATACACTTCTGTCCAGTTGCTAGGTTTTT
Organism: Phacochoerus africanus; assembly: GCF_016906955.1. Lineage (NCBI taxonomy): Eukaryota > Metazoa > Chordata > Mammalia > Artiodactyla > Suidae > Phacochoerus > Phacochoerus africanus. Next base: position 107,099,376 of record NC_062550.1, read on the forward strand.
AGGACAGCAGAGTAAATTAGATCTCTGTTAATTTATAACGGTTAGAAGCAAAAGTAAAGAGTCAGACATTAATATTTTTCTCCAATCTATCTTAAAACTTGTTGACTGTTAGTAGTTTTTCATAAAAAAAAAAACCTCAAAAACTGTTGGTTAGCCTCCTTCATTTAACTTTGCATAAACCTTAGAGAAGAAACAATTTGTCCTGACAGCTTGCGAAATGTTTGATTGATTGGGATATATCGTCTGCCAAATCTAATGAGAACATTTACATAATAAAAAATGATGCAGGATACAATGAGCATGGAGTTAAAACTATTCTCCGGACCTGGCTTGAAACTCGTAAAACACAGAGGTCTGTTTTAGAATGTTTCCTCTCAGAATCCCCATTGGCATCTTTTTTTTTTCAGATATCTGGGAAAAATCTGATGCAGAGAGAAGTATTAGCCATGTAGAATATTTGAGGGGGCAATAAGCCAAAATATGCCTTTATTGTGGTACTAGGCAGGGTAAAATAAAGTAAACCAGCTGGCTCAAATATAAAGGAAGGTGATGAGTGCAAAGGAGCCATAGGAAAATGGCCAATGGACATTTGGAAGTGTACATGATACCCACTAAAACAAGGACCAGTGCAGGAGAAGTGAAAACTGATTACATTTGCTCTATGGCATACATTTAGCGTCTTACAGGCTTCCTTACAATATTCTACTGATAATAGGTAATTGAGAAAATAAAATTCACCAAGTTCAGAGGGCCTCTTAACCACAAAGTATAATGAAAAGCAAATGCAGTAAACTTTGAAATGGCTCTGCATGTTGATACTCTCCCTTCCAGAATATCATCCACCAGCGTCAAAAATATACACATCTGGAGAAAGGACAGCTATTTCATTAAGATAAAAATCACTTCAGTAGTCTTGCCAGATAAATTTCAGTGCTCCAGTAAGAAAGAAAATCTTCCTCAAAAAGCTCATTAATAATTTAAAAACACTTATACTTGAAAAGACTATTCCTACTGGCACATAAGTATAAAAATACATTGTGTTGTGACAGTAAAGAGAGGGACCTTAGCCCAAGTCCTGTCAGTCTGGTCCCAAGTAAATGCAGCTGAATAATTTTAAGCATAACTATATATAAAGAGACTATTTTATAAAAGTACCTTCTTTCTACGACTGTTCCTTTGACACTTTTCATTATTTTTAGCTATTTTTGAACATTATATATAAATACGAATGGGTAGGAATGCAAACTGGTACAATAACTATGGAAAACAGTATGGCGGTTCCTCAAAACACTAAAAATAGAACTACCACAGGATCTAGAAATCCCACTCCTGAGCGTATATCGGAGATAACCATATTTCAAAAAGATACAGGCACCTTGGTGTTCACTGCAGCACTGTTTACAATAGGCAAGACGCGGAAGCCACCTAACTGACCATCGACAGAAGGATGGACAAAGAAGATGTGATATATACATACATATATATGGAATACGACTCAGCCATAAAAATGAACTAATGCCATTTGTGGCAACAGGGATGGACCTAGAGATTATCCAACCAAGTGAAGTCAGACAAAGACAAACGTCACCTGAGCTATATAAATGTATATGTGGAATCTGAAAAAATGATACAAATGAATTTATTTACAAATCAGAAACATATTTACAGACCTTGGAAGCACACTTGTGGTATAAAGGGGAAAGGTGAGAAGGAGGGATGGACTGGGGGTTTGGGACTGGCGGACGCGCACTACTGTAAATGGGATGAATGTTCAGTGGGAACCTCCTAATGTTCCGTAATAACCTCTACGGGAAAAGAACCTCAGAAAGAATGGATATAGGTATACGTATAAATGAATCACTTTGTGGTACAGAAATCAGGACGACATTGTAAATCAACTCTACTTCAATAAAATTTTAAGATTTAAATAAATAAAAATGAGTTTGCTAAGATAAAGAGATGACCCCAAAAACATAACTGCTTAAATGGTATCAATAAAAATACTGTGGACAAATGTACTTTCTGAAGAATTTGTAGGACTATCACTTGGAATTTTACACACTCTCATATCCTAAGCATCCTAGGGTATGATACAGAACCACTGCCCTTGTTGGGAATAAAAATGCTAACTATCCCCTGATTTATTTCAGACACACTGAGGGTGTGTGAGAATTCTTTCAGGAATTCAGATGAAATCTTTTCTACCATTCTCTCTTTATTTATTTATTTATTTATCTGTATTTTAACCCAAAAAGTGGGTTAAATTAATCACTACCTATGATCAGGAGCTACGTTCCTTAGCTTTAGCAAAGGGAATATCGGTTGTAACTAACTGTCATTCCCATTCCAGGAGACCACCCAGAAGACCCACCCAAATCAACAGCTTCACAAAGGTGGTCTTTATCAGACGATGCAGCATTTTACTGGAACCCTGGGGAACATTTCAAAAAGCTGTGTGTGTGGTAGTGGGGAGGAGAGAAGAAATACTGAGAGATTCAGAAAGATCACCTGTTATTCATCTCATCTGTAGACATTAAAACGAGAAACAGGGAATCGGGAGGAAAGGATGAAAACATCAGCTCTAAAGACTAGTCTTCTAATATCCTGAGCATTTTATTCGGGTGCTTGGTCAGCAACATAAAATACATATACCTTAAGAGCATCTGTTTATTCCCCTGAGCGGAAGTACTGATCCAGGGCCACCACCTGTGGTTGCTGCGCCTTCACACCCGGACTGGTGCAGTGCATAATCTTCCCAGCTGTATGCAACGGTTCTATTCACAACAGACCAGAAATACAACAGGACAAAAAACTGGAAAACCAGGTTTTTGTATCAGGGACCCTAATCCGTTAGATTCAGAAATACATAGAAAATATTCCATAAACGATGCAAGCTTCAAATGCAAGCTTGAAAAAGTCTGAGGGCACACTTCGAAGCTTTCTTTTTCATCCGCCTCTCACCAACACAGCTTGATGTATTCACCCCTCTGACTGGCATTGTATTCATCCCTATCTCGATTATCTCTTTTCTTACTAAAATGTCTATGTCCAAATATACCTTCCCTTCACTTTCATATCATCCAAGTCTCAAGTGTTCCTTTTTTTTTTTTTTTTCTTGGTCTTTTTGTCTTTTTAGAGCCACACTCAAGGCATATGGAGGTTCCCCAGTCTAGGGGGTCCAATCAGAGCTATAGCTGCCAGCCTACACCAGAGCCACAGCAACATGAGATCCACGCCACATCTGTGACCTACACCACAGCTCATGGCAACACCAGATCCTTAACCCACTGAGCGAGGCTGGGGATCAAACCTGCATCCTGCTGAAGGCTAGTCGGGCTCGCTAACTGCTGACCACGATGGGAACTCCTCTTTTCTTGAAATTTCACAATGGAAGAATGAGTTCTGACAGCAACAGAAACTGTTGCCTAACTCTTCCTTACGTATTTTTTTTGATTATCGGTTTTATGAATGATATATATGTTGCCGTAAAATATTTTCCTCTTTTCTATTTCAATTGTTTGGAAGCTTGAAAATGGCTGGATAGAAAAGCATCACGTCATGTTGACAAAGTACAATAGATTTCTGTAAAGATGAGTTTTAATTCAAGGCTTTTTAATCATTATCAATATAAAATAAAGATTAGAAGTTTCCAATTTTTAACAAAGTTGAAAATTTAGGCTAAGATGTTTTGTTTTCTTCATTTTATTCTCTGTATCCATATTCTCTTGGTAAATATTTTTACAAAAACATTTTGTTTCTTATACCCCCCACAACTCTTCCACAAAATATTTATAAGCTTTAGGGAATGGGCAAGGATCAAGGATGAGAATAGGGGAAAAAAGGGTAATTCATTTTAGTATCTACAACTTCAGCCTGCTTTTCATTTTTAACAGCTATATTTTTAAAAATTAGAGAGATTCCACAAACTTAGAAGACGTGAAAATGAGGAAGATAACATGCTATTAAGTAGACGGTGATAAAGCAGAGTTTTATCTAACAGAAGACGGACTCAGGAGCCTCAGCTCCATACCTCATCACCAGTCAACTCCAGCACTTCGAGGGCGAGCAGCATATCTATGCTAGTGTTGTGTTGGACTTCCCAGGTGGCTCCCAGCGGAACCACTTGGCATTGCTTCTACGCCCCAGTTGCATCAATATTCAGTTCAGACAAAAATGGAACAAAAGGGTAAGAAGGAACCACCAAAATCATTTATAAGTGTCCCGTGAGACTCATGAAAAGTGCACAGAAATATCTACTGCTGCCATGAGCCTACTCTCTGCCAAGTTCCCCAACAGCACCAAGAAGCTTTGACGTTGATCAGCTTCACTATCACTGAGGAGATCTCACCCCGTCTGTGAAAACGCTCTGCAGTGGATTTTAAGAATATGGAGAACACTTGCAGAGCCAAAGTAAAGTAGAATAAAGTACCATTAGATTTGCTGAAAGGGGGATGAGCTGAAATCTATCAATCTATCAACAACTGCCCTAATCCAACCTACATGTGCACTTGGAATACAGAACCAGGCAAAGGAATAGTCTGCTAACTTTTAAAGTATCCTCACTTTTCCTGACTTAAACTTGGCTTATAATAAATGCATTTATTTTCATCTTCTTTATCATAAGTAATACAGAACCTCTCACACATGCTTTTGGAATCAATAGGAAAAAACAAAACAAAACGAAACTTTCTTCTCTGAGACGCAGGCAGAATGGAAGAGGGCAAGTTTAAGACGCAGGGTCATGTGTTATGTGCACCCCCCTCTCTGAAGCCTTTTGGACGGAGACCATCGGATGCTCCCCTGATCCTCCCACATGTGCTGCTTCACTACAGACTCTGCTAAGGACGTGTGACCTTCCACACGGCGGCCACTGTAAACAAAGGGTATTGGGGTCCACATGCTCTTAGTCTTAGGGACAACCCCGCCTGCTTTGCACACTTTCTGACAAAAACAGGCAAAGAAAACAAAACAACATAAAACAGCCTGAACAAGTGGAAATGGAAAGTTTCATGATTCTAATGGGATGGGATAGACTCCTCTCCTCTAAAGCCAATTTCCTTGCTTCCTATTAGACAGAACAATCACACATTAAAAATATATCATTTTGGGAGATGCTGTCATGGCTCAGTGGTCACCAAACCTGACTGGTATCCATGAGGACACAGGTTTGATCCCTGGCCTTGCTCAGTGGGTTAAGGATCTGGTAGGTCACAGACATGGTTCGGATCTGGCGTTGCTGTGGCTGTGGCGTAGGCTGGCAGCTGCAGCTCTGATTTGACCTCTAGCCTGGGAACCTCCATATGCCTTGGCTGTGGCCCTAAAAAGACAAAAGACAAATATATATTGTCTTTATAATTATTTATATATAGTTTTCATGGGAAAGTTTAAAAAATCATGCCAAAAAGCATGTGCATCCTAGCGGTTTTATTTCTGTAAGTCTTTCAGCGATGGTGGCATATTAGTACTTTCTACTGTCCATACCACAGATTCTCATAAAACAGGATATTTGGGTTTTCTCTAACCACAGCATTATGAAAAATTAATTCAATTCAATGTATGACTTTAAGTTAAATTATTAAACTCCAGTGTTCTTTGAAGTTGTTTTCTTTATATATATATATATATATATATCAAGATATTCTAACGTGTCTCCTTCCCCAAACACAAATATATTGATTTCACTACATCTCAGCTTCTAACTTATCTGCCTATGGTATCTTACCTAAAAGGTGCTATCGCAATAGCCCAATGCTTTTTAAGTGACAAGGTTAAGTTCAATAGTTTAGGCCTCTTCATTCTTGATACTGAGGAACTATACAAAAATATTGCCTGGAAGTTCCCGTCATGGCTCAGTGGTTAACGAATCCAACTAGGAACCATGAAGTTGCAGGTTCAATCCCTGGCCTTGCTCAGTGGGTTAAGGATCCGGTGTTGCCATGAGCTGTGGTATAGGTTGCAGGTGCGGCTCGGATCTGGCGTTGCTGTGGCTGTGGTGTAGGCGACGGCTACAGCTCCAATTAGACCCCTAGCCTGGGAACCTCCATAGGCTTTTTTGCAAAAGCAAAAAAAAAAAAAAAGTATATATATATGTGTGTATATATATGTATATGTATATGTATATGTATAGACTGATCACTGAAAGATGCTTAGAAACATATTTACCCCTTTGAGGGTTAAAAGGAGATAAAGAGGGACCAGTGGTGATTTTTCCCACCAGGTTGCATCTCTCAGCTGGGTTTTAAGAGCTATATAACCAAATAAGTATATGGAGACCACAACCGCTACAGTGTACATAAACAAGAAAAATAATTCCAATACCATGCCCCAAAAACTACAATAAAGGTGAAGGGACCATTTAATTGCGCATCTGGCAATGATAAGAAGTAAAAAAGGGAAAATGCTCAGGAGAGGTTAACACTTGCCTCTGCAGTAAGAAAAGCAGAGTGTGGTCTTGACGACATTGCTGGGGGAACTTTGCACAATGTTTTAATCAAAACCAAGGCCCTGAAGGAAACTTTAAAGGAAAAAAATACACATACAGAAAGAAACAAAAAAAATTACGCTCCGCAGCTTCTCCTCTTGAATTTTTCTCCAGAGGACCTAACTTAAACAAAACAACTCTGGCAAAGAACAGGCTTATTATTCCTTTACAGAATATTCCATAAAAGTGTAAAATTACTAGTGCATGTTAAAGAGGGCATACTTATTCCAGGCAATTAAAATAGTGAGCTCCATTTAGATAAGGTTTAAAGTTTGGTTTTCCACTTTCTTTCTCTCCCATTTACATTTTATTGGCATATTTTCTGCCTCAGCACCTGAGCTCCTATAAACATCCTTCCAAAACTGATCACCGAAGTATCTGCAGTAAATTAGGATTAAGGATCAATAGAGAGCCACCTAAAAGACAGAAAGAGTATAGTAACTGGAAAAGCGAATGAAAAAACTGCAATCAACAGGAGCAACCACAGTGTGACAGCAGCATGTAAAATACCACCTGTGCAGACACACAGTCACAAAATTGAGTTTGTCAATCAGCAAGAATTCACAGGGTTGCTAACACATACATGGCCCTTTACTACTTTCTCTGAACTTCCACAAGTTCACTGGAAAACAATGAGCACCCCCTCCAGAGGCTGGAGGTCATAAAGATGTTCAGAATTGAGCTGAAACGTAAAACCCTACCTTACTCATTTTCAATAACTTTTAAAACAGTTGCCCACTGACATAAAACATTTCTTCTTCAAGTCTGGCTTAGGGAAGGTGGGAGGAGGGGCAAATAATAAAATCAAGTAAATATAAAGCTGAATGGGACAAGATACTGTGTTTATAAGTAAAACTCAAAGGCTAAGGGCATAAAGCCTGTAGGGTACGCAGCCGGGCACCAGTCGAGGGAGAGGAAGATACCAAAGCATGTCAGAGGCTACTTGGTGGCTTCACCTTCCATTTTTCTTGTCATTTGTGCTCACACTGGGTAAAGAGCTTCTAGAGAGTCCTGAATAATACACTCATAGGACAGGGACCAAAAGAAATAAACGCCTTTATCTTGGAACCGATCTGAAAGTCCTGACCATGTGCCAATTCTATCTAGAAAGTGAAAAAGTGGTTTTCCAGTGTATTCACTTTTCAGAAGATTGACAAATTCCTTCTCTCTGTAAAAAGGCGCCTTCTTCTCTTAGCTAAAACCACTTATTTACATGTTGACCATATTAGAAAGTGCTCAACAAGTCTGAAAAGATAACATTAGATAATAATTGGATATTACAGTTAAAAAATCATAAAATAACAGCTCATGTTCCCAGACTTTCTATTTCTAAATCCTTTTTTTTGGGGGGGCTGAACCCACAGCATATGGAGGTTCAAAGGCTAGGGATCGAATCAGAGCTGCAGCTGCTGGCCTACGCCACAGCCACCGCAATGCCAGATCCGAGCCGTGTCTGAGACCTACACCACAGCTCACAGCAACAGATTCTTAACCCACTGAGCAAGGCCAGGGGTCGAACCTCATCCTCAAGAACACCAGTCAGATTCATTTCCGCTGAACCATGATGGGAACGCCTCTAATATTTTTTAATAGTCTTCATTCTTAACCACCTCCAATGAATATCATTTCCCCCTGAATGTGCCTTGTAATTATCCACAAATATCCACCAATTCATTCTCAATTACTCTCCCATCCAATTTCTTACTGCCTTTGAAATTCTATCTTATGTTTCCTCAGTATTCTTGCTCTTATCCCCTGTCCTCTAAAATCACTCAATATATGAGACTATCTTGACACATAATGTATTTCATTTCCCCATGAATTCTGGTATATATTAAAAGGTTCCAAAATACCATAAAATATCAATAGAAAATTATTATCCAGTTTTCCTTAAACATCAGATTATTATTTTAGTGGAATATCTAAAAAATTGCTAAGTACCCCACCCAAGTTCTCAGTTTTGCTAGATCATACTTGGCAGTCTAAAAAATTACAGTGTACAATTTGGAAAGGATGTGGAGATGGGATGTAGAGTGAAGAAGGTTTGATGAATTATGACATCTCTGGAAGCCATGACCGCACTTTGTATTAGAACTCAGATGTTCTAATATAAAGTGAAAATTTTATGAGACTACGATGTAATTTTAAAAGCTACAACTTACTGGAGATGATATACACGATAATTTAAAAAGCCATTCATCAGTGGGTATATCTGGATTTTTTTGTAGTGCATTATACTTAACCTCTCTGCTCATGGTAGAGATCCTTAGCCTACCCAAATATTTAAAATGGAAGGTCAATATTTACTATGTGCTCCTGAAAATACATATGCTGTAATTCTAGTAATGAGAAAATAGTAGCATAATAACATAGCAGCCTCTTCACAAGACGGGATATTCAAGTTTCACCACTTGTATTTTTAATGGCATCACTGCCTACTCGAGCATCCTCCAGTCAAGGCAGATCCTCATTTGCTGCAATATAAACAATATAAGTAACCTGTCATGCCGTAAGTAAAAAAAGCTGCACTGGGCTAAGTAGTACGTTATGACAAATCACTGTCTACTGTAACTGCATTCTTTATTTAGTCAGTCTAAATTTTTTTGCATTATTTATTTATTTAGCCTAAAATTTTACTTCGAAATAATGAAGAACATCTGACTGGGACTGAACAGAGCCAGAACTAAAATTCAGGAAGCTTGTGTCCCCTCTTCCACCACCAGCACTCACCACCTTGTCCACCACACTGTCACAAGCTGATGCTCCTGTCAGTACCCAGCCCCACGGGTTTCAAGGACCCGCTCCATTAACAGTGCCAACTTAAATGACAGCAAAGGCGGTACATCTTGCTGCATGCATCTCAGCGCTTCGGGAAAAAAACCTCTTCCGCTTCCCAAATTGGGGATTCACATCCCAGCCTCGGTGATTCTTAGCACCAGCAGTAGCAACATGCTAATCAACATCTAAAAACCATGAACGCACTTAAAACAGCCTTAACTTGTTGTGAAGCTTGTGTATCCAGTAGTTTACTCTGTTCTGTTGACTTTTAATCGCAGGTGGGTCCCACTAATGGACAATTCCAGTCTAATTAAGGAGGAAAGTAGGCTTGTGCTGTTGGGGACTCACTTTCTCAGTTTACAAACTGCTTCTCCACGGTTCTGTAGTTCTTTCCACAGGATCCAGTGTTTCCCCTCTTTCTATAACTGCCTCTGCCTACCACACATCAGTTGTTTTTATTGGCTCTAAACCACTCATTCCCTCTGAATTCAACCTTCCCTGTTGATGCTTTCTTGGTATAACATTTCAAATAAAGATCTCCATTGCTTTGGTGTCACTTTATTTCTCTTTTGACTTAGAGGGTGTAGAGTTTGGTGGAAGAAGAGTTCAATGCCAGGCCACGACAGAGAAAGCAGAATGCCTGGCTAGGAGACCACATCTTCCCAAAAGACTCTCGTGAAATTTATCACACGGTAGGAAATACTAGGAGACACTGGAATGTTCTCTCCAAATCAGTTTTTCCTCAACCTATGAAGGGCCATGAGTCTCGCTGGGCATTAATTAACACGTTACTTCCTCTGGGAGATTGGACGTGTGAGTGGCTACTAAACTCTAGCATGATATTAGGTCGGGGGTCCTAAAACAGAGATGGCTGGGCCCCGACCCCCAGAGTCCCTGAAATGATAAATTTGGGGTGAGACATGAGGATGTCTTTTTCCAACAAGTTCCTAAGCATTGTTGATCTGGAATCCTTACTCTGTGAGCCACTGTTTCGTCATGTGTAATAAAGAGAGGAGCGAGAAAGAGGATTTACTTTTGAGAGTAACTTAGATGCATTTACCCTAGATGCCAGAAAAAAATACTGAAAGAAATGAAGACACTGAAGTTCTAAACTTTTCTCCTCTTGGTGAAGCACTGTGGATTAGGGCCAGACTCCGATTTTTGGAGTGTAGTCATGTGAACCAACCTAGTACTGGCCCTGTGACTGCAGACCAGCCCAATCCTTTGTAACTCCTCAAGAACATGGAATTCCATCTTCCCCAAGCCCTTTTATTTTGGTGGGCTCATCTTTCTCCTAGGCTATTTTCTGAAGGATAGCTTTAGGATTTGGGGTAACCTCTCCATGTATGAGTGTAACCATTGGAAGGAGGATGCAGAGGAGATGAAAATATAACTGAAGAAAAAAAAATTAATTGATCAGATCTGGCAAGTGGCAGGGACTGATGGGCACTTTCTTCAGGGCTCCCCAGTCAGTTCCAGACGTGTTTGTTACTCCGCTCAGGAATCACCTTCCTGGGGAGAAAAACGTGATTCACAAAACTTGGGTCACATCCCTACCCCGTGGCCAGGAAAAGCAGCATCCCTTGATATATCATCCGTCCTACCAAGGCAGTATCCCATTGTGGTGGCTGGTTCCCCAAAGTGAAATGAGCGTGCTGTCAACAAAAGAAGGAGTAGTGAATGCTGGGCAGAGGCAAACACACAGACTCCCTGCTTGTGTGTACGTTCTGCTCAGGTCCCAACGGCTAAGAGGATCTCAGTACCCATAAAAGTTGGTCACTTTTTATTTATGAAGAATGTCTATGGCAATTCCTGAGTTTTGCTCAATGAGCAAATACGATTTTTATTACTTTAGAAAAAAGAAAGTCCTTGATATTTTGTGGGACTTAAACCTCTGATCTCTGCTATGATCACGGAAGTGAGGGTGGGGAGAAAAAAGTAATTCTAAATAGCATTTCATTATTTGAGTCATTTATCTTGATGTTTACCTAGTTGAATTTCCATAAGAATGGAAATCCAGGTATCCCCAGTCCAAGGAGAGTACAAGGTCAGTTGAAGGAGCAAAACTGAAGCTGAAGTCCATTACAGTTAAAGAATCTGAATGGCGTGAAGTTTAGCAACAGGATATGGGGCTGTTATTTCAGGCTAAGGCAGGAAAAGGAAATAAAGGAAAATACGTGTTTGACTGAGTGAAGAAATCCTAGGAGGAAGGAATAAAATTGTCTATGCTTATGTTTACCGACTTGCAGAATGTTATAAAGAAACGTCAAGGCTGAGGGTAAATAAAAGCATGATGATACAATCAAGGCTCAGAATTAAACAGCACCTTCAAAAGAAGAATCGTCTTACTAGATCATTAATTTGAACATTAAGAAGACAGAAGGCTTAAGAGTTAAAACAAAGCAAGAAGTAAACTTTTATTTTAAACTCAGATACAGTAGAACATGATTTTAATAAGATGTTTATGACTAAAATAATCATATACTTGAAAATGAGTTTTCTATTAATGCAAAAGTTAAAGTGAATACAGTCATAGTATTCGATAAATTATCTTTTCTTAGGATATCAAATAAATAATTGGTCATAGTTTTCCCTAAAATCAGCATAATGTCATCAAATATGGTCCAACAATTTTATTCCTGAATACTAGAATTTCCTAGAATTTGTATGGAAACACGAAAGACTCCAAATAGTCAATGTGATCTTGAGAAAGAAGGACACAGCTGGAGGTGTCACACTCCCTAATTTCAAATTGTCCTGCAAAGCCATGGTAATGAAAAGAGCGTGGTACTGGAACCTAAACACACACATAGGTCATTGGATCAGAATAGAGCGTCCAGAAATAAATGCATACTCATATGGGCAATTAACCTATAATAAAGGAGACAAGAACATACAATAGGGAAAAAGACATACCCTGCAATAAATGGTGTTGGGAAAACTGGACAGCTACATGCAACAGAATTTAACTCAACCTTACAATCATATGAAAAAGATAAATTCAAAGTGGCTTAAAGACAAATGTAAGACCTGAAACCACAACATTCCTAGAAGAAAACATAGGCATTGGTCTCAGCAATATTTTTTGGATCTGTCTCCTGAGGCACAGTTAGCAAAAGCAAAAATAAGCAAATGGGATGGGATTATCTCAAACTAAAAAGCTTAGGCACAGGGAAGGAAACCACTAATAAAATGAAAAGGTAGTCCCACTGAATGAGAGAAGGTATTTACAAATGATAGGTCTGTTAAAGGGTTAATATCCAAAATATACCAAAACCTCATACAACTCAATATAAAAAAAAAAAAAAACTACCCACAAAAAAGTAAAAACACAAAGTGATTAAAAAATGAGCAGAGAACCTGAATAGACATTTTCCTAAAGAAGACATTCCAGGTTCATGAAAAGATGCAGAACATGACACAACATCAGGGAAACGCAAATCAAAACCACGGTAAGACACCACCTCACATGTCAGGATGGCTATTATCAAAAAGTCCCCACCAAGTGTCGGGGAGGATGCGGGAAAAGCAGGGACACTTGTGCACTGTTGGTGGAAATATGAAGTGGTCCAACCACTGTGGAAAACAGTCTGGATATTCCTCAAAATATTAAAAACAGAACCATGATACGACCCAGTAATTCCAGTTCTGGGTATTTGTCTGCAGAAAACAAAAACACTAATTGGGAAAATTATAAGCACCCTATGTTCAATGCAGTATTATTTATAAGAGCCAAGATATGTAAGTGACTTAAGTGCCTATCAACAGACGAATGGAAGCAGATACGGGTAAGTACATCTACATCCAGACAATGCAGCACTACCCAGCCATTAAAAAAACGTTTCCATGTGCAGCAACATGCATGGACTTGAAGGGCATTGTGCCAACTGGAATAAGTCAGAACCAGACAAATATTATAATATTTCACCCACAAAACAAAACATATGAGCAAACATAACACAACAGAAACAGAATCACAGATTCAGAGAAGAAAAGGGTGGTTTCCAGAGGGGACAGGAGTGGGAAGAGGAGAAAAATAGGGAAGGGAGATCAAGAGGACCAGTCTCCAGAATGTAGCACAGCCCTGGGGGCAGCGCTAATAACATTACGATGACTTTGCACAGTGACAGATAACAAGACAGGGCGGTCATTCTGTAATGCATAAACACCTCAAAGCACAATCTTTTACACCTGAAACTCAGTAAGTCAGTCATACTGCACTAAAAATAAGATTCGAAGCATTCAAAATATACTGAAACATTACATGCACATTCATGTCCACAGCAGCACTCTTCATAGTAGCCAGAAGGTAGAAAGGGGCCAAAGCCCCTCAGGAGGTAAAGAGAGAGGCAAACTGGTAGACACACACAGCGAAGGATGCCGCCTTCAAAAGGAGTGAAGTGTTGATAATGCTACAGTGTGAATGAACCTTGAAAGCACTGCACTAAGTGAACGAAGTCAGATGAAAGGTTATCTATCATACAACTCCAATTTCTATGAACTATCCCTTATATGTAAACACAGAGAGAGAGAATCCAGACCGGTGGTTTCCCGGGGCTGAGCAGAGGGAGGAAATGCACAGCAATTGCTTAATGAGTCCAAGGTTTTCCTTTCGAGGTGATGAAAGTCTGGGGGGACTAGATTGAGTTATTCACTAAGTAATAAAAGATTATGGATCGATATAAAAACATATAATGGATCTTTTACCAGAAATGTGTAAAATGACTAAGAAGTTCAGAAAATTGACCAAAAGAATTTGAAATTAAACTGAAAAAGAAGGCAAAACCTGGATCAATTCTGAGCAGACCATTCTGAACAGTCAGGCATCTGAGAATCTGGTTTTAATAGATATTTGATTTAGCTCTTTTTTTTTTAAACAACACAAAGGTGACAAGCCAATAAAAATATTCAGCTATTCAATTTCTGCTGTACTGGAGCAATCAGGAACCCAACAAAAAGCAGATCCACTACACAGATCAAGTATATATCTGTCAAACATTAAGGCCACAATGATTTGTAATTCACCGTGGAAAAAACCACACAACAGTGGTTTTGGTATGAAATGGAAATCAGCAATTCAACCCAATTGAAAGGACAGAGTTCAAATATAAAGAATAAACAACCCACATCAGCAAAATATTTTTTATCCTGAAATTTTTCATTACTAAAAAAAAGCAAGAAAGAAACTCATCCCTTAGTTCACTGGCTGAAATGCAAACAATACAGCAAGGAAGAAAGCTAGACCATGTCACATTGCTATTAAAACATCTTCCAGGAGTTCTCTTTTGGTACAGTGGGTTAAGGATCCAGCAGGTTCAGGATCTGGCATTTTCACTGATGCAACAGGCATGACCAAAACAAACCAATTTCCAACAGAGGATGCTGTATAATGAATGTACCCTTTAAAATCATCTGAAGGAATTTTCAAGGTGCTAGGTAAATAAGGACAATGTAATTTTTAAGATTGTTTTGGGCTTCATTAAGTTAGTTTGCTTGAAACATTCTATCACTCCAATATCTGTTAATAGAAAACAATTATTTAAATCTCTCAGCAAAAGTTTTGTTTTCCTTTTGAATATCTGGAAATAACAGCAAACCCGTCTCTTCTTTTCTTTTCTAAACATCATAAATAAGCTTGACTGAGCTATAAATGTCAACCACACAGTTCATCTAACCTAAAATTCATGGCACAGCAAAATTCTCAAGACTCTTAGGTCTGGAGTTCCTTAAGTCAGTTATTGCAGAAGGATTCATTGTATTTGCTATTGAAAGTCATTACTGCAATTTCAGCTGATTTCTGTCCAGTAACCCTTGGACATTGAGGCTAACGTGGGAAAGGAGAGAATGAACATAAAAAGGCACGAGTCTCAAAATATATACCAAAGATCAAATTAAATACCAAACCCTCTGGGCAGGAATCATTTCTCCTTTTCTTATACCCATGCAAACACTTTTAAAAGATGGATTCTTTAAAGTAGTGCTTCAGCCTGTGTTTGTATTTACATACACAACCCTGGGATGTCCGACATGGGACATGTGAGAGACCAAATGACCATTCATTTATCAAATACTAAGTCAGCTGCCACTACGAGCAAAGGTGCTGCAAAGAGGGAGTCTGTCCGTCAGGAGCTTTCTCAGTGAGAAGGAAGCTAAGACAGGGCCTTGTCGCTTAGAAACCGCAGAGCAGTGAAGACAAACTTCCCTCAGGGGCTAAGGGCAACCCCAGAGGGCTGGTGAATGCAGAAGTGCAGACATCAGGGGCAACTTTCATCTGTTCCAAGCAATAAACTGGTGTCTTCAGAGGGAAGTCACAGCAAGCACTCCAGGTTGCACCAGTAAGCACAAAACCCAATAAAGAAAAAAAAAGTATTTTATATACTCATTTTTCCAATTTGGATGGAGCACATTACTTTGTTAGCATTTTAGTGAAGATACCCAGGTTGCATTTTTATTCATCAAAGAATGAATGACAAAAAAAAAAAGTATTAATGTGTTCTTAGGCCCTGAAAATCAATACCCTAAGTACAGCGTGTCAACACAGTAATTCTCAAGTCACAGGAAAAGCAAATATCCCCCTCTCCCTCTGGATGTATATTTGTGTGAGGGAGATGAAAATAAGGGTAAGGATGTGAATTTTAAAAACAGGACATTAGGAGTTCCCGTCGTGGCGCAGTGGTTAATGAATCCGACTAGGAACTATGAGGTTGCGGGTTTGGTCCCTGCCCTTGCTCAGTGGGTTAACGATCTGGCGTTGCCGTGAGCTGTGGTGTAGGTTGCAGACGCGGCTCAGATCCCGTGTTGCTGTGGCTCTGGCACAGGCCGGTGGCTACAGCTCCGATTCGACCCCTAGCCTGGGAACCTCCATGTGCCGCGGGAATGGCCCAAGAAATAGCAAAAAGACATAAAATAAATAAATAAATAAATAAATAAATAATAAAAACAGGACATTAAAATTCATGAATAATTAAATTTTTAAATCCACTATATCTCTAAAATCACTTTCGGTTATGGTTGAGTTTTTGTTCACAACGATAGCATTTTTAGTGTATGCTATGTAACGATATAAATTATATATACAGTATCACATGTGTACATACATACAGACTTAGATACACACACAGCGTGCTATGTAACCACGCAAGTGGAGGAAAGGAAGGAACAGTCACTGAGTAATATTTAGATGACAGCCACTCTGCCAGGTGGCTGTCACATGCTTCGCTCACTGAACCCTGAGTACCACGCTTCAAGGGGGGTTAACAGATGAGTTTTTTGTTGTATGGAACAAACACTCCGAGATGAAATATTGTAGCCAAGGTCAAGCTGGATGGATCACAATCTAAATTCAAAAATAATTTTTTTTTCACATTCTAATGTTCAGGAAGGGAAAGCAAAGAAATATATCATTTCTGGTGTGAAAAGAGGTTGTCATGTTCTTTCCCTAATTGCTCCTTTAATAGAATCATAGAATCCACTGTGAATTCTTATAATGTTCAAAAAAAATGAGGAGTATTCTAGATGAATAAAATGAATTAAGAACAAAGAAAAGGCTGATGAACTATTCACAGTAGCCAGGACATGGAAACAACCCAAATGTCCATCAACAGATGATTGGGTTAGGAAGATGTGGTATATATACACAATGGAATACTACTCAGCCACGAAAAAGAATGACATAATGCCATTTGCAGCAACATGGATGGAACTAGAGACTCTCATACTGAGTGAAATGAGCCAGAAAGACAAAGACAAATACCACATGATATCACTTATAACTGGAATCTAATATCCAGCACAAATGAACATCTCCTCAGAAAAGAAAATCATGGACTTGGAGAAAAGACTTGTGGCTGCCTGATGGGAGGGGGAGGGAGAGGGAGGGAGTGGGAGGGATCGGGAGCTTGGGCTTATCAGACACAACTTAGAATAGATTTACAAGGAGGTCCTGCTGAGTAGCATTGAGAACTATGTCTAGATACTCATATTGCAACAGAACAAAGGGTAGGGAAAAAAAATGTATACATGTAAGGATAACTTGATCCCCTTGCTGTACAGTGGGAAAAAAGAAAAAAAAAAGGGAAAAAAAGAAAAGGCTGATGAATGCTTGCTTCTACCTTCCCTAAAAAGCATAAATAAATATAAATAAATACAACAAATATAAATAAAGGAGGGGTTTTCTATTACGTGTTTTATCTCACAGATCTGTGCCCACTAAAAAGCAGATCATAAAAATATCCCAATTAATTTTTCACAACTTATCCTGGTATAAACTCAGATATGTAGGCCACTTCTGTAGATGCAAAAGTGTGTTGTTATTTATAATTTTTAAAGCATAGTTACAAAATCATTTCCAAATAAAATTATAAATTCTTTACAGACCATAATAGTGCCTACTATAAAAAATGCCTATTTTTTTTGTTAGTAAATCTTAGAAAACTAAGGTTAATATCAAACCAATGACCTTGGGGGTGAGGGGAATGCGATAGGTTTTTGTTGTTTTTGCTATTTTGTCCTTTTAGGGGCACACCTGCGGCATAAGGGAGTTTCTAGGCTAGGGGTCTAATCAAATTTGTAGCTACTGGCCTAGCCACGGCCGCAGCAGTGCCGGCTCTGAGCCACAACTAGAACCTATACTACAGCTTACGGCAACCCTGGATCCTTAACCCACTGAGTGGGATCAGGAATCAAACCGGAGTCCTCATGGATAGTAGTAGGGTTTGTTACCACTGAGCCACATCGGGAACTTCCTCTAGTTATAAATATTCAGTAACCATCAAAATTTTCACATTCTCTCAAGAAAAAAAATGTGAGGCCAGAGAACATCGGACCACTGCACGCTCCCTCGAACCCACTTACTTTACACCATGGAAGCAAAGCGCTTTCCCACAACAACAGCCAAAATGAAGTTGGTGTGATTTATAGATTTGAATGTCTCAGTTTACCAGCTATGGGAGTTGAAGTGCATGTTCCATTTCTGCTTTGAGAACAGCTTCCTTTCTAAAGCCCACCCATAAATACAGCCAGTCCCTTCCTGCTTACCCTCTTCCCTTTTGGCCTTTACCCATGCTTAACGGGCCAAATTGCATCTTCGCAGTGGCTGCCAAGTTCAAGGCCTCTCCAAAGCTGTTTCATGACACCACTGCTGATGTTGCATGAAAGTCCAAGTCTCCTGTTATTAAACTATTCTTCGCCCAGAGTTTGACATGTTTTACCCTCAGAAAGCAAGTGCATGCGATGGTGAGCATGATGGCTGTAGCACATTTGATCTACTCATGTCATTATTTTGCAACATTGAGTATTCACTGAAATTACTGTTGAGATTCTGGAAGAATCAAATAATATAAGAGCATTATAACTAAGTACAGGTAATGTAAAACATTGCTACTACATATATTCATTTAATAATGTTATATACATATATATACACAAAAGTATGTATATGCATATACAACCTATGAGACTGTGTAGTAGAGTAAGC
This sequence comes from Phacochoerus africanus, assembly GCF_016906955.1. NCBI lineage: Eukaryota > Metazoa > Chordata > Mammalia > Artiodactyla > Suidae > Phacochoerus > Phacochoerus africanus. The sequence continues at coordinate 107,118,110 of NC_062550.1, forward strand.
AGAAGTCTGTTCGGATGTCCGACCAACAGACGTCAAGTATCACCTCTACTCCTGGGGGAGTTCGTAGCCTCCACGTGCTTCACCTTCCTGTTTGAGTTTTGAAAAATAATAGCTGTCTACGATAAGACTCCTAAGATGGGAGTGTCCAAGTGAAGAACTTAATACCACGCGAGGCGCGTGAAGAACCTGCTTCCTGTCAGGTGCAGTCATCACCATCGCAGAGGAAGGGACACACCTGAGGATTTATCACCTGTCGTAGCAACTAACTTTGGCTCAGTTACAACCTGACATAAGAACTATAATTGGACAATAATCTTTTTTTTTTTTTCCTCTTTAGGGCCGCACCTATGGCACATGAAGTTCCCAAGCTCCAATCGGAGCTATAGCTGCCAGCCACAGCCACAGCCACAGCCACGGCAGATCCGAGCAGCATCTGTGACCTACACCACAGCTCACAGCAACGCTGGATCCTGAACCCACTGAGCAAGGTCAGGGATTGAACCCGCATCCTCATGGATACTGGTCGGATTCATTTCTGCTGTGCCACAACAGAAACTCCAAGAATTATAACTGGGCAATAACACTGAATAAAGGATCATGCTGACTAAGGTGTTTAAAATCCTGTTCAATGGTTCACCCACTTGACGTCATGGACAGGAAAGCTACCCAAAGCCTCTTCCAACGCAAGGTAAAAATCCAACAAAGTGAGCGAGGCTCAAAAGTACTCTGTCGTAGATGGTTACAAGGAAGAGCCTCCGTGAGTCACACGCCCTGGTATCCACACCCTTGTGTCATCTCCCCCCGCACTGACTCCTTCCACATGTGCTGTGGCCAATGGAAGAAGAGCACACGCCACACAGGCAGATGTTTGCACATTACACTGACCTCTTGGGGTGCACCCTGCCTCTTGCTGTTTAGGGCCAAGCTAGGCTGTCACAGACAGGCGGCCCAGGGGAGAGCTGTGCTCTGCCAGACACGTGGGGGCAGCTACGAGGGACGAGCCAACCCAGTGCTAATGCTTTAATACAGCCAAAGCACGTGGGCAGAGAAACGCCATTCCATCCGAGCTACAGAACAATCTGTTGATGAACGGTGGCTTGGTTATGTAGCAAAGCTAATCGATGGCGTGGTTCTCCTCCGATGAAGAAATTTCTAAGTTACTCGTTTGGATGAAAAACTGTTTCTGTGTCATCAATTCATTAACTGAGTATACGTATATGGCACATCAACACTGGAAAAGTCAAATCTTACATATACCTGCCCCTAGAGTCTCACAGGGACACGAGAGCAGAGAAAAGGAGGCCTCCTCCAACAGCAATCATAACAACTACGATATTTAGTTATCATTAAAAATAATGATAAAATTAACACTTACACATTCAGGCACTATCTTATTCAATCCTCATAAAGCCTATAAAAAAGGTTTTACTCTCATTCATATTCCTCAGGGGAGGCAAGAGAGGCTCAAGATGTTAAGTAATTTGCCACACGACTATTTTTTTAAACTCAATGAGTGATACTTATAGTTGTAAAACCATCATCACAACTCAATTTTACAACATTTGCATCTCAAACCCCCAGTCCATCCCTCGCCACAACCCGTCTCCTTCGCTCACCGTAAGTTCTTCAAAGTCTGTGAGTCACTTTCTGGAAAGTTCTGGAAAGGAGTTCATTGTATCCCATTTTTAGATTCCATGTATAAGTGATAGCATATGACATTTGTGTCTCACTGTCCAACTAACTTCACTTAATGTGATAACTTCTAGGTCCATCCATGTCACTGCAAATGCCATTATTGCATTCCTTTTTATGGCTGAGTAATATTCCATTGTGTATATGTAGTACAACTTCTTTATCCACTCCTCTGTCAAGGGACATTTAGGTTGCTTCCGTGTCTTGGCTATTGTATATAGTGCTTCAATGAACATAGGGGCATATGTGTTTTTCTGAGTCATGGTTTTCTCGGATAGATGCTCAGGAGAGGCATTGCTGGATGTCACACAACTATCAAATGGACTGTTTTCCCATAATTTCTACATATAGTTTAACAACTACATATTTATATAAAGTTAGGCATTTCTCTATGTTTATGATTTTATGACAAGCTTAATACTAAACTTATTTATATTTCACAAATCTGTTTCAAAAGGGAAAGATCAATGGAAATGCTTAATTTCAAACTGTCTTTACTAAAGCAAATTTATTAAACACACAGTGTCTGTTACTTACCCTGAACTTAACTTTCATATAACAAATGAAGGTTTTGCAATATGTGATCTTTAAACTACTTTCTTTTTGTTTTGTTTGTTTTTCACGGTTTAATCAAGTATAGTTGATTTACAATGTGATCATTTCTGCTGTACAACAAAGTGATTCAGTTATACATATAAACACATCCATTCTTTTTCAGATTCTTTTCCCACATAAATTATCACGGAATATTGGACAGAGTTCCCTGTGCCACAGAGCATGTCCCCGTTGGCCAGTCATTCCATATACCTCAGTGTGCATACGTCACTACATTCTACTTTATAAAAATTCTGTTTAATCCTTAGGTACAGGAAATTAAATCAGTAAACATGTTAGTTACTGCATTACTTACCCCAAGTATATAATGAAATACAGTCACATTATAATTTCTGAATCAGTTTAACATTCACCTATACATATGTATTGAGAACCCACAAGTGATGCTTTTGAGGAAGACAACATGTAAATGACAGGTTACAGAAATAACAAATTGCAGTCCTCATCTTCATTAGTAAGTACTCTTATTGGCTCTGATACTCACTACTTGGGCAAGTTGTGCTTTCTATGCTTCAGTTTTTTAATTTGTAATATAAGGGCAATAATGTATATTCCATGAATATTTGGTAAACGAAAGAAAAAAATGAAGAGACACTGCTGATTGCACATCTGCTTCCTTTGCACTAGGCAATGTACACACATACTCTCCAATCTGATGCCCAGTATGAAAAAGTGTTACTGTTTCCATTTTATAATAAAAAGAAGTTGAAAACCACTATCAAGGTCACACATCATAGATGAAAGCAAAGCAGTACTCAAAACCAAGTTTCTCTGACCCTGCTGTATTGTGCTCTGAAAAATACAAAGTTTGATGTTAAAATGATACAGTTTTAGAGAGATAGCTGGCAAGATCAGTCTTCTCAATCCACAGCTAAGTGGAAGAATGATTTCAATTTGGGGGCCATTAGAGGTAAAGTGATCTTAAAAACCACCCAATTTAAATAAAAATAAGAAAACGGAGTCTCTAAGAAGTTTACTTAACTGCCCAAGGTTTTACTTGATTGAAAAGAAAATTTGGCTATGAACAGATTCCTTAAGTTTGGTGCTTTTCTCCTATATTATAAGACATGGGAAGCTACAACTTAACTACCTCAGCACCTTAAACAGGAGATATTAAGAAGTAATGACCACTTTTCTTTCAGTCTTAGACAAAACACCATCTTCTCAATGCAACTTTCCTGATTTCAACAGACCATTACCTAACTCTTTTTATTGGTATCTCTACTGTTCTTTTTTTCTTCATAAGATTAACAATGAGCTATAATCATTTATTCACTCGTTTATTCAATTCACTGCATCAACGTCTGTGTTTTCTCAGTAGAATTCAAGTTCATAGAGGCAGCCTTATCTGGGGTATGGGTGGGGGCAGTTTGGCATCAGCGAAGCCCAAGAAAAGTTTTCACCCCCCGTCCCGGGCTAACTAGGCACCTAGAATCATAGATGACTCTCTGAAGACTCTTGCACTCAAATCAGGGAATGAACTGGCCGAGAGCCAACAGATTTGAAGGGTCTTGGTAACACATCCACTGAAAGACGTGCCTCTTGGTAGTAAGTGGCGGGAAGTGATAACTTGATGTCCAGATCCCCTAGATATTTATAAGAGGGTTTGTAGAAACTGATGCCAAGGCAGGATGAAATGTGCTAAGATTTTACTATGGGAAACATTAATGAAAGAAAGTAAGGAGGGAGGATTAGAGGGTTGTGATTGCCTTCAGACTGTACCACTCTGATACCAATGGAGGACAGAGGGAAGGACCCTTGGGAATGAAAGTATCTTGGACAGTCAAAGGATGGTTCAGCAAGGCTATGGGGAGTCCTTGAACCAAAGCTGCCCATCAAAGGAATCCCATACTTTCCAGGAGCAGGTCTACCTTAATATCCCTGTTGTGCTTAGCAACTGGCTGGGAGAAGAAACTGCCCAGGAACCCTGTATCAATGCAGTGATGGATTTTAGGGTCCAGCAGCAGGGGTCATGGTCCAGTCATGCTCCCTGTAGCTTCTGGCCTGAGAGGTCTATTCTCATGGCTACCATGATCCATATCCAATGCCTTAGCCCTGCATGATACCTGGGTACCATGGTAGGTGAGTATATGAGCAGGCCCTAAAAAGGCTGAAGATTAATTTTGGCCAGTCTGACAGGAGGTTGGCAAAAGTCGCAATTAAATCGAGCTATGAAAGGAAGACTACTTTATTGCTTGGCACTTGCATTTTCAGACTAAGCTTTATATCTGCTACATGTAGGAGGATAAAGAACTTCCAAACAGAGGAAAAAGCAGATGGTCCAGAGATGAAGGGAAAAAAAAAAAGACAGTTTGGAGGAATTGGAAGAAAATAAGTCTGACAGTAGCACACAAAGTGAGAATGATGCTAATGTTAGATAAGATTAAAAAAATCTAAGATGCTCTGTGCTTAGGCAGTTTTTAGAATAGTACATACAGATGTGAGGTTCTGCCACGTGCCTTTGGTAAGTCATGGGATACTTATTACCCTTTGCAAGCTTCAGCTCCTTTTCTGAAAATAGGAGCAATAACAGCACTTACATTGTAGGGGAGTTATGAAGACTAAAGGGGCAATTATGTTTAAAACATCCATAGTTTCTAAGAGCTAAGCCTGTTGGATCATATCAGAGAACTTGTTCCCTAGTGCAAGGGAAATACCCTCTTTTATCATTAGGGTCTATCCTAGGCTGTGTCAGAAGGAAGAAATGACAAAATAAAAGTCAACCCTTCTCACTGTCCTATAGGAACTAAGAAAACACCAAGCTGAGGTCAAGATTTTTCCTTTTCTCTCTTGTCTGAAACTGAGCACAGCACTGTGGGGCTCCTGGGTGCAAAAGCCTTTCTGTGTCCCCCATTTTTGTTCTTAGGAAAAGGGCCTCATTCAGCCACCATGACCTTCCCTGAATTCCTAGGGACAGGTTCAGACAGTTGCTAATCAGGAAAGGAAGGAACAGTCAAGCAACACTGGTACAGCCTTGGGGCAGGATCCTGGTTCCCTCTCAAGGAATACTCATAAGAATACAGGCATCTTAGATACCTAAGAGAAAAGTTATATTCCTTATGCTTATTTTAGAAATGACTACTTCAGGAGAGATGGGATTAAGATGGTGAAATAGAAGGACTGGAGCTCAACTTCTCTCCTAAAAATAACAAAATTACAACCAAATGCTGAGCAATCTTCAGCCAAATGGACAGAAAACTTTCACAAAGATATCCTACTCCAGAAGACAAAGAGGAGGCCACATCAAGAGGTAGGAGGGGTGATTACATGATATAAGCAACCCCACACCTCCTGGGTGGAAAGCCCCACAGACTGGAAAGTAACTGGTTCACAGAGACTCACCTACAGGAGTGAGAGTTCTGAGCCCATGTCAAGTCCCCATGCTGGGGATCTGGCATTGGGAGAAAGAGCCCTCGGAGCATCTGGCATTGAAGGCCAGTGGGGCTTGTGTGCAGGAGCTCCCCTGGACCAGGGGAAACGGAGACCCCGTTCTTAAAAGGTACACACAGACTTTCATGTGCACTGCATCTCAGGGCAAAGCAAAGTCTCCATATGAATCTGGGTCAGTCCTGACTGCAGTTATTGGAGGGCCTTCTGGGAAAACAGAGGATGAATGTAGCTTGTTGTGGGGGAAGGCCACTGGAAGCAAAGCTCTTGGGAATCTTCGTCAGCACATGGAGGTGGCCATTTTGGGAAAACCTGGCCCAACCCATCAGTGCTGAGAAGCCCCAGGCCAAACGACAATCCAGGTGGCATCATAGCTCTGCCCATCAGTAAAGAGGCTGTCCAAAGACACCCAAGGCACATAGCTGCCTCTAATCTCACTCAGAGACAAAGCCCCACCCACCAGAGGGATAGGAATCAGCTCCACCTACCAGTGGGCAGGCATCAGTCCTTCCCATCAGGAAGCCTACAGCAAGTGTCTGTACCAACTTCAGCCACAAGGGGGGTAGACACCAGAAGTAAGACATGCTACAACTCTATTATCTGTAAAAAGGTCATCACACCAAAAACCTATAAAAATGAGAAGACAGAGAACTATAACTCAGATGAGGGAGAAAGAAAAAACCCCGGAAAATCAGCTAAGAGATCAGGAGATTCTCAGCCTCCAGAAAAAAGACTTTAGACTGTTGATGCTGAAGATGATGTAAGACATTGGAAATAAACTGGAGGCAAAGATGGATAACTTACAGGAAACACTGAGCAAAGAGATACGAGAAATAAAACTTAAGCAAGAGATGCAAAATATGAAATCATCCATGCACAATGATGCCACTAAAATCAGAAGTCGTGAGAAGAGGAGGGTACAAGTTCAGGACACTGGAGATGCGCTTGCAATTAAGAGACCAACAACTGAAAACAATCTCGTATATATACAGACTCTTATATCAAAACTTCAGAGTAACTGCAAACCAAAAATCTACAATTGACACACAAATAAGAAAAAGCAACTCAAATACAACACTAAAGATAGTCATCAAACCAGAAGAGGAGAGAACAAGAAAAAAAGGGAAGAAAAAAGAGCAATAAAAACAAATCCAAAGCAAATAATAAAATGACAATAAGAACATACATATCAGTAATTACCTTAAATGTTAATGGACTAAATGCCCCAACCAAAAGACACAGACTGGCTGAATGGATACAAAAACAAGATCCATATATATGCTGTCTTCAAGAGACCCACTTCTCTTCTAGGGACACATACACATTGAAAGTGAGAGGATGGAAGAAAATAGTCCATGCAAATGGGAATCAAAAGAAAGCTGGAGTAGCAATACTCATATCAGACAAAAGAGACCTTAAAATGAAGAGTATTTTAAGGGACAAGGAAGGTCACTACATAATGATCAAAGGATCAATCCAAGAAGAAGATATAACAATTTTAAATATCTATGCACCCAACATAGATTCACCACAATGTATAAGGCAACTGCCAACAAAAGGACAAATCAACAATAACATAATAATAGTGGGGGTCTTTAACACCCCACTTACAGCAATGGACAGATCATCCAGACAGAAAATCAATAAGGAAACACAGGCCCTGAATGAAGCATTAGACCAGATGGGTTTAACAGATATTTATAAGGCATTCCATCCAAAAGCAACAGAATACACATTCTTCTCAAGTGCATATGGAACATGCTCTAAGATTGATCACATCCTAGGTTACAAATCCAGCCTTGGTAACTTTAAGAAAATTTGAAATCATATCAAGCATCTTTTCTGACCACAATGCTATATGACTGGTAATCAACAAGAAAAAAAATGCAAAAAAACACAAACACATGGAGACTCAACAACCAGCTACTAAACAACCAATGAATCACTGACAAAATCAAAGAGGAAATTAAAAAATACCTAGAAGCAAATGACAACAAACATATGACACTCCAAAACCTATGGGATGCAGCAAAAGCTGTTCTAAGAGGAAAGTTTATAGCAATACAAGCCCACTTCAGGAAACAAGAAAAAGCTCAAATAAACAAGCTAACTTTACATCTAAAGCAGCCAGAGAGAGAAGAACAGACAAGACCTAAAGTTAATAGAAGGAAAGTAATTTTAAAGATCAGAGTGGAAATCGATAAAATAGAAACAAAGAAAACCATAGAGAAGATCAATGAAAGTAAAAGCTGGTTCTTCGAAAAGATCAACAAAATTGATAAACCCTTAGCCAGACTTATCAAAAAACAAAAACAAAAAAAACAAGAGGACTCAAATAAATAAAATTAGCCCCTTCAATAAGGGGTGCTGGGGAAACTGGGCAGCCACATGCAAAAGAATGAAATTATAACACTCCCTAACACCATACACAAAAATAAACTCAAAATGGATTAAAGAAGAAAACAGAGGCCAAACACTCTCTGACATAAATAACAACAACTTCTTCTTCTCAGATTCACCTCTTAGAGTAATGACAGTAAAAATAAAAATAAACACATGGGACCTAATTAAACTTAAAAGTTTCTGCACAGCAAAGGAAACCCTAAATAAAACAAAGACAACTCACACAATGGGAGAAAATGAATCAACTGACAAGGGATTAATCTCCAAAATTTATAAACACCTCCTACTGCTCAATACCAAAAAAACAAACAACCCCATCAAAAAATGGGCAGAAGATCTAAACGGACAATTCTCCAAGGAAGACATACAGATGGCCAAAAAACCACAAGAAAAGATATTCAACATCACTCATCATTAGAGAAATGCAAATCAAAACCTCTATGAGGTACCACCTTACACCAGCCAGAATGGCCATCATCAAAAAGTCTACAAACAGTAAGTGCTGGAGAGGGTGTGGAGAAAAAGGAACCCTAGTACACTGTTGGTGGGATTGTAAATTGGTGCAACCACTGTAGAAAACAGTATGGAGAAAAACTAGAAAACTAAACATGGAACTACCATTTGAGCCAACAATCCCACTCCTGGGCATCTATCCAGAGAAAACCACGGCTTGCAAAAACACATGTACTCCGATGTTCATTGCAGCACTATTTGCAACAGCCAAGACATGGAAACAACCTAAATGTCCATCGACAGAGGAGTGGATCAAGAAGATGTGATACATATACACAATGGAATATTACTCAGCCATTAAAATGAACGAAATACCAGCATTCTTAGCAGCATGGGTGGACCTAGAAATTATCATGCTAAGTGAAGTCAGTCAGACAATGAGACACCAACATCAGATGCTTTCACTGACATGTGGAATCTGAAAAAGGACAGACTGAACTTCTTTGCAGAACAGATGCTGACTCACAGACTTTGAAAAACTTATGGTCTCCCAAGAAGACAGGTTGGGGGGGTGGGGGGATGCGCTGGGGGTTTGGGATGGAAATGCTATAAAACTGGGTTGTGATGATCATTGTACAACCATAAATGTAATAAATTTATTGAGTAATAAAGAAAAGGAAGAAATTAATATTTCAAAATTTACAGCTTAGAGTTCTTCTTTGTCCTTCTCCTTGCCTTAAGTTACCCTAAACACAATCACTTGTAAACTAAAGATTAGGCGCCCTCAGCATAACCGCCTGTGGGTTAAAGATTATTAGCACATGATGTTTTTCAGGAACTTTCCTAGTTTTTTCTAATCTCTGATCAATATGCCTTTTTCTCAAGTGCTACTATTATAGGCAATAACCCATTGACTGCTGGATCAAGTGGTAGCTCTGTCATGATCATACCAAGATCTCCTGACTCCAGCTTTGACGACTAAGATTCCCAAAGAAAGAACAATGCATGTTTGTCCCAAATCTGATTCTTATCTGAAAACCTGTTTTTCTCCTTTTTACTATAAAACTCCTGGCAATTCTTTCTAAGGGGGGTGGGGGGCACAGTGTTTAGGGTATGAGCCTGCTCTGACCCTCCTTTGCCTGGCAAAGCAATGAAGCTATTTTTTTCACCTTTACCCAAAACTCTGTCTCTGCATTTCAATTCGACACCAGCACACAGAGGCCGAATTCTGGCATCACTTCCTTTTCCTCCTCCTATGAAACAAGACACAAAAGGGTATATGGAGGATATATGTGTTTTACCTTAAAAAAAAAACAAGGTAAGTGGAAGAAAGCAAAAAGATAAGGGGGCCTTCAGTTAGCAGAGGTTGCCTGAGTGGAGTGGTCAAAGAGGCTGTGGTTTTAATTCCAGAATGTTCTTACCTCCCTCGCTAGATACTAAGTAGAGAGTCACTGGGCCTACTGAGGGCTCCCTTTGGTGGTGAATCCCATAGGCTCGAATGAATGTCCAGAATTTTAAATCCTAAAGAGGAGGTTGAAAAGCCTCCAAGGCCAGCAAAGCTCTAAAACAAGCTAAGTCTGGTGAGCTGAGGACAAATGTGGGTCCTGCCCAAGCCATGAAGCCGGTTGCACATCACACTGGCAGCTGTTCCCACCTGCAGAGACCAGCAACCAGGTGGATAAGGGTTATCAACCCAGGGATCAAAGAAAACAGAAGCTTCAGAACCCAGGAACTTCACCTCTACCCATAAGAGTATGCAAGCCACTTACTTCTCAATGTTTTATCTTCAGACCAGTCTAGGAAAAAAGCCTAAAATGGAGCAGATGTCTGAATCCAAGACGGAATGTTTTCTCCTAGAAAGGCTGAGCATCATCTGAAAAGCCAATTTTATATATCTTTTTTTTTCTTTTTTTTTTCTTTTTTTTTCTTTTTTTTTTTTCTGGAGAGTCAGAAGATCTGGGGCTTTGTGAAAGACATCAGGTCAGTTTCAGAGAGCATGTGTCCCATGTGGATCTCAGCTGTAGTACGAGAAAGTTTGCTATCATTTTTTTTATGGTTATTTATGTCACAAATGACCTTATTTATTTCACTCACAAATGGCATGAGCTAATAGGGTAGTAAGAAAATTCTCCCAGGAGTAGAATCTGCAAAACTGACTTGTGGAATCTTGAGAGCTTAATGGGTGCTCACCTGGCAGACACAGGACAGAGAGGGAAAGAAAGGTATTCCAGACAGTGGGAACAGGAGCATAAATAGCTAGGCAGTGGGTACCAGCGAAAAGTACTCAGAAAAGGAAAGCAGTTCAATAAAACTTAGAGGGTAGAGAGTCAGGGAAAAGAGGGACTGATGACAAATGAATCCCATGGCAACATAGGCAGGAGGCAGTCGATGAAGGGCTGGGAAGAAATTGGAAAAAATTTATTAGGGAAGGGCTATGCTATAATCAGACATACACTCAGGAAATCCTACTCTGGTAGAGAAGTAGAAAATTTGTTGGAAGGATTTGAGACCAAAACAGGGAAAAGGGGTTGGTGGGAATAAGCAGGCTAGAAATGATTAGAGCTTGAAGTAGGCCAGTGGCAAAGGAAATGGACAGGAGAGGATGGACTAGGAGTTATGCTAAGTAAGTAGAAGGGTCACCACTTTATTACCAGCCTGCTGTGGATGGGGGAGGAGGTAAGGGAAACTTGCACCACCCACAGCTTCCAGAACCCCGGCTGGAGAAGACTGAGGAGAAGGGGATGCCTGAGCAAGGTGATGGAAAGCAGGGGAGAGGCTGAGTTTGGGAGCTAAGAACAGAGAAGACAATGAGTTCAGTTCAGAGACAAAATAAAGCTGTTTTTTTTCCCAATTGTTTTAATCTGCTAGAAGAATGTAATCTCATGGAATCCTAATTACTGCGTCTTAGAAATGGAAATCCTATTTAACCATCCTGTAAGCAGTCATCAGGGCCGGAATCTCTACCAATTCTACATAATAGAAGGAAGAAGAAGGCACAGGGGTGGGTGGGGAGGAGGAGGAAGAGGAAACACCTGAAAAACATCTTTGTTTTTTCTTGTGTTTTTTTTTTTTTTTTTAAACTTAATGCTTTCAAGACTATTCCCGGTGTAAAACTCATGAAGTCAAAGTATGCTGAAAGAGTCACAGACTTTCAGAGCGGAAAGACACCTCGTGGAACCCAAGTTAGCATTTTCATGGAGACACAACAACGGGGGTAGAGAGGCTGCTGAGAAACCTGGTCAAGGTCACACACAGGAGCCCCTCTCAGGAGGGCTCTTCCTATTAGGCTGTGCTGCTGCCTCTGCTGGCCACACTTGGCGCTGATTTAAGGCAAAAGCTATCACAGACTGAGACCTGAATGCAGCACATTTTCTACCTGTCGTGTGTGTATATGTATGTGTATATAAAAAATGATTTTTATTTTTTCCATTATAGCTGGTTTACAGCGTTTTGTCAATTTTCTACTGTACAGCAGGGTGATGCAGGCACACATACACATATACATTCTATTTTCTCCCATTATCATGCTCCATCCTAAGCGACCAGACATAGTTCCCAGGGCTACACAGCAGGATCTCATTACTAATCCATTCCAAAGGCAACAGTTTGCATCTATTAACCCCAAATTCCCAGTCCATCCGACTCCCTCCTCCTCCCCCTTGGCGACCACAAGTCTGTTCTCCAAGTCCATGAGTTTCTTTTCTCATGGAAAGATTCACTTGTGCTGTCTATCAGATTCCAGATATAAGTGATAGCATATGGTATTTGTCTTTCTCTTTCTGACTTACTTCACTTAATAGTTGCATTTCTTTTTAATATGCAAGATTTCTAATGTTACTAGAAGCATCTCAACATCATTTGGAATAACTCCAAGAACAGTTAGAAAGTTGCATATGTTCTTGTAATACACTTCCATAAAACCCACAGTAAAGACATTATTTAGGTCTATTGATATTCACCACAATCCCATACTTTAAAGAGGAAAACAGCAAGGAATATCAATGCTAAATGTATTATCCAGGGTCACAGAGCTAATAATTTGTGTAGTCAGAGCTGGAACTCCAGTAATCTAGCTCCAGAATCTTCAACTCTATAATATACTGTCTTTCAATCATCTCTTTCTTTTTTTAAATTTTGTTTAGTTTTGTTCTCAGATAGGGCTAGTAAAACATTTTAATAATACTGAAAATAGGAGTTCCCATCGTGGCTCAGCAGAAACGAACCTAATATCCATGAGGATGCAGATTCGATCCTTGTACTCACGCAGTGGGTTAAGGATCTGGCAATACCTTGAGCTGTGCTGTAGGTCACAGACATAGCTCGGATCTGGCATTGCTGTGGCATAGGCCAGCTGATACAGCTCCCATTTGACCCTAGCCTGGGAACCTCCATATGCCACAGGTGTGGCCCTAAAAAGACAAAATAATAACAATAGTGAAAATATTTCCAAACATGTTGTCTTTTAAATCCAGATCTAATCATTATTAAGTCCATGAATAAGTTGAAAAATGTGAACATCTGCAAAGCTATCGAATTGCACACTCCATACAAACTTTAAGATAACCTACAAAACAATCTTTTTTTTTCTTTTTTAAGGGCTGCATATGTGGCATATGGAAGTTCCCAGGCTAGGGGTCCAATCGGAGAGTAGCTTCTGGCCTACACCACAGCCACAGCAACACAGGACCCGAGCCACGTCTGTGACCTACACCACAGCTCATGGCGACGCCGGATCCCGACCCACTGAGGGAGGCCAGGTGTTGAGCTGCATCCTCATGGACACTACCTGGATTTACTTCTGTTGAGCCACAATGGACGGTCTCTAGAAAATGATCTTGGTAGGTCACATTTACATAAAATGAACAGTTTTCTCCAAACTGCTAACATAGAAGATTATTTTTAAAAACTGCTTAACTTATTAGTTCAAAGAATCTCTACTAGGTGGAGGCTTATGAATTTATAGCCATTAGACAATGAATCGCTCATAAAGGAAACGATGCCTGTAAACTATGTTGGTCACTCCAGTGTGTGCACCTCAGCTACCTTCACAGCATCTAAGCAGGTGCTGCTGGACTTCAAGGACAGGTAGGACAGCTGAGCCACACAAACAGGAAGCCTGTTCTCCACAGGTGTCCCTGGCGTTGGTCAGCTGGGCAACCTCAGGAGGAGATGAGAGGATAGATGGAGTACTTTTCAGTCAACTTCAAAGTAGAAAATAGTTCTCAAAACATCAAAGCCCTTCTCGGGTGTTGTTGAAAGAGGGAGAACAATAGATGGAATCTGAGCAGGGAAGTGGCATGACAGAACCAAGGATAACATGGGCTGGGAGAACAATGTGATTCTAAGATCTTAAATCTACTGCTGGTAGGATTAGGAAAGAGAGACTTGGAGCAGATGGAAATACTACAGGCTGTGATGAGGGCAGGAAGAGGAGAGAATGAGAGACTCAGGGATTTCTTCCATATCGTCCTTCCATCTGTACCCCCAACTCTCAACGTCAGCTTTAGCAGGACCTTTACCAGGACCCACCTTGTATGCTGCCTCCACCCGAACTGCTCCAAACTGTTAATGGGAATGTACTTGTTATTTGAACTCCATGGCTATTGACAGGCTGCCCAAATGAACAAAAATATTCTATTTGGCCCACTTTACAATAAAATAGAATGATGTTTCAAAAACATTCTCTTTAAATTATCCTAGTGTTACAAAGACGAAAAAAAAGTCACTTCAGTTTCAACATATGAACAACATTAAAATGACATATGAAGAATATTAAAATGCATGTATAATAGTCACCATTTGGAAATGATAGCAGGCAAAGAGATATATGATAAACAATCCAAAAATATAGAGCATTAAATCAGGGGAAAAAAAACCCAAATCAAATAGTATCAGTGTTCTCATATTTCACCATCATCAGAATTATCTTATTCTCTCTCATACTTCTCGAAAAGAAATGAGTCCTACCACGTAGCAATTAGGAGCATGACAAAGTACCCATTTTCAATTATTTTTGAGAAATGACTTAATAGGGATTTTTTAAAGAGCTGCTATTTGGCAAAAATCCCAATTGCAATGATTTTGATTGGAAAGATTTCACGGGCTCCCACAATTCCAAGCCCCAAGCCAAAATGCTTATGAATCTACACTCATCAAAAAAGATCATTCGGCTCCTGTTAAGCCTTAACTTGTTTAAGGTTCAACATGACAAACATCTCATCTCAGTCTCCAGAGTCTCTGTTACTAAGGGATATGAAAGGAGCGAAGACCACAGGTTTCTTGGGTTTTGACAGTATGTACTTTGCACATTGCCCCTGATAAAAAGCTGTATAACAGCTACTATAGTAGCCCTTCATTATTCCTGATGGGGTTCAGAGTAAGCTGCCCCCAAAGTGCCATTTGGTAGATAGATTATTTTGAATGAAAGTTCCTAAAGGAATAGCCGGTACAAGGAGAACACTGATTCTGCTCTGTCTTCTCGAAAGCAGGGAAGGAATCCTCCCTGTGAAAGATTGAGAGAGACAGCCTTATCATCAGAGAGAGAGAATTAGAGTCCAGAAGGTTGTATAAACAAACCGGCTACTTCTATACCAATTTACCACCTTCTGCCCACACTTCTTTGTCTTGTCAATTCTTCATAAGTGCAAGGCTTCTTTGTCTAAAAGGTACACGAGCTGCCCGATCTGGTCACTTCTTGGACTCTCCTCTTTCATTGAGCTCCATGCAGATTCAAATTTAAATTTGTGGGGTTTTTTTCCTCATGTTAATAATCTGTCTTGTGTCAATTTAGCGATTAGACCAGTCAAGGGAACCAGAGAGAAGTAAAAGTGTTCCTTTCCCACATTGCTCTCATCAGTAAGGCTGTGGACTAAGCAGCCCACATGTACGCAGCACTCCCACTCCAGAAATATTAACTCCGTGCTTGCAAACAGGGTAGGAATTGTTACAGGCTTTGCCCCTCTACTCACACACATACTTTTGTTTTCCGGAACATCTTCTTGCTTGTGTCTCCACAAACCCTTCAGATGAGCTCAGTTTCAAATCTTCCCCTTGAATCCACACCCCAAACATGAACGTGTTGTCAGCCCTGAGGTGTGTCTCCCAGAAGCTTGCCTTGCTTTTTCGTCCCTCCACCCTCTTGAGTTCCCTTTCCCCTTCTCCTCCTCCTTTGCTTCATGCCCTCTAGGAACATAACTGTCTAGCATACAAATCTTTTTCAGTTAGCACCCAATCTCTGCTTTAGGCATCTCCCCACGGCACACTGTCTTAAGAAACAGTGACCTCTTCTCACTAAGGAAGTCAAAGTGGTAAGAACCTCATTGCCCGGATCAGGACAGACAGGGGCCAGACACGGGCAGGGTCCAGGTCAGTCAGAGGCTCTCTGAGGTTTTAAGTGCTGGTAAGTGATACCATAATTACTGTGGGGACACTTGGAGGTCAGAGTGGAGGCGTGCAGACTACGTGACCTTCACTGCAGCTCCTGCTCATCCCCTCTGCTTGTCTATAGTTCCTTCCACTTTCCAAATCTGTACTTGCAGTCTCCCCCCGAGTCACGGAACCGGCATCATCCTTACTAATTCCCACCTCACTTTTGTGAGTTCACGTCCATGACTTGGTGCTAAGATCCTTGACTGACACATCTACCAATGTCAGCTCTACCCAAATTGATCTTTCTAATTTATTGCTTCACCAACTATACAGCAAATAGAAAGTACAAGATAGTAGTTCAAGGAACAGCTTCCTTGAGCAAACTGACTGACTCGGCAAAAGGCTGAGCTTTATTGATGACTCTCACTTCACCTCTAACCTTGATGTGCCTGTCGCAGGGAACATCCTGCTTTCAATGATGGGATGTGAGTTACATCGTCCTTCCTTTAGGTAGCATTGTCCTAGCTTTGTGTTCCCTGCACGGCCTAACTTCTGACAGCCGATGTGCTTAGCTACCAACACTTTCAGATCCTAACTTCCACCAGTATGTAGTCTGAGCTTCCATTCATGGTGTGTATCTTAGTGAGTCTCTCGGTCTTCAGTTTCTATTACTCAGAACGACAAAGGTTAATAGAAGGGATAAAGGATGACCATTCCTTTCGTTCTAGACCAGGGAAGCACCGTAATAGATTCCTCATTGAACAACTCATAGTTACAGGCTCCTAAAGAATCTCTTCCAGGCTTGCCACCTCAAGGAATTCATTCTGGGCTCAATTCTACAGGCTTTCTATCTCTTTTAGTTTCCCTTTTGCGTCCTGTTGCCTTATCTCTAGATTCTCCTCTCTTCACTGATAATTCTGTTACAAGTGCTCCGATACGATTTTCATTCAAGTTTCTCTCCGTGATGTCACTGGCCTCCCTGCTCAGTCCAGTGTTCTAATCCATTTGGCAATAAGCTCCATCCAGCAGGGACAGTGTGTGATTATCTGGGAGAAAAGGACCCTTACAGCATCTGCAACTGACGAGAGTTGCGTTGAGGTCAGTGCCACTGCCGTCTTTCTCTTTAGCATGATCACAGCTGCTGCTCACAGAGTGTTGTCACTAACAGGTGTTGGCCTAAGCACTTTAGGCACATAATCTTATTTGATCCTCATAACCTCCTAATTAAATTGGCATTACTGATCTTCATTTATTGATGGGAAAATTAAAGGTCAGAGGCATTATGCATTATACAAGGTCATGTAGCTTGTGGAGTCAGGTGGAAACCCAGGTTACTCTGATCCCAAAGTCCCGGGTCTGAATCACTGTAAATCCAATCTGCACCCAACACACAAACCAATAATAAAAAAAAAAAATCTACAGCTCTTAACGTGGTAATTGAGCTCCCTCCACTCCCATGATGTGCTTCTATTTGCCTTTGCAGAGTTACCTTTCCCTGTGCCCCTACCTGTCTCTCTCAGCCACATGGAATCTGAACTTCAGGCAAATTCAAATGCATACATCTACAAATAAGTTATATGCCCTACATCACAGATGGCCATCCTTTTATTAACGTAGGTTTCCTCTCATGTGAAATATTCTCCCCCAGTAAACGCCACTTTCAGTCTTATTCACTCCGTATGATCCCAACCAAACACATCCTTTTCCAGGAAGTCTTCCCCACTCCCCCACTATTAAAATATGCCCCTTATTTTAATTCCCTTAACACTTTACTCCCTCTCCCCATAGCCCACATCCCTCCAGTTCGACAAGGCACTGAGCCCCTTGGAGGCGGACGTTGTGATCTTCTCTGCTCCAGGCACCCTCTGTGCTCCATGCTCATCCATGCTAAGTTCACCTCTTGCATTCACTTACTGTGCCTCTGCCTGGTCACACTCCCAGCACGTCTTAAGGGAAGGGAATGTGGTTGCCAGATGCTGGCAATCAGAGGCCACCAAATCTGCACCTGTTCCTCTTTCTTCACAACTGCTGCCTTCATGTGCTCCATCTGGGGAGCTACTCCTACCAGGCCTGGAAAGGTCATGTGCTTACACTTTATGAGTATAAAGGAGAGGATGGCTTCCAACAGTCCTAATAAGGAAAACACAAAGCAGCTGGAATCCACAGCCCAAACTGGAATACAGCACCCTTTAAAGTGACACCTTTCGTATTATAAATTTAAAAAAATTAATAATCACATAGAGGTAGAGTCACCGGCATAAATGAATATAAAAAATATGTTCTGAGGGTAACTCGTGATGGGCTGCCTAACCACATAATGAGAAAAACAGTGGCCAAGGAATTGCTTCTTCCCACACTGCCTCCCATCCCCACTTTACCTCCGGAGAGTCTGCAAACACAGCCTCAGACACTGTATCAGCATATGCTTCATGTTCACACTAAGAAGGAAAAGATAACTCTGCAAATAAAAAGTGGGGGGAAATTAAAATATATTCTCAAAGGTGGAAAGCTCAACTAAGTAATAAACAGACCTGAAGATATCAATGTATGACTTGATCCTTTTTCATCTGGATACTACTTTCAGCTCCACTAGGATTTTCTTAGACTTTCCTCTTTCAAGTGTGATGACCTCTTTGGGGAGGCACAGCTATGAAAGACACAAGAACATGCAGAGGATAAAAGCTGTTTGGAAAAGTTTGACTGAATTGTTTCTATGCACCTCTGGGCAAAGTAAGCTACCAGCTTATAGATGTTTGCTCAAGATAGAGAATCTTTAAATTCTCTCCAGGATAAGTCACATCATAATTTTGACTAGTCAAATTCATAAGGCTAAGCTTTAGTTTATGCACTGAATTTTCATTTTAAATTTTACTTGAAACTAGCTTTCCTAGCTACTGTGATCACGATTATTATTTGGTGCAGTGCATTTTTAATTATATTTTTAAGGAAAGAGAAGAACTTAAAAAGGCAAGAAAAAAGAGAAGAAAGGAAAAGACAAATTTCATCAGGAATCTAAACATGCTGCTTAGGCTAAAGTAGATATAAGGAAGGAGAGGGCCCCACCACCATGATAGACTTCTCTAGAAGCAACTTGAAGATTCCTATGGATCTGAAGAAACTATTATCAGTAATACAGCTTTAATTCTGCAAATGCGGGATGCCAGAAGCCTCCTGACATTCGCATCTTTATGTAAAAGCCTCCCATTCAGTGTGCATATGGAAAATGCGACTTGCTTCTAACCAAAAGATCAGAAACTGTGACACAAATAAATAAATGTCTGGTGTTTTAAGCCACTAAGTGGGTGGTCACTATTACACAGTATAGAAAACTTAACATCTCCCAAACATACCTAAGCCAGAGCCAAGGATGAAACCTGCTTCTTCTGGTTAGAATCCTCTACCTCCGTGCTGCCTCTGAGGAAAATGAAGGGAAGCAAGACGGCCTTAATCATCCCTGGGTATCATTAAACTTTACACAGGTTTATTCCCGACTTTCGGCCTCTGCCTTCACTTTTCTTAGAGAAAAATTGAATTTGTAATTGTTTCTCTGTTTCTTTGAGATATAAATCTTCTCCCAGCCTCTGGCTCATTCTACTACTTAGGAAAGTTTTTCTCAAGGATCTGGAAACCATTCCTTTGAAGTTTCATCATTGATCAAGGCTGAGCCTCAGTCTCCCAGTCTCTGTGGGAGGGTAGGAGCCTAAAAGGTAAATTGTTACCCTGCAAACGCACTGCAGTGCATTGCAACCTCCCAACGAATGTTCCGTAACCTTTCCCACTAGCTCACTGCAGCCCTCGAAAATTCTGCTCTCCTTTGGCTTAGTCAAATCTAAACCATCTGCCTCCTCTATTGTATAATCTTGAACTTGACTGCAACAGTCGTGGCCCTTATTGCAACAGCCATGAGTAGTAAAGCCTTCCTTGTTTGTTTAACTCCATCCAGTGTTTGCCCAATTCCAAGAGTCCCATTCATACTTTTGCTCACACTGAACTGCATGGAGGTGTGCAAGATGGTGGCCCAGCTGCACCTATGAATTCTTACCCACGAGGAGTTTAAGATTGTTGAAAATTCTCTTCCTCAGCAGTCCTGAATGATCTGAGTAATTACAAGCTACACAAAACTCAGTTTCAGAATACAGACACCTTGGCGATACTACGAGTTCAGTTCCAGGCCACCGTGATAAAGTAAATATCACAATAAAGTGAATCACATGAACGTTTTGGTTCCCCAGTACATAAAGAACTCATGTTTACACCATACTGCTGTCTATTAAGTGTGCGATAGCATTATGTGTAAAGTAACAATGTATATACTTTAATCAAAAGCTACGTCATTGCTATCATCTGAGCCTTAAGTGAGTTATCATCTTTTTGCAATAGTAACATCAAAGATCACCAAAACAAACAGAGTAATAATGACAAAGTTTGAAATACTGTGAGAATTACCAAAATGTGATATAGAGACATGAAGTGAGCAAATGCTACTGGAAAAATGGTGCCAGTAGATTTGTTCAACACAAGGTCGCCACAAACGTACACTTCCTAAAAATGCAGTATCTGTGAAGAGCAATGAAGCGAAGCACAGTAAAACAAGATACGCCTGTATGTCCATCTTATTGGGATGGCTGGTTTTATACTCATGAGGTATTATTTTAGTGTTAGTTTCCTGAATTCATGGGTAGAAGCCAAAAATTTAATTCATATCCTTTGGGTGAAATTTTTCTGACAAAATTTATACCCCAAACCACAAATCTTAGTGGTTTTATAACATTTATCCAAAACTGACACTTGTAGCAGAAATAAGTAATACAGCCAACGGCTGCAAAAGTGTCATTACAAAGCAATATTTAAGTGTAGACTCCAGTAATTTATTTTCACATATACAAGATGTCACAGGCTAGTAGCAAGGACACTTTTCCTAATTTGTATTTTCAAAACCTATTAATGTGTGTTTTATAATAATCTGAGAAAATTACAAATACCAACACACATTATATATGACAGCTTAATTTGATCATTTGAGACACTCTATCCCGATTATCACTAAAATGATGCTGTCGTTCTTTGCCCCAAAGACAATAACTGCTGTACATGGTCACACATGCATTCATTAGTGAGGACTGAGGACCATTCTTGCTTGAAGACAACTTTTTTTTTTTTCTTTTCAGGGCCACATACTCCGCATATGGAGGTTCCCAGGCTAGGGGCCGAATAGGAGCTGTAGCCGCTGGCCTCCACCACAGCCACAGCAATGCCAGATCCAAGCTGTGTCTGTGACCTACACCACAGCTCAAGGCAATGCCAGATCCTTAACCCACTGAGCAAAGTCAGGGATTGAACCTGCCTCCTCACAGATGCGAGTCACATTTGTTTCTGCTGAGCCACAACAGGAACTCCTTGAAGACAACATCTTACACTTACATAATTTCCTTTCTTAGCAAACTACTTTTTATACATTTAAAGCAAACTGTTTTCCTACTTTTAATATAATGTTTTTATAATAATATGGAAAATAAGACAGTATAACAAAAGAGACAATATAATTTTATCAAAGAGGATCTAATATTTTTGGTGTAGTATCTTCGAGTCTTTTTACAAGAAAAATTTAATAATCATACTGATTAAACTATTACACAGTCTACTTTAATATCTTAATATTATAACCAAGGATTTTTTCCTAAATGATCACTGATTCTTTTCCTTCTTTTAAATGACCATATAATACCGACTAAATGTGCAATGTACTTAATCCTCCCTTTCCTATTAAACATGCTTGAGCATCATAATACACTTGGTAGAAGCTGAACTATTGGACTGGACGGATAAGGAAAAGAATATTTCCACTCATTCCTATTAATCACTGTGTGAACGGCGTAAAATTCTCTGCTCCTATTTACAGACTTGCTCAGAAGCCACATTGATCAGTGGTACAACCACAGGGCATGGCTTTAATTAGTTTAGGATTGATGATTTTGAGACATAGGGTCAGAGAAGTACAATATCTTCATAAAGAGGTCACCCTTCTCAATCTTCCATGGAGCAAGGGACTGATAGTGAATGAGCTCTCTGTAATTAATAGCTGGAGTTTTTTCCTAACATTTGATAACCTGCAGAAATTTAATAAAAATATATATGCTTACGCCTTTGCACATTTTTCTAGAGAGAGGGACCATGGCTTGCATCAGATTTTCAAGAAGCCTATGACCTAGCAAAAAGCATTTAGCTAGTAAATGCAGGAAGACTTCAATACATACCAAAAAATTACTAACCTGTTATATGAAACATATATGACATATGGTCCTATCTTCCTTTTCCATGAGATTAGAACTGTCCAGTTTAGTTTACATGTTTATAAAATGTCGACAACCTAGAATTTACTCCTTTGGCTCTTAGTCTAGTTTTCCTTGGTCAGACACATGCCGCAGATGAAATTCACGTGTAATAGATTAGTAAGATTTCTGTGAATGGTCCAAGAGGTTGTGCCTTCCCCAATAATTCCTGGTCTGAGAGAGATGGGGACTGCAATATGTGCCACATCCTGAGAATAAAATTTGTGTCCTGATCTTGGGTTGTATTCTCTGAGAGGACAGAATGTCCTTTTTTAAATCATGGAAAGGTACCACATGAGCTAGTGGCAATCATGTATACACACCACTCCCAGCATTAGATCGTAAATTCATTTCTTTTGTCAAACTTAAGAAAGTGAACAATAATCTTATTTAAAATCTCATACTATAAGGGCCGTCTAGTAACAGTCAATCCTTGTCAAAATGTAAATGTTTTGTTATTATTAGGTTAATTATATTTGGTGACAAAATTATTGGCATTTGTGACCAACCTCATATACTAGTGTGCAATGCTACTATGCTAAGAAACATGTCAACCAGTATAGATTTTGGAAGTTCTTCATTTATTTTTAATCTCACCTGTTCCCAGAGTTCTAAGGTGTTCTATATAGTTATATACAATAAAAGCAAGATACAAATTTTTAAATAAATAGATATGGGAAAAGATCATAGGGAAAATAAGAAAGATACAATAAAATCAGGAGGGTAGTTGACAGACAAGATTTTAAGATTTTTAAGATGAGATGTACTGGCTAGAGCTTGGTCATGAATTTAAATTAACCTTGGCAAGAAACGGCTCAAACTGACAGACTCTTTTTAGGGAATATATCCATGTCTAAAGCAACAAGCTCCTGGTATAGAATGGTACAAATTTACTGGTTTTATTCATAAGATAGAATCAGCTATTTGTTCAAGCAGAAGCTCAACTAATCCTGGTACTAAGACCAGACAGAAATTTCTCCCAAGGCTGCTCATAAGAATACTCTGAGATATATAAACTATGGTAAATAGAACCACAGGCTTCATAGATCTTTATCTTTTAACTTCCTCAATGTAGACTTTTAGATTCACAATACACTAGAATTCATAAAAATATATTTTAACAGAGTCTGGGAAAATGTGGTTCCGGTATCTTTTTTTTTTTCTTTTTGTCTTTTTGCCTTTTCTAGGGCCGCTCCCACAGCACATGGAGGTTCCCAGGCTAGGGGTCTAATCGGAGCTGTAGCCACCGGCCTATGCCAGAGCCACAACAACACGGGATCCAAGCCGTGTCTTCGACCTACACCACAGCTCACTGGCAGCACTGGATCCTTAACCCACTGAGCAAGGACAGGGATCCAACCCGCAACCTCATGGTTCCTAGTCGGGATTCGTTAACCACTGCGCCATGACAGGAACTCCAGGTTCGGGTATCTTAATGAGATACCAGCCTATTGTAACCAGAGGAAAGTTTTAATCTATATATTTATCTATCTATTTATTTATTTTATTTTTTTCTTTTTAGGGTCACACCTGCAGCATTTGGAAGTTCTTAGGCTAGGGGTCGAATCTGGCTTCAGGCGCAAGCCTATGCCACAGCCACAGCAACGTCAGATCCAAGCTGCATGTGATACCTATGCCACAGCCTGTGGCGACACTGGATCCTTAATGCACTGAGTGAGGCCAAGGATTGAACCCACATCCTCATGGATACTAGCCAGGTTCTTAACCTGCTGAGCCACAATAGGAACTCTGGTTTTAGTCAATTTAAATGCATGGTTTCAGGAATTCTCGTTGTGACTCACCAGTAACAACTCCAACTAATATCCATGAGGATGCCAGCTCGATCCCTTGTCCCACTTAGGTGAGCTGTGGGGTAGGTTGCAGATGCAGCTAAGATTTGGCATTGCTATTGCTGTGGAGTAGGCCAGCAGCTGCAGCTCCAATAGCTGCAGGAGCCCTAATCCTGGTAATTTACATACTCTGTGGATGAGGCCCTAAATAGAAAATAGAAGAAGAAGAAGAAATTAAAAGCACATTTTCAAAGTGGTCATCTGCTTGCAGAAGTCAACCTGCAAGTGCTTCGTGGCATGAGGAGTGAAATAATTATCCCTCGGATGGGAACGTGACACCCGGATGCCACAAGTCACATATTTTCCTTCAGTCCATTCTCTTACTTCTTTGGCTTCTCTAGTCCTTTAAATCTGTAATAATCCATGCAGAGTAGGAACGACCTGCACCTCCTTCCAGGAATCCTGCATAAATACTCTTTCATTCCAGCTTTTGATAAACACTTGGAGCAGTGACATCAAAATAATATGCTGAGAAGTGCCTTGACTACCGCTCGTATACGCTGCTGAGCTAGCAGTGGTAATACAGAAGACTGACACGACCGGCAGCAACTTCTGAAGGCTAATGACGTCCACCCTACCTCCTCATGGAAGTGGATCAAAGCAGGGCAATGACTAGATAATCTCAGGCGCTTCCGGACACTTTTCCCAATGTGATAATATAACCATCTGAGCATGTGAGTAGAGGACAGCAGGCTTATTCTTTTTAGTCTCTACAGCTGGGCAGGCAACTGCACATGCTGTTCCCCTGGGCATGAACATCACAACTGGAAGGTGCTATGTCATTCTCAAGAAAATGATTTCACTGACATTAACTCAGTAATGCTGATGTAAAAACGTTGCGTGAACTCAAGCATTTTTAACACATGACCCATGATTTCCGATCATGAGATTTATAGGTAAGGTAAATACATCAAAACAGAGTTTTTGGCAACATAATAAAAAGTATAATCACAATTAATTCTAAAGTAAACATTCAATACCTACCAGATTCTGAGACAGAAGAGCAGCTTGTGAATCTACTAAATCCTACAGCTTTTTTGTCCATTAATATAACTGCAGGGGTTGGTTGACATAAATATAAAAATAGCATATAGTATAATTATATAATTTAGCAGATGAATATATCAAAATAATATTTATGTACACTGTGAAAATAGCATATATAAAGTTGTCAAGATACATACTTGAGCGTTAACCTTCGATAATTAATCTATTAAAATTGCACCTCCTGGTACTCCTCAATAGCATTCACTATTTGCCTTTCCTAATGTATTTCTCCATATCGCTTATCACCTTCTAACATACTATGTATCTTACTTCGGTGTCTTATTTATTGTCTGACTCCCGTACTAGATTTTAAACTCCACTAGGACAATAATTATTTTTCTATTTCACCAAGCCAGGGATTGTATATCTCCAACTGTGTAAGTGTTCCCAGCACTTAGTAAATATTCAATAAATATCTGTGAATGAATAAACAGCATGACTTGCAATCGATTTTCTTTACAATATATGAAAGAACTTGCAAAACCCAAAGCCAATGAATAGAGATATAAAATAGAATTTTCCAATGAACGTTGTTCTTGTTTATATTGTTTTTCTTTTGAAATCTTGGTGGTAACAGTTACAGCCTTTTTGCTTTTGTCTACGATAATTTCAATACATCCTCATCCCTTGCGATCATCATTGGGGAAAATAACAAAAACCTGATGCTTTTGGCAAAAAAAAGATGATACGGTAAATAATCAAGCTTTGGGAGAAAATAGTTTTGGATTGTTTCTTCCTGAAGTACATGCCAACCAGATATATATCTTATGAAGACATCATAGGTATGACATTGGATGGCTTTGTAGCCAATATGAGAGCTCATCTGTTTCTGCCATTTGAAATGATTAAATATTGGTATGATAGAGTGTCAGAAACTTGCCTGGTTTTTCTTCCAACATTCCCATTTCTTCACATAATAGACATGCTATTGAAAGGTCCGGCCTTCTCTGGTGTTCACGAAGAGCCGTAAGGAAAACAGCTAAAGACTGGGCCAGCTGATAGAAGAGACCAAGTCCGCTTAGTTCATTAAGTCAGGCCCGTGTGCTATCAAGTGACACGTCTGTCCCATGAGCTCATTTTGGCCATCAAGAGTCATCCTAGACCTCAGGAAGAATTTAACACAGATTCTAACTGCTTGAACCATCAAGGATTTTCCTGTTAAACAGCTTCTCATGTGACTGTGAGCTTACCCATCAAAACAGAACCTCTCCGACCAAGAAGAATTGAAATTCAAGATAAAAGGAGAGCCAAACAAAAAACCTCTGCTGGGCTTTCACCAAGAAAATGGCTATCACTGCCTTACGAGTCTTGCTCAGTGGACTCAATGTCGGTGTCAACACTACCCATCGCCAGCCTTTAGCAGGGATTTGATGGCGCGGAAGGCTTCCTTACGGAAAGACACACGCGCGCAAAAGGAACGACAGGTCCAAGGCAAAGAGTCACGAACAAGAAAACTTACTTTGGTGGTAAGCGATGGCTTTTTACTCATTAATGGTAAGATTCTTTTTCTCATGTTATCTTCCAGCATGTTCTATTCTAAGAGATCGGATGGAGTCGTCTGTGCTGTACCACAGGCCCTCACTGCTTATCCATTCTCAATGCAATAGTCTGCCTCTACTAACCCCGACGGAAAAGCCTTCACAGAATCAGTATAACTGAGAGGTCAGACAGACCCATGTTTGGATGGATCCTGGGTCTACCCCTTGTTAGCTCTGTCACCTGGAGGAAGCCATACAGCCTCTCCGAGCCCCGGCATTTCCATCTGCAAATGGAGCCAAGGATGCCGTGAGATGCAGGGCTGATGTGAAGTCTGAAGAGACCCTTAGCCCAGTGCCTGGCACATCACAAGGGGGTGATATATATTAGATATTATTGGCACATATCAGTGCTGAAAATTGTACTAATTTTTCATATTTGATCATATTCTGGGCTGACCTAAATCCATAACAGCAAATCTTGGACTTCATATAAACACAAGGAAGCAAGGGCAGATTTCAGAGGCTGTGGGGTTGGGGTGGGGGGGGGTGACAGCTGCCCTTAACTGCTGAGGCCTGAAGCTCTTGGCCAAGGTCGAGGCCAGCCACCTCCAAGGCAAGTTCAACTTTCGAGGCCGGTTTCTCAGGAGCTCGGAGGCCGTTGGAGCAGCCATCCCTCTTAAGTGACAGTCTCTGGCAACTTGGGAGGACAGCTGATTGACTGCCCGTCCCTTAACCTGCTTGATCCCAGCAGTATCCAAGCCCAAGGCGGCTTTAGCACAGGCCTCAGGCAGGTCTCCGACTGCGGCTCCTCTTCCACGGCTGCAAACGCACCACCTCTTCTCTGCCTACACGCGCTTCCGCGTTCTCATTGCTGACTGGTTCGCTCCTGCGAATGCTGTCCTCTGGGACAGGATCCTGTCTCCTAAACTAGAGAAAGCCCTCAGCCCCGGGCCCTTAGTATCGCCAATGGAAAAAGTGAAATGAATAAAATTTAGAACGCTAGCGTCAACAACCGTCTTGTGTCCTATGCTTTCACATACCTACTGGCTTCTCGGGGAAACATACCCACATTCAAACCCGTCATCCTTTTAAAAAAAGATAATTTCTCTTTCTTAGCTCCTTAATTCTACTTAAAAAAATAACCCAAATACCCTCGTAACTAGTTAAATATTCATTTTACTAGATATACTAATGAGAAGTTACTATCACAAAATAGGAACTGATAGGGTTTCTTTTTTTTTTTTAATAATATTCGCTGCTAAATTAACTGGAAAAAATCGATATGGCATACGCTCTATTAAGAGATCTGATAATAATAATTGTAACTGTTTAAAAATAACTTCCTTGCTGAGACATCTGACTTTCTATAATGGCAGTAAATTTCAAACATTCACATCAAAGACATTAATTAAACTATAAAAGAAAACCATTTTAGTTGAGATTATTACTAAATTATTATAAAGAGTCAAGATTTTCTTTACTAATTTAAAAAATTGTAACAATTGGGGTTTGTCAATCCATGATCAGTACTGTCTTTTCAATTTTTTTTTTTTGTCTTTTCGCCTTTTTCTAGGGCCATACCCGTGGCACATGGAGGTTCCCAGGCTAGGGGTCTAATCGGAGCTGCAGCCACCGGCCTACACCACAGCCACAGCAACGAAGGATCCGAGCTGTGTCTGCGACCTACACTACAGCTCACGGCAACGCCAGACCCTTAACCCACTGAGCAAAGCCAGGGATCGAACCCACAACCTCATGGTTCCTAGTCGGATTCGATAACCACTGTGCCACGACGGGAACTCCCTCCCTGTCTTTTCAATACTATTGTGACTTTTCTTCGATGGATTTACTGTTTACTCTTTCAGGCTAAGAATGAAAGTGTACAGAGTAGTTACCTGGCTAACCATACAAGATAGATCAACATTCCCCTTTCCAAACATAGAAAACCCTGCACTATCAGAAAATGCTCTGACAGATGGCATGAGACGGCTCTGGGATCTGTGCTGTCCTGTTACTTATTACTGACAAACTGGGCATTTTACACATGTCTGAAGCTATACTAGAAATTATATTTGAAAGTTTAGAATCCATATATGGCCGAGCCTCATATCAAATATAATTTACATCAAGCACATAGCTGACTAAGAATTATTTCATAAACACACATCAGTTGCAGTAGTTTAAAACACAGGTTCTGGAGCTAATCTGGCCGGATTTCAACGTGGGCTTAGTGCTTCACTGTATGAGTGACCCCAAGCCAATCATTTAGCTTCTCTATGCCTGTTTCCTCAACTACATGATGACAGTGAAAATAATACCTGTCGCAAAGGGATTTCCAAGAGGATGAGACATATTAATTTACGCAAAGGACAAAACAAAGCTCTGTTCATAGTAAATTTTCATTCACTGCCTGCTTTAAGTGTTTTCTTTTTTTAACACTTTTAACTCGATGAATTTCATTACACTGACGGTTGTACAATGACCATCACAACCCAGTTTTACAGCATTTCCACCGCAAACCTCCGGCCCATCCCAGCCCCTAACCGGTCTCCTTTGGAAACCGTGAGTTCTTCAAAGTCAGTATTTTCTGGATAAAAGGTACTACCAATGAGCAAAATGAACCTTA
The DNA here is from genome assembly GCF_016906955.1 of Phacochoerus africanus. Classification (NCBI taxonomy): domain Eukaryota; kingdom Metazoa; phylum Chordata; class Mammalia; order Artiodactyla; family Suidae; genus Phacochoerus; species Phacochoerus africanus. Next base: position 107,147,358 of record NC_062550.1, read on the forward strand.
GGAGGAAGAGAATCCCAAATATTCATTAGGCGCCCATCATGTGACACATGTGTGCTGGCTGTCTTACCCAGACCATCTCCTGCGGTCCTCACAGTAGTCTTGTAGGAAATTATTCCTACCCATCAGGAAGAAGTGAACGTTAAGACTGAGTTCAAACAGTGTAGGTAAAGGTAGAAAACTACCGTGAAGATACCAACATCAGAACCTGCTCCTCTGGCCCCTTGACTTTCCACCACCCATCCGCACTGCCACATTTACCTGCTTTTAATGAGATTATTAAAGCTTAATTTTAGTATAAAATTAACAAAATACTAATTTCGAATTTTAGCTGGAATACACTTTAGGTATAATCTATCCAAAGTTATCGTTTTCAAACATGGAGGAAACAGACCTTATGCCCGTCACAAAAGTTATCAAAAATTAAGCCATAAATGTGAAAAACAAAAACCAAAATCCCTCTAAAGCTCCTAGAAGATAACATAGGAGAAAGCCTTGGTGACCTTGAGTAGCGTGACGTGTTTTAGGTGTAACGCCAAAGACATGGCTCATAAAAGAAACCCATGATAAGGTGCACATCATCACAATTAAAACCTTCTCCGCAAAGAAGATAAGCCACCGCCTGGGGGAAACACTGCAAAAGACACGTCTGATAAAGGACTGCCCATCCAAAACACACACGCACATACAAACCCTCTTAAAACCAAACAGTAAGAAAACAAAACACCCAGTTTTAAAAAGTGGATCAAAAGCCATGGAGTGACAGACTTTATTAAAAAACAAACAAACAAAAACCAAGAACCTACAATGCTGCCTATAAGAGGTTCACTTCAGGGCAAAAAACACACACACAGTGAAAGTGAGGGATGGTAAAAGCTGTTTCATACAAATGGAAACAATAAGAAGGTGGGTAGAGCAAAACTCACATCAGACACAACAGACTTTAAAACAAAGGCCATTAAAAAATGAGTCGAATACCTCAATAGATACCGCACCAAAGAAAATACGCAGACGGCAATTAAACATGTGAAAAGATGTCCCAAATCATATATAGTCAGGAAAAAGCCAATTAAAATGAGACACTGCCACAGACTCATTAGTACGGCTGAAATCTGAAACACTAATACTACCGAATGCTGGTGAGGATATGGAGTAATAGCAACTCTCATGCCCTAGTGATGGAAGTACAAATGGTATCGCCGCTATGGAAGAGAGTTTTGCAGTTTCCTGTAAAACTAAACATATCATTACCATGCAATCACCAATCACTCTCCTTGGTATTTACACAAAGGAGCTGAAAACTTCTGTCTACACAAAAACCTGCACACGGAATTTTGTGTAACAGTCTTACTAATAGTTGCCCAAAGTTGGAAGCGACCAAGAGGTACTTCAACAGATGAATGGCTAAATAAACTGTGGTATGTCCAGACAATGGACTATTCAGCACTTTTTTAAAATGAGCTATCAAGTCATGAAAGACATGAAGGAAGCTTTGCTATATATTACTTAGTGAAAGAAGCTCATCTGGGAGTACTATATATCGTGTGATTCCAAATATACGACATTCTTGAAAAGGAAAACGTATAAAGACAATAAAAAGATCAGTGGTTTCAGGGGTTGAAGAGAGGGGAGTTGATCAGGCAAAGCACAGAGGAATTTTAGGGCAATGGAAATACTCCGTATGATCATGTAGTATAGATACATGTCAACATTTCCCCAAGCCTACGGGATGTGCAGTAGGCAAACTATGGACTTCGGGTGATTACGATGTGTTGATGTAGGTTCGTTCTTGCTAAAAAAATTGTGCCGTTTTGGTAAGGGATGCAGATAACGACGGGACTATGTGTGTGCAGGCGCAGGAGGCAGAGGTGCCTCCCTCAATTTAACTGCAAACCTGAACCTACCCTTAAAAATATTTAAAAAGGAGACTAGAGCTCAGCGTGTTTAAGGGACTTGTCCTGAGGCCATGTGGCTATTCTTTTTTATTCCTTTTTACTTTCTTCAGCTACCAATGTTTCTACACTAAAACCATCCTCTTTGAACGTTAAAAACACTCTCTTGGCCGTTATCCTTATTGGACAGTGATGTGATGAACACGTATGAGGCCACGAGAGCTGGGGAATGAAAGGGACAGCCACTAAGGAAAGTGTTGAGTCAGGTTCCGAGACTGAGATAAAAGAGGAGTTTGCTGGCGATTACAGTCCTGCCAAAGGGGGAGTTACGTTTCACGTGGAAAGGAAATGGAGAGAGAGAAAAGCCGTGTTGATATGTAAAAGGAACTGACAGATTTTCCACTCCTCCTTTAAAAGTAATTATCATCTTCCCTATTTCCTGTATCTTCACTGCCTTCCTTTCCTCTAGCTCTTCTCCTTTGTGCAAGCAACATCGCCTATATTTTTCTGTCTGGGAGGGGAAAAAGTAGCCTGCCTGGATAAGACTTCGGTTCCTACCTCTTCGCTCTCTTTTTTTTTTCTTCAACAAATTTGACCACTCAGCATTTCCTCTTTCTCACATCCTTTAACGTTCTCAACTGCTGCTCTTTCCCAATCAGTCGGCTGAAACAGATCCAGACCTGATATTCAATAATCGCTTCCCATATCTCACTCGTTTCATGTCCCTCCTAGAAAGTTCCCCAATGACTCTTGCCCCTTCATTACATTTTTCTCTTATTCCCGTGTTACAATCTTCTCTTGGTTCTTCCTCTTCTCTCACTCTTTGATCTTGGTATCCTCTTCCTATCGAGTCAGTTTTCTCTAGTCAGTTTCCTTGTTGGCCTTCTTTCTACTCTTAGTCTGCAAGCCTACCTTGAACTTCCTTTTATTCCACTGTACCCCCTCTGCCTTCCCAGCTGCAGTTCTTAACAGCTCCCATGTGAACCACTCTAGACTCCAGCCGTCCTGTTTCCCAAGACCCCCATGGTCTTTCAGAAGGGCATGCCTTTGGTCACGCTCCTCCTTTTATTCACACGGTCCTTTTCTTCTTTGGCTTCCTGGTGACTCAGCTTAAAAATCATCGTAACGCATGTCTGAAACACAATCAGCAGCTGCTACTGCTTCCATATTTTCATAAGGCTCTCTGGCACCCATCCCCTTCTTTTGTAGTTGGACTTATCTTCCAGCAGAAAGTACTCTTCAAAGGCCCCTCTGTGAAGCAGATCATTTATCTTCAAGGCCTAAGTAATTGTCATAATACCTAGAATTTAGTCATAATACTCTTTCACAATTCGTTTCTGACGGTCTGATCAGTGGACAAATTTGGAATCATGGGGTGAGCTCCTAACACTGACATTCAGGGAGACACTAAGAGCACAGAGGAGAGGCTGAAGTGGCTGGAAGAGGGACTAGCAACCGAGGGCCTCAAGAAGGTCAGAGAATCTTGGAGGCTAAATAATTCAGGTCTGGCAGCAACACTCTTATCTGGAGTCTTCCTTCAGCTAAGGGCATGAAAATGCTGTGCTGTTCCAACAAGATGTGAATAAAGGAGAACACTGAAAAGATTAGGACTTCTGGGGATTTCCACTTTCCAAACACTGTTTTTTAATTTAATAGCCTTCACAATGTTTTATGTTCATGAAAACTTTTAAGCAGGTTTCTTAACCTAGAATAACTGACAACACATATTAAGAGATTTTACAAGAGGGCATGGGGAGGACTGGCTTGCTGATGCACAAGCAGATACTTCTTGGATGAGGTATCTGTTATACGAACTGGGGTAGCTTCCAACACAAGGGCCCAGACGTGCCAAATGTCACTTACCCAGAGACACGAACATGCAGAAATTTATGTACCTACTCACTTCATTTATAAATGAAAGGTCCATTAGTTAATTCAGAGATACAGACCTATGAGAGGGTAAAACTGTCAAAGCAGGATAAGAAGCAATAATGCCATCACGCAGGACAGCAAAACCTGCCACCCTGGCATGTGGATTATTTCAAGCTGAAAACAATCAAGACACAAGAGACTAAGGAAGAATCTTTGACCTTCCTGTTAACTGCCTAAAACAATGTACAGAGGACTGCTTCCACAGATCACTGCCGTAGGAACTAGATGTATAACAGGAAGCAGCAAGTCTTGGAGTTCCCGTCGTGGTGCAGCAGAAACACATCCGACTAGGAACCATGAGGTTGCAGGTTCAATCCCTGGCCTCGCTCAGTGGGTTAAGGATCCGGCGTTGCCATGAGCTGCGGTGTAGGTCACAGATGTGGCTCGGATCTGGCATTGTTGTGGTGTAGGCCAGCGTCCACAGCTCCGATTAGATCCCTAGCCTGGGAACCTCCACATGCCACGGGTGTGGCCCTAAAAAGACAAAAAAAGAAAGACAAGTCTATTTGCTACAATTTCTGTCTGGGGTCCATCATTTCTGCATGGAAGAACCAGCCAACATTTGTCGCCAAACATTTGCTTTCCCATCTCCATGTCAACTGCCTTCCTCCCAGCTGAAGTCCCAAACTATAATCCCCAACATTTCGTTTTGGCTTTAGCTGCAAAGGTGAAGGCTTTGTTCATTTGGGCAAGTTAATTTTCCTGGGTCTCTGTGATGTATGTGCTATTAATCTCTTCTCTGATGTTTCCCTATCAATCTGTCTCATGTGAACTTAGTTTAATTTAATTTATTATTATTATTATTATTATTATTATTTGTCTTTTTAGGGCTGAGGGTGTGGCATATGGAGATTCCCAAGCTAGGAGTCCAATTAGAGCTGTAGCCGCTGGCTTTCAGCACAGCCACAGCAACACCAGATTAGAGCCACGTCTTCAACCTGCACCACAGCTCACAGCAACGCCAGATCCTTAACCCACCGATCAAGGCCAGGGATCGAACCCACAACCTCGTGGTTCCTAGGCATATTTGTTTCTGCTGCACCACGACGGGAACTCCTTAATTTAATTCTTAGACCAGCCAGAAGAACCTAAGATGGGAGAAGAAAATTTCTTCCTTCCCGACAGCTAATAACAATGAAATGATGCAGTGGGTTTAATAATAGTGTAAAACCAACTTAATAAAAATCTCTTTAAAAAATGCCAGGAAGCAATAATGAAAATTTATTTCATGTCCAAATCAATGAGGTATCAACTTAAACCAGGTCAAATTCTATTTTGGAGCTGGATTAAAGTCATCTTAAACACTTCCTTTTTATCTACCTGTCCAAAGCACCCAAGGCAGGCCCCACTAGAAAGTGGTGGGGGTCTTCTGTGTGGGCCTTCAAACGTGGACCCCCAGAACCAGGACTGCCTGTGTGGCAACATTCGCATTTGATGCGTGACAACTGGGGCGACCTTACTGATCGTGAACAGGCTCTATAACAGCCTGTGACCGCACAGCAAACATACACACAAGGCAGATGATGGTACTAAGTTAATTAGAAAAGACAGCGCCCGTGCCCAGATGGCCACACACATGGAAGAACAGCATATGACATGTTACACTCCAGGACCCGTTTATCCACTTGTGGGAAGAGTTGAAGACACAGAGAAGGACAAGAGAAGATGACTTAGAACCAAGAAGAAATAATTTTGCATAATCAAACGGCCACCCTAGGCAGTGCTACATTTTGAAATCCAGCAAGTGAGGCTCCTGAGCAGGTGGCAGTCCTCGGGTGCTCCCAACACTTGAAGTGCCCTCCTTGAAATGTCCTTTACTTTTTAAAATATCATTTTTGAGATATAACTAATAAGCAAAAAACCCACACATATCTCATGCACACAGCTTGATGAGTTTGAACACATGCATAAACCTAAGAAACCGTCACCAGAGTAGCAGTCGCTTTCATCACTCCCAAAGTTTCCTACCTCTTTTGTGTGTCTGTGTGTTAAGAACACTTAACATGAGGATTATCCTCCTGACAAGCTTTTAAGTGTGCAACACAGTACAATTAACTATAGGTGCCATGTTGTACAACAGATTTCTAGAACTGACTCCTCTTGTGTAACTAAAACTTTATACCACTTCATTGAAATTTTCTAAGGAAGTCCCACACTGGTGCCTGGGGTCCCTGCACAGTGCTCCTTGGGTGTGGTGCTCCAAGCTCAGGCCAGAAACCCATGGGACCTATCCCTGTCTTCACCTATGCTTTATCTGAAGTAAGGTGTGAACTACTGTTCCAATTAGTTCAGGGACTCACACCTATTTCAGGGCTTAGTGACCTCAGCCTGGTTCTAGAAAGCAGCCTGGAAAGGGATCCCTCTCACTGGTCAGTGCAGTATTTCTTTCATAGGGTTGCCCCAGGTCAAGTCATAAAAATAGCGCATGTATAACTGATTTTGAATAATGTTCAGTTATGCTGGTCAGAGAGCAAGATCTGGGTCTGGGCAAGCAGTGGTCTACCACCGGCCCCAGGACTTGAGCTGTGTGGTCCCATGAATCACTAGGCTCAAGTTCCAACTATGGTGACGCTACTGGTTTGCAGCATGTGAGGGAAGCAGGTACGGTGGGCATTCTTTATCCTATTGGCTCAAGGTCCACTGCACCCAGGCTGATATCCCTCCTTACTTGCAGGTTCCATGCCAATTGTCAGGGATTCCTCCGGTGGCGGCCAAATCTATCTTCTCAAAGGCCCTTCAAAACCGTTTGTCTCTAATGCTAATGGGCCCTTGGGATCAAAATCCCCTCTTAGCTCCTATCGATTGGCTTCCCCAGGCCAGTCTTAAGCTATAGGGTCAAAGGAGAGATATTTCTTACATGAAGAGGCAATTTCTCTCTCTCTACCCCAAAGCCCCTCATCCTCTCGATATGGGTGGCCTTGGGGAGAAGGCAGGGGCACAGGCCGCATTTAAAATGGTCACATTCTAGGAATGTGGTGATTATGGTGCAAAGACTCCATGAAAAAGTGTAAGTGAAAGATGGATGTATGAGCCTCTGTTCACACTCCGAATGCTGAAGAGTAAATTTAACATGACGAGAAAACAAACTATGGTTCATGTTCTCCTCCATATCCTGAGTAAGATGTCCATGCATGGTCGTTACTGTTTACACAGGCAACCTCTGAGGGAGCCACCAGAGACCAGTGTTCGCGGAAAGAACAATGGATAATGCAGTGACGTGAATCTCACAGGCATTCAATACGTGGAATCATGGACTTGCAGAGGCCAAATACATATTGTTTCAGTATAAAGAGGTTCTGAAGATTTGAGGCATTGAAAGGGGTAGCAGCCGTGTTCACAGGGGAAATAATCAATTAGCCAAAAACTGCATTTAACAGTAAGGAACACGAAAATGTGGGTGGCGATTTAAGGAGGAAGGGTTCTGTTGACTGAAAAGAACTCTGCAGAAAGTATCCCTGTTCATATGTGGAACAGTTATCTTTTGGACACTTTCCATTACAAGAGAGTTTTCTTTTATTTTTATTTTTTGTCTTTTTGCCATCTCTTGGGCCGCTGCCGCAGCATGTGGAGGTTCCCAGGCTAGGGGTCTAATCAGAGCTGTAGCCACCGGCCTATCCCAGAGCCACAGCAACGCTGGATCTGAGCCGCGTCTTCGACCTACACCACCGCTCATGCAACACCAGATCCCCAACCCACTGAGCGAGGCCAGGGATTGAACCCAAAACATCATGGTTCCTAGTCGGATTCATTAACCACTGAGCCACGACGGGAACTCCACAAGAGCGTTTAAATGTCACCGACCAAATGCCAGGAATGTTGGGAGTGGATAGTTACACCGTGTAGCAGACTGAAACAGAAGATATTTAAGATGTTGCTGGAATACAATGGTCTTAGATCTCTTCTTTGACGGGAGACAGTGGAATTCCCAAAGTGGTTTCAAAATAGTTTTCTAGTTTCTAGAATCTGTGGTTTATCCTATTTCCTTCACTCTTCTCTTCTCTGAATCATCTAGTTCCATCACTATGGCCATGTAATCCCACCATTTTGTAGGTAAAAACATAATTAAATATTCTGGACAAAAAAAAATCATTGTCATCATCCCCATTGTCAAACAGGCCTCAGATATTCTCAGATACTCCATTTCTTCATTTTTTGCAAAGATATATTCGATTTTGGAGTGCATTTAAATTCAGATGGAGTTACTGAGTACCAATATATATTTGTCTCCTAACATGCAACAACCTAGCAGAGACCAGCATAGCGACAGGAGGAAAAGCTGAACTACCGAACATGCTAGACACTGTACTAACACAGTCTCTGATCCGTGTGTTTTTTAAATGGTCAATGGTTTTTCTTATTTATATGGTACTTAGGACCTACCTCAGAGGGTGATCTAGAGATATCCCTGCTCTTCCTACAAGGTCTAGTACACAGTCCGCGCCTTCTTTATGTCCATGGCAGCCCATCACAGTCAGGATTCACAGCGACTACTGACGCTCAGAATGTCTGGACCAATCTTGGTTTGGATTATCAGTGCCTCAGCAGTACTCTCCTGCAGCCCTATAGTCAATTTCCAGTATATGGCATTGCTCACATCATTTAGGGGCCTGGACTGCCCCCCGATTTCTTGCATCACCCAATATCCACACATAGGCAGATTGTCTTCCTGGTATGCCCTCCTGCAGGAGTGAAAAGACCTACTGCCATGTTTTCCCTAAAGTTTCCCTGATTCATTACCATGTAAATGATTTTGGACTCCTCTGGGACAAGGGCCCTACTTTGAAATGCATTCAGTGAGGGAGACCGGAAACCCCTCTATGGGTGCGAAGCCCTCTCTGTGGAAGAGCACTCTGCTTATGATATGTCCCTCCATCTCCACCCTACCCCCTCAAATACCTGTTCACTGCCTGTACTTCCTGCTGACATGCTCAACCAAAGAAAAAAGGGACCCCTTTCAAAGATGTAACTGGAAATTCTCACTTCCTGAGAGGTCCATAGAATCTGTGTGGAGAATACGGCCTCTGCTGGAATCCTCTAGTTTCTTCCATCTCTGCTGATGCCAAAAAGCCTGACCTGAAACCTGGGGTAAGCTTAAGGCCTCAGTCAGAGACAGAGTAGTAGGGTGGGCTTTCTTTGGCTTTTCAAGTGGTCAGAGTTAAACATCACTTAACTCTGTTTCCCAGAAGTCCAGTCTCCTGGGGAAAACCCTATCCCTCAGAACTAACTATGATCCTAACTCCTGGTGTGCACATGCTCTTGATAAAGTTTCGGTGCCCCAGTGACCCAGGGCTGTGCCCTTCTACCTTCCTTCCGTTTTATGTATGCTCCATGTTCTCCCAAACACATACTGAAGCATTCCAAGTCAACACTAAAAAAGGCACATCATAAAACTTATATGACAGTGTTTCTTTTGCTTTTACCAAGAATTTCATCTCAAATGGAGTTCATTTTCAATGCAACTTCTTCACAACAATGGCTTTGAGGTTCTACTTACTGACAGCTAGAGTAATATTAAAAACAAGGCTACAGACGCCTTTTCAAGCTCTCCAACTACTTCTAGTACAAGCAACACTAAACAGTAGCCAAAATCAACAGTGAAGGCTTAGAGATGCTAAGGCAGATCAACATTTTACTTTGCAATTCACACGCAGAGCAAGAAAGTCTGTCTCCAAAGCAAACGTGCAGGCTGCTGTGCAGTTCCCCAGAAATCCTGCTGCCCATTCCTGTCCCACTGAGGACAGTGGGACCAGCACCAAGGTATTTCCTCGGCATAAAGATGATCTCCACTCGAATGTAACTGAAATCCTGACAAAAGGAAAATTATTCTGGCATGAGATTCAAACGTTTTTTATATGGCTACTCAGCGACTTGAAGGATACTGCTTTCCTCATACCCATGGATATTTCCTGCCCTATCTGGATTTAATATTGGTTCTAATTGAGATTCAAACATTAAATACATTCTACCCAGAGACCTTCTGCTGCTCATGTGTTCAGAGTCTAGATGTCCAATCATCACTAAGATGTTCCAACTCCTTGGGTTTAAATAGGATCCTGGGAAAGAAGCTTTTATACATTAATTTATACAAACAAAGGAGACACTTTCAACTCATTCTTTGGGTGTCGGCTGCAAACAGGGGCCCAGTGCATACTGAAGCCTAACTTGACGGAGAAGTTACATGACCGTACTTCAGAATCTAGAAAAACAGCAGTGCTGGGCAGGTAAAATACTTTACTAGGAAAAAGTCATTGATCTCTCCAGAATCAAACTGAGACGTATGCCAGAAATACTTTGAAAAATCAGGCTTGTCTTTATCAGTAAGCAGCTTTATTTTATCTTAACTCCTGCGTATCTATGAGTGGAATACTGATTACCCACACAGGATTACTTAATATTTGTTCAGTTAAAGAAACACAGCCAAAAACCAAAATGATGAAATTTAATCCATTTATAGCAGATTTCTCAGGTTAATGTCAGCTATATTGGCACTAGGAATGATTGCATTTGACAAGTTACCTAAGAGTCATAGGACCATATTTAAAGCTTCACACTTGATTTCAATTAGCACAGTTTCACTACGTATGAAATAAAGTTCAGTTAATAGCTCCCTGGAATCTCAAGATGACAGATCGTACACAAATTCCTAAAACCAGCCCAAAAGCTAAGATCTGAGATTGAACCCCAGCTCTGCCATTTTAAGCTGTGTGAGTTCTGACAAATTTTGTAACCCTTCTGGGCCCCATTTTCCTTTTAACACATTTCATTTCTTTGTGAAGAGCTAGGTGACATTTGTAATGCAGCTAGTGCAATCCTAGCATACAGGTCGCTCTCAATTAACTACTAGTTATGGTTAATATTCCTTGTAATCAAAACCGGAAATTAAAAATGATGAAACGTTTTTGTCTATTAAACTTGAAAAAAAAGAATGCCACAGCAGTGAATTAAAGATGCGGTTAAAGAGCATCTGCACGTATGGGTATGATCAGACTGGAACGACGACATCCAGTGTGGTAGCTTCTAGCCGCAGGTGGCAACTCACCACTTGGAATGTGGCCAATACAAGTTGAGAAATGTGGTGAGTCTAAACACACATCAATTTCAAAGAATTAAAAATTCAAAAAAGTAAATGACCTGATTCACAATTTTTGTATTGATGATATGTTGAAATAATACCTTGGCTTAAATGAAAAACCTTACCTTCTTAAATAAAAGACCTTAGATCCTTAAATTTTTCAAATATTGTGAAATTATTTAACTACCTTATTATTAAAGTCACTGCTCTAAACTCAAGGTACTGTTTGATTTTTTTTTTCCTTTTATCTATTGTCCAAGAAAGGAAGCAATTTTACTCCTATCTTTAGCCCACCTGCATAAGCATAGCTTACATTTCAAATAAACCAGTTTCTACCTGTAAGAAATAGTATTTAGAAGAAATTGCTTAAAAAGTAACATAATCATGTATATTTTATAGCTGTCAGTAATTTCCATTTACTTAGACTGCATTCAGTTGGATAGTTACTTTGAAGATAAACACATCAATTCTGTAATTATGTCTCTTTGTAGATTAGTTTTGGAGTATACAGTGATAAATAATATGAGGGACTGTTTTGTTTCCTTTGTTCCATCTTATTCTTTTGAATGGTATACTATGTTACATTTATTCACTCATCATTTATTCACCCGCTATGGGCAGGAACCATTGCAGGTGGTAGACTGCACTGTGTACAAAAGAGTCTCTGTTTTTATGGAGTTTAAATTCTAGAGGGAGGAAAAAATCATACACCAGTAAACAAACACATATACATGTCAAGTGACCATATACCAGAATAGAAAACATATGTCAAGGAAAGCAGATAGAGAATAATAGAAAGATTGACATCTTAAAGTGGCCAGAGGCCTCTCCAGTGAGATGACATTTAAGCAGAACAAAATGATGAGGCAAGTCTTGTTGACATTTAGAGGAATAACATTCCAGCAGGAACAGCAGCAGCAGAAGTGCCACGCCTGGACTGCACTCTTTGTGTTACGGATTGTTGGGAAGTCCAGCATAGCTGGAGCAAAATAAGCAAGGGTGAGAACCATGGGGACAGATCACTGAGCAGTTTGTAGGACACAAAAAGGACTTCTGTTGTAATTCTGAGTGAAATGAGAAGCCTAAGAGGGTTATCTTGTGAGATAATATACAACTTGCTGAAAATTTATAATGCAACAAGGTGACAGCACAAAGTGACTCACATTTTTTGTGCAATTAAATTGCAGACATCTAATACCTCCATTTTAGTACTCAGGAAACTAGAAGATCAAAGAGAATAAATAGCTTAACCAAGATCACATAACTAATGAATTATAGACGGAGAATTCAGATACTATCCCTCTTACGTAAAAAATCCATCTGAAATTTGGCATCATAAAAGGTAAATGAGAAGAAAGTATCAAGGAAAACATGAAGGTCATTCCGTGTGAATACAAATACCAGGAGGGTAAGAGCTAAGGACCTCAGCGGACTTTTCTTTCAGTTTATGGCCCTTAAAGGTACAGCCTACGCAATCACTGACTATGTCCAATATGTGTTTAAAAAATGAATCCATGATACTTCAGAATTAGAGAGGAAGGGACCTTTCACCACGTAAGGACAGCGATGTGGAGGCAGTGAGACAGACAAGATAGACTACAATTTTGTCTCAAGAGTCTTATGATTCCCTTCCCCCCACAAACCAGGCCCAGGGTCTCAGGGCGCCTATCCTTCCCATCACACCGTCATCAGGCTTGGCCATGTGACTGACTGGGGCTCAGGAAGTGGGAGTGGAAGAGATAGGAACCTTGGCCTTCCTGTGAGCAGATGCTGGAAGAGCCAGCACGTGGTCTCACAATCCTTTTTCCCTTCCTGCCACTGTCTTGGCAGGGCTCAGAAAAAAGCTGCTCCTCAGCATGGATCCCACAGGGACAAGGACCTGGAGGGGAGATGCTCACAATACAGAACATGAGCAAGGAAGAAAGCTTTAACTTCTTGAAGGCTTTTCTTTGCACAGGAGAAACTAGCAAAGGTCGCCTAACGAATGGAAAGAGGTTGCTGGATCAGTTGAAAATTGGGAGGTTTTCACCTCACGGAGGCAGTAGCTAAAACCTTAACCTAAGAGCGCAGTTAGGTGTTTCCAGCAAGAAACTTGACCAAGAAGAATCTTTTCAGGAATGAGATAAAGCTATTAAATATAATTTTTTCTTAAATGGCAGGGAACCATTAAATAAATACCATAGCTAAAACATACCCACTACATGTAGATTGGCAGACTCTGTGGACACTGTATATCTCATAGATATTTCCAAAGTATTTTAGTTATCAGAAATTCTGCCTTCAGAAAACTGCAAAACAATAGATAATAAAAATAATTTAGAATCTCAATTTTAAACATTACTGAAATACTTAATTCAAAAGAAAGTCAGACAAGAATCTTTATGTAATCTCCAGCCATAAAATACAGAGTTAACAGCTATTTCTTTTTTATCTGACACTCCAGACTCATAACCCAGAGAGCTCCTGAGGGAGCTTGTCTTACTGACGCAACTGAATGTAACAAGAAAATGGCCAAGATAATCTAGACATTTCCAAGCACCCCTTTATTCCCATGTCCAAAATAATAAGCAGGACAACATACTGTGTAGGCAAACAAAAATACATGCTTCCTGGAGGTAGGAGAGGGAATTGAAATTTTAAAAATAAATCTGAGAGTTAAACATCTGAGAGCATGACAGACATAAACTTCGAAAGCCTTGTGAGCCAACATTCTGAAAGATTATTCTATCCTATAATTTTCAAATTTTTGTAACTATTTAATATTTATAAGCTCTTGTTTTTAATAACATTGATAATAAAAATAAAAGGCATGATGCATTAAAAACCTACTTGGTGTAACCAATACAATATGGTAAGGCAACTACACTCCAATAGAATTAAGAAAGAAAAAGAACGAAAGAAAGAACATACTCGCTGGCAGGTGTTGTGCATATTACCTCACGTAGCTCTCAAACACCTCTATGAAGATGATGCTATTTTTTTTTTTTTTGGAAGTTGACTTATCACATGGCTAAAATTTTAATTTTTTTAACTTAATACTTTTTTTAAAATTAAGGTATAGTTGATTTACAACGTTGTGCCAATTTCTGCTGTACAGCAAAGTGACCCAGTCATACATACACATGCATTCTTTTTCTATATACTATTTTCCATCATGGTATGTCCCAGGAGATTGAATGTAGTTCCTGTACTAGAGAGGGAGAACTAGTTGCTTACCCATTCCAAATACAACAGTTTGTATCACCTAATTTCCAACTCCCAACCCATCTCACCCCCCCCCTTCCCCCTGGCAGCTACAAGTCTGGTCTCTACGTCTGCGAGTGTGTTTCTGTTTGTAGGTAGGTTCATTTGTGCCGTTCTTTAGAGTCCACATATAAGTGGTGTCATACGGTATTTGTCTTTCTCTTTCTGAAGATGATACTATTTTTAGGTCCATCTTTTAAAGAAAACAAAACGAGAATGCAAAAAGGCCAGTGTCATGTGTGCCTGTTAAGTATCAGTGCTAGGATTCCAAAGTTAACATTGCTATTCCCAAGCCCATCCTAAGTTAGTGTTTTAGGCTTTCTCCTGTGCTTTTCTGTAGTGTATTAAGATCTTTAAAGTACATTTTATTTTAAAATATTTCTTAAAAGGATTTCCAAACTGACTTATTATTTTAACTCATTAAGGGTACCATCAAGTAGTTTCTCAAAAAGGAGGCTGTAAGTCCTACCAGCTATAAGCAGGCAGCTTTGCACCTGCTCGTTACAAGTCCAGGACACAAGTGCACACAGTAGATACAGATGCGCAGAGAGACCAAAACACATGTAGCCTACATTAAATTAAAGTCATGAATTTCATTTTACCTTAGTCAGAAGAGGTTTACTGGAAAACATAAACTGGAAATTATTACTGGCGATATAGGAGATCCGCATCAATTTCAGAAAAAAAGACCGAGTAAAATCAGGAAAAAGAGGCCTAGAAACATCAAGAAGATGAGGTACACATTTGTATGAAAAGGTTCACCTGTAGGTTCACCTTCCGGCTAAATGAAAAATGGGGGAAAATTAAACTAGTAGTTTTTTTTATTCAGGAAAGAAACTTTCCCCAACATTGATTTTTAAAAAATGATTTAGAATACCATATTTAAATCTTTTGATAAAATATTCTCTATTCATGCCAACAGTTTTAAGTTTATTTTCTTATTTCCTCAATCACTACCTGATTATGTCCTTGGGTTTAGTGTAAAATCAGGAACAAAGTAACAGTATTCCAAGGGACACAATTCTGGCAACACTCTTCTCCAAGCAAGGGGGAAAAAAACCTCATAGCATCATTGGTTTCATGAGCAATTGAGGCAAAGTTTCATATAAACAGCTAATTCATTGGAAACACAGCCAAGAGGAACGTTGATGTTTTCCTAGGATTTTCACAAAGTCTCACTAATAATAGTTAACAGGCCTGCCTTCCTGCCTGTTTTAATAGCAGCAAGAAACATGAAATTGCAAGATGCTTGCTTCCTGCAGCTGTCCAAGTTTTAGTAGGTAAGAATGAGACATTCAATTACCCTCAAAGTCTAGGCTGTGCACATACAGACACCTACATTTGTAGGCTTTGGATTAAGACCACGGAAGAGAAAGCCTAGGTAGAGTAGCTTTTTAGGATCATTGACAGTCACCATAATGAGCCAATATGGGGAAATGCTCACAGCCATAGTTTGGCTTGAAATGTAGCTATGAAAGAACTTTCACATATATTGCCATCCCTTTCCATGTGAGCATAAATGGTGAATTAAGCCCCTAGATAATTCAGTTGATCTCTTTGGCACTGGTTCCACGGGACGGAAAGCTTTGGAATTCCTAATCCTGTGTTAAGATCAGCTTGAGGAGCATGAAGGACATGAGCGTAAATGGCTAAAACGGGAGCTCCAAACGCGTAAAACTCCCAAAACGCAGCGTGATGCCGAACGACGTGATGCCTAGGAGAGGTCTTTGGAGAGACTCCTTGGGAAATCTTTACAGTTTCAGTGACAGACCTGGAGCTGCTAACTGTGCCTGAGACACACTCAAGAGTACTGGCGAAGTGCTGTCCCACATGTCGGCACCGGAAACTCCAGCTGACTTGGTGGCACGAAAAGAGGCAGCCTGACCAAGGTCAAAAAACTTGGATCTCGTTAGTGGAATCACGCATGGGATGACAAAATACCTTTCAGTTAGTTCTTCTGTGAGTATGATTTGACGCATTATTACCTCTAGAAGTGCTCATTATCTTCTTCTATAAAATAATTTCAAGTTAGATAAGAATTTTTTATACAATGTGTACAACTGTCACGCCGTTTCTTAAAAAGCAACGAGTTGGCTGTTGTAGGACAACAGTAATGGTTTTGCCCCATCTTCTTTCTCCCTTTTCCACTCTTTCGGGGCAAAGGATAGAAAAGAATACAACACTTCACTTTCAGTGCTATCATCATTCTCACTATGACCTAACCAGTAAAAACTGCAAAATCAGCAGTGGATCCAGACCTAGGGATTGTCTTTAAAAAGAAAAGAGAAACATACATGAGCTGCATCCAAGAAGCTGTCATTAGACTTAGGGATGAAGTTTGCTTTTGGCTCCTGCTAAGCTCAGCAATTGCTACTTCTCCACTTCTGCCTGGGTATCTACTTTTAAAAGAAGAGATTTAGAAAATATTTCAAAAGGAATATTTACTGTGAAAAGCTTGGTCATAAACTTCAATTGAAAAAAAAACCATTTTATTAGGTGCCTACAATGTGCAAGGCAGGGAGCTCATGAGAATGATAGGTAGTTTTCTCCACTGCGAAGGTCCTAGACACTCAATAAATATGAACAAATGGGTTGATCTGACAGGTAAAGGCTGGTCAGAATTCTTTTTTTTTACTTTTTTTATGTGGCTTCAATTTCTTGCTTCACATTGCTGTTAGCTGAAGATTGAACGAATTCCAAAGTATGGATGAACTGAGTTTGCAAGACCCAAATTATTCATAAATTATTCATAAAATATGATGGAATGGTTGACATCTTAGCACCTTCAGGTCACAGGGTTACCATCCATTTGCTATGTCACCGACCAGGTGAGTTAGAGCAGGGAGATAATGAGGCCAGAACGCCCAAAGCTAACCCTTTAAAACTCTGAATCCCAGTCTTGCCAAAAAGGAACGTAGCTTGCCTGTTTAATTTTGAAAGATGAGGAGAAGGAGGAGGCTCCTGTGTCATTCCCTGTTCTAAATCACTTACGTGGACCCTTACAAGTGCTCTATGAGGCCAAAAATTTGATGTCTCATGTTACATTTGAAAAAACTAACTCAGAGAGGTGAAACAATTCACCGGGGCATACCACTGGTAGAGTCAGGATTCAAACCCAGGCCATCTTGATCTAAACCCTACACAATACTGACTCTGTCCAATAGGACTGCAGCAGGAAAAAACCCTAGGGCTTTTTCAATGGATTGCTTTGCATTCCATTTAACTGAGGCACGTTGATGCATCTTTATCTGCTTTTCCTTTAAAACTGAGAAAAAGGGACTTGGGTAGATCTTTTTTTTTTTTATTAGCAGTGCCAACCCTGAACTCATGGGTACTAGCACATCCAGGTAACAGTTTTGTCCCTGTAAGAGCAACGCAAACACTCTGTTCCTATATCCCTTTAGAGAATGTCAAGTAAATAGTTTCCTCCCCAGATTCCAGGTCAAGATGGAGTTTGTTTCATGTTTTACACCAAGGAAAGGATTGGTGCCAAGTTTAAATTAAGAACAAAAGTCGAAGTAATGGTGCATCAGTTGTGGGTTTGGCAATAGCAAGAAAGACAGCCTCAAAGAAAACTCATACCTTTTATGGAAACCAACTATTGACCACAATTGGCACACAGAAGACTGCACGGACAAACAAAACTGCTGGATAAACAAATCAAAATTACATAGGAAGCTGACACCCATTCTTTACAGTGGAAAACCAAAGATAAAAATGAGTCACAAATTTTATATTCTTGGAAAGGATAAATGTTCACTCAGCTGGTAATATGTGCTTAAAAAATTTCCCTGGAGATGTCTATATTCCCAATACTTTCTTGACTAACAAACTAAGGATAACTGTAATGTGCTAATGTCACAGAACAACTGACTATAAACAACTGACTATGAACTCCATTGTGAAAGGAAAAAAACACCTTGCACTGAAAAGCATCATTTAATAATATATAAAGTATTCTCGGATTCGTTTAACATTTCTAGATTATAAAAGGAAAAATGTGAATACACCCGTGTGTGCCCGGGTGGTGGTGGTTATTGGATTTGAGGGAGGAAAAAAAAAAAAAAGAGTCCTTTCAGTGGCCCTCTCGCCAAGAAGGTACCTTTGGAATAGAGAGGCTTATGAGGGCGGAACACATTAGTTATTCTTTCTTGTCTCTTTTGTTATCCAGGGTTCTTATACTGCCCGGGCCTGACCCACACCAAACTAAATTTTCATATGCTTAACAGAGTCTAAAGAAATAAGAGGATGAAATTTGCTGAAACTAAGCTCTACCACATCTTTGTGAAACTCTAAAGAACAGAACTCTTTGGGAAATCTCCCCTAAAATAAATGAGAAGGAGAAAAAGAAAATTCTTACGATTAGCCATGAGACTGTGGGACTCACTAAGCAAATTATAAGGGCAGTCACGTACGCAAAGGCACCTTTATTTCCAATGCTAAGTGAACTGTAGTGTAAAAAACTGTAGGCCTCTAGGTACATGAAAATTTCCAAAGAGCATCCTCATTTCTTGTGAGTCTTGTGTTCTTTTTTTATTGTTCCTCACTGAATGGCTTGAGTTGGGACAGAGTACACGTGAAACTCCTCCTGAGTTTCCCTTTTTAATGTTGGCAATACACCTCATGATATGCTTCCACCACTCACCACTGTATCACACTCCATCTTTAAATGGAGACCTGGGGTCCAAACGAATGCTTGTATGAGCCCAGAAGCTCTTCATGGGTGAGACGCCCCCCCGTCACACCCATCTCAGTTTTTACCCAGGGCTGTCTTTCTTTTGGCTTTCTCCAATATTTCATTGATATTAAAATAATCGGAGTTCCCACCACGGCTCAGAGGAAACAAATCCGACTAGGAACCATGAGGTTTGGGTTCCACGCCCGGCCTTGCTCAGGGGGGGTTGAGGATCTGACGTTGCTGTGAGCTGTGGTGTAGGTCGCAGATGCAGCTCAGATCCAGCGTTGTTGTGGGTGTAGGGTAAGCCGGCGGCTGTAGCTTTGATTTGACCCTAGCCTGGGAACCTCCACATGCTGTGGGCGAGGCCCTAAAAAGCCAAAAGAAAAAAAGAAAGAAAATAATCATGGCGTCCTCAACTTTTAAAAGGAAAATAAAAGTTATTCTATTTAAGCTCTACCCAACCAAAGAATACCTCTCTGGCGGCAGCCGCCCACAACTTCCCAGGAGAAGCAAGTCTGCTTCTTGAAGCTCTACTTGAAAGAAAATAATTCTAGCACCGGTTCCATTGGCAATTTGAATATCTGAAGAAACTGGCCAGCTTCCAGCCTCATTTGGACCCACTCTGGCCTATCAAGCCCTCTCAAAAAAGGCTCAAACATAGCAGTACAATGCTCTGGATGCAGCCTGAACTTCACAATGTGCAGTGAGTCTAGGACGTCCTTTGATCTTGACGACTTTTCCATCATGCCTAAGGTTGTCACTTTTAGCTGCTGCTTGATACTCCTGGCTCATATCAACCTTATAGTCATATAAAAATACCCATTTTAACCTTTTTAAAAAGCATCATTTGCTATCAAGTTGCGTTTCCGCTACCTTAAAATTGTTCAAATAGATTTTTAAAATACATATTTACATTCAAGTGTAATCCCATAACTTGATGCAATCCCTCAACTGAAGCCATCGGCTTTGTGCCCTGATGATGCCATCCGTGGCATCAGTGCCCTCTTGTGTTTCGACCATCTACGAAAAGTTGATTACAGGGTTTTGTTTGCATTTTAGGGCTGCACCTGCGGCATATGGAGGTTCCCAGGCTAGGGGTCAAATCGGAGCTGCAGCCGCCGGCCTACGCCAGAGCCACAGCAACACAGGATCCGAGCCGCGTCTGCAACCTACGCCCCAGCTCACGGCAACACCGGATCCTTAACCCACTGAGCAAGGGCAGGGACCGAACCCACCACCTCCTGGTTCCTAGTCAGATTCATTTCCACTGCACGGGGATGGGAACTCCTGATTATATACTGTTATGATGTCAGTTAGGTTTTAACATTTAAAAATGTATATCCTTGTATATCCCTCAATATAACAGAATTGTTAAAAGACACGACAAGACAAGACAAAGAGTTCCCATTATGGCTCAGGGAAATGAATCTGACTAGCATCCATGAGGATGCAGGTTTGATCCCTGGCCTTCAGTGGGTTGAGGATCTGGCATTGCCGCGAAGTGTGGTGTGGGTCACAGAGGCAGCTCGGATCCCAGTCTCTGTGGCTGTGGCGTAGGCCGGCGGCTACAGCTCCTATTCTACCCCTAACCTGGGAACCTGCATATGCTGTGGTGTGGCCCTAAAAAGACAGAAAAAATAATTGCTAGAAATGACAAATTCCTTTTCCATCTACAAACGAATTTCCTTCCTTGTTCGTCCGATACCCATCAGCACGGTCTGGCTAGAACCCTCTCTTCAGCACTGTGTTTCTTATCAGGTTTCCCTTCATCGTGCCTGTATCTCTCAAGACGAGTATCTCTTTTCAGTAGTTCTGGGCCAGGTCATGATTACTCGTTCCCACTTCCCTTTGCGCCGTCAAGGGTTTACTGTTGACAGCCTGGGGTGCTTCGTTTCTAGCAGAGGCTTCGCGCCAGCTTTATCTTAAAAGGCCAACTGGAATCTCACCCACCACCTTGAAAGTTAGACATACAAAAATTTTTGATCAACCAAAATGATAGAAATCTTGAATTTGACAATGAACAAAGCAAAACACAAATAGATGCTGCACAGTGAGTGTGACAACCCAACTGCTCAGGCAGCTTCATGGAGACACCAGTGAGACGCTGAACGATCAATGATGTAATTTCCCATTTAGAATCTCAGATTCTATTTTGTTGTAAATTACTAGCAGAAAGTGACAGCACTGGGCCCTTCCAACAGACTGTTCTACCATATCAAGATGGAACAAATTCATAATACTGGTTTTTTTACATGCTACTTTCCGATTACTTTTAAAATATGGTTTAATGATTTTTAAATGATCATTTTAATCTGGCAAATACTAAATAGGATTCACCTACTAGTCTTTATTTTTCTTAGGTATAACTTCCCAAAATACAATCAACAGACTTAATCTATTGCCATGAATTTGTTCTATAATTCAGTAAAATATTTTAAAAGGAGAAAAAAAGTTTATATCGAATACATCAAGACACTACTTTCAATGCATCAAATATTGTGGGAGACTTTTATTATACCAGTCAAAGTGTGACTGAGTCTGAAAAGGGTCCACTTAATTTTTAGATTTTTTTTTTGTCTTTTTAGGGCTGCACCCTTGGCATATGGAGGTTCCCAGGCTAGGGGTCAAATTGGAGCTATAGCCGCTGGCCTACACTACAGCTGTAGCAATGAGGGATCTGAGCCATGTCTGCTACCTACACCACAGCTCACAGCAACGCCGGATCCTTAACCCACTGAGCGAGGCCAGGGATCGAACCTGCGCTCTCATGGATGCTAGTCAGGATTCATTTCTGCTGAGACATGATGGAAACTCCTTAATTTTTACATTTTTCTGACTCTAAATAACTATTCAGCTTCCATAACATTGAGCAGAAAGAACTAAGCTGGAGAAATTAAATAATCCTGGAAAAATGAGTTATTAATTCATCTTTCCAAAGCATGAGAGTACGTGAAATACTCTATGTGAGAAAAGAGTTCCCGGTTGGCTACAGCCTCACATCTCAAACCCAAAGGCAGAGAAACCCTCCCTGCTTGGAATACAGGCATTCCGCACTTGCAGTCATTGAGTCACCTTTTTAGCAGTCAGTTCGCTGTCCAACTATGTGATAGTTTATAATTATCTGCAGTCCTCCAATCTCCCTTCCCCCATTTCCTTCTCCAAACAGATTGGCATTCCTTGGTAGAGAGCTTTTATCTTTAGATTCTATATATTATCTAGAGAGACGAAGACAGCCTTAGGTATATAAAATACAGACATACACAAATGAATGTGTGTATGTGCACACACATATACATACACATACAGGTAAAGATACTTGTAGGTAGATTGAAAAAATTATTTAACATCCAGTAGGCTAGGCAGTTTATTTACTTTTAAAAGACTGCAACACTCTTTATACCGATACTTTTTTTTTTTTTGGCTGTGCCTATAGTAGGTGGAAGTTCCTAGGCCAGGGATTGAACCTGTGCCACAGCACTGACAAGGCTGGATCCTTAACCCACGGCACCACAAGGGAACTCCTACACTGCTACTTCTTCATGTTGATTTCTAACAGGGATTTCACGGTTGAGTTTCCGGGCAACCACCTGTAGTTTTCACATAAACACATTTTCAGATTTTCGAAACCTGTTTTTTTGCTATGATGGTAGATTTTAGCAGCTGTGATAGAAAATACGCCCACAAAGTAGAAAGCATATACCCTCTATCTCTAAAAAAATGTTTGCCCATCCCCCAAACAGGCAGAATATACAACACAGAGAGCCCTCCACTAACAGAGTAATGGTGGAAGCTCTACTGGCCTGACAGTTTTTCTTTCGACTGCTATTATCAGAGACTAGGGCAGCAGGTTACTACCTTTTACTAGCGGCTCCTAGAATATGGTCCCATATTTTGCCCGTAGTATTTAGCTAACTTTATGGAGCGTATGGGTTTCTGGTCTAAGATTTCCGAATCTGACCTTCCCCACGTAATTCCTTGGTCTCCCCCCCACTTGAGAGTCCGCTGTCGTCTCACTTAGTGTGGAATTGTATTTCCCTTTGTCCTTCTCCATCAGAGACCACCAGAAAGCTTGCAGAGCCATCCTGATCGCGTCATAACACGCCAAGACCTCACTGTTGCTCCTCAATGACTCCTTAGCGCATTCGTCTCCATGCCTAACGCTGAATTTTGCCGTGCCCATTAAAACTCAGTTTTTCTTCCCTCACTAAATCCCTCAACTCATTCAAGGTGTACTGACTGAGCAGAGGACCTGTTTCTAAATTTATAGAGAAGACTATGACATCTTGCAAGCCCCTTCCTCCCCACCTGAAGATGTAGCTGGCTTCTTCTGCAGGCATCCTTTCACCGAGCTCCGCTTTCCAAGGCTCCTGGGCTAATCCCCAGGCTTCTCACAGGCAATTTGTTCCACTAAATGCTCTTTGCTCCCTTTATCACTGTCTTTGTTTCTCTCGCTCGTCTAACTGACTCAAACGTTCCCAGCTTTCACAAGAACCAGCGATTACTACCTGGCTAAGGGGTCTAAACTCTTACTGGGATAATGAGAGGACGAGAGACAGCCTCAGCTGCGTGCAGAATGGATGGTGTAATACTGACCACTAACAAAGGGACGGTTTTAGCTACCAATTCATTTGACAAAGTCTAACAATATTAAAATCAGCACAAATTAGTGCAACACTAGTTTGGAACCAAAAGACACCTAGTCCCAAGTGTTAATTTTTAAAAATAAAATAAGTTCCTCGTCATATGTATTTCCTATCTCACTGACCAAAATAAGATATAGAGAGAGTATTGTTCACCCCTTGAAAGGCAAGTTTTATACAAAAAGATGGAGCTATGTCGTATCCAGAAATATTCTCATGACCTATGTTAGAACTACTGCACTCTTTTAAGTTCTTATCTTTGAAAAAAGCCTGGTAGGACTTTTCATTGTCCATAAAATATTTGAATATTTTAAATATTAGTTTCCTGATACACCTTCCCCTGACTTTTTTTTATTAATACACCATTAAAACCAGGAGTTCCCCTTATGTCTCACAAACCCAATTAGTATCCATGAAGATGCGGGCTCGATCCCTGGCCTAGCTCAGTAGGTTGAGGATCCAGTGTTGCTGTGAGCTGAAGAGCAGGTCGAAGACAAGGCTCAGATCCTGTGTGGCTGTGCCTGTTGGGTTCATGGCCCCTAGAAATGGATTCAGTACTCCAAATGTGGTCAGAACCACAGAATGGGCTTTATCAGGACACTACCAGGGGTGAAATACTCCCCTTAACTGGAAATATACCTGTCTGAAGGCATGAGTCCTAACTTCATTGTTGTTCTGTTGCTCAAACCAAACTATTTAACATACTATTTCCAATTTACTTTGTAAGAGGATAACTCTCTCCCTCTCCCCATATACATCATAAACATTTTCTTTTTTTTTTCAAAATCAGATTTATTGCAACCAATAAAATGTATTTTTTCACTTCTATAATGGCCTTTATTTTATTACATATCATCCTATCACTTCTATATAGTTATTTCACAGTTTTTAAATTATTCTGGTTCTGTATGCCAATTTTCTAAATGTTAGAAATATCACATTAAAGAGGAAAATGTTCACACATCCAGTGAAGGATGTTCAAGCTTTAAATTGAGAGCTATATTGTTAGTTTTCTTATGTCTACACAGGGATAATAATTCTACTGCAACGGTTTAATAAAACCTGTGAAATCTACCAAGGACAGGAACTGAAAAGTAACTGGTATGCAATAAGTGGTAATTATCAGTTCCCAAACCGAGAATTAGGAATCAAGTGGCATCTTATTTCTTTTGCTGTATAACGGAAAGAAGAGACAATGTCACTAATTAATAATATCATTACCATCAGCTAAAATTGAAAAAATATAGTCTGTAATTCTCTCTTAAGGCACAATGACATTCTCCTAATTCATACAAATGACTGTTAGATCAAACAGATTTTACACTCCACATTAAAATGTGCTTTAAACAATTCAAACGCATAATGAAAAAGGCCACTATGAATCCCAAGACACTAGGACATTTGTCTTTCAGATTTAAATGTTTAAAGCTCCAGATCCACAGCCACTCTATTTACAAGAGACCATTGTCCATGTGGGTTTGAATTTTCCATCATCTGACATTATTCCAATTTATTATTACTGTAATTTTCTGGCATCTGAAAGGTTGAGTAGAATAGTTGAGGTTAAAATAAAATCTGTTTACTTCTCACAAACTTATTTTCATACCATTTTTAAATTTGCTGCTAAAAGAATAAGTGTGCTTTGGGGAAATCTGGTTAAAATCAGTCATATACAAGGTCACTACTAGTTAGAAATCCTCAATTTAATCAGTTTTTCCAATAAAAATTGTCATATTTTGATCCGACATGGCCTGCTTGGTCAACATTTAGTTAGTCAATGGATGTTGATTTTGCTCTTGGTAAATGTAGTGCCATGCTAAACGTTGGATATACAAAGAGGTAGCAAAACGTATAAAGGCTTATTCGCTGCATTAAAAAAAAGACACTACCCAAGTAAAGATAGGGGCAATTCAAAGAAAAGGATATAGATCATCGATACACGCAGAGCTGTTATTTTAAGCAACTATATTTAAAAACCATATTTATATGCTATTTAGGATATGCCAAGGACTATTTTAGATTACTTCCTGCAGTCATCATAGCAACCCTATGAGATAGGTACTTTTATCCAGACCCAGCTAATGAGGAAACAGAAGCACAGGCCAATCTCGTGCCTCAAATCACCCCACCAGTTGGCACTAGAGCCAGGATGCAAACCTAAATCTAGTCCCAGAACCCACTCTTTCAACTGCTCTACTACTCTGCTTCTCACTACATTTTTTTCCACAAGTGACATACTGAGGTATGGCTCACATCTAGAAAACGCATGCATCGTAGGTACAGAGCTCGACAAGGTAAAAGGTAAAAGGTAAAAAGAGATGATGAGAGGGATATCTGTATGTGCCTGTGGAACCACCACCCAAATCAGGATATGGATGTGTGTGCCTATGTGCTAGTGTGTATGTGCCACTGTGTACTTGTGGGTATTGCTCCCATTAATTATATTTTGGTTAATTCATTTAGAAAAGCTTATAAACTGTGGGGGGAAAAAGGAGGTGTCATTAGGAAGTAATGACAACTAATATTTGCTGGTCAATGCCAAAACGTGGTAATTTATGTCTACTGCCTTCTATAAGCCTCTTAATTGCCCCCAGGGGGAGATACTGCTATGTCTCCATTTCACAGAGCAACTGAAGTGCAGAGAGGCTTCGGAGGAAGCAGTAAGGCTTGGCGTTTTCATTCTTCTAACTGATCAGTTAAAAAGGTAAAAGGTAAAAAGAGATGATGAGAGAGATGGCTGTTAGGAGAGGTTTTAAAAGGCCAAGGAAAATTCCATAGTTCACACTTAAATTTGATTTGCCATCAGGATCTAATTGGACATGGACTAGACTGCACATCTTGAAAGATGCACTTGAGAACAAACATAAACAGCTAAAGCTAAAGTAAACACCCAGGAACCCAGGGAGGAAGAATAAGCCGGAGACAGGAACTTTTCTAAAGGATGCCAAAGTTTAGAAGGATGAGGTGCAACGTCAAGGAAAGAAAAGAGAGAAGAGCAAGCCAGGGAAAAAGAGAGCTATAGAAACACAGGAGAGCATGTTTGAAAGTTTCTGAAATATGGTCAGATTCAGTCACCAAATCAATGTGAAGTACTAGAAACACGTGTATCTCTAGAAAAAAATGTGGCTATTGAATTCCTACATGACAGAGGGTATACTAGCAGTGGAAGAACCCCATGCATGGCTGTGAGTCCTTCACAGAAATTACATACATAAAGTTATCCTTAAATCTGTGGCACATTTGGGATTAGCATATGCAACTGAGGTATAAAGAATGACTGGCCGTCAGGGACCCACTGTGTAGCACTGTGTACCCTGTAGTCTGTGATAATCTATGTGGAAAGAGACTCGGAAAGAGTGGGTATGTGTACATGCCCAACTGAATCACTTCGTTATATGGCAGAATTATCACAACCTTATAAATCAACCGTACTTCAGTAAAACTCAAAAAAAAAAAAATTAAAAACATGTCTGGAAAAACTTTGTGACCGTTGCTAATACTGTATATTTGTTCCTGTCATCTGCAGATAACATTATCAGGTCTGGCCTCTTTCCTTTGACTATAGCTTCCCCTAAATGGAACGCTCATTCTTCTGTTTTCACTTTCCTTGAGCGGTTCTTAATCCTGGGTGCACCTCAGAAGCTCCTGGAGAACTTTTAAAACAGTAGCAATGCCCACATCCCTCTCAGGAGAAGAAGGCATACAAAAGCAGGCCCTGGGAGCTTTTTCAAAGCATGTGTGCTTCCTTCTCCATCCTCGTGATGTTGAGAGGCAGGGCAGCATAACGAACGCCGAGTTTGCGAATAGCCCCCAGTGCATTCTGCTACACTTCCCTTCTCTATAGCACCGTTCTGTGCCTTCCTTGGGTGAGCTCCATCTCTCTGAAGGCTTTAAAAACCATCAGTATGCAAATGATTCCTAAATCTCCATCACCATTCTAGATCTCTCTCTGTTCAAAATCCCGGCAGGATATGACGAGGACATATTTCTCCTTGTACATCCAAAGAAACCTCAATGTCAAGACATCTTTAAAAGAGAAAGTTTCCTGTGCCTCCCTCATCTGAGTGAATGGCGTTGCTACACAGAGAATCATACCATTCTTCTCTTTCCCCCTTATCTTTACTTCTTCACCCTCTTCCAGAGTTAAAAGGAAACCAAAAGACATTTTAGGAAAAAAAATAAAAGAAGCATAATTTCAGGCTCAAATCACTTCGTACCTCAATATTATTGCACTACTTTAGAATTGGCCTCATTAAATAGTCTTGTTCTTCTGAAATCTATCATTTACGGGGCTGCCTAAGAGACCTGCCTGACCATTTCACTCCTTTATCTAAATGCACGCGATGGCTTCAACCACTGGGGACAAAAATCAAAATTCTTATGGTAACTAGCAATGCTTCCTGAGAGCCAAGAGAATACATAATAAAATTTTAATGGAGTTTCTTTATAACAGGAAGTCATTGGTGGCCCCCAGTGAACCACAGTTTCTAGTATTCATGCCTCTGTTGTCATCCTCTCCCCGTGAGTCCCTCTTTGAGGAGCAGACGGGAAGTGCAGACATTGACAGAGGGCGGACATTGAAAAGATGCAGACGTGCCAACTAAACCTGTGAGTGATGGTGATGGAAGATGCCCTGCTGTGACTCTGGTAACTCGTTTTCAGGGCTTTATTTCCGGTGTAAGCTTGAGTAATGGTGTATATGTGCTCACATGCTGCACGTGGCACTTCACTTCAGGAAACGCTGTGTGTGGAGCTGCGACAGCAGAGTCAAAGGACAGGCATTTCATGCAGCACTACCTTAAAAGCCCCTATGAGGAAGCAGTTTGTCTTTCCAACATTAAAAATACATATATTTCAGATTATAATGACAAAGTCATATCTAACAGGGCAGAAAATTTAAACGGACCCTGTAAAATCTAAAGAAGAGAAACAATCACCCTAAATCCTCAATCAAGTTAAGAAAAAGGACTCCTTCCGGGGGACCTTCTGTTTTCAGGAGGGTTTAACGCGTTTTCCCTCTTACCTACATCATTCAAGTTCAGCTAACCATTGTCGGGCTCCTACTATGCACAGTGACCTGCACTTTCCGCTATTTCAATCCATTCATTACTAATATTTTTGTACATACTCACTTGTATTGAAATTCGTATCTTAAGAATAATTAAACGAAGTGTTTACATTCAAAGGTAAGTACCATTTTCCAGCACTCTATTACTAACATTAGAACAATGTTCAGGGCGCCGATTTTCAACATGTAACTTCTAAGGCATTAAAAGGCCCTATCAAAATTTACATAATTTCTCATTTTTTCTTTCAGAATATCTTTGTCCTGTTGTGTCTACATCTTTGCAATTATGGAAATGATATCATGCTCTTGATGCCTGTGCAGAAAAAGCTGATAACGTCACTCAACTGCGTGTACACGGTATAGCCACTGATACTTGCAAATCCATGTACATATTACTAGCTTTTTCAGAGAGAAAGTTGATTCGGCTTCACTTTGTCCTTGGTAGAGTGAGTTATATCTGCTCGTTCATGTAGAACTTCCAAGGCTCTCAAAAAAAAAAAAAAAACAGATTTTTTAAAGGCAAATGAAGGAAATAACCTTACCACTGCTTTCCGTAATAATTCCGTTGTTTTTGCTTCCTAATGTTTCCTCTTACTTAAAAGGAACCAGTCAAGGCTGACACATTAGGAGGTCTTGCCCAACAGAGAATATTTTTAATAGCGACTTGCTAGAGGCATGGCTTTGGGTTGTACGGTGTCCCTGGAACTGGCTGTTTAAAATCCCAGATAGGCTGACTCATCCCTTCCACTTTTGGAGGTTAAAAAGAAAAGAAAAAAAAGCACATCTTACAATTTACTGCATGAGGATCTCTGAGGCCAGGTTGTAGACCATCTGCTCAGACTGCAAAATTATATCCAAATACGCAAATCAAAACCCTCAAACTTAGTTGCTGTGACTAGGACTCCTAGAAAGGTCATCAGCCAGTGCTTCATAACACGGTCTCACTCTGTGCCAAGTATTTCTCATATAGAGCTCAGCAAGATCTTCCTTAAAAATTCCCATGTGGCTAGCATACATGTGGAATCTGAGGAATGAGAAGGACAGCAGACATGGACTGTGCCTTCAAGATAAAAAAGTCTTGTGATGTCGATTTAAAAGAAATATATATATGGTCATTTGGATGATCAAAATATATCGCCTTTGGAATGGATGAGCAATGAGATTCTGTGTGTAGCACAGGGAACTATGTCCAGTCATTTATGATGGAGCATGACAATGGGAGAAAAAAGAAAGTATACATGTATGTGTAACTGGGTCACCATGCTGGGCAGTAGGAAAAAAATAGCGTATTGGGGAAATAAATAAATAAATAAAAATCTTCAAAAAAATGTGTTTCTCACATCCATTGGATCTTTGTCCGCAGTTCCCAGCTCATAGCTCCCAAAACTGCTGGAACTGCCTACGTGTGGAGAGTGATATGCTAATGAGGCGACTTTCGGAAAGCACCTAAGCTTGAGGCTGGTTGCCAAAGAGTCAGCCCCACAGTTGGAGTGTTGGAACCTTCCATCCCACTCCTTGATCTCTGGAGAGAGGAGAGGCCCTGGGGGCTGAATCAGCTGCCAACTGTCAACGATTTAATCAATCACACCCATATAACGAAGCCTCTATAAAGCCCGAAAGGATGCGGTTCAGAGAGCTTCCGGGTTGGTGAACACTGTGGAGGTGGGGGAGTGGCGTGGGAACTCTGTGCCCTTTCCGCATACCCTGCCCTACCCCTCTCTTCCATCTGGTTGTTTCTGAGTTACATTCTTTTATAATAAAGTGGTAACCTAGTAAGCAAAATATGTCTCTAAGTCTATGAGCTGCTCTAGCAAATTACTTAAACCCCAGAAGGGTGTGATGGGAACCTCTGATGGATAGGAAGTCACTCAGAAGTCAAGTTAACAACCGGGGCTTATGACTAATGTCTGAAGTGAGGGCACACTCCTACATTCCTACGGAATCTGATGCTATCTCTGGGTAAACTGTTTCAGAATGGAGTGGAATTCGTGGACACCTTGATGGAATCTGAGAACTGCTTGTTGGAGTTGAGGGGCACCCCCCATGCCCATGCACATTGCAACTGGGTCTAAGAACCTATTTAAATATGCAAATAAAATGACCACAAATACCACAGGAATTCAGAGAAAAGAAAAATGACTAGTTTATGGAAGACAGGATAGAATGTAAAAAAATTGTGTTTATCACGTTGACATCTTGCTAGATTTTCTCTACCAAGTTCTTAATAATATTAGTGAACAAAGATATTATCAGCTGTTATCCTAGTCAAATGGCCCCTGTATTCTGGATGTTATCTCTTCCTATTTAAATGTTCTTCCATAATTGCTTCTGCTCAGAATCTTCAAATATACCTCTCTTTTCTGCTTCTTTTCCTTGAGTCTCTCTCATCTCAAAAACAGACAAAAAAAACTGGCCCTATTTTCCCCTCACTTATCTCCTACTTTGGAGATGTCTCATCTGAACAAATCACACTTACTTCCTTACCTCTCATTTATTTATAAACCGAAAACAAGCTCTTAACTCAACATCTTCAAAGAGTGTAATCTAAACCAAGTCAGCAATGGCTTGCTAAGTGCCCAAAGGTTTAGTGGCTGTTCAGTAAAACTGATCACCCTTGCTGAAAAAGCTTTCATGAAACCATTACTTGTTGGTTTCCCTCAGAACTTGGCTCCTCTTCAGTCTCCTCTGTGGTCTTTATTTGCAGCTACTATTTAAGTGTGACCCTCCCCCAAATTGGAACCACATTCCTCTTTACCACTCAGTTCATCTTTGTCAGATTGTCCCAGGCGATGTTTTGGAACTTTATTACGCCCCTAAGATGGTTACAACTGTATCCAATATGTGCAGGTGATTTATAGAGATGAAATACAGGCCAAAATAGGTCATGCATACTCATTCATTCATTCAATCATATCATCGCCCCCCCCCATATGCGTGTCCATCGAGAAACTTCCAAGGTCACGCAGAGTTGCTATGTCTCCAACTAAACACACGTATTCCTTGTCTCTCAATGTTCTTCTTCCTGGTTTTCTTACATAAGCGAAAGGATTTTCAGCTACCTAGTTACCCAAGGCAAAAGCAGAAGAACCATCTCCTTTTTCAGTTTTTCACGAAGTCTGATTAAACGTACTTCCCTAGTGCCTCTTCTATTTGTCCCCTCTTCTCGAGCCTACTGGCACTTTTCGCCTCAGTCAGTATCAGTCTCTTAAATGTTCCCAATGCTACACGCCTTCTTCAAACATTTTCAACGTCTTCATCTATAAGGGCAGAGGGACTTTCTGAAACAAATCCAATCACATTATTTTCTTACTTAAACTCCTTCAAAGGCTCCTTCTAGCTCCAAGGTTTTCGATGTGACAACAAGGCTCTTGGGGAGCTGGGTTCTCTGATGTCTACGGACTTCCTCTCCCAGCTCCCCACATATTCCCTTTACACGTGCAGCATACATCCTATCTTCCAACTTTCAATTGCCCCAATACACTCTTTTTTCAATCTATGCACCTGCTATCCTGTGTCTACAATGTAGTTATAGCTGACACAGGATGATGATTCACCACATAGGATCAAGAGTCTGCCTACTTAGATTTAATTATCAGCTCCTCTATTCACTAGGGGGTGACTACTTGCCAATTAAACTTCTCATTTTTCTTTTTTGTATAATGGGATGAAAAACTTTCACTGCAGAGACTTGTGGCAAGGATTAGCATGACAATCTATATGAAGTAGTGAAAACAGGGTAGTAGTAGCCTCTCAGTAATTGTTAGCAGGAATCTTCAAACATTTATGCAATGAATCTACAGGAAGTACTGAATCCTCTCTAGATCAAGGAGTATGTCACAGAAACAATCAAACAACTGAGACACAGTGTTGAGGTCTTGTAACTTGGTCCACACACCCATGGAGGAACTTTCAGAAACAGTAAGAAAAGCCTCCCTTCAAATCTCCCTCTGCAGACAGATACTCTCTTTCAGTCAAATTCTTCTCAAGTTCAGTTAGTGTCCACCTCCCTTCCTAAATTCCTCCTCATCCGTTCCTCATTCCATTTCAAAGCCGTAACTTTTTTTCTGGAAATTCTCATTAAGGGACACAATCCTACTTGAGGACCCTACATATAGGCTACAAAGCAGGCTACTAAGTGTAGGGTGGGAAAGGCACTAGGAATCCCTGATGAGGATGAAAAATATTAACTTGCAGTGACCCCAATCCTTTTCGGGGTCCCCATGCAAAATCTGTTATTTGGGGAATTTAGTTTGTTGGTTCTCATCTCTATTGCCTTGTTTCCAAACTTGTCCTCTCTCGTCCTTTCATTCTCTGTGTCCTACAAATGGATTCAAACTTCTTCCACGCTAAAACTGCTAAATACGGTGATAGTTCCTCACTTCTCTTCCGCCCTCATAGCTCAGTTCAAGCTATAATTGTGTGCAATGGATAATTCTGTATAGTTATTATAATGTATAAGTGTATAATTATACATTTGCTGTCTCTCCCTCAAGCATTCTTCCTCTGTTTTAACGAATATAATACAAATTACTTTTATATTCAAAATGTTATATACAAACTTTTAAATAAGTTAAATAATACTGGAAAGATTTTAATAAATACAGCAGATGTGAGAGTCAGCACGGCGTTCAACTCCTTGAAAGGCAATTATTTTAACTCTCTTAGTTAACTCTTCTAGAATTTACCTCAAAGATATAAATAATATCCATGCTATTTCCTATTATTTGAAACTTCAACAATCTCTTGAATGGAAGATGGGGATTTTTCTTTCTCCTATGAGCTTACTCTCTGATGAGCTTTCTTTAATCATAATTTGGGTAGAAATCAATATTCAGTGTTTATATTACGGTAAGTAAGTAAATCTGTTTACTGCTGGATCGTGTACTGCATTATAAAATCAATCTGTTACACAAGTTTTTTGTTTTCCTTGGAATTAATTGATTAAAAATCTGCATAGTTTTCTCTGTTCCTACCACTAAGTTGTTTTATAAATATCAGTGGTGGAGCACACAGGACCATCGTCATTTTAACTTTTCCTTTCCTCCGAGACCTTCCCCCGGAGCCTCCCTTACACTGCGACATTTGGAACTGGCTGCTCTGTGCCTCTGACACCAGGCACAGCTCTTGCCTTAAACTTCTCTTTTTCTGGAAATTACTTTCACCTGCCTTCTGAGTTAGATCCCATTCCTGAATCTCACACTGTCTTCATTCTTGGCTCATTCCCTTGATTTGATGGACTGAGGAGCCCTGTGTGTGGTAAAATGTCACTGCCGTGTGTTTTCTCAAACACTTTCATTGCTCTTCTGGTTTTCATCCTCATGTTATTTGGAGATTAGCTAAATGTCAAATTCTAGGTTGGCCATCACTTTCCTTCGAGTACTTCAGGAATTGTTCCTTTTTTTTTTTTTTTTTCTAGCTTCAAGCACTCCTTTGGAGCATATCGTAGTTTTTGAAAATTATCTTCCTTTCTGAAAGCTTTGACATCTCTTTATCCTGACTATTCAAAACCTCATCATGATTTGCTTTTTTTTTTTCCCAAAAAATTCACTATATCATCTAATTCACTGGGCACTTGTACCTGGGACATCAATAATTCATGCTAGATGAGTTTTATATTACTTCATTCCTCATTTTTTCACTTACATTTTCTCAATTCTTCTTACGAGAACTCACGATCACAGGATTTTCTTTCTTTCACTGCCATGTCCCTAGCCTCTAAAACAATAGATGGTACATAATCCTGTTCAATAAAATTGACTGAATATAAATTAGGATAAACTAGATTTCTTGGTTTACTTTCCTTACCTTCTCTTTCCTATTATGGTTCTCCCATGTTTTTTTTCACTATTACTAAGTGTCTTTCTCACTTTTAACGGCCACACTTTAACTTATTATTTTTTAAAATTTCTTGGAATACTTCAGCATTTCTAAAAATGGTTGTTCACTAAATATTCTTTTTAAAAATCTCACCCTATTCTTCTTTCATGAATATTCTATTTTTTCTCCTCTGAGCTTATCAAGCATTGCTGTTTAAGTTTTCTTTTGCTATGTGTATTGTAAATGTTTTCATTTCTTCTGAGTTATTTTTCCTGATTTTTTTCCTCCATGTTTTTTGTCCCACATTAAAGGAACTTCTCAAGTGTCCCGGGATCCTTGGAAGTCTCTCTGTTACTGCAGGCTTGTAAGGTAGATTAGAGGACCTGTGTGAATGGCTAGACTTTCTTGGTTCATGGGTTTTCCAGGACAGTCAGTGGGTGGAGTTTGTATGTTTTCAACAGAGGAGCTTCACCTGTCACTATCTAGAAATGCCTTTCTTGAGAAAGACATCTATCATTGCCTCAGCAGGAGAACTAAAAGTTTAGACGCAGAATCCTGTAAAAGGAAGTATTTCATGGTTTCTCTATTTAGTATATACATCTCTAATTAATTATCTTGCTTTCAGGCTCTCAATTGTGTCTGAAATTATTGCTACCAGACTCAATATTGTGTCTGATACTATTGGTTCAAAAGCAGAACAATTTTTTGTTGTTTTTTAGTGTTCCTTCTTTTTTAATACAATGATTTTTTTCATTATATCTAGTTTATAGTGTTCTGTCAATTTTCTACTGTACAGCATGGTGACCTAGTTACAATGCTTGATTTTTTCTTCATCTTTTTTTTTAAATTGTTATTTCCCCAGTACAATTTTTTTTTCCACTGTACAGCAAGGTGACCCAGTTACACAGACATGTATACGTTCTTTTTTCTCATATTATCATGCTCCATCCTAAGTAACCAGACATAGGTTCCAGTGCTACACAGCAGGATCTCATTGCTTATCCATTTCAAAGGCAACAGTTTGCACCTATGAACCCCAACTTCCCAATCCATCCCATTCCCTCCCCCTCTCCCTTGGCAACCACAAGTCTAGTCTCCAAGTCCAAAAATTCTCAACAGAATTTTAGCCAACCAAATCCAACAATATATTAAAAAGATCACACATCATGATCAGGTGGGATTCATCCCAGGTGCACAAGGATGGTTCAACATGTGCAAAATCAATCAACATCATGCACCACATTAACAAAAAGTCAGAAACCACATGATCATCTCAACAGATGCAGAAAAAGCATTTGACAAAGTCCAACATCCATTCATGATAAAAACTCTTACCAAAGTGGGTACAGAGAGAACATGCCTTAACATAGTAAAAGCCATTACGACAAACCCACAGCAAGTATAATACTCAATGGAGAAAAGCTGAAAGCCTTCCCACTAAAATCTGGAACAAGATAGGGATGTCCACTCTCACCACTGCTATTCAACCTAGTATTGGAAGTCCTAGCCACAGCAACCAGACACACTCCTATTTTGATTGTTCTGAAACCTGGAGCTCAACCAGTAAAGGTATGGCAGTACTCGATTCCCAGAGAAGTTCAACAGGGAATCCAGGCTTACCTGGACAGGCTACTTGAACACGGACTTTTGATAAAGCGTCAGTTCCTTGGAAAACCCCCTTACTGCCTGTAAAGAAACCAGGGACACAAGATTCCCGCCCGCTTCAGGACCTGACGGCCATCAACGAGGCCACAATCATGTTGCACCTGTCTGTGCCTAATCCGTACACGGTGCTGGGATGGAGCCCTTCCACTGCCGAGTGGTTCACTCGCCGGGACTTAAAAGATGCCTTCTTCTGCCTCCAAGTGGCTCCTGCTAGGTGTCCCCTTTTTGCCTTTGAATGGGAAAATCCACACACTGGGACAAAGGAGCAGCTCACTTGGACAAGACTTTTGCAAGGATTCAAGAACTCTCCTGCTGCAAACCTGGCTGAATTTTTGGGACAAAACTAGAATGTGTCTTGCTGCAGTATGCTGATGATCTCTTGCTGGCCAGCACCGCGCAGGCTCAATGCCTAGAAGAAACAAAAGCTCTCCTCTCCCTACTAATGGAGGTTGGGTATCGGGTATCAAAGAAAAAGTTGCAAATCTATAAGAAACAAGTCAGGTATCTGGGCTTTAACATTACACAGGGCCAACGAATGTTGGGGACTGACAGAAATTACGCCGTTTGTGCCATCCCAGTCCCTACCACCCACGGGAAGGTTTGTGAGTTCCCAGGGGCAGCGGGATCCTGCAGGATATGGATCCCCGGGCTTTCAGACTTGGCCAGACTTCTGTATGAGGCCCTAGAAGGAGGAGAAAAGGCTCCCCTGGAATGGGGACCGAGCCAGGAGGCAGCATTCCAGACAATCAAGACCAAACCCACTGAGGCTCTGGCCTTAGGACTTTCTGATGTAACCAGAGAATTCAACCTCTCTGTTCATGAGAAAAATGGAATGGCCTTGGGAGTCCTAACCCAAGAATTTGGGACTTGGCAGAGGCATATTTGTCTAATCAAACTGACTCAGTTTCAGTCGGATGGCCTCCCTGCCTCTGAGTGCTGGCAGTTCCACCTTGTTAGTAAGGGAGGCTGACAAGGTGACTCTGGGACAGAACCTCAATGTTAAAGTCCCGCATTCAGTCGTAACCCTGATGGACAATCGGGGCCACCATTGGCTCACATATGCACGAAGGACTCAGTACCAAGGGTTACTATGTGAAAATCCATGGATAAAGCTGGAAGTTGTACAAACCCCGAACCCAGACACCTTCCTACCCGATGAAGCGGGGGCCCCATACCATAATTTCTTAGAAGTACTGGATGAGGTGTTTTCCACCAGGCCTGTCTTAACTGGTAGACTGCTCCAAAATCCAGACCTAGTTCTATATACTGACGGCAGTAGCTTCATGGAGGATGGAAAAAGGATGGCAGGATATGCTGTGGTGTCTGACCCAGAAGTGATGGAAGCAGAGGCACTTCCTCAAGGCTGGTCAGCACTGAGAGCACAATTATGGGCATTAATCAGAGCACTGGAGCTCAGCTGAGACCAGCGAGTTAATATCTATGCTGATGCACCGTATGCCTTTGCAACTTTACATGTCCACAGAGCCTTATAAAGCAAAGAGGAAGCCTTACTGCAGAAGGAAAAGGGATCAAAAACCAAGCCAAAATCTTAAAGCTCCAAGAGGCAGTACGGGAACCTCAAGAAGTGGTAGTTATCCATTGCAAAGGCCACCAAAAGGGAGACAACGTGATGGCAAAAGGAAACCGCAGCATTGATGCAGACGCCAGACAAGCACCCCGGGGGCAACCACCAGACAAACCCAAAGACCTGATGGCCCCAGAAGTGCCAACTGTCCCCAAGTACTCTCTAGAAGAGGAAAAGTGGATAAAAGAGGAAGGAGGAACCACACCTAAGACAGGATGTGGGTCACACAGGACCACCAGGTTTATGTTCCAGAACAGCTGGTCTACAAACTGTCCACCGGCAACACAAACTGACCCACATGGGCAAAACTGCAGAGACCTTACTGGGTCAGCACTGCCTCACTGCACATCTTCCCACACTCTGCTCCTCCATCTCCCAACAGTGCATAACTTGTCCTTGTCTACAAAATAATGCTCAGCAGGGGCCTAGCAGACTCGCTGGGACACAACACTGTGGGCTGTCCCCATTTGAGGATATGGACGTGGACTTCACTGAAGTCACCCCAAGCAGGGGATACATATACCTGCTAGTTTTTGTCTGCACCTTTTCGGGATGGGTAGAAGCCTTCCAACCTGAACTGAAAAGGCAAGAGAAGTAACCAAGGCACTCCTGAGAGATCATTCCCAGATACAGAATGCCTCTGACCATCAGGTCAGACAATGGACTGGCATCGTGGCTGAGACGGTGCAGCAGGTGGCAAAAGCCTTACAGATCCAGTGGAAGCTACATTCTGCCTATTGCCCTCAAAGCTCAGGGAAACTAGAACGCATGAGCCGAAACCTTAAGCAGACTCTAGCAAAGTTATGTCAGGAGACTGGCTTGCCCTGGGTAGATATGCTGCCAGTGGCCCTCCTAAAAGTGAGATGCTTGCTGCGAGCGAGGATAGGATTCTCGCCATTTGAAATCTTATGTGCAAGGCTGCCTCCACTGATCAGCTTGAGAGGAACCACCAGAGAATTGGGAGACCTAGGCTTACAAAGGCAACTGCAAGGATTGGCACTCACCGTCTCACAAATACACAAATGGATCACAGATGGAATGCCTGTATCTCTGGGCTCAACAGTGCACCCCCACAAACCGGGGGACCAGGTATGGATAAAGGACTGGAAAAAGGAGCCTTTAAAGCCAGTATGGAAAGGGCCCTATACTGTAACCACCCCCACTGCTCTCAAAGTAACAGGAACAGACACCTGAATCCATCACTCCAGAGTTAAACTGGCTGCCCAACTAAAGACTGTGAGGACGGAGAGCTGCCCTTGACCCGGAGAAAGCGCTATGCCCGACAATACAGAGGAGGAGACGAGGAGCTCAGTGCTCTGCTCTGACCACACAGGAAGCTGGGCAGTCAACGCACGGCTGAAGCTCCAGGAACCGGCTGCCCGGAGATGTTTGTTGTTTGCTCTTATTAATCTGGTCCCCCCGACCCTGTCAGGATCCATTCTGACGGTGCAGATGTTCCCTGAACATCAAGAGAGGGGGAGGAAGTAAGAGTTTTAACGAGAGAAACAACCCCCGCCTAAAGAGGCAGCTAAGCGCCTGACAGCAGCTCTGCTCGCCCCAAACCACCCTTCTTGTCATCTTGTAGCAACTATGTGCCTTATGTCTTGCTAGCAGCTCTGCCAGCCGCGCACCAAGCACTGCTCATCAGTTTCCTTCTTGTAATCTTGTTTACTCAGCTTCTTAGGCAGGAACACAGTCTGTTTGGGGAAGTGGGGGGGGGGGGGGTTGCCAGGCTGCTTGCGCAGGAGAAACAAGACCTGGAAGCCTGTACTATAGAAAAGCTACACAGAACGAAGCCTTGGTACTCAGTCTCTGGAGGCGACTGCGCTGAGCCCACACCGGTGCTGTGCCAAATAAACCTGGCTATTCCACGTCTCCGAGCGCCGCTGGTCTCTTTCCGCGGCCACGGTTTCTACAACAGTTCCACAGGGGAATTTCTTTTTACTTCCAATTTGTAATCCCAAAGAAAGAGAGTAACGAAGCCAGCTTGGGTTTCCTGCCTGCTCTGATAGGCAATCGGAGTGGAAATGATTGACAGGATGAATGGGGGAGTGGTCTCCCACAGAAAGAATAATTGGAAGAATGGTGGGCAACAGCATTGCCATGTATGTTATACTGATTGTCAGGGCTTGAGCCCAAGCACGGCTCCTCCCTGCCATGTGACGAGGGCAAGTCACTTACCTTCTCAGTGCAACATATAAAATGAAAGTCTAACATATAAAATGAAAGTAATGACAGCAGTTACTTCTTAGACTTATTGATTTAATAAGGGTAAAATATTTAGAACAGTCTCAGCTCCAGAGTAAGTACTAAAGAAATATTAGTCATATGTAAACAAAATTCTTCTTACCAAGACAAAGAAAGCCCATTCTTTGATGCTGAAATACCCTGCTTAGTATTTCAGCATCATTTCTTGTCCTGTTCTTATCCAGCATTTCCAGACTATGCTGAGCAATACATACCATGAAGCCTCTTGACCCTTGCTCATGCTATTCTCTCTCCCTGGAATGCCTTTCCCTAGTTGTATCAGCCTAGGTGCCATGGAAGTTTCATTTCAATATTAAAATATTTGTACTTCAACTTGGTAATGGAACTTCTAAATGTTATAAAAAATAGTAAAAAAAATATGATTTTTTTTTGGGGGGGGGCTGCACTTGTGGCATATGGAAGTTCCTGGGCCAAGGGTCAAATCAGAGCCACAGTAATGTCAGATCCAAGATGCATCTGCAACCTACGCTGCAGCTTGTGGCCATGTCAGATCCTTAACCCACTGAGTAAGGCCAGGAATTGAACCTGTATCCTTGCAGACACTATGTGGGGTTCTTAACTCACTGAGCCACGATGGGAACTCCATTATGCAATACTTTAATTGTTCCCCTTAAGGGGTGAAGGAAATGCACCCCCCCCCCCCGCCATTCCCCTTACTTCGGTCCCATGTGTACTGCGGCTTTATGTAGACTAAAGCTTTCCACAGATATAGCTCCATCCCAGACCGACTGGATGGCCTCTCAATTGATGATTCGAAGGCCTCTCAGACTCGGTGCACCCCAGGCTGAACTCAGTCTTGCCGCACAACTGCTTTTTCTCTGCCTGTACCTATAAATAGAGTCGACCCTCAAACGGCCACCTTCGCTACCTACTTCCTCAACAACTTAGGGACCTTCCTCAGCAGACCTCCTCCCCAGTTCCACTGCTGCTCCTTTCATTCACGAAGGGCTGCAGCCAAAGGGATCGTTTTGAATGCAACCGTACTGTGCTTCTCCCTTGACTAAAAGCACTCAATAGCCTTCCTTTGTCTTTAACACAAAGCACTGTTCTTATCCTGATGTGTGAGGTCTTGCGTGATCTGGACTCTGCCCAATCCTCCCTGTTGTCTTAAGCCTTTCTCCCACTCACCAAGGAGGAGATTCCTTTGACTTCTTCAGTTGCTAAGCAACTCCCCGACCTTTGTTCTTTACCCAGGCGCTTCTTTTTGCCTCAAACACTCCTCCCCACTCTCTAAAGTGTACAAATCCATCCACCCTTCCGGGCTTAGCTTAAATGTCCTTTTTATCAGGGAAACCAGGGAGTAGCCTTCCCACCTTTACGGCACCCCGTTTTCCACTTTCATGCCAAAAATTTAATTTATCAATTATTTGGTTAATTCTTTATTTTCCTTTCTTTTACATTTTTCAACAACTTACCCAAAGGCAGACCTTTTTTAAATTTATGACTAAAACTCCATTTCTCTGCAGAATACCTCTAACATAATTGGGACACAGTAAGTATTTTTTGAATAAGTGAAACGGCCAACATCAGGCGAATATGGTGAATTCTGTCAATGTAGTGTTGTGCGGTTGTAAAAAGACATATACTAAAAACTGCTGGTGCGAGAAAATGCTAAATAAAAATTATACACATGGTACTTCAATTCTGTAAAAATACACAGGACATGGACATAGGAGGCAGAACAACAACCCCCTCCCTGAGGTCCACATTCTAGCCCCTGGAACTTTTGACCATGTTGTATCACCTGGGATGGGGCGATTAAGACTGCTAACCAGTGGACCTTAAAATAAGGAGATTATCCTGGACGATGTGGTTGGGCCCAACACAGTCACAAGGGTCTTTTACATACGGAACCTGAAGCAGAAGAGTCAGAGCCAAGTAGGGTGGGAGAGAGTCCATCAGCCACTGCTGGTTTAGAAGACAGAGGAAAACACAAGCCAAGGAAAGCGGAAAGCCTCTAGAAACTGAAAAAGGCAAGGAAAAGTCTCTCTCAAACCTCCAGAAAGAACTCCGTCTTGCCTTCTTAATTTTTATCCCAGTGAAACCCATCTTGGACGTCTGATGATAAAATATTTGGGAGTTTTAAGCAATCGGTTTATGGTACTTTGTTAAAGAAGCAACAGGAAACTAATACAATAGGATGTATTAGGGTAGGAGAGGTGTCCTGCTTTCTCTTCAAATTTTGTGTGTTTTGTAGGCAAGTGCTCGGCAACCTCGCCTTTCCCTGCTTTTAGCTCTATTTCACCAGCACAGTTTGAAGCACTGTGCTTAAGACTGTCATCTTTCCACCGAACATATGAAATTAAAAAGAAAAACAGCTGGAGAAATTATCTGGCTCACAAATGCAAGAGTTTTTTCCTTCCTAAACACATGTTAAATGAAAATATAGATGGTAAATATCCAGAGAACTATGCAGAGAAATTTCATAATTTTTCTCACTAAAATTATGAATGAATAAATTTTCATCAGGTACATTAATATTACAAAAGGACTTTAAAAAGCATCTGTATAGCTTGGTCACTTTTAGCACTGAAAGACAGAAATAACTGCCAGGATAGTATTATTGTCCTTTTACTATTTTACCCCCTTTCTATGTCTTTGCAGTAGTAATAAAAACAAGCACCGGATTTTGGAATCTGAGGAACGTGTTGTAGTTCCTAATGGGAAAGAAAAGGGAAATCCTAGATGGAATTTTTTTTTAATGTCAGCATCTCCTCGATGTTTAAACGATCTTGAAATAAACTATCTGAATAAAGCACACACGGATACCTAACGCTAGTTCATATTTAGGACTCCTGGAGGACAGCAAAGCCGTTAAGGTTCATGAATTTACTTATAAGATTAGATAGATCAACAATACCAATGGCAGTCCTATCTTATTTTGGAGGGTAAATCGGCCTTTGAAAGATCTGAGATTTAAATTAGGACAGAAAATAAGGTTTCTCTATAAAGTTGACCTAAAAGATGGATTTTTATACGGAAGCACAATATATTTGTTTTCAGTTACATGACTGTTGTGTTCTCAAATAGTCTGTGCACATTTTTTTTCTAAAAGCCTTTTCTAGTTATTTCTTGGTGAATAAACAGATTAAAACTCTGCTTTTGTTTTTGCACATGGCCAAATCTCTGAAACTTCATAGATATAATACTGAAACCATATGAAAACCTGTCACCAAACAGAGGAAACTGTTTAGAAAGAACACCACCAAGCAAATAGAAAAAACAAAACAAAACAAAACAAAAACACTAGGGCAAAGCATCCACAGAGCTGGTTTCATTTCCTTCTAGCACCTTCTGGTGGCACACATGGAGTATTGCTGAATCCTTTAGCCTGGACAGGAAGAATTTACTGCAAACATTACTCAAAGCTTGAAGTATCACTCAACACCTTGATTCTCCCCTAAAGCAGCCTAAATATATTCATAATATGACCATATCATAAAAGATAATTTTAAGATTTGTTCCAGATTTTTGAGTTAATTTATTTGTAGGTACTGTGAGTTTCCTGAATTTCTGCTCTCTAAAGTAAAGTTGGATAAGGTAGAATCAAATAACAGGACCACAGAAAAAAACACAAGTACCCACATATGTGAGCTCAGCCTGGATTATGTATG
Organism: Phacochoerus africanus; assembly: GCF_016906955.1. Classification (NCBI taxonomy): domain Eukaryota; kingdom Metazoa; phylum Chordata; class Mammalia; order Artiodactyla; family Suidae; genus Phacochoerus; species Phacochoerus africanus. Next base: position 107,190,829 of record NC_062550.1, read on the forward strand.
AAAGAGGCAATTTTAAGATAAACATGACTTATTTTTCCATATTAGTTTCAGAATGTGGTATAATTTAGTGTCAGTAATATCAAACATTTCTTGAGATCTTACACAAATACTTGGAATAATGTTAAAATAAGTTATTCATAATCTCATTTGGTTATACCAAAAGCTAATGATATATATAGGTATTGTTATCCACATTTAATGGATGCAGAAAAGTGTGATTTATTTGGCATATCTCTAAATAATGAATAGGAAAGTTTAAGAGACAAAGACTCAAACTACCTTCATATCCAAAGGATAACTAAGTGGATACATGCATTCACTACTTAAAATCACATATATACCAAGGATCAAACACTGAGACGTTAACATGACTGGCTCATCGCCATACTGAAAACATTCACTTTATGAGTTGCAAACACTGCAGAAATGAAACAATCAGAATATCAGGGAATTTGTCATAACAGGCACATAGGCACCGGTTCTCAAGATCACCTAGAAAACAAGCACCTAAACCTATACGAAAACTCAGAAAGGGCGTCCGCTGGCTAGTGATCAGGATCTAGCCATTAATCCTCTATTTCCATAATCACTAAGCATCCAAGGAATTATAATATGGCTTTTCACCTGGACTTCCAGTAGCGATTAGACACATGATCCAGAAGACTCAAGCTCTTCAGAGCATCTTTCATAATTTAAATTTTGGAATATATTTACTTTAGGTGAACAGAGATCATTTTTATTTTATCTTTGATCTCCCAACAGCCAACAGGGTTCTGGGCACACAGTGTGAATTGCTAAATATCTGCTCAATGATTCTTATGGCCTATGCAGCCTGTCTCCTTAAGGACCATCCCATCCTAAGCACTATTCTATGCAGCCAAAATTCTCAATACTTTTCAAATAAACAGCATTCAGTATAATGATTACATGGTGCGATTCTGCAAAAGTAAAAGGGTAACACCGCATACAGTGATCTTCTCCTCAGTTTACTGTAATGACCAGCACATCAGTAAGAGGCAGGGACAGATGCCACTGTCACTTCTGCACCCAGTAACCTGCCCAGTGTTTGGCACATAGTAGACAATCAAATATTTGCTGAAGAATGAAGAACAATCAATACAGGAAATGGCTTATATATTTTACAGAGAGTGCATCAAAAACTATAAAAATACGGAGGAAGATCCTGAAAGGCAGAAGAATTATTTAAAATCACTACCGCTTGTCACATAAAAGCTACAGCCATACTGCTATACAGAGTCACTGACAGACAGAAACTCTGCACACATTCATGTACACCTCACCTCCTTGAGGCTGATGCCAAGTATAAAGAAGGAGAAAAGGAACAATTGTTTCAAGACTCAGTGAACTTCATGAGTAAGGTTTTGGCTAGAAAACTGCTATCCTTGTAAACATTGCATGATTTCCAAGGAACATGACAAAATTTCTATCAATAATGCCATAAGATAAATATTTGGCTTAATTCAAGAATAGTTCAGATCATTCTTTTATTTAAACTATTTCCCCATATAAATAAAGAATGGAAACAGCCTGGACACTCTTCAAAAGACTCTGAAGAACTCAACGACCCATATAACAACATTATTTAACAAAATTTCTCCCAGACTATAGCGGAATATTTTTCATTTTTTTCCATTAGTGCAATTTACATGTAATACAAATACTGCTCATTTTAAAAAGAAGTTTCATAACCCTTTAGTAATCAAAAGTTATTGTTAAACAGTATTACCAGCATAATGCTTTGTAGAAGCAAAGGTTAAACATCCAAAAGCTGAAAGCTATCACATACCATGTCAACAGCATTTTTTATAATATCTGTGCTTTAACATATAAATACACAGCATGTACTTTGCTTGAAAGGGTACAAGTACATTAATTATAGGAAGTCTAAATTCCCTTTCTCCTGAACAAAAGGTGTTTATAATTCCTATCAAATGAAGTATGTCAGTTACAGCCCAGTACACAGTGTAGAAAAATACTACCAAACACAACTGAAATAATTTTCATGTCTTTCGTTTTCTACAGAAATCCCACTCTTACAATAAAACAAGAGAATAGACAAAAATGTGCATCATGTTGAAAGGGTTGTTTGTGGGCATTGTCAATGCTTTTTTCAATGCAAACATCTGTCTAGCAGAAAATTGAGTTGGGTTTCAGTTCCATTTAAATACACAGAGCACATGGTTTATGGCAATTGTTGGCACAGTGTAAAAATCACAGTTCTTCCAAGTGAGCTCTTCTTAAATTCCTACTCACAGAAAACCTCAGCAGTACAGTTGTTTCCAGACAAGGCTAGGGTTGGCTCTCCTGAATCAGGAGAGCCCCTTTTCCTTAACTACCTCCCACAAGTCAGATAATGGTCAGGAATCATTTCGCACTCCCTGACAGTGTCTGCTATGTAAACTGCTACATTCTTACAGAGAACTTTCCAAAACTGGGTATCCATGGCTGATATGATTGTCAGCATTTCAGATCTTACATATAATGTCATAACGTCCATACGAATGATGCATAATAACAATTACTGATTTTAAAAAGATAAATAAATAAAGCTACTCTCTTTGCTCTCAATTCATTGCCTCATGTTTTCTTAGCCATGTTTCTTTCTTACAACTAGCACTGATTTAAGTGTAATCTACCTTGAATTATAGGATTTAACAGATCTGAAACGGATATGGCTGCATTCACATATGTGAGGGACTTAAATATAAAACAGAAATTCAACAAGATTTTAATTACTCAGAATTTGCAGTAGACTCAAATTTCTTCCTTATGCTAACACAGAGCAAAATAACTACTCAAAATGAGCTAATTCCACGAATTAGACTGGAGGAAAAGAAGGCACATATTCATAAGATATCCTATAGTCATTACATACAATAAATAAGTTGCAAGTTTATACTCTAACAATGCACTCCCACAAGTACTGACGAGTATTTGACTAGTGTCCAAATTTTGCAAATGGAAGATTTGAGTTTCAGAGACACTAAATGACTGTCCCCTGTTCCCTCAGCTTATCGTGAATCCACTGGATCTGGATGTGGGCCATCATCCTCTCTCGTCAATAACATGATCGAAAAACAGATTTATCTCTAAATCAGACTCAGACCATACTGCTGAGCTCACAGAAAAAAAAAAAAACCAAACAGAATATTGTAATACTATCACAGTGGTTCACAGACCACTTTTCAGTCTAGTATAGGAGTTAAAAGACAAAAGTATAAAAGCTAGTATAACATAAAATCATGTTAATAACTAAACAATATATAAAGATGTAACGTGTGACATCAATACCATAGAGTGCACGTGGTGTGAGGAGTAAAAGAACAGAGTTTTTCGTGTGACTTAAGTTACTATTGAAAAAGACTGTTAAAACTATGCTTTATGTGAGCCCCATGGAAACTGCAAAGAAAATATTTATAGGAGATACACGAAAGAGAAAAACCGTATCTCTTTAACAAGTGAACAAATCCAAAGAAACACAGCAAGAGAAGAAAAAAATGGATAAAAGAATTACAAGATAGAAAACTATTCACAAAATGGCAATAGCAAATTCATAACTATCATTAATTACTTTAAATGTAAATGATTAAACTTTCAAATCAAAAGGCACGGAATGGCTGAATCGATTTTAAAAATCCAATTATCTACTGTCTACAGGAGATCCAGATTTAAGGACACATACATGCTAAAAGTGAAAGAATGGGAAAACATAACCCATGCAAATGATAACCAAAATGGAGTAGTGATATCCCATATATATATATATACATATAAGGCAAAATAAAGTTTAAATTTAAAAAGGTGACAAATCAAAGAAGAGCATTGTAAAATAATGAGAGTCAACTCCTTATAAAGATAGAAAAATTATAAATACATATGAACCCACCATCAGAGCACCCATATATATGAAGCAAACATTGAGAGAACTGAGGGGAGAAATGGACAGCAACACAAAAATAGTAGGAGATTGCAATACCCCACTTTCAATAATAAATGGAACATCCAAAGAGAAGATCAAGAAGGAAGTGGAGGACCTGATGAAGACGATAACCGATAACCGAGAGGGATGCCACAGACGTGTATAGAACAATCTATCCAATAGGAGCAGAACGCAAATTCCTCTCGAGGAATGAAATATTCTCCTGGATAGATGACGTTTTAGCTCACAAAGCAAGTCTTACAGATTTAAGAAGGTTAAAATTATACCAAGTATTTGATCAAAAGAAAACCAAAAGGGAAATTGGAAAATATATTGAGACAAATGAAAATAAGATGAAAACACAAAATACCAAAACTTACAGTATGCAAAAAAAAAAAGGATAGTTTAGAGTGGTAAATGCCTATATTTAAGAAGAGAAATGTGAAACAACCTAATTTTGTACTTCAAGGAATTAGAAAAAAAGGGAACACACTAAGCTCAAAGTTGGCAGAAGAAAAGAAATAATATCATTAGACCAGAAATAACTGAAAATAGAGAATAGAAAAATCAAAATAACTAGGGGTTGATTTTTTGGACAAGTTTATTAGTTAACAAATTTTTACATTTGCTGACTACACAAAAAAGGAGGACATAAAAAATAGAGTCGCAAATGAACATGAGATACTACTGATACTATTCAGTTGATGCCACAGAAAGAAAAAGAACTATAAAAGATTACTATGAATAATTACATGCTAAAAGCAAATGAATAACCTAGAAGAAAGGGAAAACAGACCTATACCTGGAAAGAAGATTGAGTCAGTAATCAAAAGCTTCTCCTCCAAGAAAAATCCAGGACCAAATGGCTTCACTGGTAAATTTTATCAGACATTTAAAGAAGAAGTAATACCAATTCTTCTCAAACTCTTCCAAAAAATTGAAGAGGAGGGAACACTTCCAAAATTCATCTTCGGAGGACAGAATTACCCTGATACCAAAGCCAGACAAAGATACTGTAAGAAAACTACAGGCCAATACAACTGATGAATATACATGCCAATCCTCAAAAAAAAAAAAAAAAATACTAGCAAACCAAATTCAAGAGCACAATCATACACCATGACCAAATGGAATTTGTCCTTGGGAGGAAGAGATGGCTCAACATATGGAAGTCAATCAATGTAACATATTTATAGAATAAATGATGGAAATCACATGACCATCTCATTCAATGCAGGGAAAAATGACAAATTCAACACCCTTTCATGATAAAAAAAATTCAACAAGCTAGGAATAGAAAAAATTGCCTCTACATAATAAAGGCCATATATGAAAATCCACAGCTAAAACACTCAATGGGAAAAACTGAGAGCTTTTCCTCTAAAATCAGGAACAAGGCAAGGTAGGTAAGAAAAAGAATAAACGGTATCCAAATTAGAAATGAACAAGTCAAATTATCTGTTTACAAATGACATGATCTTAAATGTAGAAATTCATAAAGATTCCACATAGATATAAAAACTTTTAATTAAAAGACAAATTCTGTGACGTTGTAGGATACGTATTCAATATATAATAGGCAGCTGTACATTTATATCCTAACAACAAATATTACAAAAATGAAATTAAGAAAACAATCCCATATACAGTAGCACCAAAAAGAATAAAATATTTAGAAATAGACCACCAAAAAGAACAAAATATTTGGAAATAAACTTAATCAAGGAAATAAGAAAGCATAACACACTTTTGAAAACTGTAATACACTGATGAAGGAAATTAAAGTTGACGTAAATAAATGAAAAGATATTCCATGTTTATGTCCTAGAAGACTTAATCCTGCTAAGGTTTCCATACCACCCGAAGTGATGTACAGAATCAGTGTAATCCCCATCAAAATCCCAATGATAATTTTCCGTAGAAACAGAAAAAAAAATTGTGGAAGCACATGGGACCCTGCATAGTTCAAACATTCTTCAGACAGAACAAGGCTGGAGGCCTCACACTTTCTGACATCAGAATGTATACGCATATAATAGAGTTCTTACCCAGTCTTCACAAGGAAAGAAATCTTGTCACATACGATAGCATGTGTGAACCTCGAGGACATTATATTAAGTGAAACAAGCCAGTCACAGAAAGACAAATACCACGTGACTCTCTTGATCTGCATCTAAGGGAGTCAGACTCTTAGAAGCAGAAGATGGGAAGGTGACTGGCAGAGGCTAATCAGGAGCACAAGGGGGAGTTGCTGTTTGAGGAGTCCGCGGTTTCGGTCATTCAGCATCAGCATGTTCCAGATAGCTGCTGTGCAGCTCTGTGCGACAGTCAATACTGTCCTGCACACTTAAAGTTTTAGAGAGCAGACTTCATGTTACATATTTTTACTACAATAGAAAGAAGCACAAAAAATCAGAGCTGTCCAATAATTCCCTACATACACACATATGCACACACTCATGCACAAACATATGTTTAATTTTCAGCAAGCTGCAAAATGCAGTTGCTATGCTCGCTTTTACTACAGTGTAATAAACATTACAAGCAGTTTCCTAAAAGCCTTATCGTATAGGATTTGCGCTATCAATATGAGATGTCTAATCTTCTTCCCAGATGGAGTTTGCTTCATGCATATCTCATTTAGTATTCATCAAAACCTGGTGTGGTGGGAACTATACCCCCCTTTTCACAGATGAGGAAGTTGAGGTATATAAATGTCAAGTCAAGAGTGAATAAATAACAAAGTTGAGATTGAAAGTAGGTATGTGGAATTCCAGTCTAGGATTCTAGCCACAATTTTAGTCCAAAAGAAAAAGAGAGAATTTAGATTTATTCACTGGTAACTTGATTTGTTACGTTATGACCCTGAACTTACATATGAGAAATTATTTCAGTTGCTTAGATAAGGTGCTTATAAATTTCCATGTCATGACTGAAAAAATGTGCAGGAAAAGTAAAGGTCATAATTTCTGCTCTTCCTCTACATCAGTGACTGCATGCTAGATAGGGCAAAAACAACTGCCCAGATGTGCAAAGAAAAGAAAATCTCATTATTTCCTTTTGAGAAATGCAATTAGATTTCTTGAATTCCACAGTTTTTAAAAAAAACAGATACTGCAATACATAATTTAAACCCCCATTTAGAAAAAAAAAATACTGGAGTTCCCATCATGGCTCAACAGAAACAAACCTGACTAGCATCCATGAGGATGCAGGTTTGATCCCTGGCCTCGCTCAGAGGGTTACGGATCCAGTGTTGCCATGAGCTGTGGTGTAGGTCACAGACATGGCTCAGATGTGGTGTTGCTGTTGCTGGGGTGAAGGCCAGCAGCTACAGCCCTGATTCGACCCCTAGCCTGGGAACCTCCATATGCATGGGCGCAGCCCTGAAAATACACACACACACACACACACACACACACACACACACACACACACACACACACACAAATAATGAAAAAAGAAAAGAAAAAGAAAAAATACTGATGACCTCAACTTGAAAGATGAGACTAAATTTCATTTTAAGAATCTGACTTGTCCTAAGGGATCCAAAGTTACAGTTAGGAGGTTTTGTATATTGCAAATACAACTTGTAAATACACTGGACTTGAGAAGTACAGTGATTTTCCTTTTGCCTCTAAATCTCGATAATGGTCTTAGCTATGTATGGCTCTGAGAATTTGTACTGCAGTTATGAAGTAGTAGCTAGAAATGTAGCTAAGGCCTAATTTTATAAAGACCTCATGTTCCGATGATGTAAATAAATGGACTCCTACATGAATGACTGGAGGCTACCGTAACTTTTTCATCATTCACCAAAATGGCACACAAGGCAGAGAAAATATGCAAGAAGTAAAAAATGGCTGAGTGAGCAAAGGTTTGCTACTCAGCCCATAGGCACCCACTTTGTTAATGAGATACCCCGCATATAGTAACAAAAGACATTGGAAAAAAGATTCAAGAATTATCAGTGGTTTAATGCATCTAAAACTAGTGTCCTCAGCAACACTCGAGTGCATTTCACTGATAACGTCCATTCATAGTAATCAAGTCACTCTACTTCTTTTTGCGTAAAAAACAGTCTGACCAGCTAAAATTTGAAAATAATGTTTTAATAATCTACATGATAGTGCATTTATGTATAAATATTTGCCAATTTGTACATTTTTTAAAATATTGGACATTCATATTCAAAAAGCAACAAAAACAGATGTAGATACAAAATGGACCTAAAAATCAAAGTTTCAAAGTTTATTTCAACACCTAAAATGTGCACTTTTTTACTGAAGGTTTGATTCCATTATATACTTACTACATATTAATGAATATTCACTGATTGAAGAGGTAATTTTCAAAGGTATGGTAAAGACAGGTGATGTTTTCAATATGCATAGTTAATAATAATTAATAATATTGTACTATATATTTGAAAGTTTCTTAGAGAGTAAATCTTAAGCTCTCATCACAAGAAAAAAATTATAATTGTGTATGGTGATGGATTTTAATTAGATTTATTGTGCTCATCATTTCAGAATATATACAAATATTAACCCATTAATGTTAGACACCTGAAACTGATATATGTGACTTATACCTCACAAAAGCTACATTTTATTCTAATTTAATTATCAAATCATACTTCTTATGAAATACTCCCTTTTGTCCCATGAATTTAATATCACAATTGGTGGATTACCAAAATAATTCTATTGACAGATGGCATTATAACTAATGTCTTATATTTCTCACTGTTACAATTTCAATGGGAGAGCCCAATGTGACCTGCCATTTATCTATACTTACATGGCACTTAATACCCTAGCATTCATCTAAATTAAACTCTTGTGGGTTAAACTAATTATGAAAAGTAAATGTCATATTTTTAAATAAAAGCACTTTGTGAATCTGAAAAAATGTTTTTATATATCTGTGTGTGTGTATATATATATAAAACTCTTTGAAGCCAAATGGAACTTTCAATAACTTTTGTATAAACTTACTTCTTGCAGTGTATTTAAAATGGCAAAGATTTCAAAATTGTAAGGGATAGTTTATAAAAGGAATGTCTTTGCAAATTTCCTTCCAAATAGCATATAATGAGATTTGAAAACAAAACATTTAAATCCAAAATAAAAAATTGAATTCATGGATGTTTAGAATTTCTATTATAAACAAACCATATATAAATGCTGTTGAATCTAAAACATTTTAATGTTTCAACATCCAATAGGCAGATGTCTTTCAGTAGGTCCTATTATAGAAATTTCTAAGAAAAGCCAATGTTCTAAGGTGGCCTTAGTCAAGTATATATTGGAGGAATAAAATAAGAGTTGAATCTCACCCATAGATGGGGCTGTGCCTTCAGTTCTGAAAAGATTTGACAGTCTGTAGGACACAAAGCTGAATAAGGTCAAGAAGACCAGGAATTAGATCTACTAAGCAGAGGATGTAGATAGGGTTCATTGCCGTTAAGCACGCAGCTAGGAGCTGAAAAAACTAGTAGCCTTAACTGGTAAGTTTTCTAGGGTAAATCTAAGTACAGGGCAGAGCTGCCCTGGATCTTCTCTACCCATTCATGCAGTATTATTTTGGATATTTCTTCATAGCTTCATTTCCCAAATTTTCTAAAGGAATTTGACATCTGTATGCTTGATATCCTCAATCCCTGGGCAAGATTTTGAGAAGCAGAGTCTGTAACATCAATTTCTTTCGAATGTCTTCAAATGCCTGTCACGAGCTCTGCATTTTTTATATACATATACACACATACAATTATAGGTATATCACTACATTCCCAGAAGAAAACTGAGAAAATATCTCTTACCTCTGTAAAACAGTATATTTTTATTATGCATAAAAAGTATTTCCTCAATGTAATGTTATAAAATATATAATAACAGTAGTAATAATAACTAATACTAATTAGACTCTTAATCTTGTCTCCATTGTGGAAACGATGAAAACGAATCTAAATGATTACTTAGCTCATCACAGCCAGTGAACTGGTAAATATTAGAGCTAAAATTCAGATCCGGATTTTCTGACTGTGAAGCTCATGCCAGCAGCCACCACCAAAGCATGTACAGTTGCTTTATCTCCATTTCTGGATTTCACATTTACATAATTAACCTTCGGCTGGAGAGAGATAAAAAGGATGCAGTGGGGGAAATAAAGACATCAAAGGTCCTTAGAAAAGATCTCAGGAAGATGGCTAAGGGAAACTTTAAAACATGATGAAGGGCACAGAATAGAGTAAGCAGGGGCGCTGCCCTCCACATTTCACGGCCTTCACGTACTCAATACACGTCAGCCAACAGAGTCACTAACTTCCCCTCCACGTGTAGTTAAGAAAGAATGTATCATTAAAATCAAGCGCTGGAGTACTCGTTCATGATGTGAAAACTATTCACTCTGTAAGGTAAAAGTAGTCTACAAAACTGCATACACATTAACAACATCTTAAAACTATATCCACTAAAGGAACAGAAAGACACCGATACACAGCACAGGTAATTTCAGAATACACCATATTCTTGTCAATGAAGGTATTTCTATCATTGGGTAGAAAAACGAATGCTTGAAACATCAGAGAACAATGCAGGCACACATCAATCCTCCTCTTTAAAGCAATGGACTTCTGCTTGTTTCCTTACACCTAAAGGAGCGTGTGAACCCACGCACAGAGGTGCGCTGCTTCCGTCACCTGTAACTGACCGAAAAGGCCATTTCCAGGTCGTACCAGTGCCTCCTGATCGACGGAAGACCCCTGGGCTGCGCCGGCTTCCGTGGAGACCGTCCAGACTCCAAGGAGCAGTAGGACAGTCCACGCCTGAACCGCAGACGCCTGGGGCTGCAACCCCAGGTGGCCGCCAGCTTTTGCTGGAGAAGACCCATCACGGGGACAGCCGCGCAGCACTGAGTCACTTGCTCCCTTTGTTAAGAAAAGCAGCTATTTGCTCCAGAACGCGATTTATGAAATTTCACCACATGTAATTGTGTGGAGTGACTCCACGACCTTGCTTTTGCCAGTTTATCAATGTAAGTACGTATAAGTACTTATAAAGCACGTATAAGTTTGCTTTATTTCTATGCAAACTCTGAGGCAATGGTTACTCTCTCAGGGAAATGTGAATTGTTTAAGCATTTTATAGGAGTTAAAATAAATCCCCTTTGAAAAGAAACATCCATATTGGGGGATTTATTGCAACCATCAGTTAAAAAACTACGACAGTCAAAACTAAGATATGAAGCACCTTTGGATCACTGTAACCGTATTTTGGCTATGACATCAGACTAATACTTATCTTACTAGAGACTCAATTCTAATTAGAAGCGGCCTCTCATCGGGTACACTTTTTGGGCCCCGACATTTATTGGTTCTGAACTTATCATGGGACTGACATCTTCCTGTTTCTGAGTGTTTTGTTTTGTTTTTTGGTTTTTTGTTTTGTTTCGTTTTGCTTTGCTTTTAAGGCTGCAGGTGCAGCATATGGAAGTTCCCATGCTAGGGTTGAATTGGAGCTGCAGCTGCTGGCCTACACCACAGCTCAGAGCAACATCAGATCCTTAATCCTCTGAGCAAGGCCAGGCCAGAGGTGGAAGCCACGTCCTCATGGATACCGGTCGGACTCATTTCTGCTGTGCCACAGCGGGAGCTCCGTGTTTCCTCAGCTTTGATGTAAGGATGGGGCTTTCGATAAATGTCACATGGGAGGTGCCTGGGTTCATTTAAACTGGCACTTGCTGGAAACAATTAGTCTTCTTAAAAGTGGAACAAATTCACAGGGAAAAGACTATATGATAAATGCAGGATGATATTCTCCTCCTACTTAAACTGCGGTATCTTTCACTGGTCCGGTAATTTTGTTTTCTCTTAGCTTCCCCTTAGTTTCTGCTGCTTATTTTCACAAAAATATCTACCTCCTAAGAAGGAGACTATGACTTACAGGGTGTACCAAAGTTAGACATGATAAAATGCAACCATAGAGAATAACACAGGACAGCTAAAACCAGCATTTGCTTTTAACATGCTCAAGTTACAGGTAGTTTAAATGACCTAGGGGTCGAAGGATAAATGCAGACAGTCTTAATTCAAAAGAACTAAAAGCTTTTTAATGGATTTGTGGGTTTTGAAAAAAAAAAAGAGAGAGAGAGAGAGGGAAGGCAAAATGCGTTCAATGGAAATAGAGAGCTCTAAAAACAGCCCACCAGAGAAAGCATAAAACTCAATACAGGAGGCGATGAATAAAGAAACAGGAAGATCAAGCTGAAGGGGAAGAACCTCAGCTCTATTTGTTGGCATAATGGCCGAAGACGAAGCAGAAAATTTCCCGAGAGCTGATTCAGCGGCCGTTTAGTGACTACTAGAATAGCAGCTTTTCTCTCAAGCTTCAAGAAGATACCTAGACTGGAAATAAAGACATCTCTCCCCAAAACCTAGAGCTCCAAAAGAGCTTAGTCCAGGACCACTGTTAAGATGAGCACCGAAAACTAATAAATAGGGAATGACAGTGGTGTGCCCGAGTAGAGTGTCCAACGATGCATGCCTGCAGCTAACGGGGTAAGAAAGGAACCGACATGAAATTTATTACAAGCAAATATAACTTGCACTCTGCAATTTCCTCCCTCTGTGAGAAAAAAGGTTCAGGGATTTACAGGACAGCTTTGGGCCCCTGGGAGGGAGAGAAATAGAGACGCAAGAGATAGGCATCAGGGGCTCAGAAGGACAGCAGCTGTCCTTTGGCTCCCAGGGGACAGTGATACAAAAATTATCACCAGATTCACAGCAACGAGGACTCCGGCTAAAAGCTTCCAGTCTGTGGACACCTCCCTTCTTCAGAGACCCCCAGTCCCACCGACATCCTGGCTAACCTTCTTTAGCCAGCTTAAGAAACGAGACCGGCAGGACTTGCGGCATGTCTGCCCTTCAGCTCCCCTTGACACCCCGCTTCCTGCTGCAGCCAGAGGTCAGATCCTGTGGGTCATTCCCTCCAGTTTTTACGCTATCATTTCAAGATCAGTTCAAAGTTCTTGTCCATCTCCCAAATTTTAAAAATAAAGAGATTATGAAACAATTAACACAACATTCTTGCTTTCACTGTTTCCCTTGCAGTTCAGAAAAGAATAACACTAATAACAAAAAGGAATTTCCCATGAGACTAAGGATGCACAGATAGCAAAAAGCCAGGGCAGAGGCCACAGGAAAAAAGACACAAGAAAAATCGTAACTTTCTACCTCTGTCCAGATGCATGGGGTTATCCACACGAGTCTCTGAGGCTCCCACCAGTAATTCTAATGCAAAGTCAGAGGGGGTCTGGAGTTGACTGGGAGATTCTAGGTGGGTTTGATGTTTTCACAACATGCAAACCACTCAAAGAATTTTGCTGTGCACTGAGTCAGTTCACTCAGCAATTATTTCCAAAATGCACAGGGGCTAGATAACTTCATTTCTTTGAGATGCAAAATGACATAGTATTTGAAGAGGATTTTTATTCAGTTTGTTGTTTTATAAGATCATTGACTTGAAATGGAACCAAGAAATTTCACGGTATAAAATTCTGACCAACAAAAACTGAATAACTTAAAAATTCTTAGAAACAATGGTTTAAACTATGTTTAAAGGTAGCTGCCAAAAAAAGAAAACCTGACTCAAAGAAATTTTGCCAAAAGCATATTAGATTAATTCATTTAATCCGCTGCCAAGAGCTAGAACAAGGAAACACTCAAACCATTTCTAGAGACACAGGTCTCACATGAAGTGCTATCTTTCCTGTTGGTGTAATTCTATGAGGATTTAAGAGAGTGGAACAAAAAACTCAAGTTCTGGTCTGTGTGTGTGTCAGTGACACCCTTCCAGGACTTTGTTCATGAAAAGTTACGGAATAACACCTCCATCAGTTTGTTTATTAAACGAGATTTGTGAAACAGATTCTTAGGCACTTGTAAGTAATTTCTATGAGTGTCTCTGGGGGGAGCAGGATAAATTATAGTAGCCTCCATTTACCACATGTAAAAATCAGTAGCCTAAGGAAGACGAGTTTCAATGTCACAAAGAACGTCCCCAGATTCAAACTTGAACTCAGTCTTCCACTTCTGCTTCTAAGCCATGAGTCTCAGGAAGCTGCACGGCATCCAAAATGTTAATTTTGGGACAAGAGCTGCACACAGGAAACAGTTGCCCAGGATGAAGCCCAGGAAAACTCAAAAAAGTTTAAGATTCACAAACTAAATCTATGTTCAAATTTATAATTTTTACTTTGTAATCAGGAGTCCATGCAAAAGCATTTTGCTTTGAAATGATTTTAAGTGTTCTGGAGAGGGAAGAATCTTTTGATGACTTGAAGTGTGTTATATTTGAAATACCTTAGGGTATTTAAAAGAAAAAAGTATACACCCTAGAAAGAATAATCATTGTCTGTTTTTTGTTGCTGTTGTTGCTATTTTCTTCCACTTTGTTTAGGATCCATTAAATAATGATGTGCTTTCAAAATGCATCTTTCTAAGACAGACATTACTGCGAAAAATAATTACTTTAAGAAGTAATGCCAGCTGAGATCTGTCTCTGCTGATGCTCGTATTAGGCCCATATTTGAAGAGTTCAAGATCCCATACAGCTCTTCAGGTTCATGTGTATAACTGGTCTGCAGGGTGGGGCTCAGACTTTAACATTAGCTGACTGGACAGAGAGAGACTGAAAGACAGCTGGAAAACATACATGGAAGGAAAACACACACTTTGTGATTAAACAATTATTGAATGTTTACTCCACGTCAGACACAATGCTAACTGCAGGAAATACAAAATCAATAGTGAGAAGGTTGCAATTTAACAGGAGAGTAGGAAATAAACCTTAGAACGAATGCTGGCATTCAAAAGCCCTTTTCCAGAATATGGCAATGGGCATATTCCCAAATTTCTCACTACCTCTGTTTATAAATGACCAAGTGAGGCTATAACTAACTTACCATTTTGTTGTAATTAAGTATAAATTTTGAACATAAAGGACTTTTTATACTTTAAAACACTTGAATAACCTACATGGGAAAAGAGTCTGAAAAAAATTGATATATGTGTATGCACAACTGAAATACTTTGCCATACATCTGGAACTAACACAACATTTTAAGTCAACTATTGTCCAGTAAATTCAAAAAAAAGATGTGGAAGCAACCTAAGTGTCAATCTACAGACGACCAGATAAAGAGACACACACATGATGGAGTATTACTCAGCTCTGAAAAACAACGAAATTCTGCCATTTGCAACAACATATATTGACCTAGAAGGTGCTACTTAGTGACATAAGTCAGACAGAGAAAGACAAATAATGTGAAATCTAAAAAATAAACAAATGCATAAATATAACAAGATAGAGACAGACTTATAGATAACAAATTCATGGTTACCAGTGGGGAGAGGGAAGAAGGGAGGGAAAAGAAAGGGCAAGGACATTAGGAGATACAAGTTGCTATGTATAAAACAAACATGCAGAAGGATGCATTATATAGCACAGGGAAGTATGTCCATTAATTTACAATAACTTTAAGTGGAGTATACTATGTAAAAATACTGAACCACTATGCTGTACACCTGGAAAATATAGGTATTAAATCTTTGTATCAGAATAAAGTCCACAATGGTTGATATAATCCCTGGCAAGCAAATATTTTTGTGGTACCCAAAATACCTGACTGAATACATATTCTACTGCAGGTCTCTTAAAGTTACTGGATATTACAATCACAGTGCCTTACAGAGCAGACACATAGTAAAGCACCGGTCATTGTAAAGGAAAATGCCGTGAATCATAGAAGAAAAAAAGTTAAAACTGCTTGGTAGTAAAAAGAAAAAAGATAGAATTAGTAGGTAAAAGAAAGGAGGCAAAACATACAGAGACATGCATACTATCAACATGTAAAAAACCACACCTTTCCCCCAGATGTTCTGGCCCTGGGTCTGTTCTGTCTTTTGATTTCCAGTGTGGGAAGAGGGATCAGGTCCAGTGAAGACGACTGCGAAAGCGTAACACCTGGCAGGTATTAGGGCACGAACACTGAAAGGCAAGTTTCAAAGATGTCCCGGTGTATTTCAAAAATATAACGGAGGGTATAGATCAAAATGTTGAGTTCACACCTAATTTGAAGAAAGTCTTATGTGGAAATGAGAAAATGATCTCAAAGTCTGAACAACTCTCAGGAAATACAGTATGCACTTTTCGAAGTTTAAAGTACTCATTAAAGTTACAATATTATTTTTGTCACCATTCATAATGGAGATCTCTTAATGTTAATTAAGTTCCCCAGAAGGATATACCAGGCTTTCTGGAACAGTCTGCACAGTGAGAAGTCTACCAGAAAAATTTCATTAACTTTTTATTAAATCATATCTCTTCACTACACAACAGGGTAATCTTTGATTTGAAGTATGAATCATAAGAGCTAGAGGTTGTTCAACAATAACTTTCTTGTCTTTATGAAAAAAATGGTATTTTCTCAATTATGGATGTCATGTACTCTAAGAAAGCCCCCTATTCTAACAGCTTTGATGGGGAAAACACAATTAAAATGGATACATGTATGAAAGAATTAATTCTAGCTGAAGAAAAAATACTTGTGAAAATATGCAACTTAAAGTCAGAAATAAGATGGATATTGTAGAATATTTGAAAATTCACATAAGGCTAAGGAAAAATGTTAAGTGTAATCCCATTTATAAAAAATTTCCATTATTGATTGATATCCGACAGCTCTACATCTGCACACTGTGGCTATGACATTAAGCTCCCTGATGGCATAAACTTGGACTGTTTGTTATCAGCATTTAAACCGTACCTATGATTTCAGAGAGGCTAAATCCATCCCTGAAATTGAGGTTGGCAAATGACCCAAGTGAAACCAGCTAATGCACCCCATCTGGTTGCAACTGCTGATGGCCACATGTATATCCTTTTATTTATTATTTTTCGTGAAGCTGTCCAAGAATGGAACCATACGGATTAATGCTAAGAAATGGAGAGATAATATGTTAAAATATAATTTAGGAGACTAGGTCTAAAGCTATACCATAATTTAAATTTACACGTATTGTTAGCCAGTAAATTCCCTTTTAATTTCAAGCCTGTTTGAGCTAGTTTCTATCATTTATTTCATTATCATGCAGGAAAGAGTACTGATTAGTAAATAGGCAAATATGACAAAGACACAGTCGCCTTTAAACTAATATAGAAATAGGGTTAGTGCAACATTAGGACAACAGCAGGATTCTTCCACTCCGCCATCACCGCCTCTTGCGTACTAAAAATAACTTAGCATGAGCTATTCAATTTCTAAAATCATATCATAAAATATTTCATTTCACAAATATAAGGTAGATTTAAAATTCAAATATCTGGAGTTTCCGTCGTGGCGCAGTGGTTAACGAATCCGACTAGGAACCATGAGGTTGCGGGTTCAGTCCCTGCCCTTGCTCAGTGGGTTAACGATCTGGCGTTGCCGTGAGCTGTGGTGTAGGTTGCAGACTCGGCTCGGATCCCGTGTTGCTGTGGCTCTGGCGTAGGCCGGTGGCTACAGCTCCGATTCAACCCCTAGCCTGGGAACCTCCATGTGCCGCGGGAGTGGCCAAGAAATAGCAAAAAGACAAAAAAAAATTAAAAATAAAAAAACAATAAAAAAAATAAAATAAAATTCAAATATCCTCGAAGGTAATGCTACCCAGAAACTTACCAGATACTACTAGATACGCTGAGGATCTTTGATCTGATAGGACAGGTCAGACAGCACACGTAGATGAATGAGTCTTCCAAATGTGATAAATCAAAAACCTCTTATGCAGCTCTTTAATTCATTCAGACTCTTTGTAATACAGCTTTGGGCCAGTCTAGTTTACTAATGTTCAACTCGCTAAAACGGAGTCCAGCTCACTCCGGGTTAGCAGATATTCGGAGTCGATTTAGTAGTAGTAGTATTACGCTGAGCTATTAAAGAGGGTAGGAAAACCCATAGACTCTTCTTCCCCCTGAGAAGAAGCTGATGTGTTTTGCTGTCTAAAAGGCAGGTTTATGGAGTTGTACACAATTTTTAAAAGATTTAGGAACAATGATTGCTGGATTACCTTGGGATTTCCAGAGGATGTCCACCTAATACTATTTTGGAAATCAAGCAAATAGGAATCAGGGTGCTTAACTAAATAGCATTTAGGACATGGTAGCCTTCATATTCAAAGGGTAAGCTCTGGTAACAATACCCCATAAACTCCAGATTGGAACTGCTGCTACTAACCCAATCTATGTGAATCACTTTCCAATTATTTTTTTTTTTTGTCTTTTTCCCTTTTCTAGGGCCACTCCCACGGCATATGGAGGTTCCCAGGCTATGGGTCTGAGCTGTAGCTGCCTGCCTGCGCCACAGCCACAGCAACATGGGATCCGAGCCGCATCTGCAACCTACACCACAGCTCACGGCAACGCCGAATCCTTAAACCACTCCACTGAGCGAGGTCAGGGATCGAACCTGCAACCTCATTGTTCCTAGTCGGATTCATTAACCACTGAGCCATGACAGGAACTCCTCGGGCAATCACTTTTCTATTGTCAGGATCTCATTTCGTTTGGAAGATTACTGCCTTCTCATCGACTTTAACTTTGTGGAATTGACAGAAAAGCAATCCTATTCTCTTACGGCCAAGGTGAGCATATATGACTGAAACCAGGCCAAGTGAACTTGTCATTTCAGGAATTTGAACCCTCATAGTTTGCTTGAGGAAATGGAAAATGTTACAGGTACTTGGGAAAATTTTGGTGCTATCTTATAAAGTTAAAAAAAACCACACAAAAAAATATGAAAATCACAGGCCAATATCACAGATGAATACAGATGCAAAAATCCTCAACAAAATCTTAGCAAACTGAATCCAACCATTTATTAAAAGGATCACTCCATTATGAACAGTAATGCAGAGTCCTTTAGAAAGGAACTAGAAAATATAAGGAGGAACATAGGAGAATTAGAAAATTCATTTGCAGAGACACAAACTGAACTAAAGGCAATAAAGACCAGAATGAATGATGCAGAGAAACGAATTAGTGACTTGGAAGATAGAGTAATGGAAATCACCCAATCAGGACAGCAGACAGAAAACCAAATGAAAAAAACATGAAAGCTACATAAGACATCTATGGGATAATATAAAAGGGGCCAATCTATACACAATAGGGATTCCAGAGGAGAAGAAAAAGAAAAGGGGATTGAAAATATATTTGAAGAAATTACGGCTGAAAACTTTCTAAATCTAAAGGAAATTAATATCAAAATACAGGAAGCACAGGGGGCTCCAAACAAGCTGAACCCAAATAGGCCCACACCAAGACATGTTATAATAAAAATGGCAAAAGTTAAAGATAAAGAGAGGATTGTAAAGGCAGTAAGAGAAAAACAAAATATTAATTATAAGAGAAACCCATAACACTATCAGTTGACTTCTCTACAGAAACACTATAGGCCAGAGGGGAGTGGCAAGATATATTTAAAGTTCTGAAAGGAAAAAATTTGCAGCCTAGAATACTCTATCCAGCAAGAATATCATTTAAAATAGAAGTAGTGGAGTTCCCGTTGTGGCGCAGTGGTTAACGAATCCGACTAGGAACCATGAGGTTGCGGGTTTGGTCCCTGCCCTTGCTCAGTGGGTTAACGATCTGGCGTTGCCGTGAGCTGTGGTGTAGGTTGCAGACTCGGCTCGGATCCCACGTTGCTGTGGCTCTGGCGTAGGCCGGTGGCTACAGCTCCGATTCAACCCCTAGCCTGGGAACCTCCATATGCCGCGGGAGCGGCCCAAGAAATAGCAACAACAACAACAACAGCAACAACAACAACAAAGACAAAAGACAAAATAATAATAATAATAATAATAAAATAGAAGTAGAAATAAAGAATTTCTCCAACAAACAAAAGCTAAAAGAGCACAGCAATACTAAACCCATTCTAAAAGAAATAATGAAAGGGCTTCTCTAAATAAAAAAATAAAAAAGAAGTATAAGAAATAGGATGGAGGAAACCACAGCTAAAAAGCAATTACTTAAATAAATCAAATTACTAAAAAAAGGAAAAATAAAATAAATCAAATTACTAAAAAAAGGAAAAATAAAAGAACCTACTGTAAAAGCAATGATAAACACAAGGAACAGCAAAAGGACAAACACGAAGATGTAAAACAAGGACTTTAAGACCATAATATGGGGAAGATATGTAAGAAAATATAGATTATTTTTTTTAATAATGTGTTTGATGGCAACGCCAGATCCTAACCACCAAGTGAGGCCAGGGATCAAACCCATGTGCTTTTGGACACTAGTTGGGTTCGATTCCAGTGAGCCACAACAGAAACTGTAGAAATCCTTTCTGATTCCCCACTGTTCACAGAGTCCAGACTTAAACTGTGTCTTGGGAAAAGTCCCAACCTGTACTCAGCAACTGACCAGCCCTCTGCTAATAGGAGAGAGTGACGGTCCCGTAGGTCCAGAAGCAGAATGAAGAAGCTATCAAGATGACACCTGTCTCTGTGCTCTATGTTGTGTGCAGACACCAGACAGAGTTTGCTTCCTTTTTCTATGCTACAGCCTTTAGTTGTGGAAATGTCAACTTCATGAGTGCACTTGCTAGTTTCACTGCGTATTTACCCAGTTCCAGCTAAATTCTGGGGAGGCAGAGGAAGAGTAGGCACAGACACATTACACCGACTCCTTCAATGTAACTGGTAGAGGCTCCTGTCTGTAAAATAGGGGAAGCCATACTTAACTCAGTGGCTTGCAGTGGTGTAATGTACATGAAATTGACCACCCATAGGATCTGATCCCATCATTGTACCATTATTCCCCTCCCCCACACCATCTTAAATGTGTTTTGAGCTCAGCATGCCTAAAAGGACACCTTGCCTCCTAGAAGTTCTGATTTCTCTGTTTGAGGCAACCCCAGCTGGCATCTTCTGTGAACCTGCCCAGCCACCTTACAGTCATCAGACTGTATCTGCTGCCCTGGGTCCACCCTGTTCTACAAACATGTCTGGCTTTGTTCCTTTGTTATTTTGGTTTTTTGTTTGTTTGTTTGCTTTTCTGGATATGCAGACTCTTAGACATGGGGAGGACTTTGATTCTTGTGAGCTGTCACAACTGTAAGAAAAACACTCCTGATTTTCTTGTCTTCAATAAAAGGAGCTTCCCACTAAAAAAATAAATAAATAAAAATAAAACAATGTGTTTGAGCCTCTATGACTCTCAGGCTAAGGCAAGCAGATACAGGAAGGGGTTAACATACTTAAAAAACAGGGCAACCACAAATCAAAACCAAATATTACATTCACAAAAACTGAAAAGAAAAGTACTCAAGCATAAAATAAATGGAAACCACCCAACCAAAAAAAAAAAAAAGGAAGAAAGGAGAAACATAGAATCAACTGGAAAACAAGGTTTAAAATGGCAATAAAGACATGTCTATCAATAATCACTTTAAATGTCAATGGACTGAGTTTTCCAATCAAAAGACACAGAGTGGCAAAGTGGATACAAAAGCAAAAACCTACAATCTACTGTCTGCAAGAGACTCACCTTAGGACAAAGGACACATATAGATTGAAAGTGAGGGGGTGGAAAAAGACATTTCATGTCAATGGACAGATAGGAAAGCAGGAGTTGCAATACTCATACAAAATAGAATTTAAAATGAAGGCCGTAAAGAAAGACAAAGAAGGACACTATTCAACAGTAAAAGGATCCATTCAAGAAGAGGATATTACCATCATCAATGTATATGCCTGTAATACAGGAGCACCCCAATACCTACAACAAATACTAACAGACGTAAAAGGAGAAGTCAATGGGAATACAATCATAGCAGGAGATTTTAACACCCCACTCACACCAATGGACAGATCCTCTAGATAGAAAAATCAGTAAGGCCACAGAGATACTAAATGACATAAAAGAAAAGTTACTTAATTGACATTTTAGGACATTACATCCAAAAAAAAAATCAGAATATACATTCTTCTCAAGTGCACATGGAACATTCACAAAGATCAATCACATACTGGGCACAAAGCTAACCTCAACAAATTTAAGAGTATAGAAATTATTTCAAGTATCTTCTCTGACCACAATGGCATGCAACTAGAAATCGGCCAAGGAAAAGAAATGAGAAAAAACTGACTACATGGAGACTAAACAACATGCTACTAAAAAAACCACTATGTCAATTAGAAAATCAAGAAGGAAATTTAAAAAATACCTCGAGACAAATTGAAGACACAACCACTCAAAATCTATAGGATGCCACAAAAGCAATGATCAGAGGGTAATTCACAGTGACACAGGCCTTCCTCAAAAAAGAAGAAAAATCTCAAATTGACAACTTAACCAACACCTAAATGGAACAGAAAAAGAAAAAACAAAATCTAAAGTGAGCAGAAGGAAGGAGATCATAAAGATCAGAGATAAAATCAATAAAATATAGATTCAAAAAAAACAATAGAAAAAAATCAATAAAACCAAAGCTGTTTCTTTGAAAAGGTAAACAAAATTGACAAACCTCTGGCCAGATTCAGCAAGAAGAGGAGAGAAAAAACCCAGATAAACAAAATAATAAATGAAAAAGGAGAAATCACAACAGGTACTGCAGAAATAGAAAAAACCATATGAGAATACTATGAACAATTGTATGCCAACAAATCTGACAAGCTAGAAGTGGATATCTTTCTAGAGACTTACAGCCTGCCAGAACTGAATCAAGAAGAAATAGATCAACTGAACAAACTGATCACTAGAAATAAAATTGAATATGTCATAAAAACACTCCTTACAAATAAAAGTCCAGGACCAGATGGCTTCACAGTTGAATTCTACCAAACTAAAAAGAAGAACTTATACCCACCCTCCTTAAACTTTTCCAAAAGACTAAAGGAGAAGAAACACTCCCAAAGACATTCTATGATGCCACCATCACCCTAATACCAAAACCAGACATAGATACTATCAAAAAACAAAATTATAGGCCAAAATCTTTGATGAATATAGATGTAAAAATTCTCAACAAAATTTTAGCTGAATCCAACAATATATAAAAAAGATCATACACCATGACCAGGTGGGATTCAACCCAGGTTCACAAAGATAGTTCAACATATGCAAATCAATCAGCGTCATACACCACATTAACAAAAGTCAAAAACCACATCATCACCTCCATAGATGCAGAAAAAGCATTTGACAAAGTTCAACATCCATTCATGATAAAAAAAAACTCTTACCAAAGTGGGTATAGAGGGAACATACTTTAACATAATCAAAGCCATCAGTGACAAACTCTCAGCAAATATAATACTCAATGGAGAAAAGCTGAAAGCCTTTCAGCTAAAATCTGGAACAAGACAAGGATGACCACTCTCACCACTGTTATTCAACATAGTATGGGAAGTCCTAGTCACAGCAATCAGACAAACAAAAGAAATAAAAGGTATCTAAATCGGAAGAGAAGTGGTAAAACTGTCAGTGTATGCAGATGACATGATACTATATATAGAAAACCCTAAAGACTCAATCCAAAAACCAATGGAACTGATCAATAAATTCAGCAAAGTAGCAGGATATAAGATTATCACTCAGAAATCCGTCGCATTTCTGTATGCTAACAATGAAATATTAGAAAAGGAACACAAAAATTCAACACCTTTTAAAATTGCATCCGAATAAATCAAATACCTGGGAATACACTTGACCAAGGAGGTAAAAGATTTATATGCTGAGAACTATAAAATATTCATCAAGGAAATTAAAGAGGATGCAAAGAAATGGAAAGGTATTCCATGCTCCTGGGTTGGAAAAATTAATATTGTAAAAATGGCCATACTACCCAAAGCAATCTACAGATTCAATGCCATTCCTATCAAACTACCTATGACATTTTTCACAGAACTAAAACAAACAATCCAAAAATTTATATGAAACCACAAAACCAAGCAAGAGGCATAATTCTCCCAGACTTCAGGCAATATTACAAAGCTACAGTCATCAAGATAGTGTGATACTGGTACCAAAAAAGACATACAGGGAGTTCCCACAGTGGCTCAGTGGTTAACGAATCTGACTAGGAACCATGAGGTTGTAGCTTCGATCCCTGGCCTTGCTCAGTGGGTTGGGGATCCGGAATTGCCATGAGCTGTGGTGTAGGTTGCAGATGCGGCTGGGATCCCGCATTGCTGTGGCTCTGGCATAGGCCGGTGGCTGCAGCTCCAATTCGACCCCTAGCCTGGGAACCTCCATATGCCACCAGAGTGGGCCAAGAAATGGCAAAAAAAAAAAAAACCACAAAACACCACACGTAAAAACAGACAGACCAATGGAACAGAATAGAGAACCCAGAAAGAAACCCAGACACCTATGGTCAATTAATCTTGACAAAGGAGGCAAGAACATAAAATGGGGAAAAGACAGTCTTCTCAGCAAGTATTGCTAGTAAGCCTGGACAGCTGCATGCAAATGAACGAAACTGGAACACACCCTCACTCCATGCACAAAAATAAATTCAAAATAGCTCAAAGACTTAAATGTAAGACAAGACACCCTCAAACTCCTGGAAGAGAACATAGGCAAAGCACTCTCTGACATCAACCTTACAAATGTTTTCTCAGGTCAGTCTCCCAAAGCAACAGAAATAAAAGCAAAAATAAACCAATGGGACCTAATCAAACTAACAAGCTTTTGCACAGCAAAGGAAACCAAAAAGAATACAAAAAGACAATTTATAGAATAGGAGAAAATAGTTTCAAATGAGGCAACTGACAAAGGCTTAATCTCTAAAATATACAAACAACTTAAGCAATTCAACAGCAAAAAAGCCAACAACAACACAAGTGAAAAATGGGCAAAAGACCTGAATAACATTTCTCCAAGGAAGATACACAGATGGCCAACGAGCACATGAAAAAATGCTCAACATCACTGATTATTACAGAAATGTAAATCAAAACTACTATGAGGTACCACCTCACACCAGTCAGAATGGCCATCATTCATAAGTCCACAAATAACAAATGCTGGAGGGGGTGTGGAGAAAAGGGAACCCTCCTGCACTGTTGGTGGGAATGTAAGATGGTACAACCACTATGGAGAACAGTACGGAGGTAACTTAGAAAACTATACACAGGACTACCATATGACCCAGAAATCCCACTCTTGGATATATATGCAGAAAGCTCTTTCCTTGAAAAAGACATGTGCACCCACATGTTCATTGCAGCACTATTCACAATAACTAAGATATGGAAACAACCTAAATATCCATTGATTCATGAATGGATTAAGAAAACGTGGTATATATCCACAATGGAATACTACTCAGCCATAATAAAGGACAAATCATACTAAGTGAAGTAAGTCAGAAAGAAAAAGACAAATACTGTACGATATCACTTATATCTGGACTCTCATATACAGCACAAATGAACCTTTCCACAGAAAAGAAAATCAGGCACATGTAGAACAGACTTGTGGTTGCCAAGGGGGAGGGGGAGGGACTAGTATGGACTGGGAATTTTGGGTTAATAGCTGCAAACTATCACCTTGGAATGGATAAGCTATGGGATCCTGCTATATAGAACTGGGAATGTCTGCTCACTTGTGATGGAGCATGATCATGTGAGAACAAAGATTGTATACATGTATGTGTGACTGGGTCGCCCTGCTGTGCAGTAGAAAATTGAGAGAACACTGTAAACCAGCTATAATGGAAAAAATAAAAATCATTATTAAAAAAAAAAAGGATCATTCCATGAGGAGGCAGGTTCAATCTCTGCCCCTGCTCAGTGGGTTAAGGACGCTGTGTTGCCATGAGCTGTTGCAGGTGGAATACAAGGCTTGGATCTGGGGTTGCTGTGGCTGTGGTTCAAGCCAGCAGTTATAGCTCCAATTCGACCCGTAGCCTGGGAACTTCCACATGCACATGGGTGTGTCCTAAAAATCAAACAAACATACAAACAACCCCACCCCCCAAATACTTAGAAATAATATGGGTGAAAGAAAACAACTGTGTATAAAAGTAGGTAAGAAAAGCAGAGTTATTTTTTGGATAAGAAAACATATGGAGAGTGTTTTTGCTTTTGTTTTTCATTTTATTTTGTTTTGGCGAGGGAAAAGAGAAAGTAATTTTTTCCCAAAGTAAAATGACTAGTTATTCCAGAGTTGGAAATAAGGGGGAAAATAAGATAAAATCTGAAGAGATATAAGAAAGTTGTAGAAGATCTGCGGAAAGGGAATCTTGGAAAAGGAGTTTTATGCACAGTTGAGCTGGCCGAGATTGAAATGAAGGTGTTTGTTTTTGTTTTTTGAAATGAAGTTTTCCAAAAATAAATTTCAATATCAAAAGCATTTCAAAGCAAAATTAGGATTTAGCTTCTCTCCGCTAAAAGGACAAAATTTTTAAAAAGATTGTTGTTCTGGTCTGAATAAGAAATTGTAAACAAACAATTTTCTTTACCTTTTAAGTAATCTGCTCAGAAAGCAAAGATTTTGTATTCTACCAAAATAACTTACTGTGCTTCACACTGTCTTTATCAGGTATTTGATTACTTAAGAAAAAGTAATCATGTCAATATTAAAAGCAAAAAAAAAAAAAAAAGGATAATACACCATGATAAAGTGCAATTTATCCCAGGGATGTAGGGATTCTTCAATATCCTCGAATCAATCAATGTGATATACCACATCAACAAACTGAACAATAAAAACCATATTATCACCTCAATAGATGCAGAAAAAGCTTTTGACAAAATTCAACAACCGTCTCTGATAAAAGCTCCCCAGAAAGTGGGCAGAGAGGGGACCTACCTCCACATAATGAAGGCCATACGTGGCAAACCCACAGCTAACATCATTCTCAATGGTGAAAAGCTGAAAGCATTTCCACCAAGATCAAGAACAAGACATGGATGCCTGGAGAGGGGATGGGAAGTGGAAGAGCTCAGGCTGACTGCCCAGCCGCCACGGAATTCCGGTGAAGGGTGACGGCGCATCAGCTGTTGTATGATGATAGTCACACCCGTGCATGTGCAGGACCACGGGGGGAGGCCATCTCTCATGCAACACCAGCAAACTGCCAGCCTTGTTCTGTACCAGTATAGAGGCCAGCGGTGCTTTCCCCACTGTGCGGCTGCCATCTGTGAAGCTAACGAAGGGATGTCTCACCTACCCACAGCACCTCCGCTCTTCTTCAGGTTGCCTGAATCCATACTGAATTTGCCTGGTTCTCAAGAGAGAGCAGAACAGTGGGCATAGTGGGCAGGATTCACCACAACCTTCAGCCCCTTTGGGAGGTGTCCAGAAGTGGCCGCCCTCAAGCCTGCAGTACTCAGTAACCAGCCTGTGTACCTGGGTGCACCCCACCCTCCCACCCCCAGAAATGGTGTGAGGTGGGCAGGTCCCCTGTGCAGATAGAAAAAGCCCTGCATGCAGTAGGGAAGGCTTTGGAAAAATGGCTCGGCCAGGGCTGTGGGATGGGTTGTGGGTGTGGGTGGGCTATGGGTACCCTGTGGGCAGAGCATGACTGCTGCTTGAGTCCAGCAAAGTACAAGACCTACAGGACGAGGTGGCAGCCTTCTGTGAGTGTTTGGAGGCTCAGTAGGAGGGTGTCAACTCCAGGGACTAGTCCACAGACACTCCAAAGAAAGGACCTTCGGTTGAGGAAGAGGAAGAGCCTACCTCACTACTACAGTGCATCTGGTAGTAGGCCAGAAAACAAAACTACAGCAGCTGATGGCCCCAGAGAGTCATGCTGTTGGGCCCCCACAAATGACAGAGTTACCACTTAGTGCCCTTACACTCAGGCAGAGCTGGTGGACCAGAGCACACAGTTCCAGCAATGGCCAGTCGAAATGCTGGCTGCCTGGTTACGAGGTTATGGAATTTAATGGTGGATGTGTTATTTGTTCCACCCAGGAAATGGAAAAGTTAGCCTCCGTCACCATATGCCCCTCACTGCAGCAGCGGCAGACCTGTGGCAGAACAGTTGGCGACATGGTCAAGGTAACCATTCCCTCTGGGACTGGATAATGGCAGCCCTGAGGACTGCGTGGCCAACGTGGGAGATCGACCTGAAACTGTGAGTAAGGGGCAAATGTACGCCGAGTTGGTACAAGTGTTATGAGAACAGGGGATGCAACAAGCCATGTTTAATCCTAATGCTCATGGGCCTCATGAGGCGTGTTTTACAGCAGGAATGAGGGACCTCGCGCCACAGAGTGCCCCCTTAGCACCCTTTGGGTCTTTAATGACTGTTTTGGCTTCGTATGTAGGGTGAAGGATTAAAGACGTAACCACAACGGTGGCACTTCTAGGTGAGGCAGAGCCGGCACCAGGGAAGAGGGGTTCATACTGTTATAAAACATACTAACACCCCCAGAAAGATGACGAGTAAGCCCATGGGAGTTACCCACACCTAAACATGGACAGACCTCTAAAGGGCAGGGGTTGATCAATGCAAGTCTAATGCATATTTGCTGGAATTGTGGCAGCAGCTCCAGGGCGATCAGAAGTTCACATCCATGAGGCGGGGGCCACGTCTAAAGAAGGACTCAAGGAGTCAAGAGCACAGGCATGGGTCCTGCGTCTCGAGGACCATGTGTTATCTGCAGCCCCAAGCAGGGGGACATGCCCTTTTTGCCTCTGAGTAGGGCAAAGGCCGAGGTGCTTGTTTGCAGGAGACAGACAGGGACCAGAAACCACATGTGGAGTTAGCTATACGTTGGCCCTCAGCAAGGGTGCAATGAGTGCTACACCTGGTAGATCCTGGAGCTGACTGCACGCTCCTACACGGCACTCCTGAGAAATTCCAAGGTCCCGTGTGGTGTGAGGATGGATATGGTGGCCACCGCATTAAGGTCCCAGCTCTAAAGTTACCTGTAGGAAGGGGACGACTGCCGCCGAGGGAACATAAGGTGTGTGTGTCGCCAGTCCAGGAATATAACTTAGAACAGAGTGCTCCAAGGGCAATGGCTGCACACTGCAGCGGGGGAATTTTGCCTCCGGGTGCATATGAAAAAGACAGTGGTAGGAGGACATGCTCAGCATGCCTCTGTGCGGCTGTCTGTTTTGTGACAGGTCACCACCAAACATCATCGTCTCCCATGTGGCCATGAGGAAATTATGGAGACCATAGCTGGACTAGGTAGGTGTTATACAGGCAGCTCACAGCCCCTATAACTCACCTATGTGGCTGGTGCGGAAACTGGATGGCACCTGGAGAATGACAGTAGACTAAATAAAGTTGTCCCTCCTGTGCATGCTGCTGTGCCCCAAGTAGCTGAATTGATGGATCATTGAGTCAAACTGGGCACCTATCATTTTGTGGCAGATTTGGCCAATGTGTTTTTCTCATTTGACACAGCCCGAGAGTCAAGATCAATTTGCATCCACGTGGAAGGCTGGCAGTGGACATTCACCATTTTACCACAGGGATATCTGCATAGTCCCGTGTTGTGTCATGGCCTGATGGCCACAGACCTGGCCAAATGGGATAAACTGATGGCAGTCCACATGTACCCTTATACTGACGACATTTCATTAATCTCTTCCAGACTGATAGAAGGCGGCGCCCCTTTTGTTGACACATCTGAAGTCAAGTGGCTGGGCAATCAATGAAACCAGGTTGCAAGGGCCTGGACTGTCGGTCAAGTTCCTGGGGCTTGTCTGGTCAGGCAAGACAAAGGTTATTCCCAAAGCTGTTATAGATAAGATACGGGCATATCCTGTCCCAACCACAGTTGGACAGTTACAAGTGTTTGGGGCACTCTTAGGGTAGTGGAGAGCATTTATCTCCCGTTTTGGTGTTGAAACCACTATTTGCCTTTATACAAAAGGGGGCAAAGTGGGACTGGACTTCAGAGGCTGAGACTGCCTTTCTGGTTATCAAACAGGCTGTCAAGGCAGCCCAAACCCTATAGGTGTTTGACCCTATACACCCATGTGAGTTAGATGGGGTGTGGACAGGGCTTAGGACAGTTGCAGTAGCTAACACGGTTTGTTTAGATGGGGTGTGGACAGGGCTTAGGACAGCTGCAATAGCTAACACGGTTTGGGTCCCACCTGTGAAAAGGAGCTGAAATGCAACATTCGCTAGATGAAAAGCAGCTGGTGGCCATATATGGCGGCAACTGGAAGCAGAACGGCCACTGCTCCTGTTGTGGTACCCTATAGCAGGATAGGTAAAGGACTGGACAGTTACACCTTACATGTTGGCGACTGGACATAATTGGACCTTACCATGCTCCAAGGGCCAACACCATGGAGAGACACTGCCATGGGCTTGCTGGCTATGTATCCCGCCCCACATCCAGATCAAAGGGTAATTTTAGCCACCTTAGCCCATCTGTGTGCAAAATATGTGCACCTTCTAGTCACAGAAAGTGACCAAGGTGCCCCTTTCACAGGCTCGAAGGTGCAGCAGCGGGCAAGAGACATGGGTGTGCAATGAATTTTCCATGTCTCCCATGATCCCAAAGCAGCAGAGATGATTAAGGTACAGTGATCTTTTGAAACAAGGGGTCTGTAGTCAGTATGGTTGGCCATAGTTACCGGGAAATTGGACAGGCTGCTGCACTTGGAGATGGCACTTCCTCCTGGCCCAGTGGACCCCTACCCTGCAGGAATAGCCCAGTAATTGGGGAGGGTTCAGAGCCTAACATTGGGTAAAGCAGTCCTAGAGTGCTATTATCCACGGGCCCTCTTTACACCACAAGGAGTCACCATTGTGACAGAAGCAGAGGGAACTGCCCCTGCCCTGCATACAGCCTGGGTGTTTAACGCTACATACCAAGCCATAGGGCTCCTTAATGATGAAATGTATCAGTTATAGAAGGTGACCTTACAGACTAGCATGGTCCTGGATATGTTAAAGGCATCAGAAGGTTGAGTAGCACTACGATTGGCTCAGAATGCTGTGTATATATACCAGAGGAGCACTCTAACGGTAGCCGAGCCTTGGATGCCTTAGCTACAGAAATGGTAGCTATGGGAAAACTAACAGGAGAGCCTTTACAGAAGTAGGCCTCCCTCAATACCAGCTGGTACACTGCTTTAGTCATCTTAGGAGGAATGGCATGTTTTCTGATAGCATGCTGTTGTGGTGTCTCTTTTATTTATTTATTTTTATTTTTTTCCATTATAGCTGGTTTACAATGTTCTGTCAATTTTCCACTGTACAGCAGGGTGGCCCAGTCACACATACACATATACATTCCTTTTTCTCACATTATCATGCTCCACCATAAGTGATCAGATATAGTTTCCAGTGCAATTCAGCAGGATCTCATTGCTTATCCATTCCAAAGGCAATAGTTTGCAGCTATTAACTCCAAATTCCCAGTCTATCCCAGTCCCTCCCTCTCCCCCTTGGCAACCACAATTCTCCATGTGCATGGTTTTCTTTTCTGTAGAAAGGTTCATTTGGGATGCATATTAGATTCTAGATATAAGTGATATCATATGGTGTTTGTCTTTTTCTGACTTAACTTCACTTAGATGAGAGTCTCTAGTTCCATATGTGTTGCTGCAAATGGCATTTTGTTCCTTTTTATGGCTGAATAGTATTCCATTGTGTATATATACCACATCTTTTTAATCCATTCATCTGTCAGTGGACCTTTAAGTTGTTCCCATGTCTCGGCTATTGTGAATAGTGCTTCAATGAATATACACGTGCATGTGTCTTTTTCAAGGAAAGTTTTGTCCAGATATATATATATATATATATATATATACAAGAGTAGGATTGCTGGATCATGTGGTAGTTCTATGTATAGTTTTCTGAGGTTACATTCCCACCAACAGTGCAGGATGTTATAGTGTTTAATGCTGCTGCAGCCTATGGGTACAGTGCTCCTCACTCCTCGCCAAGGGACCTTGCAGAAGAATGAATGCATTAGACTATAAGGTGAAAAACCCTGAGAGGGTAGAGTGTGGAGAAAATGGAGTAACTCAGGCTCTTTCTGCCTAGCCGCCATGTTATTCCAGAGAGGAAGAACGCATCAACCGTTATATATGATAGTTGCAAATGTGCATGCACAGTAGAGGGATGAGGACCACCTCTTACGTGACACTTTGGCAAACTGCCACCTGTGTTCTGAACCAGTATAAAGGTGGGTCGGACTCTCCCTGCTGCCACTGCTAGTGAAGCTAAAGGGATATCTGACCTACCCACAGTATCTTGGCTCTTCTTGAAGTTGCCCAAATCCAGATTGACCCTGCCTGGTCTTGAGGGAGTACAGAACAGATGTTCACTTTTACCACTGTTATTCAGGATAATTTTGGAAGTCCTAGCCATAACAATCAGAGGAGAAAAAGAAATAAAAGGAATCTAAATTGAAAAAGAAGAAGCAGAACCATCACTGTTTGCAGATGACATGATACTATACTAGAAAATCCTAAAGACACAATCAGAAAACCAATATACATTATTAATGAATTTGGTAAGGTTGCAGGATACAAAGTTAATACACAGAAATTGAATGCATTTCCATATACTAACAGTGAAAGAGTGGAAAGCAAAATTAGGGAACCTATTGCATTTACCATCATATTGAAAAGAATAAAATACCTAAGAATAAACCTACTTAACGAGACAAATACCTGCACTCTGAAAACTCTAAGATACTGATGAAAGAAATCAAGGATGACACAAACAGATGGAAAAATATACTATGCTCTTAGGTTGGAAGAATCAATATTGTCAAAATGATTACACTACCCAAGGCAATCACAGATTCAATGCAGTCTGTATCAAATTACCAATGATATTCCTCACAGAACTAGAACAAAATATTTTAAAATTTGTTTGAAGACAAAAAGACCCTGAAGAACCAAGGCAATATTGAAAAAAAATATAAAAATGGAACTGGAGAAATCAGGCTCCCTGACTTCAGACTAAATTACAAAGCTACAGTCATTGAGAATATATGTTACTGGCACAAAAAGAAAAATAGAGATCAATGGAACAGTTTAGAAAGCCCAAAAATAAATCCAAGCACCTATGGTCAACTAATCTATGACAAAGGAGGCAAGAACATACAGTGGAAGAAAGACAGTCTCTTCAATAAGCAGTGCTGGGAAAACAGGACAGCTACATGTAAAAGAATGCAAGTAGAACATTCTCTAACATCATACACAAAAATAAACTCAAAATGGATTAAAGCCATAAATGTGAGGCCAGATACTACAAACTCCCGGAGAAAAACATAGACAGAATGCTCTTTGACATAAATCACAGCAACATCTTGTTTGATCCACTGCCTAGAATAATGACAATAAAACAAAAGTAAACCAATGGAACCTAATCAAACTCAAAAGCTTTTGCACAGCAAAGGGAATCATTAAAAAAAAAATGAAAAGACAACCTATGGAATGAGAGGAAATCTTTGCCAATGATGCAACTGACAAGGGCCTAGTCTCCAAAATATACAAGCAGCTCATACAACTTAACAACATAAAAACCCAATCAAAGAATGGGCAGACGACCTAAGCAGACATTTCTCCAAAGACAGGCAGATCACCAGGAGGCACATGAAAAACACTTAACATCACCAATTATTAGAGAAATGCAGACCAAAGCTCCAGCTGGTCATAAGGGCCATTGTTAAGTCAACAACCACAAATGCTGGAGAGGATGTGGTAAAAGGGGGCCGTCTTTCCCTGTTGGTGGAAATGTAAACTGGTACAGCCACTCTGGAAAACGGTACGGAGGTTCCTCAGAAAACTGAAAACAGAACAGCCGTCATGATCCAGCAGTCTCCCTCCTGGGCATATATCCAGACAAAACTTTCATTCGGAAGGATATATGCACCCCTATGTTCACTGCAGCATTATTCCCAATAGCTACGACATGGAAACAGCCCAATGTCCACTGACAGATGAATGGATTAAGAAGATGTAGTACGTATACACAATGGAATACTACTAGGAACTCGGCCATAAAAGGAATGAAATAATGCCATTTGCAGCAAAATGGATGCAACTAGAGATTCTCCTATTAAGTAAGTCAGAAAGAGAAAGACTAATACCATATGATATCACTTATATGCAGAAACTAAAATGTGGCAAAAATAATCCTATCTATAAAACCAGGGGGAGGGGGAGGGTAGAGTGGGATGGATGGGGAATTTGGGGTTGGTAGATGCACACTATTACAGTTAGAATAGATAACCAGTGGAGTCCTAATGTACAGCACAGGGAACTATGTCCAATCTCTTGGGTTAGAACATGATAGGAAAAAAATATATATATATATACACACACACACACACATATATATATATATATATATGTGTGAATGATGGGGTCATTTTGCTGTACAGCAGAAATTGAAGGAACATGGTAAATCAACTATACTTTAATAAGAAAAACATTAAAAACAGAAAAAAAATCTGTGAGATGAAGAAATAACAATGGGAACCAGAAAATAATTTAAAGAATAATGAAGACATAACAAAAATTTTTGAGGTACAGCTCAAATAGTGATAGAAGGAAATTTATACATCCAAACACTTATATTAGAAAAACATGGTTTCTCAGTTAAGCGTCTAAATTAAGAATATATAAAAATTAGCAACTTAAAGCAAATCCTATTTCTCTAACTAGATTCTCATTTCCATTGCTTTTTAACATAAACTGCTGATCATCTTTCAAGGACCGGTTCTACCATCAATCACCTCTTTTGGGAAGCCCTTAATCCCTAGTTTACTGTTCCCAGCTCTTTCTCCTTAAGCTCCTGAGAGGTATCTTATTCCTTAACGTACAGCACTGTATATGACCTCATTCATTTCAGTCTGTAAGTACTGAGGGCAGGGATAAATCTCATTACTCCTTTTATCCATGTGTTTGTCATAGGGCCTGCCACATGTAGGCACTTACTAAAATTTTATTTAATGCCTGAGGGGGTAAGGGAATGAATCAAAATGAAATGTACATCCGTGATTATATACAACTCTAAAACAACGAAAATATGAAATTCAAAGGACATTTATGCCAGCTTAAGGTGAGAAATGGAAGCTGAAGGCAAAAAAAAAAATTTAAAGAATTATCATCTTCCTTTTTCAGATGAAAAGATTGAGAAAGAACAATTCAGCAACTTGGTCACTGTTATAACTCACAAGTTATCAAGATTTACACCCAGAAAGTCTGACTGCAGTGTCCCTGGTGTTAGCTATCATGCTTGGTCAGTTAATTGAAGCCATTTCAACCCGCTCAGCACTGTTGGGAGACGTCCCAAGACCAGCCTGAGGGTAGCTGTAGAGAAGGAAGAAGAGATGGATGATGACAGAGTGATGGCACATCTAGAGGCAGAGAGAGGGCTGGGAAAGCCAGGGGCTCAAGGAAGCCTGGAAAGAGAGGTGACTGGATGGAAAGAGGGTTGTTTGGGTTAACTACATAACCCAGGCTCGTCCAGGACGGAAGAGGTTCACAAGACAGCAAAGTGTGCTAATGCTCTGAGAGAGGGAACTGGGTCAGAAGCAGAGAAATGCAGCTCTGTGATATGGTGAAGAGCTCAGCCTTCACACAGAGGGCACAGTAAGGGCATCCATAAGAGACTGTCAGCTATATTACCAAAGAGGAAGCCAATGAGCTAAACATATGCTGCTTTTGAACTGGTAGTAGTTGGAAATAATTATGGAAAGTATATGAGTTAGTGATAAAGCACAATCATTTCTAGTATGTTTGTGCTCAAGCAGAATTAGATTATATGCAGGTGAACAGATGAATGTAGGAAGCCTATGCATATATCACTCCATGTCATTATTTACTCATTTAGCAAAGCTATTTGCACCCATCATGTCTCAGGTGCAAGGACAGTCACCAGGAATCAGAGGAAGAAAGAGGAATGGCCCCTGAACCCACGTAGCTCAGAATCTTACCATGTGTCACAAAGAAGAAAGTATAAGAGTATCATATCCTGTACACCCTAGAGAACCACAATAGTCTTACTTGGCAACAACAGAGAAAAGATACTCTAGGTATGTTTGGGAATTAAAAAAACATTTTCAAATATATTTTTTAACTTACAATGTTATATTAGTTTCAGATGTACAGAAAAGTGAATCAGTTTGCTGATTTTATGTATTTTAAAATAAACAAACTGATTTTATATAAACTGATTTTTCATATATACAACATTCTTTTTTCCCATATAGGTTATTACAAACTATTGAGTAGTTTCCCTGCTACACAATAGGTTCTGTGTTTGTTATTCCCATCCTCCTAATCCCTCCCTCGCCACCAGCTTCCCCCCTGGTGATCGTAAGATTTGAGAATGTGATGAAGCCTATGGACCCTTTGAAGACAAAAATAACCACACATACCAAAAATTCAGCTTTCGAAGACCTCTTAAAGTCTGTCGCTAAATTCTGTAATAGGAGTTTAGACATTAAGAGGTTAATAACAATAAATCCTTAAATCTGAAAAAACTATTCAAGGAAAGGGCTGTGACTTGCCAGAAATTCCTACTTAGGATGAAGCCAATGCCACTTGTTAGGAAGCCAGAGAAAGTTTCTAAAATCAAGAAAACACAGCTAAGTGTCTTTCTGTGTTGGCCACAGTTTCTACAGAAAATCTGGAAAGCATGGATGGTGCTCAAGTCTTCACTGACTCCATTAAATACTGACCTCCTTGATAGATGTCTTTGTCTTATGTTTTATGCCCAAGAGGAGACATGGGGTCATCTGGAAATTCTTAGGGTTCCTCAATCTGTGAACGATACAAGAGGTTCTCTGACTACCACCTGTTCTCTATGATACACCTGTAGTGCCAAACCCAGGATGTGGCTAGAATAAAATTCTCTCCAGGGGTGAGGGGGCTGTCTCAGCATGTGCTGAGAGCACAGTCCACCTGCCCTGAGTGTCAGTGCCTGAGGTGGAGGCGGTCCAAGGCGACGATGTGAGAGAATACGGCGGTGCTGCCAACTTTGCTCCATCTGTACTTAATCTCCCAGTGCTGCCAATGGTGAGCCTGACGTACGCACAATCTTTTGCTGCTTAACAAATTACCACAAGTTTGACAGCTTGAAATAACACATATTTGTCATTTTATAATTCCTGTGGGTCAAGAGACCAGGCAGAATTAATTAAGGGGAGCCTCTGCTTCAAGGTCTAAACTAAGACTGCAATGAAGGTGTTGCTCAAAGCTGGGTCTCATCTGAAGACTCAATTGGGGAGAAATCCATTTCCAAACTCACGTGAGTGTGGGAAAATTCAATTCCTTGCGGGCTGTCAGATTGAAGGTCTCGTTTCTTGCTGGCTGTTGACCAAAGGCCACCTCTTAGTTCAACGTCACATGAATCTAACATAGCAGCTTGTTTCCTCAAAACCTTAATTTCAAACCACACCAATAATAGGGGTACCTGGGGAAGGGATGCGTTTTTAGGCTACAGGCCCAGATTATGTGCAGTGATAGCAGATCGTTTTAGAAAGTAGTATCATAGATTTTCTTCCTTTTAATTTCTACGCTAATGACATGTGAGTTTTCTATTCATTCATTTAACAAATATTTATTGTTTTAGAACCATTATTCTAATTTTAGAAATGGTAATAGCATCAAAATGGACAAAGCCTTGTCCTTAAAAAGCTTGCATTCAAGTAAGGGGAGAGCTTCTGTGCTGACTCAGAGGTTTGATAAAAGATTTCGGTTATTGTTACTGTGTGCTTACTGGGTGTCAGCCAATGGGCTGTTTTCCCTGTATTTTATCTTTAAATGTCTCTTCTACTGAATACGGTATATAATTTAATTTGCTTATATGTTGGATCCTATTCTATACCCAGTTTACAGTAACCTGTCCATGGTCACCTAGCATGTGGTGGGTTTGTGCTTTGATTCCTGGTGTTTTTTGAATCCAAATTCCCTAACTTTACCTATATACCACACGTAGTTCAGAGAGCCATCAGCCGGAGAAACACAGGAATAGGATCGGGAAAAAGACCAAAGTACTAGACGATGACAAAAACTCTCTGATCAAACTTTAGATAGGCTCCTCTGAGCCCTCTTTTTGAGCAAGACTTGCCCTTGGCCCTGTCATCGGTCTGCCTAGTTCAGTTTTTAGTGAGAATCCCCCCCACCTGGTTATACGACTTCAGAAAGAACCCCTTCCTCCACCCCTGATGCCTCCTCCTAGGCTTTTCTATCCACTGACACCGCCTCCTGATCTTTGGCTAAAACGCCCACTTACCTTTGTTGTCTCCAGTCTTGAGCACTCTCTCTCCCCCTTCTTGTGATAACATTGACACGTATCACAGCAGTTCTTAATGACATCTTCCTCAGCATTTTAACAAATGTCTGAACAATTTTTTCCTTTAAAAAGTATTCCAAATATCCGGATGGCTAGGCAAACCAGAGACAGTTCAAGAAGAGACTATTCAAGTTAAAGGTAGTCCAGGAGTTGGCTTTCATCTGTCCACATGGTCTGGACATTGAAATTGGCTGTCAAGGTTTGTGTGCATACAGATAATAGCTTCAAAGGAAGGAGGGACCTGTTTATAACCACCCCTGGAGTAGCAAACTGGCCATGATCACACTCAATCACAGAATTCTATTGCAGGTACTAGGATTATGGAGGAGAAGACGGAGACAGAAGGAAAGAGAGATCACAGACATCATGAAGCTTGACAATTGCATTGCTGTGGCAAGACTTCAGGGGCCAGCACAGTCCCCAATTATTCTTCAGATAATAAGAGACGCATCATCCTCATAGTTCTCATACATCCTATTAGAACATTGTGTCAGTTGGAGTTAAAGGCTGTAAGCAGAGGCAGATTCTCTTTCATTTGAAGGATGTTAAAAAGAGCACCCAGGGAAATAAAATGAATTGAATTCTGTGATCCAGAAAGTCATAGGGATTGATGCCTCTTTGGGGGAAGAGTGAAAGCCCAGAGCAGGAAATAAAGTAGATAATTTTTGTAAGCATAGCTACCGGGACAATGGGACTATGAACCTGCTGTTTTCAAGGCTAATCCGGTATGGGGGATGGTAACAGGTATTGATCCACGTCGGAAGAATAGGTGATATAATCTTCTTCAGCCCCACGATTACACCAAAATAGCACAAAGGGCTAATTCCAGTAGGGCCTCCCAGTCTCCATTAAGAAACCAGAAGCCATAATAGGTAACAGGTTGCCCACAAAGGAACCTCCATCTTTGAGTGGACCCATGGTCAGCATGAACGGCATCTTCGCAAAGTATCCGTTCAGCTGACGCCAGACATAGATGTTGGCCCAAGTGGTTTCTAGAGTACAGACTGGACCACAAGGGACAGAGTTTTGTAGATGGAAAGGATGATTTTCTCCCGGGCTATTATCTGGCTTCCTGGGTTGAATCATTGTGACAGTGGTCCTTGTTCATGGGACGTAGGGATCTACAAGTCACATCCCAGGTGCTGCAAAGCTTGGCACCTGACAACCCCTTCTCACACGCTCCCTCCTTCTCTGCACTCTGGACACTGGTTTTCTTTGCCACTTGGAGGCCTTTGTTCATGCAGGCCCTCGAACAAGAAGGTCGCCATTTCCCGGCACCGTATCTTCTTGGTTAACTTCTGTTTTCAGATTTTTAACTCAGACATAACTCACTCAGAGAAGCTGTCACTGATCTCCCAGATTAGTTCAACTTTCCCTATTATTATTTCTTAAAATTATGTGTCTCATTTTCAGTCTTATTTTAGCTATAATTTCTGTGGTTCCTTGATTAGCATCTATCTCTCCCAACAGACCAGAAACTCTTTTGGAGGCAGAAATGTATTGATGCCTTAAAAAAACGTTTATATTTTTGCACATTGTTCTCTCTCTTGTACATCACAGCACTCAAAAACAACCAAAAAATGAATGACTGAATGAGCTAATGAAATATCATTACTATACCTTTGTATAAATAATGAAACCTGCTGCTTTGTCCCAAGCATTGACTGTTAGCTCAGAACTGTCACTAACAATGGTGATGGATGGTGCTGGGAAGAAGCTTTTGGACCCATCACGAGTAGCACACAGTGCAAGATCCAAAGTGTACAGCACACTGTGCTCAGTAAAGTGCTTGGGCAAATTCCTCTGATCCTTATCACAATCCTATAAAAGTCAGTGTAATATCATTTCCTTTTTACAAAGGTGGCATACTAAGGTTAGAGGGGAAATGAGTTTACTTAATGCTATGGAGCTATTAAATGGTAGAGCACTGCCTTTGACCCAAGTTGCTTCTTAGTCTATTTCTCATTCAAAATATTTATGTGTTCGTATAGTGTAAAACCATAAATGGGAAACATTTCATTATGGATTTCTCATATAAATTTAAAATATAATCATTGTATCTCTATGTAAAACAAAAGGCTCATTGTATAAAACAGCTACATTTCATACTGAATATTCTGGGTCTTCCTATTCTCATCTTTAATTTATATATTCCAATGTTTGAGACACAATCTTAGGCACAGAAACTTCCTAAGTTATGTACTAGAATCTCTCGAGGGAGAGTTATATAAATGAAGAATCACTCTTGGCTTTGTAATGGCACCTTAAATATTCCATCTTGATGCTTTGTGCCTACTTCCTCTCAGGACATGACTCTATACGGCGTCCTATAGAGGCAATGCCAGGACCTGCCATCTGAGTTTGCATTGTGATCCCTAAACTATTAAAGGTTCAGGTTCAAATAAACCAAGCAGAAATAAAGGATGCCATTTATAAGGGAATGTCATACAGTAATTGAATCCTAAAGCCATAATTCATACAATAATTGAGTTGTTAATGGCTCTAAAAGAACTTGCTTGACAATGATGAAATCCCTTCTGACCGACTTGCCACCTGCTGCCCCCTCTTATGACATCTAACCATTTGGTTTCCTCTGATGTGGTTTTATTTTACCTCACTGTAATGTCGCATTTGAAAGTGCTATTTTAAATGTCCTCGATATTAAAGCAGGCATGATAGGAAAGATGTTCACTCACAGAACCCTTATCAGGACAATATCACTTGCTTCCTTTCTCATACAAACAGGACAGTAGCCAACTTTCTACTCTATTAAGCTGAGGTTTCCATTTCATCTGATTTCACTTTCCATTTACCAAGGCTTGACAAACTATTCATTCCATGTACCAAGCAGTGCTGCAGGTGCTAAAAAACAAAGAGTAATGAATTTATTTTGGCTTCCTGAAGTTTCATCTCTTATCTGTCATACAGTTATTATTCACCAATATTTTTAATATTATTTTATCTAGAATCTTTATTTTTAATAAATCCATTATTAACATAAAGTAATGTTACTTGATTTGGCTTAGAACTGGAAAATTAATGTAAGAGAAACAATGGATATCATTTTAAAAAACTATATGAACGACAACAAATGTAGAGTACAATTTACTGCTAATATGTAGGTATAGCTGAAGAGATTGGTTTTAATTTTAGCAATCTGAA
The DNA here is from genome assembly GCF_016906955.1 of Phacochoerus africanus. NCBI lineage: Eukaryota > Metazoa > Chordata > Mammalia > Artiodactyla > Suidae > Phacochoerus > Phacochoerus africanus. The sequence goes on from NC_062550.1 coordinate 107,232,230, forward strand.
CTGCTGAAACATAAACTTCGAAAATTGTCAGCACTAAATGAGTGCTCCTTTTTATATGAGGGAAAGAGGACAAAGGGGGTGATTTCTGAGTATCACTCAGACATCACACATATATTTTACTGTTTATTATTCACAGCTGTCCACGGCTGTAATTAAGGTAACTACCACTTCAACGAAGGAGAAAGCTGAAGCTCTAGAAAAGTGAAAAATTTGCCTAATATCTTTTCTGTCACATGACAGAGTTCAGGATGGAATGCCTAGCTGTCTGGTTGTATAGCCCAAGCTCTTTTCATTCTACCGTGTTGCCCCACATGGGGCAGAGATAAGAATGTCTTTGACAACAGAAAGTAGTTAAAATGTATGTTTTAGGAATTTAAAGTGTATTTATATTAACGATGTTTTCAAAGTAGAAAACATTTTAAAGGATTTATTGGAACTTAATTACCTTGTTAGAAATGGCAACTAAACATTATCCTTTCTCAAGAATGGATTTTCTAGACATTTTTGCAGTGCTTTTATGTTCCAAGCCTCATACAATCAACACTAAATTTATTTGCTTCCTTTGGAGTCTCTCATTTGTCAAAGTGACCCAAGACTTCCCTGGGGCCTCAAGCTGAGACACTTTGTTTCTCAAGTGTGGTCTAGGAACCATCTGCATCAGAATAGCTTGTGAAATTAAAAAAAAAAAAAAATTAGGCTGCACTGATTCTGAATACTTGAGAATGGGACCTGAAAATCTATAGGTCCATGCTTTAAAAAATCCGTAAATTATTCTGATGCAGATGGCCCCAGAAGAACCTGATGAAAGCTGAATGTTAATAAACCCCGAAGTATGACACCCGCTTATCTGAGAGGGAGAAAACAGCTCAAATGTCTGTGATTATTCAGTTTCATTTCAGAATGGCAAGTGGGAAGAAAAAGCTACGTATGATTATATTTATTTTGGGTGTGATCATCACTCTTGGGCATGGAGACTGCAACTAATATTTAACGCTCCGAAATCTAGTGGCTGACTTGGTGATGGTGATAATCAGTCCTACTGTGATTTCTGAAAGAATGGAAAAACTCAATTGTGTCACAAAAGTCTAATAGTACAAAATAGATGAATTACTCAAAATGTTGCTTCCCCACTTTAATTATTACCTTAAACAAAAACAGCTAAAAATGAAGCTTTTAGCAGTGATCATGTGGAAATGGTACCTTTCTGATAAACCCTTAGCTCCGTTTGGGTTTTGATTCGTTTTTCCCTTTTACCGCCTCTAAACACCAGGAGAGTGTTTCTGCAATGGGCTCTCAGGGAAAACATCTAAGTATAGTAGTACCCTGCTACAGTTGCTATGGTAACCACCATCTGCTAGTCCCTTAAAAGTTCTGGGTTCACAGACATCTTAAACCACCTTCCTGAAACAGCCGACATAAAAGCCACTGCCTAGAGAAATCTGGGCTCTCCTGTACTGGTTGTACATTTCAGACTAGTCTATGGCATCAAAAGAGGCGGAAATATTTAGTTTACAATGTTCATTGCACTTCAGCCATTGGTAGAGGACATGTTCAAAAATGGAAGCTTGGACGAGCTGATCTTGATTCATTCAGTGATTTTACATTGCTTTGGCTCGAACACTGGTATATAATGTTGAGCTTTCTGAGATTTTTTTTTTCCTGGCAGCAGATGTTCAAGACATGAGAATAACATATTTTGCTTGGAAAAGAAGCAGCAGTTTCAGCAGGAAATGTTATCTTTTTTAGACTTGTTAATACTTGGAAATAGTCTGCTCAGGGTGCTGAGATCTTCCATATTTCTATGCATAAGGACTTGAATAATGCTCTCAACCCCACTGCCTCCTTAACCCTTCTGCTATTCCAGTCTTAAATCCTGGATTACCCTACTATATACTTCAGATGGTCTTGATTTCAGCTGAGTCCTTTCTGAGAAAAACACAGAACTATGTAAATTTGGCCTGCTGATAATTCAGATGTTCCAACTCCATTTTCTTTTGTTATTTTTATTTTTTATTTTTTCAGCCACACCAGTGGCATATGAAAGTTCTCGGACTAGGGGGTCAAATCAGAGTTACAGATGCAGGCCTAGGCCACAGCCTCAGTAATACCAGATTTGAGCTGTATCTGCGACCTACAGTGCAGCTTGTAGAAATGCTGGCTGCTTAACCCTGAGGAGGCCAGGGATCAAACCTGCATCCTCACAGAGACTATGCTGGGTTCTTGATGCGCTCAGCCACAACAGGAACTCCAGTTCCAGCTGGCTTCTTATAACATCTTAGAAAGCCTTTCATTCATCCATTAACGATGATGCGGCACACTGCTCAGAGCAGTCACCGTAAGCTCCCCACCCCCAAGCCCACATATCCCAATTTCATGGAATTTTTCTTTTCATTTACTGCCTCTCCTTTTCCACGACCCTTCTTTAATATTCTCTCCAATCTAACTTCCATTAACTGTCTTCTACTGAAACTTCAATCTCCAAAATCATGCAACTGTAATAAATCATTTCTTGTTCTAACTATGCTTTATTTGGCCACTGTTTTTTGTTATGACTTCTCTTTCCTAGCTGCATTTCTGTCAGCTCTTACTCTCTTTCGCTTACTGATGGCTCAATAGAATTAAACTGAGCAGGTCTAACCAGGTCCAGGGGGGTCAGGAATGGTCTTCATGAGGAGAAGCCTGAATTCTCCTTAATTCAACACCTCTGGCACCACCTCTTCACTTAACTGAGACGTGTTTCATATAAATCTTTAGCAGTCATAAACATTTTAAATACATTAATGTTTTTCGAACGTTGTGGACCAATAATAATTACGTGGGGGGGGGGGAGTGAACCAGAAGGAAAATTTTAAGAAGAAAACTAACACCTTAAAATTCCCATCTCTTAAAACTGAGCTTGTACTTCTACTATTTAAATGGATATCAGTGAATTTTAATTTGCTATGATGTTTATATTTTACTGCATACAATTAAAAGTGTGATATAACAGTTTTATGTAGAATCAATATTTATGATATAGAGAAAATTATATCCTTATGAAGACATTATGAAAAATTAAGATATAGATTAGAGTACATTTTTTTTCAAAATTATTTTGAAGGAATACTTGGTCAAAAAGATTAAAATCCTTATATGACATGTTGATGTTTTTCGAAGTTGTTATTATGCAATACAGTGACTTATAAGATGCTGTCCTGATTCTCGAGGAGCTTATAGTCAAAGGCATTACCATTGCTTTACTATACAGAGCTTGAGGAACCCACCTAAATTCATATTTTAAATCTGAATTCATATCAGTAAAGTCATATCAATTTAAATTCATATTACATTCATAAGTTCAGTGGTAGAGCCTAAGAATTTGGTTTTCTCAGGAGTTTTCCTTTTTACTATGCTAGAATGCTGTGCTTCCATATGCTGTTCTTTTTTGCTCATACTTGACCTGTTCCTTGGTAACTAAATGGTCCACTGAAAACTCTGGCAGATAGAAGCTAGACTGATTCTTTCATTATCTCCAGGCATTTCCTGGGCCTATGAGCCATCTCTGGATTGTCTGCATATTCAGACACATCAAGTGTTTTCAGATCCTGGACTCCCCGACATGAATTTGAGATGGACCCAGCAGGGGGAGGATGAAGTGTGCACTTCAGAACGTGCTGGCAAATGCGGGCGCTACGTGTCCACACACAGACCTCCATTCTCATACGTGAACACACAGAGGTCCAAAGAGCGCAGAGTATCCCTCACAAAAATCGAAAAGCAGGCCTGAGACAATAAAATGCACCGGCCACTTTCTGCTTCTTAACTGATTAGCTGTCATACAAGAAAAAGAGAGAGAGAGAATACTGCACGTCACCTGCTCACATTCTTTCAGCCTGGTGGTATAAAATTAGAGAACTGAGTTGACCAGAAATAAGACTCAGAAAATGTTAGGAAGAAAAATCCAATTTTATACTTGTACTGAATGATTATGGTGTATATATTAAACTCATACCATGTTATAAGTCAACTATGTATCAAATTGTAAAAGATAAAAATAAAAGCTTATAAGCAGACTGACAAATGCATATGCTAATACTTGCCGGAAATTGTAGATTTAGTTAAGACAAGATGAACAATGGCTGATGGAGTACTGAAGATGCAAAATTATAGAAAAAAGAAAGACCCCACTGAGAAGCAGCATTATGTTCTAGACATGTACACACCATTACATTTTCTTTTTCTAAAAAAATTCTCCTTTATGTTAAATTTATAAATGTATTAACAACACAAATTTTAATTAGAAAAGAGCTGAGATTTGAAAACTTCATCCGAGCTTTTATGGACAGCTGTTTTAAAAAGCAAGTTTCTGAAATAGAGAAATAGTCAGTAATGTGTATGAAGAGATTATTATGAATTCAGATAGACCTAGTTAAAATACTGGCCTTGCTCCACCATGTACTTATGATCAGGGGTAAATTATCTCAGCTGTCTAAGCACAGTGTCATCCTCTGTAAATGGGGATAATGATAAAATGAAATAGGAGTTCCCGTCGTGGAGCAATGGAAATGACTCCAACTAGGAACCATGAGGTTGTGGGTTCAATCCCTGGCCTCACTCAGTGGGTTAAGGATCTGGCACTGCTGTGAGCTGTGGTGCAGGTCACAGACGCGGCTCAGATCTGCCGTTTCTGTGGCTGTGGTGTAGGCTGGCAGCTGTAGCTGTGATTGGACCCCTATCCTGGAAATCTCCACATACCGTGGGTGCAGCGAAAGAAAGAAAGAAAAGGAAGGAAGGAAGGAAGGAAAGAGGGAAAGAAAGAAGAAGGAAGGAAGGAAGGAAGGAAGGAAGGAAGGAAGGAAGGAAAGAAGGAAAGAAGGAAAGAAGGAAAGAAGGAAAGAAGGAAAGAAGGAAGGAAAGAAAGAAAGAAAGAAAGAAAGAAAGAAAGAAAGAAAGAAAGAAAGAAAGAAAGAAAGAAAGAAAGAAAGAAAGAAAGAAAGAAAGAAAACACACAAAGCATTCAGCACTCATGGGTGCTATGTGTGGACTCATCATTGATTTTGAGGCTTAAAATGGCCTTACAAAATAAAATCTAATTCTAATGTTACAAAAAGGTATAAAACACATTTGCTAAAAAGAGCCAAACTACAAAACCAACTTTAGAACAAAATCTCTGATTTTAATGCAAAAAAAATTCGTCAGTACTCACTGTGGCTAAGTTTAATCACAAAGGTAGGCCTGGAAAGTCATATATCAGGACTCGAAGAGGAGGATGATAGCTTAATCAGTCAATCAATCACTCTCCAATTAAATACTGACTTTCAAAAACTGACCTCGTGTTTAGCTGGTAATGCTAAAAACACGTTACCAGCAAGTAATAGTTCCTGCCCATGGTAAACCTTTTCAAGTTTTCTCAAGTTTCTTAAGCACTCCAAATGGCAAGAGAATAGGGAAGCAAAATATATTTGATGTGTCTGAACTTTTTACTTATAAATTGTTATGTCTAAAAACAACTTTTCATGTTGTTAATGGATCCTACTACTTGGAAGTCTTAGAGACTACACAGAATACTTTAAAAAACACTGAAAGTAATTATCTATAATGAGGTTTGGAACAGATTGGCAATGACCTGACAAAAAGCCATTTTTAAGGCTTCTCTGAGGCTTATTCCAAGCAGAAATCTGAATCCTCCGGGCATCCCAAAAAACTCCTGGGAAGGGAAGAACACAATAGCCAGGACCCAAATAAGATACAAAACAATGGCACATCTATTTGCCAGTGTACACACTGTGTGTGTGTGTGTGTGTGTGTGTGTGTGTGTGTGTGTGTGTGTGTGTTAGGAGTATGTTAGGGACTGGGCTAGATAGTCTGTCGCTGAAGGCACTGAATGAACAAAGAAAGGAAATTAAGTTTATCGTCTTGTAATGAATGCAGTTGGCCAACACTGACAGCAGATGGCACACTTGTAAGGAAACCTGTTTCACTGCACCAAAGAATTGCTCAGACACTTGACAAATTTCATGGCACGTCACACACTGCTTCTAGGAAGCATGGTGAAAAGATGCATGTGTGTTTATGTACTGGAATTCTTCAATAACCTATTCATGAAAGAGTCATTTTCAATTAGAACACAGGAAGAAGAGTAGGCTCCACCTAAGTACAGAATGCCAGCTTCAGAATCTTGAAAAGGAACAAGGAAATTAAAGGATTAACATTATCTTAGTTTACGACTTACTATAATGTTAAAAATAATCTGGGTACTGACACAAAGACCAAAAGATCAATGGAACAGAGCAGAGTGTCCATAAATAACCCAAATGACTTTTGACAAGATTTCAGTGGAATTCAGTCAGGAGAGGAAAGTCTTTTCAACATATTTGGCTGAATTAAATATGATTCATATCACAGGCTGCATGCAAAAATTAACTTAATCAGGGGCAGGTTACAAACCTAAATACAAAAGCCACACTATGAAGTTCATTGAAGAAAACATAGGAAATTATTTTTGTGACCAACTAGGAAAGGATTTTCTAGACAGAACCAAAGAAAGAACTAACGATAAAAGAAATTATAATAGATCTGATTTCATCAAACTTAAAACTTCTGCTCATCGAAAGACGCCCATAAGAAAATGAGACACCAAATCATGAAATAAGAAAATATCTGCAGTATGTAAATCATATCACTGTACCCAGACTATCTAAATAATATCCGCAAATAAATAATGATATGATGATCAAACAAGTCCGTTAAAAAAAGGGCAAAAGACCTGACGAATGTCAACAAACACATGACTGTGTTCATCAGAACCATCAGGGAAATGCAAATTAAAGCCACCAGAATATGTCGCTTCACACTCATTAGAAAGGCTGAAGGGAACGACTAACAGCATTTATTGTGGAAGACAATGCAGAACAATGGCACCCTCACATGTTACCGGCCGGAGTATAAAACTGCTCAACATCTGTGAAAAATCATGAGGCAGTTTCTTGCAAAATTATATACACGGCTATCTTCGGATCCATTATTTCCACTCCTATGAATTCACGAAAAATAAATAAAAGTATGCCTCTCAAAATATTACACACATATATCCATGGTGATCTTATTCATAATAACCTAAAAGTGTAAACAACCCAGGCACACGCATCAGGAGCATGAATACACAATTGCAATATATTCATGCAACCAAACACTATTCAGTAACAATAAAGAATAAACTTCCGACGGAGGATGAATGGATGAATCTCCAAGACTTTACGCTCAGGAGAACCCAGGCACTCAAACATGCCTACCGTATAACCCATTGTTACAACTGGTTCGAGAACAAATGAAATCATTCTATGAAGCCAGAAACCTGAGGAGCCATTGTCTCTGGGAGAGAGTGGGATAAAATGCAAAGTTGGCAACGCCATGTATTCTAGTTGTGGTTTTGGCTACATGGGTGCATACATTTATCAAAATGCATCGGACAACGCTTAAGATCAGTGAATCTTTCTGTTTGAAAGTATACCATCGAAAGAGGAGAAAATGCCCAATCGAAACCCACTGAGGAAAAGGGTGGATTATGTAACACGTTCCTCTGTAAGCTCTGATGTTCTGTCAGCAGCAAATGCCACTGATACGTAGGGCTTTCAACACAGATGAGAGTCTCTTTTGAATTAAAATTTCAAACAAACATTTCTTTAACCAAATAAGGCTTTGTCTTACTGATAACACAGGCCAGCTTCCATCCTTTTGCTTTGGTGCTCTACCTCCTCGCACTCCCAGGACGTAAAGGCAACGCCGGGGACCTGCTGGCCAGAACCCCTGCTGACCGCAGCCTCGTCAGCTCTGGCATCACCAGCATGAATACCTCTTACCTGCCTGCCTTCCGCCAAAAGGGCATGGGGTCTGCTTTTCTGGACTGAACATTACTTCCACCCGCTTTCAATTTCACTGCTCCAAAGGGAGATGACGTACGTTGGGGAACCACTGTTTGGGACTGAAACCTCATAAGAAATTAAAATATGTTCAAGGTAAAGAGCTTACCAGAGAAAGGATCCAGCCATCTTGGAGGGTGTAACAGTAAAGATGGAAATACTAGATATGTGTAGACACATTACAACTTCAGAAAAAGTTAAAGACAGAAAAGATGAAGATCCCATTGCCAGAAATCTAACAAAGAGCGTGCTGAAAATCTCACCTCATGATCGTGGTCAACCATGATGAAAAATAAAAAGGAAAATTATTTTAATAAATTCTTGCCTCCACCTGATGTAAAATGCCAGTCTCTACATTTTCTGTGTGTCCACACGTTTGTTTGTTTGTTTGTCTTTTGTCCTTTGAGGGCCGAACCCATGGCATATGGAGGTTCCCAGGCTAGGGGTCTAATTGGATCTGTAGCTGCCAGCCTACACCACAGCCACAGCAACAGCAGATCCAGACTGCATCTGCCATCTACACCACAACTCTCGGCAACGCCGGATCCTTAACCCATTGAGCGAGGCCAAGGATGGAACCCGCAACCTCATCGTTCCTAGTTGGATTTGTTTCCATTGGGCTATAACAGGAACTCCTCTACACTTGACTCTTCAGATTCTACCCTGCTCCTGACCCCTTCTCCTAGTATTTACCCTTGCCTCCTACATGAAGGCAAAAGGTGGAGATGCTCTTAGCTTTATATTTGCATACACATGGAGAAATTTTATCTTCTATTATCAACCATTCCCCACATATTTTGGAAGAAAAGTTTGCTAAAAATTAATAAAGAGCACCAAGAAGAAAGGATGCCTCTTTCCTGGCTGAATTCTGAGACAGTTGAGAAATAAGACAAAAATTGTCAGAAGAATGGATACAGAAGATGTGATGTATATATACATAAGGAATATTACTCAGCCATGAAAAAGAACAAAACGATGTCATTTGCAGCAACATGGATGCAACTAGAGATTATCATACTAAGAGAAATAAGTCAGAGAAAGACAAACATATGGTATCACTTATATGTTAGACCTAAAATAAGTGATAAAAAAGAACTTAGTTACAAAACGGAAACAGACTCACATACTTTGAAAATTATGGTTACCATATGAGAAAGGTGGGAGGTGAGGGATGGATTGAGAGTTTGGGGCTGGCATATGCACACCACTGTACATGGATGGATGGTGCTCAACAGGGACCTGCTCTATAGTCGAGGGAACTCAGCTCAGTATTCTGTGATAACCCTCATTGGAAAAGAATCTGGAAAAGAATGGATGTGTGTATACAGATACCTGATGCTCATTTTGTTGTATGGCAGAAAAAAAAAAGGCTGGTTTGTCCCAATTCACAAATTAAATAAATTATGCCTCGCTCTTCCCCATGGGGAGTAGTGGGTAGAAGGTAGAAAGAAGCAATGGTACCCTCCTAAGTGGCCATTCCTTACGAAGGGAAATACCACCCCTCGGTTGGGGATAGTACACCTTCATCCTTGCATATCTCCCTGCTGACCTAAGTGTGTCTGTCCAGAATGTTTATCGGAAGTAAATTCAGACACTAAGGCTCTACAACCTGTCCTTTTCCATCTCCCCGCATCAGTTAATCCCCCCCCCTTCCCTTGTGCCTCTTGACTTCCTTCTTCCTTCAGTGGGACAGCACGCAATCTCTATTGTTAAAAAGCCTTTCCCTTCACCTCTGCACCTTCTTGCATCTATAAATCCTCTCCTTGCACTCTCGGCTCAGCCTCTGAAAGGCAGAACTTGATGTCCACCTCCACACTGTCCCTTTGGTCTCTTTCCACTGTAATCTGTCCTCCCCCCCATCAATCCACTAGCAGCAGGGAACCTCAAGGCGGCAGCTGTCTCTGAGCTATCACGGCTTATGGGTGTCTAACACTCCTTACCCTACTAGACTTTCCAAGGTCAGTTGACAGCACTGACTATTCTTTCCTTCTCAAAAACATCTCTTGATTGTCTTTTCTGATGCTGTCTTTTCTGGCTTCCTTCATGCCCCCCAGGCTGCTGCTGCTTCGCTATTTTCCCAGAAGCTCCTCTGCTTCCTCCACTGGAAGCTGTTCTCAGTGTCCCACCTCTAGCTTTCTCTTCTTACACTGCACACCTTTGCTGAGTAGTCTCTTTAACCACTCTGGAGTCAATTCTCACTTAAAAATGGATAACTCCTGGATTTTTTTAACTGTCATTTAGGTTGTTCTCTGGAGCTCCAGACTCAAATACTTTCCTCCTCAAGGGAAGCAAGCTCAACAGAACCTGAAAGGAATGCATCATCCCATGCACACCTTCTTTGTGCTCTACTGTAATGACCAGCATCAAACTCTACCCACTCCTTCATAAGCCTCTGCAAGACTCAGCCTCCCATTCGTCTCAGTGCATCTGTTAAAGGTCTATAAAGCCCCCTCCTAATACTATCCTACCCTTCCTAGTTACCCCAGCATCTCCCTTAGGGTCCTAACACTAGCCGAGGCCTTTATCATCACTTACTAGACTATTATGATATTCATACACATAACGTCAGTGATACTGGAAGTAAAAAGAGTTATATATAAAGTCCTGAATTGGGGTTAAAGCAAACAAAAAGAGCCAGAGCTTGTGAACTGCAAATTCAAATGCGTTAATATTGAATAGTAGCTGCTCAGAAGTCTAATACAGACGCAATCAAATTTACGATGCCTCTGTTCACACGTAAAAGGATGCAAATGCAAACTGTTTTTTTTTTAAGTTTTGGAGTTACTTAAAAGATAATGAGATGCTTAAAGAATCTCAAAGCAAGCATGACCTCATGAGGCCCTAGAAACAGAAGCCAGAAAGCCTTCAGGAATCTGGGCACGCTCTCTCCATCTCTTCTCTGCTTCCTCCTTGTCCTTCTGTTTACTTCTCAACTCTCTGAGATTCGATTTCTATCCTTCTTAGGGTACCATATGGTATGAGATGGCTGAGGTATGGCTCCTGCATTTTTACAGATCTCTTAATTCCAATCACATAAAGAGACTGACCAGAATCAAATTATTTCAAAATCCTGAGAAAGGGGGAAGCCACAGAAACAGACCTACTCACATCAGTTAAAGGGGTTATTAGAAAGCGGAGCTCATGCCACCACATGAAACAAATAAGTACCAGCTAGAACTCTGCAGGAGCTTGGAGGGCCTCCTTGAGAGATGCAGGAGACTCCTATGCCCCTTTATGTTTCCCAAAGAGAAAACAGCTAAGACATGATTTTCATAGTGATGACCTTGAGTTATTAATAAAAGAAACAGTATTCAGTACATTCTATTTTCTGAATCAGATGCCTCCAATACTTAAGATTTCCATAGAAACAATAATTTCCATTAAAACACGCTAACGCAAACATTTAAGTGCTTAAATACCAGTTATGAGAAGTCTATTTCTCCATTCCCCTGGTATGCTGAATGGTATTCTGCTTCCAATTCTTTCTCAAATAAGGTTGATTATACATTTCTAAAATACAGTATTACTGTATTATGTCTATTGCTTCCTCCTAATCTACCACTCTCATTTTTCCAACAGCTCCTTCCCTATTTATTGGAGTTTATATGTGCTTAATTTGTAACTCTACATCAAATATTAATTCCTTAAAATAGAAGCTAAATAGTCAAATACCTAACAGCAACCAATGCTAATAAGGCATAATAGCAAAGCCCATTAGCTTTCCTTTAGAAAATTTTGCTATTTTGCAATCTTAAAGTTATAAGAAACAAAATATTCTAACTTTCACTGAAATTTGCAAGAAAACACAACAAAAACCCATCACTTGTCATAAGAAAACTAATCAGAGACTAGAAAATAGAGATTGGCAGTGTTAGGGCAACACTTTAGAATTTTAAAAAATGACTGTATGTCATTTTTGAATTTTAGAACAATTAAAAATGTTACGATGACCAGAGCAGGGCATTAAACCAAGTGTGGGCTCTTCTAGGCACAAGTCAGCCCTGTCTCTGCTCCATTAGATCACAAAATGTATGAAATTCTATTTTTTATTGATCTTCATTATATTCTTCAAAGAGTAAGTCTTTGCAATGGCTAATTAACCAATTATACTAAGACTCAGAACTCATATAACAGGCTGTGCCTAGACACTTGCTCACATTTGTTGAAAAATAAACTTAACTTCTAGGCCTCAAATTGAAACCCTCTCTCCAACAACTTACACTTGACAATGCCTCTGGTTAGATGTGGAGACGTCTTTAAGATAAACGGATCATTAGGAATCCATTTGCACCACTGTTAGAAACACTTTGTGTTCCATTTGCGCTGGTTTGGGAGTTTTTACTGCTGTAAAGAAACTCTTTTAAAATCGAACTGTCATTCATATCAGGAGTTGACACTTAAATTCCGAGGCTCTAAGCGAAGCTTAAAGAGTGTACTCCTCACTTTCCCACCCCTGGCCACCCCCGCCCCAAGCTCTTGACTTTCCCTAGTAAAGTTTGCCAGCAGAAGGAAGTGAAGTTCTTTCTCCTCAATCTCTGCTTGGTGTAGGACATGACCGATACTTAAACTCTGCCTTTCAAAAGACATCAAGGGGTCGGGTTAACAAAGCGCAGGGAAGAGTTCTGCCAAGAAGGAAAGAAAGCCCACCCCTTTCTAATCCTGGGAGGTTGTGGGAAGAAAAAAATAAGAATAAAAACCGACAAAGACATGCTTATTGGCTCTACAGGGGAAGCCCTGAAGGCAGCATCTCATCTGCCAGAAAGAGGCCACGAAAGGAGGCTGCAGTCTCGGCTCCCCTCTGTTGAGCCAGGCATCCCAGGAATCAAGGTGGTGGAGTCCTGTCAGACAGAGGAGAACCTTATAGCCAGCACTCCAAAGCTGCTGCCCATGTCAAGGTGGTGATGTCTTGAGAACCGGTGGGTTTACCATTGAGCCCTCCTGGCGAGTGAGGGGCTAAAAAAACTCCCAGGCCAGGAGCCAAATGGAGGACAAAGGTGAGGTCTAGAGGTCTGCAGGACCAGCCACTGAGGGGACTCTCCAGACACACAGAAGATGATGCGTCAACCGGGTAGATCACGGACAGACATCTGGAAGGTACACACATCAGCTAGTGTACACATACACGCAAGAACCAGCATGAGAGGCAGCACGGCACCCCTCCCACGACTTCAGACCCCATAAGGCACGGCCTTCCCATAAGAGTCAGCTTCAGACACTGGGATCCCATCACACAGAGGGAAGTGGCTTGAGAAGGAGGTAGTTCAAGGAGCACATTTTTTATCTAAATGAGAGCCTGGGGTTTACCTAAAAGAACTGCGTAAATGTTCATACTGGACAAGTTTTTAAAATTTTTTTCCTTTTGTCCCTTTTTTAGGGCCACACCTGCAGCATATGGAAGTTCCCAGGCTAGGGGTTGAATCAGAGCTGTAACTGAGGTCTACACCACAGCCACGGCAACAACGAATCTGAGCTGCATCACTGGCCTAGCTGCAGCTCCCAGCAATGCTGGATCCTTAACCCACTGAGCGAGGCCAGGGATCGAACCCACATATTCACAGTGACTATGCTGGGTCCTTAACCTGCTGAGCCACATCAGGAACTCCCATACTGGACAAATTTAAATTGTACTGGTGCGATGGTCAATTTTATGTGTCACCTTGGCTAGGCTAGAGTTCCCAGTTATTCAAACAATAACCCGGGTGTTGCTGTGAAGGTGTTCTGTATATATGACTAAAATCCAGAATCAGTGAACTTTAAGTAAGCGGGACTATCTTAGACATTCTGGGTGGGTCTTTAAGTTGACAGGTATTAAAAGCAGAGCTAAAGGGAATTCTGCCCTGGACAGCAGCTCCAGCTCCTGCCAGGAGTAACAGGCTGCCCTACGGATATGCCAATGGACTTACCTAGCATGTCCTCAGTTGTGTGAGCCAATTGCTTATAAGAAATTTCTCAATACATATCTCCTACGATTTCTGTATCTCTGGCTGAACGTGGACTGATATAATCAAATAGCCACAGAGAAAACCAAAATAATGATAAATATGTATATATTACATTTTTATGCACATTTGGCTTGTAATAAGTAATTAAATGTGTAAATAAGACCTTCCCACCTAGAGAATTTCATGCATACGCCTCCTGTTTGCTCGAAAGAGGCTTATCCTATTCTCCATCCAGAGGAGAGGCATCTGCTCCCGTCTACAGATCTATGTCCCTCAGGAATGCTTTCTTTAACCACCCATCAAATTCAGATCCTGCTGTTAAGGATGTTCCTGACACCTGTTCCCCTCCTGCAGCACTTACTATGGTGGAAGTGAATGTTTCATTATGTGACGTTCATTTGTCTTCCCCTCTCAAGTTTAAGCCCTGTGAAGAAAGAGACAGCTTTGACTTGGTCCCTGATCTACCCTCACTATCGAGCACACTGCCAAGGACATACAGCAGGTGATCAATAAATACTGAATGAATGCATGATGTTAAAAAATATCCCACATTCCAAGTATGAATATAATTTGAAAATATCTGCATTTGATAGTTGATCCTTAGTGATACCTTTCAAAAAGCACCTGTGTGAGACACCGAAGGCGGAATTTAGAAGAAACGCAGGTGTGATTCGCTCTACCTGTGTAGACAGCCTACTACCTCTCACTGTTACTCGGTCTCGGCTGCTATAATAACAGAGCACAGAGTGCATCGTTTATAAACAACAGATATTTATTTCTTATAGTTTTACAAGGCAAAGTCCCAAATCAGGGTGCCTGATGTTCAAGCAAGAACCCTCCTCTGGTTTGCAGACTTTTCTTACCTTTTTTTTTTTTTTTTGGGCCACACCCGCGACACATGGAAGTTCCCAGGCAAGGGGTCAAATGGGAGCTACAGCTGCCGGCCTACACCACAGCAACACAGGATCCAAGCTACATCTGTGACCTATACCACAGCTCACAGCAATGGGGATCCTTAACCCACTGAGTGAGGCCAGGGATCAAACCTGCGTCCTCATGGGTACCAGTCGGGTTCCTCATCGCTGAGCCATGCTGGGAACCCTGGTTGCAGAGTTTTCTCGATGGAAAGGATGAGGGCTCTTTCTAGGGTCTTCTTTTATAAGATTACTAATCCCATTCATTAGGCCTCCACCCTCCCGACCTAATCACCTTTCCAAGGCCCCACCCTCAGGAAGATGACCTTGGGAGTTGGTTTTAACATCTCAATGAGGGGGTAGAGTCAGACCACAGAGATCTTAAACTCCTTTTTAGTTAATATGACCCAAATCACAGGAGCGAAAAGGGGCCCAAAGCCAGTGCTGCATGAAGAAGAGCTCATAAATTGGTTTGCCAATTTTATATTTATGCAGAAGCAGAGATTTTTATGGTTCTCCAAGACAGCTAAATGGCACCACATTTTATGACATTCTTAATAGTATGTTACGATCCCTTTGGAAATAATGATTCATCTCATAACTTGGGATATTAATTTGGAAGTTAATATTAGGGAATGAGAATATAGGGAGTTGTAAATATTTTTAATAAAAACCTATATTCACACTCTAAAGGCAGACCAAATTCTTGTCCTTTTGGCACAATCTAAACATTAGGCATTGATCATAATATATTAGTAAGAAAAGTAGATACGAAATAGCACCTCCTTATAATTCTAGATATTCCACAGTTTAAGAAATGAAATTTTTTTCTGTGTTGAAAATCCTTCTCATAAGAAAAGGATCTTCAACTATCTCATTTATTTTTATTTTATTTTTTGCCTTTTTGTCTTTTTTTAAGGCTGCACCCGAGGCATATGGAGGCTCCCAGGCTAGGGGTCAAATAGGAGCTGCAGCCGCTGGCCAAAACCACAGCCACAGCAACATGGGATCCAAGCCATGTCTGCAGCCTACACCATAGCTCACAGCAACACCAGATCTTTAATCCACTGAGCAAGGCCAGGGATTGAACCCACGTCCTCATGGATGCTAGTTGGGGTTGTTAATCACTGAGCCACAACAGGAACTCCCACCTCATTCATTTTTTAAGTAGATAAGTCTTAAGAAAGGCTGATATCAAACATACCATATAGAAATTCAGAAATAATATTAATTTTCAAATGGATTTGATGCCACTTGTGAGTCAAATCACTTGGATAGGTGTTGAACAAATTAGTGTGTCTTTCATATCCGCTAAGATAGATACCTTCTTTGGCTCAAGGAAGATTTCATGCTTGAAAGTAGGCATAGGAACTTAGAAATGTATGCTATGCTTTGGGTATAATGTTAAGAGAAAATCTTAACAGTGATACTAGTATTTGCCACTGTTACCCCTTTCAATGAAGCATAAGAAATTACTATGGCAGCTGTTAAGCTTTGTTTAATCATTCATACAGCACACTGAGTATGAAGGTCTTGCAATGCAATTTGATTAAAAAGAGTAATTTTAAATTCAAATATGTGTAAAAAGAAAGTTCATTGTCAAAGGAGTTTTTAATCAAAATGAAAGAAACATCATTCAACAAAAAAAGACAGGTAAAAAATTGATCATCCCATGAGCTAGTATTAAGGGTGAATTTTAAAAAATTCAATTTATAAAGCAAACTACACTTGATCACCAGTAAATATGAGCAAACACAAGTAAGAACTACTAATTTCCACAGAGTCCTTAATGTGAAAATATATAACAGTTTTTAAAAAGTGCAAAAAAGAATAGAAAGAACAAAGGCAAGCACAGTTTATTTGGAAGTCTGTAGTTTTTTCCTTTCTTTTCTCTTATTTCTCTTCTGTCTGTAAAATAGAAAAATTTTAAGTCCATTTTCACAATGACTAAAACTGGTATCTCCTTTCCCACAGAATTCCTTGCATTCCCCCTTCACATTCTTTGTGACTGGGAATTTATTCTAGGAATTTGGACATGGGACTAATGGATTTAAAAGAAAAAAAAAAAACTTCACACTCTGAAAATTAATTTTTAAGTATTATTTTGAGTAATTCAGTACTCAATACTCACAAACTCCATTTTGGTTCATATAATATGAGCTTAATACATTCTTTATTTATAGGATACCATTATTTTAAATTTTTTGGCTTCCTTAAGAAATTAAACATGAAACATCCAGAAAAGAAATCTGCTTCCAAAAGAAACCCATTGTTAGACACCATTATAAGCAACACATAGAAAATGTTCAATCTGATTGGATTGGGAAGATGTGGAATGGAATACTACTCAGCCATAAAAAAGAACAAAATAATGCCATTTGCATCAACATGGATGGAACTAGAGACTCTCATACTGAGTGAAGACAGAAAGAGAAAGACAAATACCATATAATATCACTTATATCTGGAATCTAATACACAGCACAAATGAACCTCTCCACAGAAAAGAAACTCATGGACTTGCAGAACAAACCTGTGGTTGCCAAGGGGGAGGGGGCGGGGGAGGGAGTGGGATGGATTGGGAGCTTAGGGTTAATAGATGTGGACTGTTGCCTTTGGGATGGATTAGCAGTGAGATCCTGCTGTGTGGCACTGGGAACTATGTCTAGTCACTTACGATGGAGCATGATAATGGGAGAAAATAGAATGTGTACATGTAAGTGTAACTGGGCCACCATGCTGTACAGTAGGAAAAAAATTGTATTGGGGAAATAACAATTAAAAAAAATTGAACATTTTTTTAAAAAAGAAAAAAATTGTTTGCATTATATTATTTTGGAGGGACCAAGGGTACTGAAACACTGGCTTGCCATCCCACTTCCTAAATTCAGTGACCGTAGCCTTGGCCCTTTGTTCTCACTGTCTAACCCCCAGGCCTAAAAGTGTGAGGAAAGTTTAATAAATGCGGCCTTTGTTTAATGATTATTATCTTACTTCTTACTTAAAGAAACTTAAGAAGCTATTGTATTCCAAAACATGACAGAATTCCATGACAGAATTCCAAAACATGACTGAATACTTGCAGATTGGTGAATAAATTCTGGGTCAAGATTTAACAGTTTTCAAAAAAAAAAAAAAGAAAAAGAAAATTTTCAATAGAAGTATAATAAATCACATCAAACTTATAAGAATTTCTTTCAAATAGATTTTATCCTCTTATCTAAGTATCACAGGAAAAGTCTAAATCAAATAAAAATACTGAATACAGATAGAATAAACCTCAAAGAAGCATAATACGTTTGTTTAAATAAGAGGATTTAATTCATAATTCAATTTAGTACTTTGGCAGAATATTTAGACATACTTAGCGCAAGTCAATTGCTCTATAATCTTTGATTTCATTCTCTGGATGCATTCAATTAAAGCCATCATTTTCTTGCAGGATTTTTTTCCTAATAAGACAATATTCAAGAATCTGGCTTATTTAACACACATCAGATTAAACTATTGCGTCCCTTTAAGTAATCTTCATTTTTTTGTAGTCTAGGCATTACAAATTTATTCATTAAGTCACTCATTCTCTAAGTATTTGTTCCTTGTCTGCTATGAACAAGGAGTTTAATTTAATAGGAGTAGTTATTGAACTCACAATCCAAGGACCACTCTTCCGCCAGTAATTTGAAAAGAAATTGTTTATCAATGGCTTGAAAAGATTCAATAGAAGTCTCTGATTGTATAACAAACAAAAGTTGATTGGAACAACCTGGGGCTACATTTGTCTGCATGAATATACCCAAAAGAATTTTGCAAAAAACAGAGATTAGGAAAAAATTGTACACACATTATGATTAATGGACAATAAACTAATTACAATCACAAGGGCGCTGGCTCCTCAAATTTTCTCATCTATCAAATAAGGACAGTTAAACCTAAACACTAGGTAAATATTTACTGAATAAATGAGTTATTATGAAATATGTGAAGATTCTGAGAGGTCACATGATGTGTATTTCTTTTAGTTTTTTAACTTTTTTGTAAAAATTTTATTGGAGTACAGTTGACTTACAATGTTGTGTTAGTTTCAGGTGGACAGCAAAGTGAACCAGTTATACATATACACATGTCCATTCCTTTTCAGATTCTTTTCCCACATGAATTATTACAGAGTATTGAGTAGAATTCCCTGTGCTTTACAGTATGTCCTTGTTACTCATCAGTTTTGTAGATAGTAGTGTGTCTACGCCAATCCCAACTTCCCAATTTATCCCTTCCCCAAGCATTTCCCCTTTGGTAACTATAACTTTGGTTTCAAAGTCTGTGTCTCTGTTTTGTAAATAAGTTCATTTTTATCACTTGTTTAAGATTCCACATATAAGTGATATACGATATTTGTCTGACTTTCTTCACTTGCATGGTAGGCTCTAGGTCCACCCATTTTGCTGCAAATGGAATTATTTCATTTTTGTGACTGAGTAATATTCCATTGTATGTATCTTCTTTATGATCTAGCAATCCAACTGCTAGGCACCTATCTAGAGAAAACTGTAATTCAAAAAGATACATGCAACCCATGGTCACTGCAGCACTATTTACAGTAACGAAGACACAGAAGCAACCTAAATGTGTTTCTTCTCTAATCTGAGAAACTATCAAAACAGCATTTCTTTGGTAATCCCAGACAAACCATTTTAGCTTGCAGTGGAATGTTCACGAATTAGAGGCCAGAAAGACAAAGTGTCAGGAAATTCCCCGTCTGTCCTACAGATAATCGAGCAATTACTCAGAGTAATTACTGAATAAGTATTCCTGGGAATCTTACTGCAACTCTGTCAGCCTCAGGTACTTTGACTGTAAAAATGAAATGATCATGTATACTTGCTACAAATTTAATGTTTGTGTCCCATCTTCCTGCTCCCTCTTCTGCCAATTCTTATGTGGAAACCTAGTACCGCAGTGTAACGGTATTAGGAGGTGGGACCTTCTAAAGTTGGTTAGGTTATGAGGGCAGAGCCCTCAAGAACGGGATTTGTATCCTTATAAAGGAGTCCCCAGAGAGCAATCCTGTCCCGTCCCTTCTTCCAGGTGAGAACACAGCCAGAAGACGACTGACTGCGAACCAGGCAGTTTGTCTTCACCAACTACCAAATCGGCTAGTGCCTTGAACTTGGACTTCCCAGCCTCCAGAATCGTATTTCAGCCACCCAGTCTATGATGTTTTTGTTACAGCAGCCTGAACAGATCTGCTGGGGTTTTTATGAGGATGGATGAAATTATATAAATTATGTGCCAAATATAAAGCCTGGCATGCAGCAAATGCTTAACAGTCAAAATTAATTTTTATAAGTGAATTTCAGAATATAAAACTTTTCAAGATGTACAAGCTCTACACAGTTCTTCTCTTCCCAAGATACCGGGATATTTGACCAACAATGCAGAGTTCCTCACAACTTCCTGACAGAGAAGAATAATGTCGTGATAAGAAAACATGATGAAAAGAGACTGCTTATTTTTTCCCAGAGTAACTTTAAAAAATGTGTAATCCTTATACAAAACCTATAATATGAAGTAATGCCACAAGGCCCCTAATAGTTTGGTCTTTAGAACTAAACACGTACAACAGGAAAGGCAGTGAGATTTCTGCGATGCTGACTAAACAGAAGAAATTATGGCTCTGATTTACAAAGAAAAAGTAGAGCTGGGTTTCTTGAAGTAGTAAGAATTATGCTATGGATATGTCCTTGGTTTAGCTTTAGACGATCCAGTGGCCTAAAGGAGCTATACGCAAAATTGTATCTGCATTAGTGCCTACATGCCTCTTCAGATGAAAAGGTCTGAGGCTTTCACAGATTACTTTACAGATTCTCAAAAGGATACATAATCCAACCACAAAAGGTCGAGCATCCCTGCTCCAAAAGCGCTGACATAAATCACAGCTCCCATGCACAGCGGAGCACTGAAAACTGATTTACAGAAACTGTCGCCAATACTTACTTTCAGTTTACAAAGACAACGTGTTATCAGAGAAGAATCTATACAGGTTAGCAAGATTTTAGTGTGCTTTTTGGTTTCTTGTTTTTTTTTAATTACTCAATGAATTTTATTATATTTATAGTCGTACAATGATCTGATTTTATAGCATTTCCATTCTTGTTTTTTAATGTAAATAAATATACATAAAGGGAGAACGAGTTAGGATAGCACATTTCAACTGATAAAGAAGTTTGAACAAAGATTTATGCAGTAATAAGTACTTTACTTTTGAAATTCGATGTGATTTATGACTTAGAATTATAATAGTACTGTAAATGAGAACATTATCATCTATGACTTCAGCGGAGTGCTATTAAAATAATATATTTTCACTAGATCATATTTGTCATTAATAATGATACTGCCCGATTTCCTATTACTTTATTATAATTACAAGTGTACATTAAAAGGGTCAAAAAGTACTTTAAAATATGCTCAAGCACTTGAATACAGATCTAGTGAATACTGAGCCAGCTCTCCAGGACAAAAAACAACCACATGCGGAACAGGACCTAATTCTTCATTGACTATCCCAATTATTTGGTACAGGGTAGAGAATTATCCTGCTACTGGGTGAGCAGGACGATCACGGGCACTTAAAAGAATGCACGGTTCTCACGTCGCTAGAATAATGTGGATCCAAACATCTAAATTAAATATAAACGTGTTATTAGCCATCTCACATGTACTTCACCACTGGCATATGCCCAAACCTGAGAAACTTCATAGTTTGTCAATTTAGTTGATTTTGTTTCCCATCATGTTTATCTTCATCAAACTTCACACCAAGTTATAAGGTTAATACTAAGAAGTGGTTTACATACCATTAACTGAGAAATATTACACCAGGGCATTTCAGCCAAATCTAATAAGGATAGCTAAAGCATACTGATCACTTACAGACAAATCACTGTTATTCAAACAATAAATATTTACACACACACAGGCAGAAATATTTACGTCTGTATGTATGCATATGTATATGCAGATAGGTAGATAGATGGACAGACAGACACAGAGATTACAAGTAGATATAGCGCCCCTAACACACAGGCACACACTTACACACATGTATACACAGAGTTAAATACGTATCTATTTTCATCTACCCAAGAAGGTAAATCCTTATCTCCATTTTGCAGATTGAAAACATGGTATTGCAGAGTATAAATAAAGTGCTCATGATTCTATAGCTAGTAAGTGACTGAGCCAAAAATATGAGCCTAGAAAGTACGGTCCAGAGTCCTGGCTCATAAATAGAAAAGATCTGTACTCAATGTATTCTTAAAGAGCGTAATTTACAACATTTAAGTGAAAATTAAATAGATGCATTGTTGCTGTAAATTGTAAATTATGCAATAAACATGGTACGGTATAACACTTTTCTTTCATGAAGTTAAACCTGACTGTAAGGAATGCATTCTTAATGCATTTAGTATTGATCATATATTCATTTAAAATATTCATCCTCTTGGGAAAAAAGAAAAATGTGAATCCTTTTACCAAAATGCTGTTGGATAAAACAACTCTATTTTACTGCCAATTTATGTTTTAAATTTTGTTTTGTTTTCATGGTGTCTGTAAAGCCTAGGAATGGAGTCTAAAGAATGAAACATTTGCAATGGAATTGTAATAAAATGTAATATATATAATCAGCAAACCCATGGGCAAAGTCTCATTTTTTTAAAGTACCTGTTAATTTTAGTTAGAAAAGCATAATATTTAGGCGAAATATATGCAAAGATCCATGCCATCATTCAATAGGCATAAAGTAGCGTACAGACTATTTCTGGGAGGCTTTCAGGATGGGGTATCTTTTAAAAGCACTAAGGGCTCCATAAAAAACTACTAGAACTAAAAAAATAAGTGGCAATTTTATAGGATATAAGTACAAAAATCAATTGTATTTGACATGATATTAATAAAATATCTGAAAATATACTTAAGAAAACCAATTTTTAACAATTGCATTAAAAGAATAAACTTAACACAAGTGCAATACCCAAAAACTGAAAATGAAGCATTGCTGGGAAAAATTTTAAGAGACCTAAAAAGAAAGTGAGACGCGTCAGATTCATGGAATGGAAGATTCAATATAATTAATCTCCAAGGTGATTTACACATTCAACAGAATCTCAAACAAAATACCAGCAATCATTACTGTAGAAATTGATAAGCTAATCCCTAAATTTCATATAGAAAGGGAAAAGACCTAGAATAGTTAAAACAATTCTAAAAAAGGTAAAATTTCAACTTTGTATACGTATACTGCTTAATTTTTTAAGTTTATTTGAAGAAAATTTTTTGCTGTTTCTTAGCATTCCTTCTTTTTTAATATAATAATTTTTCATTATATCTAGTTTATAGTGTTCTGTCAGTTTTTTACTGTACAGCATGGTGACTCAGTTACACTGCTTGATTTTTTTTCATCTTTTTTTTAATGTTGTTTCCCCAATCCAATCCTTTTTTTCCACTGTACAGCATGGTAACCCAGTTACACATGCGTGTATACATTCTTTTTTTCTCCCATTATCATGCTCCACCATAAGTGACTAGAAGTATTTCTCCGTGCTACAGAGCAGGATCTCATTGCTCATCCATTCCAAAGGCAATAGTGCACATCTATTAACTCCAAGCTCCCAATCCACCCCATTCCCTCCCCTTCCCCCCCTTGGCAACCACAAGTCTATTCTTCAAGTCCATGATTTTCTTTTCTGTGGAAAGGTTCATTTGTGCTGTATATTAGATTCCAGATATGTGGTATCATATGGTATTTGTCTTTCTCGTTCTGACTTACTTCACTCAGTATGAGAGTCTCTACTTCCACCCATGTTGCTGCACATGGCATTAATTTGTTCTTTTTATGGCTGAGTAGTATTCCATTGTATATATGTACCAGTTCTTCCTAATCCAATCATCTGTCGATGGATATTTGGGTTGTTTCCAGCTCTTGGCTATTGTGAATAGAGTTACAATGAACACGCAGGTGCATGTGTTTTTTTTTTAAGGAAGGTTTTGTCTGGATATATGCCCAAGAGGGGAGCTGCTGGGGCATATGGTAGTCCTATGCATAGATTTCTAAAGTACCTCCATACTGTTTCTCCATAGTGGTTGTACCAGCTCACACTCCCACCAACAGTGCAGGAGGGTTCCCTTTTCTCCACACCCCCTCCAGCATTTGTTATTTGTGGACTTATGAATGATGGCCATTCTGACTGGTGTGGGACGTTACCTCATAGTAGTTTTGATTTACATTTCTCTAACAATCAGGGATGTTGAGCACTTTTTCATGTGCTTATTGGCCATCTGTATATCTTCCTTGGAGAATGTCCATTCAGGTCTTTTGCCCACTTTTTCATTTGGTTGTTGGCTTTTTTTTGCTGTTGACTTGTATAAGTTTCTTGTGTAATTTAGAGATTAAGCCCTTGTCAGTTGCATCATTTGACACTATTTTCTCCCATTCTGTAAGTTGTCTTTCTGTTTTCTTTTTGGTTTCCTTTGCTGTGCAAAAGCTTTTCAGTTTGATTAGGTCCCATTGGTTTATTTTTGCTCTTATTTCTGTTGCTTTGGGAGACTGACCTAAGAAAATATTTGTAAGGTTGATGTCAGAGAGTGTTCTGCCTATGTTTTCTTCCAGGAGTTTGATGGTGTCCTGTCGTATATTTAAGTCTTTCAGCCATTTTGAGTTTACACTTGTGCATGGTGTGAGGGTGTGTTCCAGTTTCACTGATTTGCATGCAGCTGTCCAGGTATCCCAGCAATGCTTACTGAAAAGATTGTCTTTTTCCCATTTTATGTTCTTGCCTCCTTTGTCAAAGATTAATTGACCATAGGTGTCTGGGTTTATTTCTGGGCTCTCTATTCTGTCCATTGGTCTGTCTGTCTGTTTTGGTACCAGTACCACACTGTCTTGATGACTGTGGCTTTGTAATATTGCCTGAAGTCTGGGAGAGTTATGCTTCCTGCTTGATTTTTGTTCTTCAGCATTGCTTTGGCAATTCTGGGTCTTTTGTGGTTCCATATAAATTTTTGGATTGTTTGTTCTAGTGCTGTGAAAAATGTCACGGGTAATTTGATAGGGATGGCATTGAATCTGTAGCTCATTTTGGGTAGTATGGCCACTTTTGCAGTATTAACTTTTCCAAGCTAGGAGCATGGAATATCTCTCCATTTCTTTACATCATCTTTAATTTCCTTGATTAATGTTTTATAGTTCTCAGCATATAAGTCTTTTACCTCCTTGGTCAGGTGTATTCCCAGGTATTTTATTTTGGGGAGTGCAATTTTAAACGGTATTTCAATCAGGACAGTATGCTACTTCCATAAAGATAGATATAAATTTCCATGTAGACATAAATACCAAGGCAACAGAATGGAAAGTCTGGAAAATTACCCTCTGATTACACCAACTGAGATTTGATAAATGTGCCAAGGCAAAAGAAAGCCTTTTCAGTAAAGGACAATGAGAGGACACTGGGATGATGGGGTAGTTATATGTAAAACACATACACAATCTAGCCTCATGCCGTTTACAAAAATAAGCTCAAAATGGAACATACATCCAAACGTACAAATTAAAACTACAAACCTTTTGGTAGCAGTAGGAGAAGCAAGCAGAAATCACCTGACTTTGGAGTTAGGCAAAAATTTCCTACGTATTATTCCAAAGACATGATCCATCAGAGAAACAAAGCGTTAAATTTAACATCAGCAAAATTAAAATCCTTTTCTTCAAACAAACACTGTTAAGTGAAAAGATAAGCTACTCACCATGAGAAAACATTTAATTCGTACCTAATAGCATTGATCCACAGTTATGAAATGGAATTAAAACCAGAGTAAGATACCACTATTTACACTAGTTTGTTGAGGATATGGAAAACTGGAATTCTCAAGAATTGCTGGTGGGAATGTGAAACACTTTGCCCATAATGGGTAGCAGTTGGCCA
The DNA here is from genome assembly GCF_016906955.1 of Phacochoerus africanus. Taxonomy (NCBI): domain Eukaryota; kingdom Metazoa; phylum Chordata; class Mammalia; order Artiodactyla; family Suidae; genus Phacochoerus; species Phacochoerus africanus. The sequence continues at coordinate 107,257,963 of NC_062550.1, forward strand.
GGGGTGAGGACGAGAACTGACAGCACAGACCCACAGAAGGAGCTTCTGGTGCAGACAGACATGGTCTAAAATTGGACTGGGGCCACAGTTACACAACTGTACACATCTCCTCAAACAGATCAAACTGTAAACTTCAATGGTGAACTACACGATATGAAAATTATACTTCAATAAAACTGTTAAAAGAAATACCTTTAGACAATTCATGCAGAAAATTTACAGTATAAATACAAAAAAGTCTAAAATCCTGTTAAAGCCACAGAATTGGTTCACAGAAGTGAATCGTTCTGACTTTCCCCAAACTCCCAACATCAGTAATTTAGTTATGACATCATGATATTTGACATAAATGCTGAGATAAAACGAATTCCATTCAAATGGAAAAATAGGACTGATACCTACTTACTAAAATTTTTCTATCCTATTTAACAGAGCACACATTTAAACCGATAGTGGTAGTACATTGAAAAACTTCAATTAGACATTGCTCTACCCACAGTAAGTAATTTTTGACACATTAATTTTATATATATAATTACCATAAAATAAGATGGCTATCTGGTATTTCTCATTTCAGGGGCTATCTGCATGCTTTTCCTTGATTCAGAAAACCAGAATTTTTCCTAATACCCTTCCCACATAGATGCATATATGTGTTTGCAAACACGAAACTCAAATATATGCATGCAAGTATACAGAGCTGTAATGCATTTACGTACAACATATACATCCAGATACGGATGCACAGAGAGATAAATCGTTCTGTTTTTTATTTATACAGTACTTACTATTTGTTAAGCACTGTACTTAGTGCTTCTAGTTTCACTATTGTTTCAACCTAAGAGAAGTAGTAATATCTCATTTTTATAGACAAAGATACTAGGGAGAAGTTAAGTCCCAAAAGCAGAGCAGAAAGCTACTCTTTTTTTCCCTTCCTGTATCATTTCATTTCCTTCTGGGCATCATACCCCAACTACTACTTTGAAAGATACCCTTTCCATACTAGGACCTGCCTTTCACTAGCTGCAGTTGAAAAACTGACTCATATAAGCTAATTAGATTCTCCCTAAAATTAGATTTCCAAGCAAAAGGCATGCGTTGTTGCTTACGCACAGCCCAAAGCACTGCGGACCCACCGTTTTACAAAGCCTGGCTCTTTATCTTCTCCTTCTTCTACATCCTTTGAGCTGCCAGACATCCTTTTAGTAAATTCAATTTTTGTTCAAATGGCCACATTTTACTCTGTTGTATGTAACTAAAGTCACCTAAAAATAATAAACACTAGCACTGCTAAAATTCTGCTTCTACACTGTGGAGTCTTAAAATATGGAAGGACCACTGGCCACCTGATGCAGTAGTCACCTGGTCTTATATCCTTATGCACCACATGGGATAAGGGTTTGGTGACGTTAAGGCAAAAGGAAAAGTCTGCCCTAATGATGGACCAAATTTCGGAGATTTTTCTAAGGTGCTTTAAAATTCCTGCGACAGTTAAATAATCTATTCCAATAATTCACAGAGGCAGCCAGAACCACTAACGGAAAAAAAAAAAAAAAAAGCCTGGGAAATATTTTGGTAGTAACAAACTGAGTCACCAGCAAAGTGGTGAAAACAAAAGAACAGATCAGTCAGGCTACGTCTGAACGAATTAAGGGCTCACAGAGAAAAGGCAGTTGAAATTTTACTTTAATATTTTTAAAATTCAATATAAATATGGCGGGGGATTCCCTTGAATCTGAATGACCAAAAATTTCTAAGAAACTGATAAAGTTATGTCTGCCAATAGATAATTATGGAAGCAGCTGGATTTAAAAATAGAAAAGTTTTACAATTACTTTGAGTCAAAGGGAGGTGTTGTGTCAGGCATTCTTCATTAAAATAGAAAAGCAATGTGCAACACATTTGTACTTTGATGAGTCTAAAAGGTTGAATAGCAAGTTTTAATAACAATCAGAGTTATCTGGATGAATTCACTGTAGATTTAAGATAGCTACTAAGTATTTATGAGAAATGGGATTTTCGATGCTTGTACTCATTCAATTGGATCAAATCATTTGAAAACAGGTGGAAAGTCTGAAAACTTCCTATCATTAGTAGTACCTTTAGTTTGATTTTAATCTTATGGTTGACCTAATAACAGGTATTACAAACATTATCTCTATGATCTTTATTAGCTTGTTATTAAACAATACCATAAATAGGAAATTTACATTATTAACAGTAACTGATGTTTATCTACAACTGATACCAGGTTCCAAGAACACTTTCAGATTCATCACCCCTATGAAACAAACACCCTTCCACAAGTGAGTTACAATGTATATAATTTTGAAGTGGATGTAATAAGCAACACTAACTCAAGTCAAGGACATACAGAAATACTATCATGGCTCATAATATATGGTAAAAGGTTCTTCTCTCCATCAGATTTTTGCACTTAAGACAAATCTCTCTTCAAATCATGCATTAGATTAACTCAGCATACCAAGTAACAAGGCTTCCAGCTGTACCTCCTTGAAACTCAGCATCAAGTGAAGTATCTCCTGACAGCAGAGAAGCGGCAATTGGAGCTGCTTCTCCTCAAGTCCTTTGTTGTTCTCTCCAACTAAGAAATGCTCAAGGTTCAGCTTAACTGTGGATCTTCAGGGAAAACTTCCTTGTTCCCCACCCCTGCTCCACAGCCTAGGTAAGTTCCCCAGCTACACCTCTCAATATACCTCACACTTCTCCTTTCAAGATACTAAAAACAAGAAGTTCAATTACTGTACGTGATTATTTAAGGAATTTTTTTATTATCAGATCAAAGGCGGATATGACTAACCGCCTCATCACATCATCTCTAGAAGCTGGCACAGAGCCTGGCACTTAGGAAATGTCTCGAAAGGGAAAGACAGACAGGTTTGATAGGGACCAAACCTGGAAAAGACAAGTTTATAAGACAAAGAGAAGACCAGGGTCATACCACGGAAATTCAAAGACTTATCTCAGTCTATCTGAGCTGAAAGATCTTTGTTCAGCATATTCTGGCTGAATGATTCATGAAGGGACACAAACTGAAATGAAAGAGAAACACAAAATGGTAAAGAAAAGAATTTGCATAATTGCAAGGGGAAACAAAAGTATACACTATCATTTTGAAAAGAAAGGGTTATTAAATCAATCATTTTCAAAGGCATGTTAAAAATGTTTCATCGTACAAAATACAGCGGAGAGCAAGTGACACTGGTAAAATGAGTCTGAATTTGCCACACTACAGAAGATTGTTCATTTGATCTGTCATAACAAGGTCACTTTTTAATAAGACTACAATGTAAATGTCACAATGATGTGTGGCTACAGTGCATATAAATTTCACTTTTAAACATTTTTACTGGAGTATAGGTGATCTACAACGATGTGCCAATTTCTTGCTGTACAGCAGAGTGACACAGTCGTACATATACACACATTCCCTTCCATCATGATCTATCCCAAGAGACTGGATGTAGTTCGCTGGGCTATGCAGCAGGACCTCATTGCTTATCCATTCTAACTGTAAACATTTGCATCCACTCGCCCCAAACTCCCACTCCTTCCCACTCCCTCCCCTCTCCCCCTTGCCAACCACAAGTTGGTTCTCTGTGTCTATGTCACTCTTTTATTTTAAATTCAAATTGAAAGTTTCTTTATGTTTCTGATTTATTCTTCCTTGTGTATATGTTGAAGTCACTTCGTGAGTCAGAGATAAGCCAACTACTCAGCTGCATAATTTGATGCAAACAACATGATGTGCTAATTTATTCCTTTTAGCCAAACAAGATAAATTATAACTTGAAGTAAGTACCCATAGAACAAAAACGAATATAGCATACACAGGGGTTACATTTCATGAGCTGTCTCATTAATTCTCAATATAGAACTTGAAATACACAAACACCATCAGACTTCGAACAATCTAAGGTCAATAGCAACCTATGTTTTATTCACTACAATATCCTCAGTGCCTAGCATAATGCCTCCCAGTTAAGAGGTGCTAGTAAAGGCTGACTGACGGAATGAATGAATCTCTCACTTCCAGCCTAGGTCCGTCTATGTGGTAACAGTCTCTCTGCAGAGCTACTGTTTTAAACAAGTTCTAACCCAAACTTTATTCTGAAATTTATTTAAGAAATTGAGGGAGAAACAGCCCCGGGAAGACCAGATACTGGGAATTACCGATGATCACAGCTTATTATCTAAGCCCGATTCTACCTGCGCCACCTCCCAGGTACTTTCCTAGCTCCCAAATAGTGTACTCTATGACGTGCTCAAAGAATGAATCCCATCAAAAGCAACATGTGGTGCAATCCGAGGACTTCTAATGGGCTCCGAAGGAAAAAAAAAATCCTCAGTGGAGACCCTAACCAATGAAATTTGCTAGCAAAAGTAGAACGTTCAGGAAAGTTCATAGAGAGTAAGAGTTGAAAGAAACTTTAACAGGCCTCATTGGGTCTATGGCCTTCACACGCGAGGCAAAACTGAGATGATTATTACAGCAAACAGTCACCAAAAATTTTATGACATTTAGGGGATGTGCTGGATGTGCTGGTTTCTTCATAGGTTCTCTGCAGCTGGATGAACCATCGCAGTCTGAGAAGGCTCCTCCACTGAGTGCCAAGCTCATAACCAAGACGCAGAAACACTTGAATAATCAGTTTGGCTCTGATCCAACGATTACCACTTAATAACCCGTCAGTACTGCACTCCAAGACTCTGTAATTTGTGAGATATAAATACCACTATTAAATTGCTTGTCTGCAATGTTCACCACCTTCGATGTTTTTGACTTAAAACACCATACATGACTTAAAGTCTCCAACCAAGAGCCCAGTTAATTAAGGAAAATTAAGAGTGTCTGGGTGTGTGTGTGTACATGTGCATGTCTCACTGAAAAGATAATAAAGATCAGGTCTCTCTAACTACAGCTGAATTAGAGCGTAATTCAGGATCAGACCATGTTTGGTAATAAATGCCAGCAGAGTCTTGGCTTTTATATTCCTCCAAAGAAATTCATTTGAAATGAGGACTGACTTTTACTGGACAAAGCTGCACTACTCCATTATACTCTGTATGCCTTTCCAAAAAGGCATGATTTTTCTAATAGGCCAAAATCTCTGTTGGGGCAATGATAGGGGGTCCAACATCAGGGAAAAATCAGGATCTGTTTTCTTCTCTTTGTTATGTCATTTCTGAACCACGGCCAGGTTTCTCCTTGGTCTTGAGGACCCAAAGTGTAATCTTACTGCATTTCCCCATCAGTTTTAGGAGAAGTTGAGATGCACACTGTACATTAAGGTACAGAAAGCCACATTCTTCTTTTATATGGTGTAGAAGTGGTAGAGCTGTGCTTTTAAATCCAGCAATCTCCTGAGAGGCAGGCTTTATTTTTCGGCAGTAGTAAAACACGATTCAGTAGTAGCATCACCAGAAGGCGTGGTTACACCTACATTACTTCTTTGCATCCCTTGGAGGGGCTGGCACAGGATAACCATACTACTGGCTGTAAAATGTTAATAAATCAACCTCATTTCATATTAGAAAGAAGAGGATCAGAAACAGCACTAAACAAGCGGTGACTTGATTCTCATCACGTGCCCTTTCAAGTGTTTCTGGAAGGCAGGATGGAAGGAGGGTAAGATGGAGAAAGTAAGCTCAAGCCCCAAACTTTCTCCAATTTTGGAGATTAAAAAAAAATGTATATTCAGTTCCAGCAAAAAAAAATAAAATAAAATAACGTGCTACAAGTTCACATCTAGTTACAGCCCGGAGTTGTTTCAGAAGACTAATGACTTGAGCTTACTGTGATTTTCAGCTGATGCAAAACAGAGTAAAATACAATTTGGTGTACCAGCTAAGACATTTAAAGCCTTTCAGAGGAGCTGCTCTCCCTTTACCAAGAAATGTTGCCCCCCATTTTATTTTTTTATCCTATAAAGAAGTTTAATACTCAGCTTTTAAATTCTTCATTGTATGAATATGCAGTAATTTATACACCCTCTTCTTGATGGTATTATTTAGGTTATTTCTGATTTTTGCTACTACTCTTGTATTTCTTGCACACATGGACAAACTTCTCTAGGAAAAAAATACATATTTCTTAGAGATACTTATTTCTTATATACCTATTTATATATATATACACATCGATTTATATAGATATATAAGCTATATAGATAAATAAGATAGATGGATAGACAGACAGATAAAGACCACCTAAAACTGCCATTTTTGAAGGTCAAAAACAGCTAAGTATCAGCAATTTTACACAGTTCGCTTTAATAGGAGTAGAATTGCTGGGTCACTTCAGGATTACTAGGTTTCACCAAATTGCTCTCCAAAGTGGCTTTGCAATTTATATTTTCTTTATCAGCAGTATTTTAAAGAAAGTTTTGCTTTTCTCCAGTCTTTTCTGTGACATGATTACTCATCCCCCACTGAGGAATTGCCTCATCCTGTGTGTTGCAAGGCAAGTCTCTTTCTCTCTGCTCTGCATCTCTGTGATTAGCTTTCCAAATTCATCACTTCTTTTGTACAGTACACTTGGCAATCAAAATCTTCTACTTCCCTGGTCCATTTTAGTACCATACAACTTAGCTAAGGGAAGCAAACAGCAGCATATCTAAACAAGGGGGGGGGGAGGTTTTTTATGATACCAGCGTCATCAACAAGGCTTAATCTCTAACATGTGGGTCAAAAAACTGGCTGGTGGTCAGGAGGATTCTATGCAAGTCCCTTTGCCTGGGCCAGTCCCTCAGCCGTGGGGGTTATTCTTAACTCTTTTCCATAACCAGTGCCCCCGTCTTGAAAGCTCAGGTCAGGTGTTCCTCATTTGTAGGTCTTTTTTATGTCGCCAGTCAGACTCTCATCTCTGCTCCCTCTGGGTCTCTGAGGAACAGTGCATGTGCTCTGTTTCTGTGTGGGCAAGTGCCTGTGTCAGGGGTGTGGGCAAGGAGGGAGGAGATTAATGCTGAGATCCCAGAGTCTTGGATTTTAAGACTTAGGATTGCTTTGCTCAGTCAGACCTCATTTCCTTTGGGAAGCTATTCCTCACCTCCGAAACCTGAACTTAGCCCTCCTCTGTGCTTCTCCTGGTACCTGATTTCTCTGACAGCCACTGCATGTGGCACCTCTCACCAGACTGCCTATTCCCACACGGGCTTTCCTACTCCCTGTGGTTCCCGTTCATCTTTCAACACCGGACACTGAGCATATTCACATCTAACAGATGAAGAGGAAATGTGTGTCCCTTAACTTTTCTCCTTCAACCCTGTCTTCATACCAGGAGTCAGCCAGGGTTCTAGCAGTGGAACTTCAGCAATGAACAAAGCAGACAAATCCTTGCCCTCCTAGAATTTACATCCTTCCTGGTAGAGGCAGCCAAGAAACAAGCTGCTAAATCTAAAATGTGTCAGATCATACAGAGCGCTACAGATAAAGTGTGTTGAATAGCCGAATGAATGAATCATTCAGTTTCTGCTTCAGTATTCCTCTATAGACTATAAATTGTACAAAACAAAAGAGAGTAGGTCTAACTTGCTCATTTCTGAGCTATTTATAGCCACACAAGTGCCTAGAACCTAGATTAGACTGCTAACTGGCCAAATTAATAAATGAAGGAACCTCAAGTAGTCTTTTATAAATGGAAGATTAAGGTAAATAAAAACTGTTCATAGATCTTCCATCGACTGGAAATCCAGATCTAAACGGGAGATGGTCTAGCTCCCCCAAACTTTATCTCTGTGGGTGTTTCCCCCGAATCCTCCTTGGTGATTCTAAACCAGGATGCTAAGTGCCCATTTATCAATGTGAAAACCTTTGCTGAATAGGTACGCCAGTGTCTTTTTTGGCCACGCCCATAGCATGCAGAAGTTCCGGAGGCCAAGTATTGAACACACAGCACAGCAGCAACCAAAGCCACTGCACTGACAACACTGGAGCCACAAGGAAATTCCCACCCCAAGTCCTTCAGAGAGAACTTTGAACATGCCATGTGGAATATAATAAAGGTTAAAAAAGAAAAGCATGAATCCAAATAAATAGTCATCCTTTCTAGAGTATGTTTAAGCAATGTCACCTAATTACATTAGAGAGCAGATTCAAGATAACAGCTTGAATAGAGTAACAATAGAGCAACGAGGTAAAGAATAAATAAGTTCCCAGATCATGATCTGGTCACTGAAGACACTGCTCTGGTGATGGCAATACAGATATTACTAATTTTATTGTTGTTTGGAGAGTCTGAATCTATTCAAGTCCAATGGCCAAACTATGAGCATATACAAATGTTACAAGTTCAAAAAAATAGTGCCAGAATCTTCTCTTAAATTGCTCTATTCCCCAACTGGTATTTTCAGAATATCAAGAAAGTGCTTAGAGAATTGCCGCTGTAGCTCAGCTCAGCTCTGATTCAACCCCTAGTCTGGGAACCTTCACATGCTGTGCATGCAAAAAAAGAAAGAAACAAAGAAACAAAGTGCTTATTTTCTAAGCACTTCTGTTCTAAACAATGAAAGTGCTTAGGAAATAAGAGAATTGCAGCTCCTGAAGTATCACCTTTGGAATCCTTTGAAAGACTGTGCACACCCATGAGACCATGACTTCTCAGAGAAAGCAGATGCCACATGGGATGTGGCAGCAAAGAGAAGGTACAAAGCATAGAAGTAGTGTAAGGTAGAAGTAACCTGACAAGAAGTACACAGCACAGATTCCTGGTCTCTCCAAGAGAATAATGATGCAGAAGAGCAATGAATTATCCTATCATGGGGCTGGTAAAATGCATTAAGACAAATTCCAAGATTTTATCCTTTGTTCTCAAAGCAGCAGAAACAATTCCCCATCATACCTGAGACGAGACTGCAGTATAAAGTCAAGTTTGACAATTCAGAAAAATCCTTTTGACATCCTATTTTTTAAATTAATGCATTTAATTGTGACAAGACATTAATTTCTCTCTTAGGACTTAGCCATGCTGTGGTTTTCAATTAATGATCAATTGCTAAAGAAATCTCTGAGGACAGGGAACATTATGTTCCACGCTCTAGTGCACAAGGAAGACGGCATTTGGCAGCAGAGCACACCACCAAGGTTACTTTATGATGCATCAAACACTGTCTACGGAGAACCTCTGACTTGTCAATTAACATGTCAATTAATCTTTAAAAAGTCTATGACAGTAGTCACACGAGGAAATAAGAATACACTGTTTAAAAACATGACTCTGCCACATCACAGCACAATTAGAAAAATAATTACATTCTTTGAAATTACAACTGGCGGACATCAGCTACTTACTAGGACACAGAACACTGTAAAATATATGCAATACACTTAAAATAAAGTGCTGACTGGACTACTGAAATAAGTATTTAGATTATATGGATGAAAGGCAGCATTGAGCATAGATTCTGGAATTAGCCTAGATTGAAATCCAATGGCCATGTTTACTAGCTATGTCAACATGAGCAAGTCTATACACCTCACTTCCCTTTCTGTAAAATGGAAATAACAGTAGTGCCTGCTTCATGGGCCTGCCTCACAGGAGTGTGAGGATTAAATAAGTTACTACTTATAAATGTTTAGCAGAGTCTCTAGAGTATAGCAGTTACTATATATCTGTATGATAACAATTACTTGGGAAAAAATACATACACATCTTTGAAAAAATACATGATTATGTCAATACTGGAAATTGCTTCAACTCTATCCTTGAAGATCAAAAATTGTAAAAAATATGCTGCATTTTTCCAGATGACAAGGATATATTCCCCCTAAAATTCTAACGAAGACTTAATCTTTACAATTCTAAATGTCACACACAAATCTTAAATCTTGGAGATGGTTTAAGTATTACAAATTCTATGGTCAATATTTTTGGTCACAAACATTAGTAATCACCTAAAGTCAAACATGTACAGAGCTGATGTATTTTACATATTAAATCTGCAATGCATCCCTAGATGTTTATAAACTACTTTATTTTTAAAGAAAACTTATTTATGTCACTATTTCTAATGTAATGAAGTAGTAGGATACAGGGGATGGGAGGATGATTTTGGAATTTGAGTATCCACCAGCCTTATATTAATTCTGTAACTTGGGGAAGTATATTTAATTCTCATAGCTTTAACTTCTTCATCTTCAAAACTGGAAAAATAATTGCTCCTACTTCAGGTTATTTTTGTTGAAAAGATTAAGTGAGGTAATTCAAGGATAGTGTTTAATCTCAGAATCTGGAACGGAGTAGTGTTCAATAAATGATACAGAAATTATTAGTTTTTATAGTCAAATGCTCTTTAATCAGTTTTTGACTGCCTCTTCAGTAAGTTAGAGAACTTCACCAGTCCCAGTTTATTAGAAGGTCCTACGCAAAGTCACGTGATGAAGGCTTACAGCATCTGAAAACATCTTCCATCTTTTATATTTCAAACAACTATAGCTGTAACACCAAACTGCCATAGAAACATTTCAGGAGGAAATGTGATCTATACGTATTTCCCCAAATTAAATTAAATTTCTCGTCTCATATGACCACTCCACTCATTTACAAGGCAGCACTGCCCCTAAAATAATATTTCCCAGGGTTATGATATGATGGCTACCATTCATAAATCTTCAAGCATGAATGATTTATCTTCTCATTGTTTTTCTCCTAGACTTTCATTGTCTTTGTAAATTTTATCAGTCATATAGAAAAATATGTTTTTTGTTTTTTGTTTTTTTGTCTTTTTGCCTTTTCTTGGGCCGCTCCTGCGGCATATGGAGGTTCCCAGGCTAGGGGTCGAGTCAGAGCTGTAGCCACCAGCCTACGCCAAAGCCACAGCAACGCGGGATCCGAGCCGCGTCTGCGACCTACACCACAGCTCACGGCAACGCCGGATCCTTAACCCACTGAGCAAGGCCAGGGATTGAACCCGCAACCTCATGGTTCCTAGTTAACCACTGAGCCATGACGGGAACTCCGAAAAATATGTTTTTTAATTACTATTAAAATCTAAGAATACATGAAAGGATTAGGGAATTCTCATCACTAACATAAACACATAATATTTTTAAGAGAATTCAAAAAAATGGAAACAAAGGGGACAACTACCTCAAAGCTTCATACTGTACGTACCATGTTTTACATGTTAAAAACATACAGATTTTTGTGCTTCAGGACACAAAAACTGTCATCTACTAAAGGTAAAGACGGTCCCAGAAAAAGCACATCTTTTTCAGCGTGAGCCCTAACCCTCTTTAATTAACTAACATGAGCTGTAGCTCCAAATCAAAATCACCTTGAGGCCGGTCCCTTGTGGTACTGATGATGGTGTGAAAGCCTTTAAAACAGAGAAATTATTTCTCATGCTGCTTCGCAAAGTGATCCAAAATCATCTATTTAAAAGCAACTAACATGCAATGGCAGAAACCCAGTAAGTGCTATTTAAAAGTAAAGTGAATTTATCAAACCTCAAAATAGAAGTGGATAGCATCAAATGCTGAAGAGGATGTTCTGTAAAGACCATGCAGCCTGAAAGTGGAGATTCAGGTTAGGAAAACAGACACTGTCTCTTGAGGACTTGCTCTGTATCAGCATCACTTAAGATTTAAAATAGCATATCTCATTTTTATCCTCTCAAAACCTCAAAGGATTCTTCTGAAACAACCTGAATTAATGAGATTTGCTAAGGTGGCTGGAAACAAAATCAAAACACACATAAAGAAGTGAGAAATGGACGCAGGAAGAAGTATTCCATTTATACTAACTACAAATCTATTAAAATCTAGAAATGAATTTTTAAAAAGAGACAAAGATTATATGAAGAAAACATCAAAATACCTTTGAAGATTACCTCACACCAGTCAGAATGGCCATCATTAACAAGTCCACGAATAACAAATACTGGAGAGGGTGTGGAGAAAAGGGTACCCTCCTCCACTGTTGGTGGGAATGTAAATTGGTACAACCACTGTGGGAAACAGTATGGAGGGACCTCAGGAAACTAAATACAGAGCTACCATATGATTCAACAATTCTACTGCTGGGCATATATCTGCACAAAACTTTCACTAAAAAACATTCCTGCATCCATATGTTCGTTGCAGCACCACTGACAATAGCCAAGATATGGAAACAACCTAAATGTCCATCAACAGATGACTGGATTAAAAAGATGTGGTACATATATGCAATGGACTATTACTTAGCCATAAGAAACACAAACTATTGCCATTTGCAGCAACATGGATGGATCTACAGACTCTAATACTAAGTTAAGTAAGCCATAAAGAAAAAGACAGATACCATATGATATCACTTATTTGTGGAATCTAAAATATGGAACAAATGATCCTATCTAAAAATAACAAACAAACAGTAACCAAAAAACAAGCAGATCATGGTCAAGAAGAGCAGACTTGGGGATCCGGGGTGGGGGGATGGGAGGGAGTGGGGCAGACGGGCATTTTGGGGGTGCAAAGTGTTATATTTGGAATGGATGGGCAATGCAATCCTACTGTACAGCACAGGGGAATGTGTGTGATTGGGCCACTTTGTTGTAAAACAGAACTTGACAAAACACTGTAAATCAACTATACTTTAATAACAATAATAAAAAAAAGATTAAAAAATCTTTGAAGGGTATGGAACAAAATTTAAACACTTAAAAACTCATTTTGTATTCTATTATGGGGAAATTTATCATAAAAATGTTAGATTATCCAAAATACATATATTTGATGCAATTCCAATGATCATTCCTAAAATGATTGTTTTTCAAGTAGAATAAAATCAGCAATATTTGACCTTACCTAACATATCCTTACCCACAAGAAATAAGTATCAAGTGGAAATAGTTATCTTGCAAACTTCTTTATTGAAATAATGATTTATAAATGAAATATTTTTTGACTGTGAACTTTACAAGAACTCTCTAGCACTTTAAAAATAGCAGCTCAATGCTAACAATTATTTACTATTTCCAATTTCAATACTAACACTGTTAACTGTTACTTGGGGATGTAAATTAGTTTCTCCTCCAAAAATTTTAAGTGAATTATTTAATATCTAGAAAGTGTTTTGAATCTTTCAGATTTTTTCTGGCATGGTGTCAACATCAATATCTAATTTTCTTTGATAAACACCTTTATGAACTCATCCAAATCTTAATATTTGAAGAAAAAATAATTATTTTAATTTTCACATTGTGAACAATTACATATATGCAACAACTGTAGATTAACTTTAGCAAAAGAAGTGTTCTTCTATATTAGTTTAGTTATACATTGACTTTAACAATAAGTATTGATAAAAAAGTTTTTTTAACTTTTTAATCAGAATGCTTCATTCTGCTTCTGTAAAATATATAATGAAATGGTTACAGATTCATGAGAGTATTACAATTATGACATACACTTAAGATACTAAATGGACCTTACAATGTAATGTGAGAATACAATGAGATAAGACATGTGTGTATGCCCAGGGGTGGGAGTGCTGGGTCATATGGTAGTTCTATATTTAGTTTTCTGAGGTCCCTCCATACTGTTTCCCACAGTGGTTGTACCAATTTACAATCCCACCAACAGTGGAGGAGGGTACCCTTTTCTCCACACCCTTTCCAGCATTTGTTATTTGTGGACTTGTTAATGATGGCCATTCTGACTGGTGAGGTGGTACCTCATAGTAGTTTTGATTTGAATTTCTCTAATAATTAGTGATGTTGAGCATTTTTTCATCTGCTTGTTGGCCATCTGTCTATCTTCTTTGGAGAAATATCTATTCAGGTCTTTTACCCATTTTTCTGTTGGGTTGTTGGTCTTTTTGCTGTTGAGTTATATAAGTTGTTTGCATATTTGAGAGATTAAGCCCTTGTCAGTTGCAACTTTTGAAACTATTTCCTCCCATTCTGTAGGTTGTCATTGAAAAAGATACATGCACCTGTATGTTCACTGCAGCACTATTCACAATAGCCAAGACATGGAAACAACCTAAATGTCCGTGGATTAAGATGTGGGAGTTCCTGTCGTGGCTCAGTGGTTAACGAATCCAACCAGGAACCAGGAGGTTGCAGGTTCAATCCCTCGCCTTGCTCAGTGGGTTAAGGATCCAGTGTTGCCATGAGCTATGGTGTAGGTCACAAATGCGGCTCGGACACCACGTTGCTGTGGCTGTGGCGCAGGTTGGTGGCTACAGCTGTGATTAGACCCCTAGCCTGGGAACCTCCATGTGCCACAGGTGTGGCCCTAGAAAAGACAAAAAAAAAAAAAGAGGATGTGGTATATATATACAATGAAATACTACTCAGCCATAAAAAAGAACAAAATAATGCCATTTGCAGAAATGTTGATGGAACTAGATAAAGACTCTCACACCAAGTGAAGTTAAGTCAGAATGAGAAAGACAAATACCATATGATATCACTTATATCTGAAATCTAATATATGGCACAATTCAACCTTTCCACAGAAAAGAAACTCACAGACTTGGAAAACAGACTTGTGGTTGCCAAGGGGGAGGGGGAGGAAGTGGGATGGACTGGGAATTTGGGGCAAATAGATGAAAACTATTGTATTTGGAATCAATAAGCAGTGAGATCCTGCTGTATAGTTATTTGTGATGGAACATGATGGAGGACAGTGTGAGAAAAAGAGTATGTGTATGTGTGACTGGGTCACGCTGCTGCACAGTAGAAACTGACAGAACCCTGCAAATCAGCTGTAATGGGAAGAGAGAAACAAATAAAATTTAAAAAACAAACAATGAAAGATAATACATGTAAAGCATTTAACATTCTGCCTAGTATATTGCTTTTTTAAATCAATAAAATTCATTTAATAACAGAATTCATTCTGATAGAAATATCTTTTCACTTCTCCCTTAATATGAACTAATAAATCAAAATTGGAAATATCTGAAAAATAATTTTGTTCAAATTAGTGGCATTATATGAAAGATAAGAGAAGACCAGAAGCAATGACAACTAATATTTCTGAGTGCTTAGGCATGTTACACATCAGTGAAGATACTAAATAATGGGATACATATGTGTATATCTCCTAAGATAGATTCAACATACAATTATCTAAAACATTTATACATACTATATTCAAAAATCAATATAGGTGTATCTTTTTGTATATGCACGTACAGAATATTTATAGCCATTTATAGAATAGGAAAACTTGATATTTTCCTTTTAAAACATTCCTCACTTCTGGTGGTATAAGCGATGGACTTGAGATTTTTTCTTTGAAAAACCAGTAAAGGTGAGAGAGGTGGTGACGAACCTGTAACAGTAACATGTAATTGTATGAGGAGGATAAACTTACTAGCTTTTTTTTCACAAAGAACATCAAAGGATCACAACCCTTTGAAACGAATACATAAACATCACCGTTCTCATTTTAGATAACAAAGGAAGAGGGTGGTTGAGCGCTCGAGGAGGAGTGTCTCCTAGCGGAAAGAGTGGATGTAAAACAGTTTTCTCGATTCCCCAGCCAATTTCAATCCTTCCACCAAGCTCCGAACCACGGAGGCAACACCAGGCAGATGAAGACTCTGTTCTGGTCGACATTCTACCCATTACCCAAACCAATCATCAGCAACTGAAAAGGTACCAATGATTTCCAGGTTACTACAATGTGTGAGGCTACATAGACTCCGCCGCCGAAGAGCGCATATTAGTGGTTTAGAAGGGAGCAGGCCCTGGTGTACCACGGCTGGTCACGTGACATCCGTGCTCCTCCCTTGGCCTCCCTGTGCCCAAGTGGCTCCCGCCCAGGTACTAAACCGAACTACATGGAAACTACTTCCTTTAGGGTCAATACGACAATTTAATAATGTTCCGCCGGATAAAAGAGGCAAACCAGTCCCTCCTGACTCACTGCTGTGCCCTGACACAGTCGTGCAGCGAAGGTGATAGAGAGGAAGCATCAACTTGCTGTTACCAGTATGACTGCTATGCTCACAGCAGGGGAAGCTGGCACGTCCAGTCTCCACCTTAGTGCGTGATGGCTCCAAATTCAAGCTTAGATCGCTGACGCCACAGTCATGGCTGCCTCCTCTCCAGTGCCCTGCCGGCCACAGCACCCAAGACGCTGCTGAAAATACCTAAGCTGTTCTCCTCAGAGAAAACCCACCTAATGCCAACCCTGCTTTCCAGGGGCATTTTATAAATTAAAGTAACACTGATTTGATTGCTATGAAATGGCCTTTCTTTCTTCTTTCTTTTCCCCCTAGATGGATCACCCCGGAGTACCCCTTGCCAAATGGTACCCCAGTGTCCTGAAAGGGTTAAGGCAGCCTGCGTATTTGCATCATTTACGACCAGGCAGTAGCTGGGGACTGGGAGGACCTGGCTCAGTAGGCCGTTTAGGAATTCATTCAGATTCATTCGCTTTCTATGCTTTTTACCGTTATGACCAGCACCTAAAACAAAAATGTGTTTCCCAAAGTAAAGGAGAAAAAAAGGCAAAACTGATATATTTACATCCGTAAGTGTAAACTCTTAAATCACTTCATTGTTTGGGGGCTTTTTCCTTAAACACAGAAACTTATGCATATATTCACATTAGGCCGTTAATTGAACAGAATAGAGGTTGCTATGGAAACAGTGTGGTATGCCCGACTACTTAGTGAGGAAATGAACACTACTAATTATCACCAAATGTATGATATTTCTGCTTTTATACTCTATACTTTAATGTACAATCTGTTTAACAACCAGCAAGTTGTTCACCCGGCCTGCAGAGGGTGAATGAGGCCTGAAAATAGATGGTTAAATCTTCAGGTGCGAATCTGCCAATTCTGCTGAAATAAAGCAATAAAAGACTTCTCTTTTTCCCATATATCTTAACAGGAATGGGAGGCTTATGGAGCCAAAAACCTTAAATACAAGCAGTTAAGACAATAGGGAAAAGGGGAAAAAAAATCTGTTCCCTCACTTCATCGAAATATTTCACAAACCCAATGCACTCAAGAAGGCATGTATTGAGTGTTTACTACGGGCCAGTTACTGGAGAGAAGAGGAGGCTGGTGCAAAGGTGCACGGTTTTACTCTTTTCCAAGCCGATTCCCCACATGTGTTTCCATAAAGGAGTTGCAGAAAGCATGCTGTTGAGAACACAGAAGATAAGCAGATTAAACAGACCAGGAAACAAAAGGAAAACAGTTTTCAGCTGATATCCGTGAAGGGTGGTTCAACTCCTGGCCCACTGAGGTGCTCATAGCTGCAGTTAATATCTTGATCATCTGTAGGCATAGCCACCCCTTGAACTCCACTAGTAAGCTTGTACGGACACTGCATTAGGAGAATCCTTTACCAAGAGGGAGAGGAATCTGCAATTGCATGACCTGCTCTTCACACTCCTACTTTCAGAGCATCTCAAAGAGAATCTGGCTGCAGCTTCCCTATCTAACGCTGACCTTGGTCAGTTAAGGCCTGGAGTCCGCTGTCCAATTCCTGATTTTTTTTTTTCTCTCACCTGGCTTCCATCACCTTTGGTGCTAAAGCTATGGGACCTCCTCCAGCGACTACTTCTGTAACCACTGTTGCCATGAGTTGGCCCCAATGCAGATTGCCTTAAAAAGACCTGGGTTATGCAACAATGGAAATTTTGCAACTACTACAACCCGGTCGGTTAGTTCTTCCTGTCTTCTCCTGAGCTGGCTTTTTTTTTTTTTTCAACTTTCAGCACTCTGTATCCCTGGCATACCCGAAACACAGAATAAGAAGCAGAAAGTCATTTTAAACACAGAAGAGTTTTTTAAAGTACAAAAGTTAATCTGGCATACATATATTTAAGCAATAAAGTGCATTGTGACAGTAAAACAGGATATTACTACATAAATAACATCATGCTTGGAAAGCTAAGTTGGTACCACATTGCAGAGAACATTTAATGTTTTGGACATTTTTCCAGGGGGAAAATTAGAGTAAATGGCATTGTATGAGTCCAAGCAAGAGATAAAGGGAACCAGAAAAGAATCCTATTTACCCACAGCTTTGCAATTGCAATGCCTAAGCTCCAATCACAATGCACATTAAATAATGGATACTGGATAAACATTTGTAGATGATCCCGACGCTGTCAGGTCAGCTTCAAAATGTCAAACTAAAGGCCACTTATCACAATTACACTTCAAAAGGCACATTATTTTCTGCTCTGTTTGTGTGATTCATAGAGCAGTCTCAGAATTTCTATTTCACTTCATTTAGCACATGAAATTTATAAATTAAACATTAATCAAGCTGAAAATATTTATTGAATACTTATGTCCAAGCCAGTTAGAATGCTACTACTAGACTCAAAAGAAAGACAGTATTTATGGGCTTGTAAATGAGTTAGCCTTCATTTTTTACAACTTTATTATTTCTGTGCTGGGATAAAATTATTATTAAGTAGTATAGGTGTTGATCAACATCTTATGAAACCATATTTTAAGCATTCTTAAGAACATTTTTAGTATGACAGAATTATGTTCAACTATATGAGCAATTAAGTTTTCTTACGTGTATATTCAATTTAGTAACTTCAATGTATTCGAGAATGCTATTAAGAAATTTAAAATTCTGGAGTTTCCGCTGTGGTGCAATAGATTAAGAACCTGACTACAGCAGCTTGGGTCCCTGTGGAGGCACGGGTTCGAGCCCTAGCCTAGTGCAGTGGGTTAACGCTGCACAGGTCACAGCTGTGGCTCGGATTCAGTCCCTGGCCTGGGAACTTTCACATGTGGGTGTGGCCATAAATATTAAAAAAGTAATTTAAAATGCTGGAAAATGCAGAAAATAGAATTTCTGTGCCTCAGAAACAATCTGCAAACAGGAAAACAAAAAACAGCAAATGCATAACATAATTACGGTTTAATGATACAAATAATCACTGGAAAAAAAAGGATCTCTTGCTGATATTGTGTTTCTTCCCCCAGGTTACAAATTTAAGCATATTTTTAGACAAGAATAGTCTGATACAATTTTGAACTTTTTACACATAAATTTATCTACTAAGTCTTGTTTCTTTCCTGAATTTTATGCAGAACTCACTTTCAATTATTCATTTTGGCTTTTTCAGTTTACAGATGATTCAGACATTTTGTTTCTGAACCTGCCTCTTTTTAAATTCAAATCACTACATATCTGTTTTTATTAGCAAACGTATTAATAAAAACCTTAACACCAAGAACTTACTGTGTGCCAAGCACTGCTCAGAGCGTTTTATGTGTAGCAAATCACTAAATCCCCACAATGATCCTCTACAGTAGACAATGTCATTATTTCCAACTTACAGATGAGGAAAAAGAGGTTAACTAATTTCCTTAACATCGGAAAGCTCATTAGCGGTGATCTCAGCATTTAAACACAGGCAGTCTTAAAATCTTCTCTATTTTTTATACGTCATTCCTCCACGAAGTATTTCTTACATGCATTTTTGAGCCTCATTCTACATATTTAGAAAACTATGGCAAACCAAAGTCAAAGGCTGGAAAAATCTGCTATCTAGAAAAAGCCGCTAAAATATCCCTGAGAATTAGGGGTGACTGTCTTTAATTATACTACACTATTTGAAAAGGCTTAAAGAGGCTAAATATGATAGATAATGTCAGTTTTAATTTTGCAGTAATGTTAGTTTCTCAAATGAACACTCCATAAATTGAAAGTAATTCATAAACCCTGGAGTCGTTCTTGAGTCTTCTCTTTCTCTCCCAGCCTATATTCCATCTCTCAGCATATCCTTTAACCCTACCTTAAATAACCACTTCACAATTCTGCCTGCCCTTCCACCTGGCCCAAGTCAACCTTTGCTTCTACTCTCACCAAACCAAGAAAACAACATAGACATTGAGTTGCGTGAGTTGTTTGTCTGTTTTGGAGGATAATCCCTTATTGGCTGCTTCATTTGCAAATACTTTCTCCCATTCTGCAGATTGTTTTTTCATTGTGTTTATGGTTTCCTTTGCTGTGCAAAAGCCTTTAAGTTTACTTAATTCCCATTTATCTTTGTTTTTATTTTCATTACTCTGGGAGGTGGATCCCAAAAGATATTGATGCAATTTATGTCAAAGAATGTTCTGCCTATGTTTTACTCAGAGTTTCATAGTATCTGGTCTTACATTTAGGTATTTAATCAATTTTGACTTTATTATTGTGTCTCGTGTTAGAGAATGTTCTAATTTTATTCTTTACATGCAGTTATCCAGTTTTCCCAGCACTACTTATGAATTGAAGAGACTCTTTTCTCCATTGTATATTCTCACGTCCTTTGTCATAGATTAGTTAACCATAGGTGTGTGGGTTTATTTCTTCGCTTTCTATCTGAAAAATAAGCAGAAAATCCAAATAGACATTTCTCCAAAGAAGACACACAGATGGGCAAAAAATATGTGACAAGATGTTCAACATCACTAATTATCAGAGAAACGCAAATCAAAACTATAATGAAGTCCTATTTCACACCAGTCAGAATGGCCATCATCAGAAAGTCTACAAACAATAAATGCTGGAGAGGTGTGGAGAAAAGGCAGCTCTCCTATTGTGTTGGTGGGAATGTAAATTGGTACAACCACTATAGAAACCAGTATGGAGATTCCTCCAAGAACTAAAAACAGAACTACCATAGGATCCAG
Organism: Phacochoerus africanus; assembly: GCF_016906955.1. Lineage (NCBI taxonomy): Eukaryota > Metazoa > Chordata > Mammalia > Artiodactyla > Suidae > Phacochoerus > Phacochoerus africanus. The sequence goes on from NC_062550.1 coordinate 107,278,583, forward strand.
AAATCCTACTCCTGGGCATCTATGAGGAAAAAAAAAACATAATTCGAAAGAATACATGCAGTCCAATGCTCAGTGCAGCCAAGACATGGAAGCAACCTACATGGCAATTGACAGAGGAATGGATAAAGAAGATGTGGTACATATACACAATGGAATACCTCTCAGCCATAAAACATAATGAAACATCCATTTGCTGCAACATGGATGCAACTACTGATTATCATACTAAGTGAAGTTAGGCAGAGAAAGACAAATATCATATGATATCACTTATATGTGGAATCTAAAAAAGATACAAATGAACTTGTTTGCAAATAAAGAAACAGACTCACAGACTTTGAAAACAGACATGGTTAACAAAGGGGAAGCGTGGTAGGGGATGGATTGGGAGTTTGGGTTAACACACGCACACTACAATACGTACAAGAGATAATCAACAAGGAGCTACTGCACTGCACAGGGACCTCTGCTCAACATTCCGTAATAGCCTAGACAGGGAAAGAACCTAAAAACATGGATTATATGTATGTGTATAAGTTAACTGCTTTTCCATGCACCTGAAATTAATACAATGTTCTAAATCAATTATCCTCCAATATTAAATTAAAATTAAATTTTAAAAAATTACATGGAGCTCAGAGTGAAACTTCTGAAACATTTTTCAGATTGTACCTCTCTTAATACTCAGGATCTTCTAGTGGCCTTTAAGGTGCCTTCAAATAAAAGCTGTTCCATGGGCTAGCACGGAGTTCCCACCTGTCTGGGCACTTGGCTCTCTCTCCAGCTTTATTTCTACAGCTTTCCTCTTGCTCACTGGTCTCTACAACATGACCAAATACTCTCAGGCCTTTTGCTGATTCTGCTCAATTTCTTTCCACCCACATATTCACATGCCAACACCTGTCCTTTATTCAGTTTCTACTCAAGATTTCACCTCTTCAAGACAGTCCCCTTGGCCGGCCCTTTTAAAACAAGCCACTGTCATTCCGTTTGCACTTTCCCTGTTCTCCTAGTGCTTTGATTATACCGCCGACATCATTTACAGTCCTCCCCATGATTAAGTTCCCTGAAGACACGACTGTGTGCTCAAGTCCTAGAGCGGTGCTGACGCACAATCGATGTGGGGAAAAGGTGCTAAAAGAATGAATGAGTTTAGGGACAAAAATTCTTCTTATAATCATTTCACCAGCACAGCAGTAAATGAATCAAGTTCTTCATTTATTTTACTTAAGGAGACTGAGTCATAAGCTTATGCCCTGAATTTCAAACAGATATTTTCATCTATAATTCTCTCCTGTAAAATGCTTTCAATAATTTAAAGGCTGAAATGTTTGTTTTTATGTTACTGGTAAGAATTAGCTTCCTGCTTCTCTATTAGGAGAAAACTCAAGGAAGAATCCTAGCATTCGAGTGCTCTCCAAGAACAAGTACATAAACTACCTCTGTCTCAGCGAACACTGCATAATGGTGTTCGGAAATAAAGCAGACTCCCCTGAAGTTCTGTATTCCCAGTTACACTGCCTCTTAGATAACATCCCCCAAACTCCTCTGCCTATGGTACACCACTCACTCGAGGGCTGTGCCTGCGCCAGGAGTGACAAAGTCTCTGCTGTGCAGATTTCTTAAAATGTAGCATGTTTCACTTTCCAGATTCCCATCACCTCAATACCAGGGGCATCCTCCAGGCACTGTAACAGCTAAACATGCGTCCAGCCATTTCCATACCCCCAGTTAAGAACCTGTGATAAACCATAAGCCTCTGAGGTTTCTTGTTGTTTTTCTGTAATATTCTCCCCCCAGTCTGACTTAATTCTCTGTTCGCTTATAATCTGCTGAATATATTATCCTCGGATTAACCCCCTGAAGCACATCTCTAATCAAGATGCCCACAAGGCTCTCTGGTGCCTAAGAGACACTGGGTTAAAACAGGCCCGTGTTATCTTCAACGTCATTTAATTCAACATTCTATTTTTAGTCCTACAGTATTTTGGTAAAAGAATCAATTTCTGGTAATGGAAAAATATTGTATTTTGATTTGAAAAAAAAAACAAACATATTTATATAATAGCAATGTGTCCTGGCCTCAAAGCCATCCCGTACTGAGACCTCTAGAGCAGGCATGCTGATGAAGCTTTCCTTTTCCTGCCCTCATATCTGCCAAGTCACATTTCTGTAAATACAGTTTGGTACCCATTACCTTCTATTATGAGATCGTTTCACACAAAACTGTGCGGTAAGTATCATCGACCGAAGACACTATGTGTGTCCCCCCCACTCCCTGGGTACACACAGCTCTGCACTTGCTCATGTGCACGCATAAGTGACAAAATAATTCTATGTCTGCATCTAATTCTCAGTACTGTTTCAGACGCCAAACACATATCTTTAAACTACATAAGTTATAGATATACATGTTCTATATATACACACATACATATTCCATCCAACTTTATGTTTCATAAATTCTCCACATAAAAATTCATTTAGTAAATGGAATGAAATTAGTGCGACTGACAGAAAACAATGTGTTGAAGTCAGGAACTATACCATGAGGACTTTATTGCCTTTCTAAATATTTTGGAAACAGTACAACCCGCCCATGCATCATGTTTTCTTGGTGCTTGTGTAATCATTTCTCCTCCAACTTCCAATTAAAGATTCATGGGGATGAGCATCAAGCAGAGCACAATGGACCTGAATCAGTGTGATGTGGTGGCAAAACACTGAAGTCTTGAAATTGAAGGCTGTGCGTCTCCTGCCTCCTCTACTCATGTTCCTCCTTTGTGTAACTGAGTAAGAATAATGACTAGGACAAGCGCTATCCTAGAAAGATAAGGGAGCCAAAACATTCTGGTCAAAAAAACAAGAACCTTAAATTTGAATGTGTCCAAACTAGGAGCTCATATACTGCATTCTTCCAAATACTACTTCTTGGATTCGAAGATATGAAATGATGTAATGATGGGCAGTAAAATGTAAATTACGCGGTTGTCGTGGGGGGTGGTCCTCCTTTGATGAGACATCCTGAGGTCAAAGACGGTAGGCAAAGGAGAGGTGTTGTTGAGAGTGAGAGTTCAGTGAAGGCTGTGTTAGCTCCGGCTACCTCCTCAGTGTTAAAGTGACCGCTTTCTGCAGAGGCCACAGGGGTTCACTTCTCAGAGATGTTGTGCTGCTGGGTGCTCTGCTCAGTGGCACAGTGCTTACATGTGCCAGTGTCTGTAGCTTCACCATCAAGATAGGGCCCAACGGTTGTGGGAAGCCTTCTTAATTAACCATCCCCTGGGGTTTTGTAGTGATTAATCCCCAAAAATAGGGGAAATCATTTTATAAGTGATAAACATGATTGTTTGCTTATCACTTCTAACACCTTGCACAGAAAGAATGAGTTTCGGAGTGAACTCCATCACATCAAAAAATCCAATCCTTCCTCAAGAACAGTTTATCTGAATCATTAAAAATTTGAGCCTGTTTACCCCTCGTCAGTCTCTCCCACTTCTCTCCCACTAATGCTGCCATATCTACATCTGTTTCGAACTTTTACCATGACGCCACCTGTTTCGCAACATTTTTGTTTGTTTTGGTTTTCTCTTTTTAGGGCCACAACTGTGGCAGATGGAAGTTCCCAGGCTAGGGGGCAAGTGGAGCTGCAGCTGCTGGCCTACACCACAGCCACAACAATGCCAGATCTGAGCCGCATCTACGACCTACACCTTATGGCTGATTCTTGACCCACTGAGCAAAGCCAGGGATCAAATCCACACCCTCACAGAGGCAATGTTGTGTCCTTAACCCACTGACCAAAATGGGAACTCCTTAACCATCTTCATTCGATTGTTAAGTGATTTTTTATTTTCCTAAGTTCTAATTTTTTAACTATCCATTCAACTCATTCATACAAATGCCAAAATATTTTCCTTTGGACTCTTTCAACATCCAAAAGGTCTCTTTCTCACAAAATGGATGTTCAAAATCAGAAGAGTGATTTTGAAGATTGGGTACAAGTAAATCTTTGAATAGATTCCATTGGAGTATCTGCTTCTGTGACTCAGCAACACCTGCCAACACCATCATGAGGAGCAAAAGTGACTACATTTATTGAGCAACTGCTACAAGAAATAGCATGGGATAAGAGGTTTTCAGCACCTTTTATCTCAAAAAAAAATTAGAAAGATGAGAAAGATGACGCTCAGGAAGTAAGATGCCCAAGGTTTCACAAGAGGTGAGTGGCAAAGTCAGGCACAGGAAGAGGGGAAGGCTGAATTTCTGGTTTGAAGCTGAAAGATCTCTCGTCTTTCCAAAAATGACATTAATTTTTACGATTTGGTCTAAAAGGTACTCTCCAAATGGAAACCATCTTTAACTAATTAAGAACACTTATTTCTATTTTGGTAATAGCAGTAAACACAGAATTATCTGTCTTTCACATTCTTTAAATAAATCCTTTACCCAAAGAGTGGATGAACATTTGGAGTGTGTGAGTGTGAGTGTGTGTGTGTGAGAGAGAGAGAGAGGGGAGGGAGAGAAAGAGACATATAGACAGACAGATTCCCAACCTGCAATTTTACTCCTCTCTTAAAAAATGCTTCTACTACAGAGTCATTTTGAGAATGGAGTGCCTCCTCATGTTTCTTCAGGAAAAAAAGAAACAGACATGAAGAAAAACGGTGATTTAAAGAAAGTCAGTCACACACGACAACTCGACTTCCTCATTTTTCTTTCCCACGTGTTCTCTCTGATAGTGAAGGCATTCATTCCTTCAACAGTGCAGAAACAGTTAATACCACACATCATGCGTGGACCCAACTGACAAGACACACACACCATATGCAGCGACCATGACAGGCCTGCTCGGGAGACCAAGCACACCTGCCGTCAAAGCTCAAGGCAAGAAAATATGCTAAGACCCACAGCTACACTCTCAATACATACACTTTATTTATTTTGCCAATAGAGAAAATTGTCAGAGTAAGAGGAAATAATGAAAGCCTCGTGCTCTGCTCAGAGCAAAGGACGAGCAGTAAAGACAGAGTCTGATTTTTGGATCTGTGAGATATGGTTTATGGTCTTAATCAGCAGAAACGTATGGAATCTAAAAAAGACTGTGGACGAATACACATTCCTTTTAAGTATTTCAGAAAGCTTTGTGGCTTGTGACAGTATTCATAAACTTAAGTAGGGGTAAAGAGACAGCTTTGTTGTCTGAGGAAGCATGAAGACGTAAGGTTGCCACTGATCACTACATTATGCCAACACAATAAACTACTTTTTCAGAAGAGAGCAAAGTAAAATAAAATGATTTTATGAAGGAAGTGTATTGTGCTAAAAGCACAAGATGGTATATACTAAACACTAAACTGCACACTGAAAGCATCTGACACAGTACCAACCTGGCTTATAAAACGTATTTTCAGTGATTATTGTAACAAGATTCTCACTTTGTGAGCAAATCTCCTGAGTCAACCTTTATGTCCTTAGATTTCAAAGCTACACTTTTTGGTTATGTAATACAGAGCTTATCCTGACGATGCAGCAATAAAAGAAACATAAGCTCCTTGGGTACAAGAAGGAACTTCTACCAGGCGACTGACAATCAACTGATATTTTATGTGCTTTCAGTTCTTGATTTGTAAATGAGAGCTAATGGTATTTACTGCCTTACCTTTCCTCCTTTCTTCTGCCTTTATTTCTCTGAGGCATCACAAGATCAATGAATAAATCTTATAAAATACTAAGCCAAAAGTAATAGTCAAGGATTACAATCAATTTTTTATTAAGGGGGTATCGCTTCAAGCTATGTTGTTAATGTACGAGACACCATGTAAATGTGTTAAAAAGCACACTGTAACAGTTTAGAAATGATTTTAACCCAATAGATTATAACTGCCTAGCACTTTAGTTTTATGAATGTTTTCCATTTGTCTCCTTTATTTAAATTAAAATACTAAATGACAATCGGTAAAACCAATTAAAGAATCATTGTTTAATTATACTATTACGCGTAGATGAACAAATAAAAGGCGTATTCCATTTGGATTAGACAAAACAATATGTAGAGTACTTTATATTTCCCTTATGTTTTAAGAGTAACTGACTATCAAGAGGTTTAAAATCATTTCAAATAAATACTATATGCGTTAACTACTGCTCGGTAAAACAAATGATCCCCAAACCGAGTGGCTTAAGACCATGAACACTTATTATTTTGTAGTTTCTGCGGGTCATGACTTTGGGAGCAAGTCATTTAGTTGGGGGGTTCCAGCTCAGCATCTCTCACGGTGCCGTGTCCAGATGGTGGCCAGGGTTTGCAGCCATCTCAAGACTTGACTGTGGCTAAGTGATTCACTTCCTAGATGGCTTACTCACATAGTCTACACTGTGTAAGTCCCTTCCCGAGTGTTCCTTTCCATAAGGGCTGCTCCTAAGATAGCTGCATCTTCATGAAATGGCAGTTTCCTGACCCAGGCTTGGCTTGGATCTCCATCTCTGTCTGACAGCTGCATCCTCTTGGTTACATAGGTCAGCCCTACTCCATGTGAGATGGAACTTAAGGGCCTGACTACAAAGGAGCAGGGATCACTGGGGATCATTTGGAAGTTGGCCACTACAATCACTTAGAAGATGGTCAAAACTTAAGAGCTGTCTTATCTACCCTAGAAAATTCAATAGTCAGCTGTCCAAAGAGCTTCCAGTAGGTGTGGAACTCACTGAGCAAACCTGTGAAATGTGTCAAAGATAATGGTATAGAAGGTGTCCTCAAGAAGCTCCCAAGAATGAGCAAGATAAATGATTATTCGGAATCATGTAAAGGTTCAAATGGATTCTAACACACTGCTACTGAATTACAAAGAAAGTCATTACACTAGCGAAGAGTTAAAAGAATCAGGAATTTAAGTCCATTAGAATTAGCTTAGGACTATAAAATATAAAAGAAATAAAAGACGCTGAGCTGTTTTGCTCATCATCCTAACATGACAGCTAATAAGAGGTCTTTGAAAAGGAGGAGCATGACTGCACAGGGTGTGCCTTCCTACGACGGTGTATGCATACAGACGGCAGCCTCGAGGGCAGGAAGACCTGGCGTCCCTGTCCAGTTCTGATACTTCCTGAGTCAACATAGACAAGTTGCAATACTTCTGAGACCAGTTTCCCTACCTGCAAAATTGGCCTACTGTTATCACAGGAGTCCCAGAAGCCTAAGTATATGTTGGAGATAATATCACGTCTTACCAGTGTTTGGAAGGGGTATGCTTTATTTTTAAATATTATACTTAAATCACCAGGACAGCTGAGCATTCACCAAGAATTGCCTAAGGGTGATTAGACCCATTCTCTCGTATAAATAAAACAGCTAACATGAGAATGAAAAAAATCCATTAAATAAAACTTGGGCTTTGATATTATTTGAAAAGAAGCAAAAGGAAGTAGGAAATGCCCAGGCTTCCTTCAGTCTGGGATCAAAAGGAATGCAAAATTAGACAAGACTATCACATAGTTTTCAAGGAAAAATAAGGTTCTCATTTAAAATCAATACTTTGTGAAAACAGTATAAAAAAACTTCACGAAGCGTTTCTAACAGCAAAATAACCTTTTATAAAGTATAGAGAGTTGGGGCCTGGGAAATATGGGTTAAAAAATAAATATTACATTTTAAAATATTTCAATAATACTGGTTTCTATATCACAGATTGCACACAATAGAAAAGGTAATACTTGTGCTGGAATGCCCTTCGCCCTGCTTCTTCACCTCACCGTCCTTTTGAATGACCTAGTCCTACAGGTCTCAGCTCAGAGCTCATTCTTTCCAAAAAGATTTACGCTGTTAATCCCTCATCAAGACTAAGTGCCACTCTCCCGAATGAGCACTGCACCCTTTGTCGTAATGCTGTTGGTGCAGATAACTATAAAATCCACTACGACTAACATTCTTTAAGCACTTACTACTATGCACCAAGCACTGTGGTAGGTGCTTTGCCTCTGATTTTATCTAACCTTACCAAAAAGGGTGTGAAAGCAGGCAGTACTATTTCTACCATTTTACGTATGATGAAATCGAGTTACTGACTGTTGAAGATCACATAGCCAGAAATGCTAGAACCAGTCACTGAATCAGGCAATCTGACACTAAAACACATACTCTTTAAGAGCTGAGTGAATAGTGTCTCATCTTATTTATTTTAAGATACTCATTACATAGGCCAGTGCCTGGCCTACAAAGGTGCTCCATTCCATTTTTTTTAAATAAGTGATTTAAAATATAATAGCGATAAATATTTTAAATCTTAATTAAAAGTGCCTTCTCACTAATATAGTCAGACTGACAAAAAGTTTCTAAAGAATACAGGGCTCTTAATGCCGCAATAAAGGATGACACTTGTAATATAAAGGCTATGTGTTCAAAAGGCATCCATGCCCAGACTTCCTTTTCCTACAGATCAACAGTCCTCAACCAGCGGTGAGTTTTGCCCCTCCCGTGACCTTTGGCAATGGCTGGAGCCACTTTCAGTTGCCGCAGGGAAGAGGGTAGTGCTACTGACATCTAGTGGATAAAGCGAGGGATGCTGCAAAGCAACACACCCGTGGAAAAGAGCCACCCACAGCAAAGACTGTGCAACTTAAAATGTCCGTGACACCACAGACCAAGTTGGTCTTGAATGTATATTCCCTCTGAAACTTTAGTATACTGACTCACACTTAATAAATCTCCACCGACCTTCAAATTCCATAATGTTTTATATCCTAAGTCTCGAAGGACAAGAGAGAGATACCAATGCTTTAGAAAGTGAACCAATGCCGGGGAGATAAACACTGACCTCCGAGAACATTAAGACAACAAAAGCAAAGTTGGCCAGAAGGAGAGTTATTCGCTGAAGGCACCTACTTGGTTCAGGCCATGGGCTGGGCATCTATAAACATTTTAGCACCACATACATTTCACACAAGACGGGGTCAAGGTTTGGAAAGGCCGAGCAGCTTTGCTGGGGTCACAGGCTGAATGAAGTAATTAGGCCCAGACAGGTGCCGGGTCCAGAGCCCAAGCTCTCCCTTTGCATGATCACACATTCATGTTTTATGAGAGAGGCTGAGCCAGAAGACCAGGCACCCTGGTATCAAATCAGCAAACAGGTGCCAGGTCAACTTGGTGTGTAGTTAAATAATGGATTCTTGGAAGAAAGACCCTGCAGTTCCCAGTGGACAAAAAGACCAACCCGCAGAGAAGTGACAAAACTTCCGTGAACTGTCAAGGGAAACACAGAAACAAATGGCAGCATATGTGGGTTTAGACTCTAAAGAGGCCATTTATCCTCTACAGACTCCTTCCAGCCTCACCCACAAACACTGAGAACAAGGCCCTTTTCTAATTCACTAGCACAAGTGTTGGAAGAACACAGGCTGCCTTGAATACCAAGAATTTCCCTCTGCCGTACTCTGCGAAGTCAACACCAAGGGTAAAAGACTCTATGAGAGAGGAGACAGCGCACTTCAAGGACAGAGGACACCTGAGTGCCCGGAGCACAATTTTCTTGTAAAAAGGGTGCTGACCCCGCCTTGATTCATCGCCCAGATTTCTCTTGACTGCAGTGTTCCCAAATGCCCCCAAACTATGCACGGATGCAACAGACTTCTCAGACGCTAAAAACATGGATAAACAGAAATGAAAGTGTTGGGTTCCTTTTTAAACGAAGAAGAGATTACAACAGCAGAGGACTCAACTGTGCTTAAAACCCCCTCATGGCACTATTTAGAATTCGGAGCAAAGTATGTAAGTAACTGGCCAAAAAACAAATAAATAAAATCTGGTTTATTCTGCTTCCAATGGAGTTCCTGTCGTGGCACAGTGGAAACAAATCCGACTAGGAGCTATGAGGTTGCAGGTTTGATCCCTGGCCTCACTCCGTGCGTTAAGGATCTGGCAATGCCAGGAGCTGTGGCGTAGGGTGCAGATGTGGCTTGGATCTGGAGTCGCTGTGGCTGTGGCCTAGGCTGGCAGCTACAGCTCCAATTAGACCCCGTAGCCTGGGAACCTCCATATGCTGTGAGTGTGGCCCTAGAAAGCAATAAAATAAATAAATAAATAAATAAATAAATAAATAAATAAATAAATAAATAAATATTCTGCCTCCAAGGCAAGAGGAGTCTAGAGCTCAGTGAGAAATTGGTCACTGCCACTAAAGGAGAGTCCTTCCAAATGGCAGGGGGTGGCATTTTTAAAATGAGAAAACTAGAGATCATGAAAACTATTTCTGGAAAACTATTAATTCTCTAAAATAATAATGCAACCTTAGAGAAAAACATCTCCTTCCTCTAAAATCTGTTGGGGCGCTTTCTGAACCCACAAGAAATAGTAATAGATTTTGACAAATGCATGCCCTCGTCAAGGCAAATTACCCTGGAAAAGAAAAGCTGATACCACCAAGGGGACCCATCTCTCCAGCTGCCTCCCACCTGCAGGGTGAGTCAGAAAATACTCATTTTGAGAGACTGCAAAGAGCAAGTGCAAACTGACAGGGTCCTGCCCGTGAGGTCATACCATTTGCCATAACCACCTCTGCCAGGAGGAACGGCAGAAATAATTACAGAAATAGCAGATTATCCCACAGGGAATGAGAAACTTAAGCTTCACTCTACTCTATAAAAACTCAAAATCGCATATTTTCTACAAGTGTAGATCAGCATTTGGAGGTACCTGCCATAAGAGTAACTGAGAAGTGATTCTTCACAACAAGGCCAAACAGTTGCTAGATTTTCACCGAATTCACATATTTAAAGTACTATTATAACATAAAATGATTTCTCCAGCAATTACTCTTCAGAGTCTCTTCACACCATTTCCCGTAGGATTAGGAACTCATAAGGTCTAGTCTGTTCTGGCAAACACATCTAAAAATTATCTGTGCTAATAGCTCATTACAAATCAAAACAAGAAATGGACAATGAAATCTTCAAAATAAACGCCATCCAAAATCTCTGATATGATGTTTCTGAGGTTCATCATCTCCTTTGCTCATTAAGAGCACTTACAAAAACAAAACCAAACCAAACCAAAAAACAAGGAGTGGTAGCAAACATCTCTGCGTAAACAAATACCAGCTTCCTAAATCGATAATTTAAAACATGAAAGGACTCTTCTCCCAAAGGACAGGTGTTGTTAATCCATTTTAGGTTAAAACAGTTTTACTTAATGAGCTATCTTCGATTATTCATTTCTGTTTATTATAGCAGTTTCACTCATCTTTTTTAAGTATACACTTTAAAATACCTCCGAAGAAAATCAAGGCTTTGTAAATGTAGAGAACATGAGTCGATTTCTGCAGTGTGGGCGTCTCAGATGCAAACTGAAACGATGCACAAAACCTGTGAGTGGTGATTGCCTCTGAAGAGAAGAACTGGCACCTGGCACAACATCTCCTAAGAATTTTCATTTTATGTATTTAAATTTTCTACAGCGTGCACCTATTTCTTTTAAAATAAAATTTAGTTTCAGCTTTTTCAAAGTAAGACAAAAGTATTTTATAGGAGAATAAGTAGCCAGTATTTATACTAGCCTTTCACTCTTCTGCTCAGTCTCATCAAACTCAATGAAATTATAATTCTTTTTTCCAAGAAAGTAGAGGCATAAAAATCTAGGCGTTGAAACTCATTTTCTCCAACTCAAGGGAAAAGCTTTCTGACAGAAGGAAAAGATAAACAAAATGGAACATTAAAATAAATGGAACATTAGAAAACAACATTGCTTTGTCAGAAGGGAGATTTCACTGGGAAACACCGCCCTGCAGGGTGCCCTGGTGAAAGCACTTTTATTTTCACCCTCTGATGGGGGTTATTAGGTAGAAAACTAAACTCTTCTCACACTGGCATTTAAAGTGAAACAGTATTACTAACGCAGTCAAAATTAGCAGGCATGAGTATTACTATCAAGCAGAGCTAAAGAACTCTTTTACTTTTTTTATTTTTTTATATAACGATTTTAATTTTTTTCCATTATAGCTGGTTTACACTGTTCTGTCAATTAGAAAAGCTAATGAATCTGGAAGAACTGTTTTAAATGGCACTTTTCACAATTACCTCAAAATCGGACATCCTCTCAACAGTTTAGTTTTTACTTCTCACTTACTCTAGTTTCTTGTCTATTTTATTTCTAAGCGTGTAAAGGTCACACACATCCTTGGTCAAAAACACTTAGTCTCTTACAACGTCCCCCTTTTCAAATACAAAGACAGAAAGAGGTGCTTTACTCCTGAGTCCGTGGAAACCGGGTTCCCCTTCTCAGGCCTTTCAGCAGAACTTGACGCTTTTAGTGCTGTCTGGAGGTAAGGAACTACGGTCCAAGCCAAAAGAATCTCAGTTCTTTTGCATCTCAATACATAGAGTCCAACTGATTCCTGATGGAGTTTTAGGTCGAGAGCTCAACTACAGAGTCACAGATCCAGCACTAGTCCCATCTGTGGCCAGCACAATTCTTCCCATTATACCTGGCTTCAGGGTGTTTCTCTGAAAATAGGAAATGGAATGGAGTCATCTACTGGCCAATTCCCAACAATAAAATTCAGGTTCTAAGTGAGCTATGCCATGAGGGCTACTTTCTATTTCCTGGTCCATTGCAAACAGATGGAACAGAATTCCCTCCAGCACCAAAGTTACTTATCTACTGAGATACCTGTCACGGAGGGTGTGGAGGTCAAAGAAGGGCTGTAGTTTGAAAATGAAGAAAAGGAGAACCAGGACCACAGCAGAAAGACAATTCCAGACGTAATGTATTCTTAAGTGGCAGCTCCTGAGGGTAAGGAAGAGTAACTGTGGGAGCAACTTTTTTTAAATGCAGGCAAGATTTAGCATATGTTAGAAACCAGTATAGCAATGGCAAAACCTGTCTTCTTGAAAATAGCACTCAACAGAGGTTTTAAACATTTAAACAGAAATATTACTTGAACAATGCCTTGTGAGATTAAAAAACAATGGAAGGGGAAACAGAAAACCGTAAGTAAAAAGTAGAAAAAAAATTATGGAGGAAGAAATTTGGAGTGGTCAACATTCATTCAAAAATGCCTGTTGAACTTCCCTCTCTTGTACAAATCCTTCAACCATAGACATGAGGATATTAGGACAATGATAAATTTTGATTGAAGTAGGTAGTAGTGGAAACAGAGGCAGAAGCAAAGTGTCGGGCCGAACGCAGAAGATACCCCTTCTCTCCGGGACCGTGAGGGCGGCTGCGAGAAGGCAGCCTCACGGTGACGGTGAACGTGCTGGCAGGTGAGGATGCTGTAGGGAAACGGCAGCCGGGGCAAAGCCCCAGCATAAGCCAGTGGTTCCCCAGAGGGGGTCCCCGGACTGGCAGCTACCATGTGGGAAATGGTTAGAAGTGCCCGGTCTCAGGCCCCATCCCTAAACTACCGAATCAGAAGCCCTGGCATTGGACCCAACAATGTAAAATTTAACAATAAATCACTCCAGGGGTTTCTCATGTGGACTGAAGTTTCAGAATCACTGTCATAAATAAAGGCGGAGGGAGTCCAACACAATGTAGTTCAAATGCTTTGCAGTGGATTAGAAGCATCAAAATCACCTAGCGTGAGAAGGACCAAAAAAAAAAAAGAATTCTGTTCCACAGCAAAGGTTTTCAAGCTAAAGAAAAAATTCTCCAGGTAATATACTGCTAGGTAGTGCACGGTGGGAATTTCTGGGGTAGGGAAAGCTTAAACAGGAACTAATTTGAGGCCAGGTTATTGAGAACCCTAAGTGCAAGTTTGATGAGCCAGACCTGAGGCGGAGGTCACAGAAAGGCATTAAGTGTCAGGGTTTTAACCTCTTTATTGAAATGTAACACCCATGTATAGAAATGTTCACAAGCGTTACATGTACAAATCAATAAAGTATCATAAAATACATAAAAAACCGCAGGTTTTTAAGAAGATAAATCAATGTTTCAGGAAGATCTAATGGAATGGTCAGAATCCCTGCCTGATACAGGATGAAAAGTTGTCACTGCCCCCAAGTGAGATGTGACGAAAGGACAGGCAGCATGTTCACGGAAGCAGCACAACACCTGAGTTGGGCGGACCTTCAGAGTCAGGAAGCCGAGGCCAAGAAATGCTAGGTGACGTGCTCAAGGTCACACAAAGGTCTGGAGGAAGCGTAAACCGAAGGCCAAGCTTTGTGGCTCCCAGTCCACGGGTGCTCCTCCTCGCCCTGCCCCACGCGAAAGAACACACCCAGAATTTGCATAAAGACGACTGATGGGACCTGACAAGTGAGACAAGGAGAAGGACACGGAGCATCCCCAGCTGACTCTGGATCATGACTGGGGAAATGCTGCTGCCAGCCTGGGTAAAGCACGGCCGGGGCCCAGAAAGTATCTCTACGACGCACGACAGGGTACGACCTCAGCTGCTCAACATGTGGAGCCTCAGCCAAGGCAAAAGATTCTCCTTCTCTTATTAGCATCTTGTTATGGCCCAAATCCACATCGCAAACAAAGCAAATATTTTGCACGTAGGATACAACAGTCTGTTTAAATCACGTGGAAGGGGGAATACTATCTCAACTGACACTTGTGATTAATTTTAATAAGGACTTGCTTTAGAAGGTTTTTGGCAGAACCTTTTAAGCTGGCAGTTCACATAAAACAAGAACTTCTCTCTTTACAGCCACAAATATGGAAACAATAATGATATTGCACCATCTCTCTTCACCGCCCTGCATCTATTTAAGAAGAATGTTTGAATAATATTGCAGGATGTCCATTTCTTGACATTGCTCATGAATTTTACGGCAGTAATATAAATGCAGTGACATGTCCATCAAATTTCTTCCTTTATTATCTATTTAGTTGACAGTCATTAGAAACCTGGCATCAGAAAAGCAATGAAAATAATTTCAAATGTTTCCATTCCCTTTGAAAGTCTTGTATAACAGTCTCCTTTCTTGCTGGACCTTTTCCTTTGCATGTCAGTATTTAAGTTTTAAAGTTAGTTTCTCAGTGAAGACAAAAAAAGTTAGGCAAACACTTTCACACCATTGCGATCCCAGCACCCTTGCCCAAATCACTGCCAAAGAGAACATCTGACCCAATTCCACAAGCATTTATTCAGCAACCATTTTTTTTTTTTTTACTATAAAACTCTACAAAATGCTGAGGTTAATTGCAGAGAAGAGGAGGACAAAGTCCTTGCTCTCAGAATATTTACATGCCATTTAGGGAGACAATACATATAAATGAAGACAGTCAAATGATATTACGAGGCAGTATAGGAGTAAGACAAGAATGGACCAGACAGAAGAATTTGTGTGTGGCTGAAACAGAAGAAAGTGGCAGTGCCACGGAGGTGAATACTTGATAAACACACATTCTAAAAGATGACAAGGTTTTTTTTTTGCTTTTTTTTTTTGTCTTTTTCCTTTTCTAGGGCCGCTCCTGCGGCATATGAAGGTTCCCAGGCTGGGGTCGAATCGGAGCTGTAGCCCCCGGCCTAAGCCAGAGCCACAGCAACGCAGGATCCGAGATCCGTCTGCGACTTACACCACAGCTCACGGCAACGCCAGATCTTTAACCCACTGAGCAAGGCCAGGGATTGAACCTGCAACCTCATGGTTCCTAGTCGAATTCATTAACCACTGAGCCACGACGGGAACTCCAAAGATGACAAGTTTTATGCACACTTATCACTCCCACAATATTGGTTTTGGCTTTCTGGCTACTCTCCCACTTTCCCCCCTTAGACCCTTCCTTCATTCATGTATGTTCTGGCAAAATATAAATGCTCACACAAAATCAGGTTTTCAAGAAGTCAGGAATAAATGGGATTACTCAAGGCACAACTGTGTGCCTTTAAGTTTGTGCCTCTCCATTTTCCCTTTTCTGTTTCTTTTCCCTTATCCAGTTATGCAGTCACTCTCCCATTACCGAAATAAGAATGCATCCCTTGTTGGAAGCTGAAATTCTTCACCGAGTTAAGAGGACAGGTTGGTGGAGATGCAGATGTCAGCAGATTTTTCCCAAATTGCATCACGAAAAAAATCTGTATAACTTTTGCTAAACTAAGTCTTGGGTTTCAGTTCATTGGTGGCTGGAACTATTACTAACAAATTTTAAATGTATGTGCGACTATTTTTGAACTATTAATGTCTTTCGAATGTCTCATTTTACGACACTTTATTAAAATGCACAAGAGATTTGGAGTTCCACCCCTTACCTGCAGTAAACACTTTCTTACAGTCTTCTTAAATGCATCTGTCTCCTGACTCCTATCATCCTTCTGGGGGAGAACGTAACAATCCAGCAAAGCCAATCCGTACATTCTCTGCCTGACCACAGTCATGGGTTTGGGGAGGGCGTGTGACCCAAGGGAGTCAGTTGGGATGAGATACAGGACTCCTTCCAGCACCGTGGGACCCTGACCCTATCTCTTGCCCCGATCTGTAAGGGCACCTGTTGCAGCCTGAGGGAAGCAGGCCTGGGTGTGAAGTTTTGATCTGAGGATGTAAAGGGCGAAACAAACCACAGGAAGAGGTGACAGGAGTCCTGAGCAAAGGAGGCTACATCACTAAGTCAAATCCCTTTATTCAAAGCACTTCTAGCAGATCTTCCCTTAAGGTGAAATGGAATACATTTGACTCATAAATTCAGTAAATACACATTAAGCCCATGCTGTGTGCCAGGTTCTAGGAATACAGCAAAGAATGACACATAAATTCTTCCCTGAAGTTGCTCACACACTAGCAGAAGGGTTAAAAAAAGAAATGGAAGAACTAAACCAACACAGTGTGATGATGAATTAAGAATGGTAAGCAAAGAATTATTAGAATATTATGGAAGAAAGGGACCTGA
This sequence comes from Phacochoerus africanus, assembly GCF_016906955.1. Classification (NCBI taxonomy): domain Eukaryota; kingdom Metazoa; phylum Chordata; class Mammalia; order Artiodactyla; family Suidae; genus Phacochoerus; species Phacochoerus africanus. The sequence goes on from NC_062550.1 coordinate 107,295,408, forward strand.
TCCAGCACTGGTTTAATAAAAATAACACTAAAAAGTCAGACTAAACCACATCATTATTTTATATAATCATCTGCTAGTTAACAGTATGGCTATTTCCTTGCCTTCAATACGAAATGGCTATGGTTTGAAAGCCAAATACTAATACTCTCACCCAACACTGAGCCTCCTAAAATCACAACTCATTCCTGAAACAAATCGTCATTTGCTGTGTGGCATGATGAGGATACTCCAGAGAATAAAATGCAAAGCACTAACTCAGGCCACCACCAGGGAACTTGTTTCACTCGAGGGGTTTTTCGGGAGAACTCTCTGGGGATCTGGGACCCCACAAATTCAGGAAGGCAAGCATCAACTGCGATTTTCTCAACCACAGTGGTAAAATAGTATTTGGATGTTAAAACATATTCTTGTATGAGTGAACTGTTCCCTGTGGCATCATACGCAGTAAAGGATATGAAAGCAAGTTAAAGAAGATGAAGCACACAAAACAAACACTGGTTACTGCCAGCCTTCCCGAGTGGACACTGCCACTATAATCCGAGAGGCAGGCGTTGTGATTATCTCCCGCCCTTCCCTCTTCTGTTCTTAATCCCGGACGACAAATGAGCATGGTAAAGAAGGCCCAGTACACACTAATGTGCTGAGATAAGAACCGACAGCCTACTCTTCTCACTGGGGTTTGTACATCTGAGACCAGAGGGCAGGGCTTGCAGCTTTTGTTTCCTTGACTTTGTCATGGAGAGGATACAATGACAGACAACTGATTGACTGAATCTCCTAATGTAACAGGAAAGTGGGCAAGAAAACAAACATTTAAAGGTCATTTCCGGAGGGTGAGTGCCACCAACTTTATTTTCCTAACTACGCGGTTGGGATGAGCAGTGCCATTTTATAGATGAGGAAATGCAGACTCTGAGAGCGTAAATGACCTGACGGAGAAAAATGACTGTAAGGCATTTTACTAGACATGATTCTAATTGATCTCATAATCATTTTATTTAGATTCTTGTAGCTAAAAGGCATTTCTACAGCATAGAAAAGTGAACGGTGTTTGAAATGATTCATCATTAATGATGATGCAGCCTCTTCATTACAACTTAGATACTAGCTCTTAATAAATACTGAAAAAAGAATGGCAACATGCAGAGTTCCCTTGTGGCTCAGTGGGTTAAGGATCTGGTGTTGTCACTGCTGGGGTTCGGGGTTCACTGCTGTGGCACAGGTTCTGTTTTTGGCCTGGGAACTTCTGCATACCACAGGCACAGCCAAAAAATAAAAATAAATAAAAAAAAGAATGGAAACATGCAGTCAACTTCTAAAGCAAACAGGCATTTCACAGGATTCCACTAGTTTTGCTCCTTTAGTGCATCACCCAAAATAGTTTTAAGTAAGTCTTTACTTACATTTATAGTTTAAAGGAACAAGGTTTATCTCTGTACATAGTGCAACACTAATACAAGGGTCCAGTTTTGTGAGAGATAGTGAATAAAACTTCTTAATCAGCTACCTAAACATCCCCAAAGCAGTAAAAATTCTACCAACTATACACAAAGTTTGCCTCTCTATATAAAGTTTAAACCCATCTAAATAAGGGCAAAAGAAACAGAAGTGAACTAAGAACTACATCAGCACAAACTAGACAATCTAGGAGACACTCAAAAGGAAGAAAGCATCATCTCAGAAAAAGGACCAACAATCCAGGGCTCAATTTGCATTTCAGTTATACTCCAGAGAGCTATTTTTCTCTACTCCTGAACACTAGTTTAAGGATAAATGTATGGTTCTTAGAAGGAAGAATAGGTCATTTAAGAACATTAATTTGTGGCTACTCTATGCCAGGCACTGTTCTAGATTCTTTATCAAACCTCTGTTCATGTTTTATTAAGATAGCAGTATATATGGTTCACCATTCTGGAAATGTTAATCCTTTTCCTATTCCTTTGACTTTTCATCCCAAACTACTTACTTTCCTAGCCAACCTGGAAACTCAAAAATTTTCAGCATTCTTGATTCACTTTCTCTCATATTTTTCTTTTGTGCCTACTCTTTTGCCCTGCCTAAAAAAAAAAAAAAAAAAATGTATCTACTCTTCACTGAATGCTTACAATCAAAAGTATTGCTGAAAAAAATCATTTATAATGACTGACGTACAACTGACGGTTTCTGACTCCACGTGGGCCATCGGCACTGCTCAGCTTCTCGTCACACCTGTCCTTAGTGAATTCCTTTTTACATTTCCCGCCGCAGCCCTTTACTCTTCCCAGGTCCTCCATTCCAACCATCCCATCATACTTAGTTGATAAACCATCTTTCTAACTCATAGAGAACATCAAACAAGAACACTCCCAACTTGTCCTCCTCAAACATCCTCTTGGAACTTTTCCAATACAGTCTACTTTCTCACACGTCCTTCTCCTATCTCTCTTAAAAGGACCTCCTCCATTCACTAGACAGCTCCTGCCTGCGCTTTGAGGCTTTAAGTGACTCCCTTCTCACTGGCTCCTTCCTCTCAGACTACTGACACATCGAAAACTTCCACGTGGAAGAGAAGAAGGGAAGGAGGAAATTAGGAGGAAGGCGGGGAAGAAAGAAGACTACAACTCATCAGACATTTGTCTTCACTTCATGGTTCTATCCTGCCCCCCCTTTCCCTCCATCATAATCATCCACCTAGCTTCTGCTCCTCAGCAGAAGTGTTTTCTGACTTCATTCTGCTCAGTTGTTGTTAAACCACAGCTCACCATGCGTCACACCACACGTTTTGCTCCTCCATCGTCTACTAGCACAAGAGCACAAAAACATCTCCTGCCGCAGTCACCAAAGAGTTCATCCATGCCATGCCCCATGCCTAGTTCTAGTCCTCACCTTACCTATCTCCTCCCAGTACTCCTTCCTTGGTTTCCACGTACCAGTGGGCATGGATGGGCATGCCTTCAGGTGAGCCTATTGAGTCAATTCTAAAGTCTACCAGCCTTAAAAGCCAACATGTTCAGCATCAGAAGGTCCAGGATGCCCACAGCATTGTTTTGGCCATTTCCTTAATGATGAAGAGGACGGAGATAAATGCTCAATTATTGCAAGGAATGGAGAAATATTATATGATTCAATTCTCTGAATAGAGGGCTCAGGGCTGCAAAATTCTTTAAGAGTTCCATGTTGCACTGGTTTTCACTTCGCATGCATTAAGTGAGATATAGTTGAAGCCATGTTTGAAGGTCATGGTGACCGGACTCAGGGTATCTGGAAGTTGTTTTCTGATCCACAGGAGGCTATTGAGTGGAATCAATTTTATTTATGTATTTATTTATTTTTGCTTTTTAGGTCCACACCCGTGGCATATGGAGGTTCCCAGGCTAAAGGTCTCATCAGAGCTACGGCTGCCAGCCTACACCACAGCCACAGCAATGCCACACCACAGCTCACGCCAACACTGAATCCTTACCCGCTGAGCAAGGCCAGGGATCGAACCCGCAACCTCATGGTTCCTAGCTGGATTCATTTCAGCTGCACCACGACGGGAACTAGTTTTAAGGGCATGGTCATCTGTGCAAGGATGCTGTAGACTGCTGACAGAGGATCAGTGAAATGTCCCCAACTTCAAGAGGAGAAATCTAATGTCCATTTTCCCCATCTTCGCCTCTACCCTATTCACATTTCTGACTGGCTTCGGTTCTTACCTCCAATCCGTCCTTCCAAGGTCGGTGCCTAGCAGATCATCTAAAAGGCTCTGCTGTTAAGTCTTTAATCTTCACGACTACCACTCTCCCCAGTTTTCACTTGAAACAGCAATAAACTGCTGACGACTATCAAATTTATCTCTGTAATGATCAAAATTCTTATTCCAAACTACCTATTGGACACAGCTATCAGCAGTCTCAGAGACACCTTAAAAATTAAAATACCTGGAGTTCCTGCTGTGGCTTAGTGGGTTACGAACCTGACCAGCATCCATGAGGAGGTGGGTTCAAACTCTGGTCTCTCTCAGCAGGTTTAGGATCCGACATAGCCATGAGCTGTGGTGTAGGTTGCAGGTGTGGCTTGGATCCTATATTGCTGTGGCTGTGGCTGTGGCCTAGGCCAGCAGCTGCATCTCCAGCTGGACTCCTGTGTGGGAACTTCCATATGCGGTGGGTGAAGCCCTGAAAAAAGAAAAAAGTAACATATCCAGAACAGAATTCATCATCTCCCCATGTCTTCCTCAATCTTCCTACTTCCTTCTCAGACATCTATGGATGTGGCCATCAGACACTCTGTAGCTAAGCTCCTAACTATACCTCAAAATCCAGTTCCCCTTTTTTCTTTCAACAATAGAACCCCCAAGTTTTATCTGGGTACACGGTCATCCAGAATAGAGACTACAATTCCCAGCCTTCCTTGCTTCTAGAAATGTCTGTGTGTCTAAGTGGTCGCCAACAGAATGTGAGCAGACTTCCTGATCATGCTTCTTCCCATCTGATGGACTGGGAAAGAGGCCTCTTCAACTACACGAATGAGGGTATCACCCTAAGGGAAGAGAGAGCAACAAGAAAAAGTGTATCTGAATCTGAAATACTACAGAAGCCCGTATTATCTCTTGACTGCTAAACCTGGATCGTTCCCTTGTAACAGAAATTAACTTCTGCCTAATTTTAAAAATAGTTGACAATTTAAAACTACATGCATTTAAGGTGCACAACTTGATGACTGATATATGTATAAACTGTGACATAATTACCACAATCATGCTAATTAGTACCCATCACAAGTACATGCTGTCCTCCTTTTTAATGTAGTAAGAACACTTAGGATCTCTATTGTCAACAAATTTCAAGCATAAAATACAATACAGTATTGTCACCTAGAGTTGCAATGTTGTACCTAAGTCCAAACTACAAAACCGAAACTTTGGGATCCTTGACCAGCATCTTCCCATTCTACTCTCTGATTCTATTCATTTGACTATTTTAGACTTCATATATAACTGAAGTTATACATATATAACTTCATTATACAGTTTTTTGTTTTTCTTCATCCAGTTTATTTAGCACAATGTCTTCTAGGCTCATTCGCGTTGTCACGAATGGTAGGCTTTCATTCTTTCTTAAGGTTTAATAATATTCCATTGTGTATATATACATATCACATTTTCTAGATCCATCTATCCATCAACATTTGCCTTGTTTAAACAAGGATTATTAAATTGGATCTTTGGTCGAGCACCAAAGCAGTATTCTAAAGAATACACACCCCATCTCAAGGTAGAAATTTCAGAGGGACTGCTCATTTGTATATCTCATCCCTTAGCTTCAATCATTTATCAAAACTTGATCACTCTATCTGAGAAAATAATCTCAAATCTCAAATTCATAACATAACACACAAGACTGGCACACAACACACAGATCAAAGCAACAGAATAGAGAGTCCAGAAATAAAGCCACACAGTTCTGGTCAATTAATCTATGAAAGGGGGCAAGAATACACAATGGAGAAAAGATGGTCTCTTTAATAAATGACATTGGGAAAACTGGACAGCTGTACGTATAACAATGAGATTAGAACATTCTCTAACACCATGTACAAAAGTAGACTCAGAATGGATTAAAGATCTAAATGTAAGCCCAGAAACCATAAAGTTCGTAGAGGAAAAACACAGGCAGAACACTCTTTGACATAAATCCTAGCAATATTTTTGGATCTATTTCCTAGAGGAAATGAAAGAAAAGCAATGATAAATAAATGGGACCTAATTAAACCAAAAAGCTTTTGCAAAGCAAAGGAAACCATTGATAAAACAAAAAGACAACCTACTGAATGGGAGACTATATCTGCAAATTACGTGACCAATAAAGGGTTAATATCCAATTTATATAAACCAATACAACTCAACATAAAAAATATCAACCCAATTAAAAAATGGGAAGAAGGACTGAATAAACATTTTTCCAAAGAGGAAATGCAAATGGCCAACATCAAAAGATATTCAACATCATTACTCACCAGGGAAATGCAAATCACAACCACAGTGATGTAAGCCATCATACCTGCCAGAATGGCTTCACGAGAAACGAAGACAAATAAAAATGTTGGCGAAGACACAGAGAAAAGGAAACCCTGTACACGAATTGTGGGAACGTAAAATGGTATGGCCACTGTGGAAAACAGTATGGAGATTTCTCAAAAAACTAAAAATAGAACCACTAAAAGACCCAGCAATTCCACTCCTGGGTATATATCAATTTACCTGTCTGCATGTCTGACTCACTCTAGATTTCTGAAGGATGGAAATCATTATTTACCTTTGCATCTCTAGTACCCTGGCATGTGAACAGTAGTAAATATTTTTTGAATAACTTCATAAATCTTTCTAAAGTTTAAGCACTTCTCAAAGATTGAGTTAATGAATGTCAGGAAGCATCCTATCAGCATGAAAACATACAATGGTGATAGTGCTCCCTTATATTCAGCCTAGACACACCCACGCCCCCCCATCAAATTCCTCTTTCTGGTTACAAGAGGAAAAGTATTGGCCGAGACAGTAGCTTAGGCAGAGTAAGGTGCATGAGCTTTGAAATCCAAGGGCCTCGTTTCAAATCCTAACTCTGCCACTCATCTGTCCTATGATTCCGGGCATGTCACTTATCCTCTGAATTTCACTTTCCTCATCTGAATTCCTACCTCAAGTGGTATTTGTGAGGATATCATAGGTTTGGATTTGTAATGAGTTATAAAGACCTAATAAAATGTAAATGAATTGGATTTGTAATGAATTTACCTATAAGGCACTTAAAACAGGAACCGCCACACTAAGCACCGTGTAAAGCTAGCTATTCTTACAATTTCCAAAAGAAAATGCTACAAGAAAGGATAAAGAGGGTCCTTGGAGGTTTGCGTGAACAGCAGGCATGACTAATTATGTGTTATCTGGTAAGGATACATCTCTACAACTGGCTAATTATTACCTAAATAATTAAGTTTCAAATGTTGTAGGACACCTGGAAGAAGGCTGCTCCTTTAAGGCCCAGAATATGTACAAATACCTGTAGAGATATCTGCAGAGACCCTAGAAGCCAGTATCTGCTAAACTGGTTCTGAACCAGCTCTTGATTCCTATTTCATGATCATTCACCATCACTTATTCGGGGATGAAACTGATTTGTCTCTCTGACCCAATTCCTGCACTTTCCTCTCCAGCTCTACCATCCAGTGGACTCGTTTTCTTTAGTGCCCCATTCACATTCTCATTCCCTGAGTTATGATGCGTTTCCATCCCCTTCTGAGAAAATGCATTTGCCAGTTGTTTTTCCGCTAAGTTCCCCATCTCTGGTCTGACCTCAGACACACAGGTCCTACCCACACTGTGGATTTTCCCCATAGTACCAACAGTCCATCCCCAACTGCCCTACCCAATTCCTACACCAGAGGTTGGATATGAAGCTTGGGGAAGGCGGGTTGGAAAGAATAGCCAGGAGGGCAGAAGGACCTGTGTTGGAGACTTAATAAAAGGGAATTAAGAGGTACTGGGCAGCGATCAGTACTAGACCACAGATCAGACCCAGCATAGCAGTATCCTGTAGAGAACAAAGCTGAAAGAAGATGTGAAAATGCCAGGGAGTTTCTGCTGTGGATCAGTGGGTGAAGAACACGACTGGTATCCATGAGGATGCAGGTTCAATCCCTGGCCTCTCTCAGTGGGTTAAAGGATCCCGCATTGCCACAAGGTGCAGCACAGGTCACAGATGCAGCTTGGATCTGGTGTCTCTGTGGTGTAGGCTGGTGGCTATGGCTCTGATTCGACGCCTAGCCTGAGAACCTCCATATGTTGAGGGTGCGGCCCTAAAAAGGCCAAAAAAAAAAAAAAAAGAAAAGAAAAAATTTGAATGCCAAAGGTATGTTTTACCAGTTCTGCATAGACCTGGCCTAGGTACTAAACATTTAAGCACAAACATCAAAACTCTAGGTTTGCATTCTCTGGGGTAAACTTACCGCCCAATGCTGCATTACTCTGACCACATGTATTACACATGTACTTAAACATCAACGCTTCTAAATATATTCTGACAGCAAGGATGGCTACAAAGAAGAAAAAAAAAATCTGTGATGTTGTGTAGTTTCTCAAAGATCTGACAGTCTTCTTTAATAATTAAAAATCTGCTCTACTGGCCTGATGGCAAAATCTTTCTGCAAATTGACTTTCTATTCACAGTGAGAGGATTGGACTAAAAACTGGATAATCATTAATGTGTCTTCCTGCTCTTTGTTTCTTGGGTTTGTGTTTAGTTTCTTATAAACTGGAAGCTAACCTGATTAAAAATTTACAATCTCTCAAATGTAAATCCCAGCATTTTATTAGCGAGGGAAATGAATTGAATCTTCTTTTACTAACGCTAACATGTACAAAGAGATAAAATTGGAGAAAAATACTAAGACTTTGTCAACTGCAACTGTCAAAAGGACTATGATAATTGATGAAACACAAGGATTCGAAAATACTTGAATAAATATTTATCACTATTACTCAAAAATTGAATATTCTCTCTTGAAATGGTTTTCTACAGGTTTTTGTTTTATCTTTGACTAGTGAGAAATTTATGGCACACAAGTTGTTTTAATGATGGCTCAGTATTACCTTTATAAGTCACATTATCGGTAAGTACACCTGATAAATTATACCAGAGTAGAGCATTCGAAATCATGCCTAGGAGTTCCTCTTGGCTCAGTGGTTAAGGACCCAGTGTTGTCACTGTTGTGGCTAGGGTTGCTGCTGTGGCATGGGTTCGATTCCCCGATGGGGAACTTTTACATGCCATGGGCATGGTTGAAATGAAAAACAAAACTCATGCCTAAACCCTACTTCTGGGTGCGTGCCCAAAAAAGATGGCAATCAGGATCTGGAAGAGAGGTCTGCATATGGTGCTCACCGCAGCATCATTCACAATGGCCAAGATACGGAAACAAGCTAAATGCCCACTGATGGATGAACGGACAAAGAAAATATGGCATAGAACAGGGTTCCGCTTTAAAAAAAATGAAATCCTGCCGTATGCAACCACATGGACGAAACTTGAGGACCTAATGCTAAGTGAAAGAAACCATTCTCAGAAAGGACAAATATTGCATAAAATCACTTAAATGAGGCATCTAAAAGGAACTCACAGAAGCAGAAAGCAGAGTAATGATTGCTGAGGGTGCCCCGGCCTAGTGGGTATAAAGTTTCAGTTGCAAAAGATGAGTAAGTTCCAGCCAGAGATCTGCTGCATGAGCCTGTGTCCAGAGATAACATCTCTATATTCTGCAATTTAAAAATGTGTTAAAAAGGCAGATACAGTATGAAAAGTTTTTTGTCATTTGTCATTTTAGGTCCACACCCATGGCATATGGAGGTTCCCAGGTTAGGGGTCCAAATGGAACTGCAGATGGCAGGCCTATGCCACAGCTCACAGCAACGCCAGATCCCTAACCCACTGAGTGAGGCCAGGGATCAAACCCACATCCTCATGGATACTAGTCGGGTTCATTAACTACTGAGCCACAACGGGAACCCCCCATATGAAATGCTCTTAACACAAAAACAAAAAACAAAAAGAGAGAATGGCATAAAGAAACCTGTGGAGGTATGTTTATCACCTTGATTGTGGTATTCGTTTCATGGGTGTAGGCATACATGCAACCTCATCAATTGTATACATTAAATATGTGCAGTCTTTATATACCAATACCTCAATCAAGCTGTATCTGAATGAATGAATGAATGAATGGTCATGCTTTAAATCATCCCAAGAATTCTGGAGGACAATTAGGCACTATTATAAAAATTTAAAATACACAGGAGTTCTGTCATGGCTCAGTAGTAATGAACCCAACTAGGATTCCTGAGGACACAGGTTTGATCACTGGCTTTGCTCTCTCCTTTGAAAGAATTCTTCCGTGTTGCTGTGAGTTGTGGTGTAGGCCGGTGGCTACAGCTCCAATTCAACCCCAAGCCTGGGAACTTCCATATGCCGAAGGTGTGGCCAGAAAAAAAAAATTCAAATACATATATAACTATTATCTAGCAATTCCACTTCCTCAAATTTACTCTAAAAATGAAATATATTTTGAATTATTTAGCAAAATGTTTAGCTCTTAGGAATCTCAATGGTGTGATACATTGCAAATCAAAATGGAAACTTAAATTCCCAACAACAGTGAAATGGTTACTTGGGTTGAGATACACCCAATAAAAAAATTTGACCATTTGCAGCTCCTGTCATGGCTCAGCAGAAACGAATCTGACTAGTATCCACGAGGACGCAGGTTTGATACCTGGCCTCTCTTGGTGGGTTAAGGATCCAGGGTTGCCATGAGCTGTGGTGTAGGTGGTAAACGTGGCTCAGATCTGGTGTTGCTTTCACTGTGGCATAGGCTGGCAGCTGCAGCTCCGATCTGACCCTAGCTTGGAACCTCCATGTGCCACAAGTGCATCCCTAAAAAGGCAAAAAAAAAAAAAAAAAATCAACCATTTAAAAGGATGCAGTAGAATAAATCTTATGTGTGTTTTAAACGGCCACTTTATTTTGAGATAAAAAAGCCCAATGACAAAATAGCAGATGTAATAAAATCAAAAATTTGCTGAAAACGCACATAAATATATTCAAAGGTAACATTCTGATCAGAATGGTCTAATCTTCCACAAGAAGCATGTATGGCTATATACAACTTTTTAAAATTTTAGGCTATTTATAGAAGAAGGAACAGAATTTTATACAACTGAAATACCATGGTTACCAGACATGCATTTCTTCGGTACTCAGAGATTTCCTCACAAATTTATTTCATTTACACCTGTCTTGTTGCCACCTTTTCCTTTTTTCCTTCGTCCACACTGTCAGAGATGTAAGAAGGTTTCATTTTCCCGTCCAGGACTAACTCCTCAGTGAACTTCCTAATCCATCCCCTGCAAACTCACCTAAAAACTATCTCGCAACCAGGTCAAATGTTCCTTAACTCCATCAAAGTTTTCTTACCATGTCAAGCTGACTCAAGTGCAGCTTTGACACACTGTATTTTTTTTCTTTTTTTAGGGCCGCACTCACTGCATATGGAAGTTCCCAGGCTAGAGGTCAAATTGGAGCTGCAAGTGCCGGCCACAGCCACAACCACAGCAATGCAGGATCCGAGCAGCATCTGCAACCTACACCACAGCTCGGGACAACGCCAGATTCTTAACCCACTGAGCGAAGTCAGGGATTGAACCTGCATCCTCATGGATACGAGTCAGGTTTGTTTCCACTGCACCACGACGGGAACTCCCACATGTTGTATTTTGTACACACCTTTGTTTTCTTATTGTATTTCAATTGTTTGCATGTATGAGAGGGCAGAAACTGGGAGCTCTTTGAAACAAGAAGGTGTGTATTTTCATGTTTATATCCCCAGCACTCAGAACTGTTCCCAACACCCAGTATTTGTTCCATGAATTTCATATAAAAGTCTACTAAAACTCCTCCTTGAAAATACAATTAACACAAGATCCTCTAAAACTTAATCACAACCATAATCACTATGCTGGCCAAGATTTATTCAATTGACTAAAAATATGATATTTTCTTAATGTCACTAAAGATTTCTAAGCCCAGAAGATAAAGAGTTTGAGCATTTACTGAGTATCTGCTCTGTACACTGGGGATATCAAGATTTTATGGCTTAGTGAACAAGAGAGACATAGAAAAAGTCATTTCGCATCACACGACTCGTGTCAATCAGAGGCCACTACAGTCTGATACAGGAATACAGACAAGCAGGTAGTGATGTATTTTACTGGTGGTGTCAAAGAGAAGGAACAGGCGTTGGAAAGGAGTTGCTCCCTGGGACCCCAAATATCACTTCACTCTTCTGCCAACTCTCTCCTTTGAAAGAGTTCTTCTTCGGGGCTTCCACATCACATGTTCATTTCACCCTATGTCTTGAGCTGGCCGGCGTCAAACCGTTTTACAGAAAGATGGACACAGATCCCTACCAGCCTGTGGCCCTTCGAGGTGGCGTGATCATGACTCCATGCTCCTGAACCGGCAGGAAATCAAATCCACGGATACACCGAGGAGCGGCCGTAACTCTTCATGATCTCACTCGGATCAACAACTTTATTTTACCTTTCTCCACCCAACCTATCAACTCTACTTTCTGGCAAAGTCACACACCAGCCTCGTTCAAACACAACCCCCAAAAACAGCTACCTAGGTCCATCACCCCCTCAATAGTTAATCACTACTTCCCGTTATTTCTGCACATTATACAAGCTTCTCTTGTTTTGGTGATTAATGTATTAAAAAGTGGGGGGTTTTTTTGGTCTTTTTAGGGCTCACTCGCTGCATATTGAGGTTCCCAGCCCAGAGGCTGAATTGTAGCTGTAGCCACTGGCCTACACCACAGCACAGCAATGCCAGAGCTGAGCCACGTCTGTGACCTACGCTACAGCTCACGGCAACGCTGGATCCTTAGCTCCCTGAGCAAGGACAGGGATCAAACCCACATCCTAATTGATACTAGCCAGATTCGTTTCCGCTGAGCCATGATGACGGGACTTTCCTGGTCTCTGAGTGCCTGGAAAGCTGAGAGGTGTCATTTACACCCTCCATTCTCAGGACCTAGTACAGCATCTGGAAATGACTACTTCAAGAATTGAGCATTTAAGGAGTCTTTAAAAGTATAAAGATATGCCAAAATATACTGACCCACTCTATCTCTCATCTATGAAATTGGCTGAATAAGTGAGTATCAGAAATAAATCTGAGGAAAAAATTTTTATGCAATTTTACTTGATAACTAAGAGAGCTGAACTGTAAATTACATACGCTGGTGGCAATACATTTAAATTTTAACTGTACTGGTATTTAAAGAGTAAAATATGTATGTTCCAATGTATTTATCAATAAACACGAAGATGGGGAGTTTCTATCGTGGATCAGCAGTGATGAACCCAACTAGTATCCATGATCTCTGGCCTTGCTCACTGGGTTAAGGACCCGGCGTTGCTGCGAGCTGTGGTGTAGGCTGCAGGTGCCACTTAAAGCTGTGCTGTAGGCCAGCAGCTGCAGCTCAGATTCGGCCCCTAAGCTGGGAACTTCCATATACTGAAGATGAGGCCCTAAAAGACAAAAACACATACATACATATATATATATATATATATATATATATATATATATATATATATATATGATTTGATAAAAAGGCTAAACTTTTTTAGGTTGTTTTATTACAATAATATATAATGGAAAGGAATCTGAAAAAGAATGTAGGAATGTGTGTGTATGTGTATATATATGTACGTATGTATATATATAACTGAATCACTTTGCTATACCTCCTCAACATTATAAATAACTACAACTTTTTAAAAAGGCTAAAATTTGATCAAATCCAAGGTCTGTACAAAGAAAACCTGTTCATTTAATACATTCAAATAATCAAAAACTATCATTTTTTGAGTTTTTGCCATGTATCACACACTTGCAGAGGCTTTAGAGTACATTGCAGCCACCCCCTGAATGCTATTATTATTCTCCTTGAGTACAAGAGATTCAGAGAGATCAAGCCCCTTGTCCAGTGTTGAGCTGGGATTTGGACTCAGATTTGTGTGGGCCCAGAGCCCCAATTTGAGTCACTAGTTATGTGACCGAAATGACATGCTGCTCAGAGATGGCGAATGGAGCAGACATTTAAATAAAAGCTATAAACGCAGTAAATCTTGTGTTCTTAAGGTAAGTTTCCCCCTACTTAAGATAAACAACTTTACAATTCAGTACATAACTTTCCTGCTTATTCTTCATCTGCCAGACAAATGTCTCTGGCATAGAGCTAATGAGAACTATGTGAAGATGACAAATATTCAAGTTAAACATACACACAGCAAAGCAAATACACTTCGCAATTGTATTGGATGGTCCGTTTCTTCCACAAACTTCTTCTTTGACATGATAAAAGATTTGCTGGAAATAAATATAAATCATGGAGGGATCTGTTCAGCAAGTATTCACTTAATACCTACTATATGTCAGTAACTGCACAGAATATAAATATTGATATGCTGCAGTCTTACCCACAAGGCAGTCTCAGTCTATTGGGAAGTCCACCTTAGTAGGTACCATGAATTAACTGCTGCAATTTGAGGAATACAAATAAGGAGGCCAGGTCAGCACACCCTACCACTCATGCTTAATACAACTGACCATTTCCCTGGATGACGTTTTTGTTAATATCCCACAAGAAACTGATATGCTACCACAAGATCCTGAGAGTTAAATAAACAACAGAAATACCCACAGCAACATTCTATGGTCTTGAGCACAACCTCTAACTTAGAGCCCACTTACAGAAGTCAGGGTGAGAGAACACACTGCATATTTTTCATTATCGTTAAAATCATGCATTTACGACACAAACAATTAAACACCTGACCCACAGACACACATGCCAGCCACGTTAAATAAGACACAAGTCCAGGAACTATCATCATCAGTACTGCTTTCCAATCAGTAGGCTCTTACACCACAGATGCATTTTGCCAGAATTAAATCGCTCATGAATTCTTTTTTTCCCCCTCTTAATTGGGTTTTCCTCACTTGGCATGTATTAAAGCAAAATTGTATTAAAAAAAAAAAGGATAGGCGATTGCAAATCATATGAAGTAAAAACAATTATCCTATTGTATATTGCCTGCTTTCCATTGGGAGGCCCAGTAAGGAGGCTCTGGAAAAATGTCTTCTAATCTTCTATCCATAGGTGAAAAGTGTCTCACCTCCTCCTCCTTTTCTTTCTTGACTCACTTTCCCGTTGGGACCGATTTGTTTTTGCCTAGAGCCACCTGATCTGATATGTTAGTGCTCTAAAACCCAACAGCAAACTCACTCTGGTTGAGGAACCCTCTTTCCAAGTAAAAATCCAGACTGTCCTGCCAGATGTTCAACTAACAAAATCCAGTACTGCACAATATTTCCATCCAGTCTTACCAATGGCAGACCTTTATTATACACAATGATTTTTGACAAGTCAGTGGAAACTGGTTAAAATAACTGGGTGCATTTATTTAAACACTGGGAGACGGGCTAAGTTGGTCCCCCCCCCCGTTTTTTTCTTGGCACAGATAGACGAGGATAGATGTTTACAGAATCCTAAGTGGCTGTTCTCTTCTCCATGACAACATTTTTAGGACAGCAGACTAGCTATGTCCTGCCCCCACCTCCACCGTGGGCAATAGGAATGATTAAATAAAATGTCTGTAATTGCAAGTGTGTGAAATAGCACCCATAATCCTCTGCTAAAGACATAAAATTTATTAGCATTTTTTTTTTGTTGTTTCAACAGCAAGGTCTTAGTAAGATTTTCCTTTTAGGATTTTGTTTGCCACTAGCATTAAACAGACCTGCTGGCTGAAAATAAGCAGAGACATAAATTATGCAAAATTTGTTTAAAAATTAGTACCCCAACATGTGACAGAAACTCTGCCAGTATATAAGTAGTTTCGTGTGCTCAAGACTGCAAAGGTAGAAGAATCACGTGACATGAGAGAGGAGGTGCAATACTGAGAAAAGAGCATTAAGACATTCGACAATTTAACAAGGTAAATTGTTAAATGCTTTCTTTTCCTTCTACCCCAAAGACTCCCCTTCTCCCCTAAAATATAACACATTGGCTGTTTGGAGAAGAAACAGAGAGAGGAGGACAGAGGAAGAGGGGGAGAGAGCGTGAGAGTGAGGAAGAAGTATGCTAGAAGAAGTGTAATCAGCTTTATATTACTTAAAACCTAGAGATAAAAATATACACACGCATACACAGGTGCACACACACACTCCACAGGGCTGATGAGTGTCAACAGCGTTGGTGTAAAGGTGTCCTTCCTTTTCAATAGATTCATTATTTCTTCAACTATGATCATTTCTTGTCACCTAAGAGTGATTTGAGTTTCTCTTCTTTCTGAGAGGCTCAGTCTTCTCTGAAAGCTGGCTTCCATCCTTGCTGCAGGCTACAAAAAAGCAGAGCTGTTTGCATGGCACAGCACCAAGCCCTTTAACTCAGTGACTCATGCCATTTAGAAGCTCAGTTTTTACCACCCCCATCTGCTGCCCAAGAAGAATTAGATCCCAATTGCCTAGGCCACTAAGAAAGAGTATTTGTAGAATTCCTCTGGCATTCCATAAGGCCTCTGGCCCTTCCATTCAACGTCAGCATTTTCTTTTTATTCAAATAGCCTTTGCTAAATAAAAGTATGACATTGTATGAAACAGTTTGATACAAGTAGGGCAAATTCAGAATATCCAGTATATGGGCGACCTGAGTAATCAACTGCCAGAGGAGATCATTCAGCCAAGATATTTAGAGGGATTTAGAGGATTTTTGCAGTTTAGCATATGAGACCAAGTACAACATATGCAGCAGCACTAACCATGACAGCGGACTAAAGACACACCTCCTAGGCTATGGGGCATGATCTGATTATCTTCATTAAGGAAGGTCAGAAAATAAATCATCCTTTGAGGCTTTGCTCTATCACAAAAAGGATTTGACAGGCATGATTAGACTCCTGTTGAAAATCCAGAGGACAAGGAATTACTTCAGTAAAAGCTCTAGAGCAACATAAAGGGAATCTCTTTATTTTGCATGAGAACAAAGAATGCCATGTGACATGTGACATATATCTGCAATAATAGAACATTCTGAAACTGGTCTGTTACCTCTGTGGAGCTGCTTGTAGAGCAGAGACATCATGCAGCAATCCTAAGTAGCATTAGCATAGGCCCGCTCTGGATGACCCTTTGGTCAGAGTGTGGACAGTGCCCCATCAGCCCCCAGCCAGCTTCCACCCCAAGTTGACTTTCAGTAAGCTTCCCAATGACAGGCAGCAGCTGGCCTTCAATTTTCTGATCAGAAAACCTGGGAGGAAAGCCCAGTGAGCCAGGCAGGATCCAAAGCTGGCTTTGGAGCCAGATACTGTGCAAAGCACCCATGGTGCCTGCCCATTAAGAAGCCCAGAATTTCTAGTTTCTCACAATAATGCAACAACTTACCACTAAATCCTATTTTGGAAGGCTTGTTTCAACAGAAAAGTGTCTTACCATCCATAAACCATCTCAAAAGTTCATAGTAGTCGTTACATTTTACGAAAGATTGGGTAGACTTTCAGGTCAATCGATAGTAAATACTGGTATTTTACTCAGACGCCTGTGCATGTACCTGGATACAGAGAAACATGAACACATACACATACATAGAAGTACACACATAATACACATACTTAAGTCCAGGCTTCTATAAATATAGATGTGCACATAGTCACAGGATGGTCTCCTGGCACACTCCTTTCTGGAAAGGCACATCTAGAAGAATTTGCTTCATGTCTGTCTGATGTTGAAACGGTTTTAAAATCAAACGACACATCTGCATACAGCTGATCAAGTGTTGAGTACGATTTCCTGACCACTCGCTTTATCTCTAGAGAAACATGGAGCACCGGCTTCCTCCGCTTCTTCCTCTGCAGGTGTAGACATCAGACGTACAGCTGGCATCGCTGACTGAACACTTCACATCTTTTTCCAGAAATATCTCCTACTTCCAAACTCACACAAAAGAATTAAAAAGGGACCATCACAAGCATTTCCCCACAGGAAAGAATCCTAAAAACCTATAAAGGAAGTGTGGCTGGTAAGATATATTCCATTGTCCATAAGAGTAAAGTAAAGAGATACATATCTTTTGGTGTGTTTGAAATGTATTAAAGTAACACATTTTTCAATTAACTGCTACTTCTCTTTTAAGACGTAAGGTTTCAAAAATGATGGAGAGATTAAGAAGACAGTGACTTCAGTGAGTAATGAACTTAGAAAAAATCTCTAATAGACACGAGGAGAACAGTATTTGTCTTATCCACTTGTCCGCCATCTCACCCAGTTTTCCAGTTAAACGACCCTAAGCACCATTCAGGGGAATTCAGTCAGCACGTCACCCTGTCTGTCTGATACCATTTCCTCCTCGTCCTCTTTTCTTTGAGCCGCTCTTACGGCTCAAAACAATGGGATTCCGTGGTTTAGCCCCCTTATCACAACCACCCAATGAGGCGGGTCTTATTATGACTCCTATTTTTCAGATAAATAAACTGAAGCGAAAAGGGCTGTGACCACACACAAGAAAGAGAATAATGTTAGCACTCACACCCAGATCTGTGGGACTCCACAAGCTTCTCTGCTAATCACTACAAAACTCTCTGTCCATTCATGAATGTCGCCTAAGTCTCCATGAACAAATTCCTGACGATCCATCTTCAAGAATGAGCACATTGATGTGAATAATTCAAACCACGAGAGTGGGCTCTTAACTTCATTCCTCCTACTGCAGCATCTGCCATTGCCTCTTTTCATCTTAATCAGGGAGGGAGGACCTGGGCAAAAGCAGGTTGGGAGCTTAACCCACCGCTGATGAAGCACCCACAGTCCCATCCTTGAGGTGCCCACACTCTGCCCTCACCTCACCGAAAGTACCAGACACAGGTACGGGTACACCACTTCTCCCTGGAGGTGTTATTTACCCTGTGGAATGATGACTCGGAACCAGGATGGTTTTTTCTCTCCTTTAGGACCACTGCTTCGGCCTCATATCACTTAGGAGTTACAGTGACCACTAATCCTAATTGACCCGCTCACATGGAATTCCAAGTGTACATGAGGTGTTTTCTTTTGTGTTCTCAACAACCCGGTGAGGAAAAACTATTATTGTCCCTAGTTTACAGATGAGAAAACTCAAACACCAAGATTAAGCACCTGACTGGAGTGACTCAGCTAGGAAAGAGGAGCGCTGCTGTCCACATCCAGCCCGCTTAACTCAAGAGCCCATGCTCAGAGTTCCCATCGCGGCGCAGTGGAAACACATCCAACTAGGAACCATGAGGTTGCAGGTTCGATCCCTGGCCTCGCTCAGTGGGTTAAGGATCCGGCATTGCTGTGAGCTGTGGTGTAGGTCGCAGACACGGCTCGGATCCCACGTTGCTGTGGCTCTGGCGTAGGCTGGCAGCTACAATTCTGATTACCCCTAGCCTGGGAACCTCCATATGCTGCAGGTGCAGCCCTAAAACGACAAAAGACAAAAAAATAAATAAATAAAATAAAAGAGCCCATGCTCAACATCCAGTTCTTGTAAAACATCCTGAGTCATCAACTAAATTCAATGTCAGTTTAAGATGTTCCATGCTGTGGTTCTTCATATAATTTATATGAAAAAAGAAAAAGGCTTCAGCAAGAGACTGTGCTTTTGATGGAAAAAATTCGAAAAGTTCAAAGATGAATTAAAACAATACTCTCCAGAGTCTACTGACATCTTTGTCAGGGTCAAGAGGGCTGTGGCCTTTCTCAGGGGCCTGTAGACAATTACCCTCCGCCATCATCACAGGCCTTTACCAGCAGCAATCCGTCACCACTGCACACGCCACCCGAGTGTCACCAGAGTCCAGAAAAAGGAAGAGATGTTCTTCATAGGAACATTGGGAAGTGACTTCCAAGAAGAGCGTAATTTTTAATTTTCTTTTAACTCAGTTTATTCATGTAAACTGCTCTGGCTTTGATGGAGTTTGATGCTCCTGTTTCACCTACAGAAGTTCAGGTTCTGGGATACTGAGCTGTCTTTGCTTAAAGCTCCATTACACCCACAGGCCGATCTCTTCGGCGTGTTCCCACCTGCTGTTCTTGAGTTTTGGGTTGCTGTGCCCAGTCCTTAGAACTCCCTGCCTTCACCTCCTACTGCTCTGTCCAGAGAGCCAGCTAAAACTCCACTCCAAAAGGGATTTAAAATTTGAAAAGGGAGTTCCCATCGTGGCGCAGTGGTTAACGAATCCGACTAGGAACCATGAGGTTGCGGGTTCGGTCCCTGCCCTTGCTCAGTGGGTTAAGGATCCGGCGTTGCCGTGAGCTGTGGTGTGGGGTCGCAGACGTGGCTTGGATCCTGCGTTGCTGTGGCCCTGGCATAGGCCAGTGCCTACAGCTCCGATTTGACCCCTAGCCTGGGAACCTCCATATGCCACGGAAGCGGCCCTAGAAATAGCAAAAAAAAAAAAAAAAAATGAAAAGGAGAACCAAAGTTATCATTGCTTTTAGAAAAAGAGAAAAATGAGTATTTCTGAAATTTAGCCCTATGCTTTTTATGTGAATTTCTTTCTTTATAAGCACTTACCAAAGTACGATCTTTTTTGGACAGGAGGTTATGGTCATTCATTCATCCCTTCATTCAACAAACACTGTAGGTGGTCTGCACGCGCCTGACGCTAGGCACCGGGGATACAGGGGTACGTGTGGGCCTAGGACTTAAAGCGCCTGCCCCCTGTGGTCATAAGCCAGGCTCTCCATGAAGAAGCACAGCACACGTTGGGATGTGGACGCCAGTGTCCGCAATTGCCAAGGAGACAGCAAAGGAGGCCCATGTAAGCGCTCTGGTGGGTTGTTCCTGCCCATCCCGGGTCACACATAACACTAAACCTGCGTTGCCTCATAACATAAAGACAAGCTTCTCTATTAAATTTGAGAATGATTGGTGTATATAAACGTATGTTTAAAAAACGTGAAAATTATAAGCTGATAAACACTGCGATGAACATCCTCATTTTAGAAAAATCCACTTGATGAAACAGAAACTATCAGTGTATGCATGTCTTCGATCACAGCTCTGCCACGACGACCTCGAGAAAGTTACACACGGCCACCCTGGGCCTCAGATTTCTTGACTCCAGAGTGAACCATGTAATTGCCAAGATTTATTTGGGCTTTGAAATTTTGTGACTGTTACATGGAACACATACTTCAGTCTACCAAGACCTAACATTCCTGGCAAATTAAGTATTCATGTATTAATTTGCATTATTTAAACTCCATGCTACTCTTTCATTTTTAATGAATATAATGGTGTCACTAAGCTTTTCTGGCACTCCTTCGGTTTTACATTTTGTACCTAAAGTGGTCTGATATTATCTCACTGGAAATGGGCCTCTGTAATACATACTTTGGACCAGTGCTTCCTGGAGCACAAATTTAACTAATGATGCCTTTGCTGACTGGCTAACATTAAACATTGTTCTAGTTTTAGTAAAATTGCTAAGAGGACTTTAGGAAACATACTGCTCTGTTGATCTTATCGGCTGGCAAGAAGACAGTACAAATATACAACAGATGAGCTGAACTACGCTATAAATGGGTGCGATTATGATTTCGAATCATTTGACAAATTATGGAAAATATCATGCATGTATTTTTGTGAGAATTTAAAAATTCTTCTTTGACCTCAATACGTTTGTCCGGACACTCATTTCCTGGCTGGCCTTATGATGTTCTAAGATTCGAAAGAGCACTCAGTTCCCTGTGAGGTCACGGAAAACAATTTCAGAACGTCTTCATGTTCGTTCAGTAGCAAAACCCTGTTGTCGAATAATTTATTATGCATAACGATGGGTCATAATTCAATGATTCCTTTCTATATAATGCAAGACTGGTTATCTCACTCATTATTCAATGTACGTTGCCTCCTAAGGTTGGCAGCTTTGGGGTTATTCCACGGAAAGAGAAATAAGCAATATAAACCGTTCAAATATTAATTTGAGATTAATAATATGGACGGAGGTAACTGACCCTTGAGATCCCTTCAAGCACTTTATTCCCTGAATCCAGCAGGAGAAAAGGTTATTGTCCTCCTTCTCGGGGACAGCGATGGCCTCCCATTCTAATTTTGTGCACTAAAATGTTAAAATACCTTCCACGACTGCTCTATTTCCTCTGACTTTCACTGTCTGACTCTGACTCCCTAGCATCCCATTACCCACTGCATTTTAACCAGGACAACAGCGGCGTCCCACAGAACTTTCTGCAGCAGTGAAAATATTGCATGTGCATACCATCCAGGACGGTCGCTGCTCGCCGTAAGTGATGAAGCACTTAAAATATGGCTAGCACAACTGAAGAACTGAATTATTTAATTTTAATTAATTTAAATGGTCATACACACAGTAGCCAGTGAATACTGTATCATTAAGCACAGACAGAGTATTCAAATCTTTTCTAAGCTCTGGTCTCTATTCTGCAGTAGCTGTTCTGGCCTCGCTTTCTCCGGAAAATAACCCTAAGTTTTTGTCAGGTGCTCTCTACCGCTTTGAGAAAAAAACTAAGTAACACTTCAGTTGATCAACATTCTATTAGAATTAAGCTGCTCTCTACAAAAGCCTATTTGTAATTATGTTTGCAAACAAGAGTATGAAAGCCCATTATCTTTAAGAAAAAAATAAAACAGCGCTGTGTGCGAACGGACCCCTAGTCATCCTGAACACCGGAGAGAGTCTAACCACGTAGCAGAAACACACAAAGGGCTGATTACATCTTCTGGCTAGCAAAGTGCTCGCCTAAGCACCAGCAATAAACTCTTCCAGGAAAGAACCGTTAACACTTGGAGCCAATCAATATTGTAAGACTTTACAGAACAGAACCCATGTAGAAGGAGCGGGTGGTCAGTGTAAATTACAAAGTAACACTAGGCAAGTTTTCAAGAACCAACAGAGGTAAGGAAATCAACAGAGCTGCTGACATCATGTATTTTACATATTAGTATGGCGCACAAAAGAGTGTGTGTGTGTGTGCACCTGCACGTGTTCTCTTCCCTAGCAAAAGGGTTACTGGAAATTATTGAAACTGACGCGGTCCAGAGTCCAAGGAGTTTTACTAGAAGCCCACCACCCAGGCAGAGAGAGCATAATCCAGCACTGTTTGACAGTAGAAAACAAACAGTGGCTGCTGGCTCAAGGACAATGCTCGAAAAGGAGACACCCGGAAACAGGTCTGCTGCGGTGGTCCTGACGCCTGCGATCCCTGGCGAGCGCGTGCACACACGTGGGACCTGAAAAGGAGGAACGGGGAGCCCTGAAGCTCGGAGACAAGACTGAAGGGGGAGGGGAGTAAGATCACGAAGGGCCCTGCGGGCCGGGGCAGGGAGCTCAGGTTGTGCCCTGAAGGCGCTGAAGGATCTGAGGAAGGCAAGTGATAGACCGGGAGGCCCCGCGCCTTTTAAAGCAACCCTTACACCACTGATCCTCAGCGACCGCTAACTTCGTACCTGAAAGGACCATGAGAGACACCGAATAAACGCAAGTGCTGCAGGAATGTTAAGGCCCAGGGGTTTGTTCTGTTTGGGATTTTGTTTTCATTTTATGGCCACACCCACGGCATTGGGAAGTTCCCAGGCCAGGGGCTGATTTGAACCACAGCTGCGGCCCATGTCACAGCTGTGGCAATGCCAAATCCTCTCGCCCACTGCACTGGGCCAGGGACTGAGCCCACACTCCACAGCGACCTGACCCGCGGCCGTCCGGTTCTTAACCCAATGAGCCGGGGCGGGAACTCCAAGCGTAGGTGTTTTTATTTCTTTTTGCCTTTTTAAGGCCACACCTGAGGCATACGGATGTTCCCAAGCTAGGGGTCGCATCGGAACTGCAGCCACCAGTCCACACAACAGCCACAGCAACTCGGGATCTGAGCCACATCTGCGACCTACACCACAGCTCACGGCAACACCAGTCCTTAACCCACTGAGCAGGGCCAGAGATTGAACCCTCCTCAGGTTCACTACCAATGAGCCATGATGGGAACTCCCAAGTTATAGTTTTTATTTCCCATTATTTTACACCTTTCTCCCAAAGCAATGTGGACATCACTCCACCGGTTCATATTTATATAAAAACATTTAACAGAGAGAAGTTCAGCCATGAATTACAAAATTCACATAGTTTTTCAAGTTTAACCTTAAATAACCCTTTCCCACTGCTAGAGAATATACATGTACAAACGAGGTGTTGTTTATCTGTTATTCGCAAACATTACGGTTTGCCAATACCAGCAACTATTAAAACAGAAAGGCCTCTTACCAAGACAGGATGAGCTAAAACTAGTACAGCGTAGCTAACAAGTTGTGTAATCAAACAGCTGGTAAGGGTTTCAAAGGAGAACATCTAATAATGAAAAATATAATGTATAAAATTAACTACCAGCAGCAAAATGCAGAAAACAGACAAATTCATGCAGTTTCCATCACTTTCTGAAGAAGAGGCAGCCTTGCCTCAGGACTGAATGGGCACGTTTCAGTTCATACCCTACAGCTACTAGCATTTGCAAAAAGCATGAACGTTAGGAAAAGACGATGCTTGTGGCTGAAGCACCAGTGCAAAGCATTGTCAAAGTAGAAAATCGAGGAGTTCCCATCTGGCTCAGTGGCTAACGAATCTGACTAGTAACCATAAGGTTGCAGGTTCCATCCCTGCCCTTGCTCAGTGGGTTAAGGATCTGGCGTTGCCAAGAACTGTGGTGTAGGTCTCAGACGCAGCTCGGATCCCGTGTTGCTGTGGCTCTGGTGTAGGCCGGCAGCTACAGCTCTGATTAGACCCCTAGCCTGGGAACCTCCATATGCCGTGGGAGCGGCCCTAGAAAAGGCTAAAATACAAAAAAAAAAAAAGTAGAAAATCGAAAAGGGCCCTTGATAGAGAACACCCCGGCCATCTCCCTTTTGCACCAAATAAGATATAAAATGTTGGGTCCAAAGATGGGCACATCTCCAGTTTACTTCATTTTTACTACTGACTCAGAAACGACGTGGCCGGGCCTGGAAATGGCCCCCACCTCCCACCTGTCTCCATCAGGGTGAGCAAATCCCGCACATTTCTGTGCTCCAAGAGAACATCCTGCCTCACTGCAGGAAAGCCAGGCAGCCCCCTCACCCGCGTGTACTCACATGTGTCACTGGCACAGCCAGGAAGACAGGGAGCCAAGCTTTGCGGGTTATCTGGTGGCTGATGAGGCTGGCAAAGCTGAGATGGACTGTGGCCCTACCTTTCCGTGTAGCCTATCAAGTTTAAACAGGACCTCTGTTCCTTATGACATATTTTCTGGCAATTAAATGAAGCTTAGTCTGATTTAATGAAATCTGTCACTTTTAATAAGACAGAGAACCTTGACTCTAAGTTCCCAAGTGTGACAGGTCTAATGTGACCAAACCAGGCTGAATGCTGACAGAGAAGGGCCGTTTCCCAGATCTGGAGTCTCATTTTTCCCACCTTTTCAAAGTCGTTTTGGAAGTAGCTCTAAAAAACACTTGCTCAGAGCACGATACCTTATGCAGACTCACACTGAATGGCACAGAGAAATCTACTCAATGCTGGATAATAATCTATATGAGAAAATAATCTGAAAAGGGATGATATACATATAACTGATTTACATTGTTCTATACCTAAAATGAACACGAATTCGCAAGTCGGCTATACTCCAACAATTTTTTTAAAAAAGAAAATGAGAAAGCCTTCAACATATTTACATTCTTTGAATGGATTTTTAGCAAAACATCAATAAATTAGATGTCTTTAAGAAAGAAGAGAGATGACTGGCTACTAATTTACATGCACATAAAAAACACCCTAAGCACAGGTAGATAAAACTTTTTAAATAAAATCATAGACCACTAAGCAAAAAACAGAGAAGCAACCTGGTGAGTTCTCTGATGGGCAAGTACTTCCCAAGAATGTACATAAAAAATATCTCTGCCTTTCAGCTCCACTGAGTTGCAGGTGTGGAGAGAAATACAAGGAAAAGTGCTACAAACTACAGGTGCTCGTGGATGGACCTAGAGAGGATCATTCTAAGTAAGTCAGAGAGAGACAAACATCATATGAGATCACGGATATGTTCAATCTTAAAAAAGTGATACAAAATAACTTATTCACAAAACAGAAACAGACTCAAAGTTTTTTTTTTTTTTTTTTTTGTCCTTTTAGGGCCGCACCTGTGGCACATGGAGGTTCCCAGGCTAGGGGTCTAATCGGAGCTGTAGCTGCCAGCCTACACCAGAGCCACAGCAACGTGGGATCCGAGCCGCGTCTGCGACCTAGACCACAGCTCACAGCAACGCCAGATCGCTAACCCACTGAGCAAGGCTAGAGATCGAACTTGCAGCCTTATGGTTCCTAGTCGGATTTGTTTCTACTGAGCCACGACAGGAACTCCAGACGCAAAGATTTCGAAACCACATTTACAGTTACCAAAGGGGAGACCATGAGGGGAAGAATAAACTAGGAGGTTGGGATTAACATATATACGCTACTACATACAAAACAGATAAATAACAAGAACCTACTGCATAGCACCAGGACATCTACTAAATACTCTGGAAAAACCTGTGAAAGACTCTGAAAAAGAATGGATATATGTATACATATAACTTATTCACTTTGCTATACACCTGAAACCAACACAACGTTGTAAGTCAATGACACTAAAATAAAATTTTAAAATCGAACAAACTACAGGTTGATACTCAAATATTAGTTAGGAGACTACCTTTGTTATGCAAAGGAAAGATGATGGATATAAATGGATAAACTCATTAGTCAAGAGAGTAAAGTGCATTCCTGTTACCTACCACAGGGCACTATAGGCATTCCAAAAATACACAATGCATTCGGCCAAAATAGTGTACCATTTAAGTCTGTGTACAATTTGTAAATTGATAATATTCACCTTCAAACAAAATATTGTGCTAAAATACAACAAAGGGTAGCATTACCACTCACTCAACTCAGCTCTATCTCTAGCTCTCCATCACTTTCCAAAGCCCAGTTAATCAACTGGAAGGTAGCAAGCAATGTGTAGAACCTTCCAAATACTGTAGAAAACTCTTAGCCAAGAAGTGCATCCACTGGGCACTAACGCATTATTCTGCCACTACGCAAAAATGCTCACAAGAAGAGTTTCCACTGAGAAGCAGCAGACTGGGAATCAGGTGTGGTCTTTGCAGCCGCTCGGATCACTGCTGAAGTGCAAGTTCAATCCTCAGTCTGGTGCAGTAGGTTACGGATCCGGCGTAGCCACGGCTATGGAGTAGGTCATGGCTGCGACCTGGATTCAACCCCTGGCTTGGGAATTTCCATATACTACAGGTGCAGCCAAAAAAAAAAAATACTCACAAGAAATAGCTTCTAAATATACAATTTTAAACACTGCACATTTAATGCATTTTAATGTATTTAACCAACTATACTGTCCACTGAAATATGGGTTGAGAAGTACTTATAAAGGAATTTATGCTATAAAATACAAAAAATATTGGTCACAGAGAATGATTTCAAAAACGACAAAAATATTTCCTTTTATTGCATTAATGCTTAGAATGTTCATATCCATATTCAAATGAATGTTTCTATGAAACATGCAAATGATTAAACAGAATTTATTTTTAAGTCAAGGAAAAATCAATACATATAGGATGGAGTCCTAAAACTGATTTTTAAAGTCAACTGTTGAAAATTATGAGTGTATTTCCCATTTACAGCATGCAAAAAATGTTGCTTAGGATCCCAGGCCAATTGAAAAAAACTACATAATGCAGCTAAAAAAAAAAAAAAAAAAAAAGAGTAGCAGCAGTCTCCCGTAACCCTTCTAAAATCCTCTAAAGTCCCTTGATCCCTAAGTTACACTGAAGAGGAGCATCAAGCTTGCACAAATAAGGCAGAAAAGTTAGAGATATGTTACTGTTACTAGATTATAAATATGGTGCAAGCAAGTGTCATTCCTCATTAACATATTCCCCCACGGTGCTTTGCATATTTCCATGCACACAGAAACGTTAAAATGATTTTATGGTGAACACCTATATACCTACCACTAGGCTCTACAATTAGCATTTTATTATGTTTGCTTTATCACATATCTTTGTGATATATAATTTCTTCATTTTCACTCTCACTGTGGAAATTCTGATAAAGCACGAGTGCAGTGGATGAATTGAGAATTTTCCCTATGTTTGATGCACTTTGAAAACAGAAACAAAACCCATATTCATGCTTAGAATTTGCAGGGTAAATTTTTATTTAAAATGTACCATGAACTAAATGTAACTTCTTACTCATCAATATGCCATGGCCAGAAAGTATTTCGGCTTATCAAGTTCGTCACCCAAGGGAAATAAAGTCTTTGAACGCACAAACCTTACCTCTGACCACGTCTGGGGTTGAGCCCCAGTCACATGGGGTTGACCTTGATCCGTATTTTAAGATAAAATACTCTAAGCACCAACTGTCTTCTAACTCCCTTCAGGAATCAGGCAACCTGAACCTTGGCCTCAGGTTGAACCACGAACACCAAGTCTAACAGAAAGTAGGCAAGAGTGCTCAGGCCCACAGAGAAGTTTCACCCCGGAGCAAGTTAGGGTAAATGAAGATTGACTGCCAGGTTCCACTTCCATCTTTCTGTGCGCGTGCGTGTGTGTTTTGCTCCTATTCTCAAATAAAGAAGCCTTCACCCTTTAGGAAGTTGTCACTCAGAGGGTTTAAATTGTTCAGTGCAGATGGATGAGAGACGTCTAAAATGGGCTGCTGGGATGAGACTTAACCAGAAGCCACCCAGCTTCAGCACTTCCAAGTCCTCGCAGCAAGTCTAAGCATGAGAAGTCTGCCCTTTGGCTCACATTCTGGCTGCTGTCCACAGAAGAGAGACCATGTCGAACTCCTCAGTTCACCCCTACAACCACCAGTTAAGGAATGTTTTCTGTGTGTGAGGCATTGTTCCAAATGCTTTGTATATTATCATTTTCATTACTCCCATTTCATGCAATGAAGCAAATGAGAAAACTAGAAGACAGAAGTTGAGTAATTTGATGGCATGCCAAAGCCAAGAATCAAATACTGGATCCTTTGCTCCTAACGATTCCCAACACTACTTTCTACTGGATCCTCCCAGAGACATTGTTTCATTATTTGCCAACCGTACTTTATTATTGGTCAGTCGTTGTCTTTTTCTTACTGCAAACAGTAGCCTCATGAGCATCAGTGGGTTCTCCGTTGCATTGCGTATCTGTTAGTTTGCCTGACAGGGTCCTTCTCTTTGGGACTCTCTCTCTCTGTCCGTCATCATCCACACAACCGACCTGGTTGGTGTGTTCAGGTCTGCTTAGTGGGGCAGCGATCCCAGCTGAGAGGGACTAGACAACCCAGATTTGGCTTCTGGACCTAAGATACCACATTTCCTCAGTGACAATCTACTTTTAGGAGTAGTGTTCCACATGTTTTTCCACTCACGTATATATTTATTTTTTTAATGATTTTTAATTTTTTTCCATTATAGCTGGTTTACAGTGTTCTGCCGATTTTCCACTGTACAGCCAGATGACCCAGGCACACATACACATATACATTCCTCTTTCTCACATTATCCTGCTCCATCACACGTGACTAGACATAGTTCCCAGTGCTATGCAGCAGGATCTCATTGCTTATCCATTCCAAAGGCAATAGTTTGCTGCTTTTAACCCCAAGCTCCCAGTCCATCACACTCTCTGTCCTCCCCCTTGGCAACCACAAGTCTGTTCTCCATGTCCACGATTTTCTTTTCTGTGGAAAGGTTCATCTGTGCCATATATGAGATTCCAGATATAAGTGGTATTTATATGGTATTTGTCATACTTACTCCACTTAGTATGAGAGTCTCTAGTTCCATCCAGGTTGCTGCAAATGGCATTATTTTGTTCTTTTTTATGGATGAGTAGTATTCCATTGTGTGTGTGTGTGTGTGTGTGTGTGTACACATATATACCACATCTTTTTAATCCACTCATCTGTCGATGGACATTTAGGTTGTTTCCATGTCTTGGGTATTGTGAACAGTGCTGCAATGAACACACGGGTACATGTGTCTTTTTCAAGGAAAGTTTTGTCTGGATGTATGCCCAAGAGAAGGATTGCTGGGTCATATGGTAGTTATACATTTAGTTTTCTAAGGTACCTCCTTACTGTTTTCCATAGTGGTTGTACCAATTTACACTCCCATTGACAGTGCAGGAGGGTTCCCTTTTCTCCACATCCTCTCCAGCAGTTGTTATTTGTGGACTATTTTTAGGGCCACTTCCATGGCATGTGGAGGTCCCAGGCTAGGGGTTGAATTGGGGCCACAGCTGCTGGCCTACACCACTGCTACAGCAACATCAGATCTGAGCCGCATCTGCAACATCCACCATGGCTCTCAGCAACACTGGATCCTCAACCCACTAGGCAAGGCCAGGGGTCGAACCCACAACCTCATGGTCCCTAGTTGGAGTTGTTTTCCTGCACCACGATGGGAACTCCTTATTTGTGTCCTCATTAATGATGGCCGTTCTGACTGGGGTGAGATGGTACCTCATAGCACTTTCGATTTGCATTTCTCTAATAATCACACTCACATACATATTTATACACACAAACACACACACACGCTTATTGTAATGCTACCCTTTGGTCCCATTTAACCATTGTTGTGTGTATACTTAGCTTCCACAGCAGGGAAACTGACTTGTAGAGAGGAGTGAATAGGAGGATTTCACATAAAATCTCGCCCCAAATCCCAAATACCAGATTCAGTTTTGTTTATTTTGTAGTGAATGGGGTAAAGGGGGAGATGGAAAGAGGTGAAGGCAGCTCCTTTAGCAACTGCTTGAGATGATTTCAGCTGCAGAATCCATCCCCAAAGGGGTGACAGTGGGAGGTGGCGGCAGCTGTCCTGGGAGTGGGTTACCTGTCAGCTGAGAGTTAGTAAGTCGGGGTCAGTCTTACTGCACACGTGTTGGTGTTACCATCTGTCTGGGTATGCACTTGGGATATCCACGGATAAACCAGGAATGAATAAAAAGGACAGAAGAATGCCTCAAAAACTTCAATTCCAAGCAGCTGCGTTAACACAAAGCCAAACATGAGCCCAGAACTCTCGATATGGAATGTCTCAGTTTAGGTTTCCCCAGAGCAGGACAGAAACAATTACTGAAATGCAAGTAGCTGATGTGGCTGACAATTCTGGGAAACACAGGAAGGAAAGTAGCAAAGGGGACCAGAACCAGAAGAAAGGAAGTAAAGGGCATTTTATCACGACTGTAGATGACTAGAGCTTAATCCCACTGTGGACCTCTCAGACACGGTCGCTAGGACAGAGACCGCTGATGCCTCAGAATCACCTCGGGACCTCCTTGCAAACATGCGTTCTGATTCAGGGCATTTAGCATGGGGTCTGAGGCTCGGTTCCTTACATGCTCCCAGCTGAGAATGCCCTTGGTGCTGCTCCTCAGAACAGCCCTTGAAGAGCAAGATGTTGATGATGTCCTGATTTTTTTCTCCTTTAAGTACTTCAAATTTACACATCAAATTGACAAATCGTATGTCCACTGCTTTTATAACGCATCACTACATCTCCTTTGCGTCATGTCTCCTTATCCCAGGCACTGCATTACCACTGAGCCGCCTCAGTCCTGGAAGTACTGAGCCAGTCTCTACAGAAGGAAAACAGAAACAGAAAGGTCTGTCCATCCTGTTCTAGTGCTATTGAACCAAATGGCCCTGCTCATGAGCAGGGAGCCTGCTGTCCACAGAAACAAAATGAAGCATCTCAGCCTTCTCCCAACACCTCCAACTCTTCTCTGCTTATACCTTCTGTTCTTGCTCTCCCTCCATTATAGCGCCAACTTGTATTCTGATTTTGTGGGGATTCACAAATCTATGGCCTTTGGAAATGAGGAATAAGTCTATCTTCCTGATTTTGATACTCACACCCTCTTATTAGGGTCACACCTGAAGCATACAGAAGTTTCCAGGCTATGGGTCAAATCAGAGTGGAGCTGCAGCTGCCAGCCTACCCACAGTCATGGCGACACCAGATCCGAGCCATGTCTGTGACCTACACCTCAGCTTGTGGCAATGCCGGATCCTTAACTCACTGAGTGAGGCCAGGGATCAAACCTGCATCCCCATGGATACTAGTCAGGTCCTCAATCTCCTGCTGAGCTACAGCAGGGACTCCTCGGCCCTCTTTTTTTTGGGGGGGGAGGGGAAGCATCGCACCTTCAGCATATGGAAGTTATCAGGCTGGGGGTCAAGTCAGAGCTGCAACCGCCAGCCTGAGCCACAGCTACGTCAATGCCAGATACGAGCCACACCTGTGACCTCAGCCTTCTTTAATGGTATGTTTTCATGCATTAAACGAAATGCTATGTTTTCATTTCATGCAGGCTCTTACCCACTTGGTTACCCGAGGGTAAGCTTTCTGGAACCTCAGTCCTCATGTTTATACTCAACTAGAATCTAAAGAGAGATAACTGGACCTGGGCAAACTATTGGTTTTAAATTATTGTGTGATGCTCAAATGTATATATTCCTATGGTCCAAAGGAAACAAGTCCCAGCCCCTTTAGAAACACAATCCTAAAAAGAAACTAACAATGATATAATTTGCCATTCAAAACGGGTCACGAAATATTTAATATTTCCTTAAAAAGTTGTATTTTTGTATACTCTAGATATAAATGTATATATAAAATTGAATGATATATGTATAGAAAGGTGAGAGCATACTGGGGCACTGGTATATTCCAAGTTTTCTACATTGCATATGTACGAATATCTTTCAGTCTATTTTAAAAGAAAGAAAATTAGTTTCAGTCATTCCTTCATGAAATAATAAAAGCTTGAATAACACATACTAACATTAAGACAGAGGAAGGTATGTATGGGAAAAAAAACAGGAATTAAACCTTACTAAACCTTATGTTAGTAAAATTAACACTGAGATATTTTTTTATTTTTATTATTTTTTTTGTCTTTTTGATGTTTCTTGGGCCGCTCCCGCGGCATATGGAGGTTCCCAGGCTAAGGGTTCAATCGGAGCCGTAGCCACTGGCCTACGCCAGAGCCACAGCAACGCGGGATCCGAGCCACGTCTGCAACCTACACCACAGCTCAGGGCAACGCCGGATCGTTAACCCACTGAGCAAGGGCAGGGACCGAACCCGCAACCTCATGGTTCCTAGTCGGATTCGTTAACCACTGCGCCACGACGGGAACTCCAACACTGAGATATTTCATGATAACTAATTACCATAACAATTTACAATATACGAAGTGCAATATTATTCTGCCTTCGGAATGTTCAAAACACATTTAATTCAAGTATCATATATTTCAGGCTTATCTGTTTTGTCTGTTCATCTGTGTGCAGGTTATATGGTCATTATACCCACTGACATCTTAAATCCGCCAACCAGGAAAAAGAACATGGTGTGGTTCAGAACAAAGGAGCACCACTATTCAGCGCTTACTTTTATCTACTTCCAGTTCTTTCTGCTATCCCAGGCTATTTACACTGAAAACATATGCTAACAGAAACAAAAAGGCAAGTGGCCACACAAACTTACAGAAGTCTATTTGAGGAACATCAACAATATGGCAGAGGAAGTTTTAAAGGAGGGTCCATCCACGTTTGCAATTGAAAGAAAAGATTCTGGGATCATTTCTGAGCAGGAAAAGACCTCACCTTACCTAATTCATCCGTAGAGAACTCCAGATCAAGTGCCGGAGAGTTGGCTGTTGGCAGCACCCTTTTGTAAAAGACGACGACGAGGCAGAGGGAGAAGTTCGGGGCAGTCTCAACCAACATCACGATGTGCCCCTGGGACAGTGCTGTTTCCTTTGTGAGCTTGATATTCACACTGGTGTCTCATTAGTATAATAATGGTACAAAAGTGCTGCTCAATGTACAGCTGTCTCTCGAACGACGCATGGTTAGAAGCATCGACGCCCTTGCAAGTCCAAAATCCACCTATAACTTTCCACTCACACTCCCTACCCGAGGTTCTGCCTCTAAAGACTCAGCCAGCCATGGATCATGTGATACTGCAGTATGTACATATTGAAAAAAATGTGCACCTAAGCAGACCCACACAGTTCAAACCAAGTCTTAATAAAAGATCAACGATATTTTTAAAACTGAACGTTTCATAACCAGTAATTAGATGACCTGTCTCAAGAAATCCTGAGATAATCCATTCATATTAGCAGTCATACTTCAGGATTGGACGATTAATAAATGATATGGTTTTTGCTTCAGAAACCTCACCTTCCCTCATGGTCCTTTTAACATGTATCATACACAGCGACAAAAAAGAAGTCATACAGATTTATGAAAATAAAGTTCAAAGTCCAACCTTCAAGAATATCAAAGAATGCAGGGGCTGGATCTGTCCTAAGCCTCTCTTCTTTAGTGATTGATCTCCATATTTTCTCTTAAGAAGACAGAACTTTATCAGTTTACAATATACACAATTTCAAGTAGTCTTCAACACGTGTGAGAATAATCCCAATACACTTCCTGACTCTTCTATGAGGCTATGTTATCATCACTGCAAAAAAAAAATGCTGCAAATGAAGTCTAAAGTAAGAGAATCAGCACACTCAAAAAAAAAAAAAGGTAAAAATGAGACAAGTTTTAAATTGATAAAGTACTTTCACTCTATAAAGCATTGGCAACCATACTGGGTAAGGTTTTCAGTAAAATTATTAGAATAGTCTAACCCAGTCATATGCAGATACACACCTGGGTCACACTTCTATATAACATTAACTGCAAAAACAGGAACAAAACTGGTCTATGCAGAGACAGTGATGAAGCACTCTCCGTCACTTACAGACGATGCTTTCTCTACATCCCAATTAAACTTGATTTTAAGCCCCACAATATCAAAGGGGCTGCCCATAAAATAGCCTCGCAAAATCAGAATTCCTTTTTTCTACTAATAAATACAATCATTTCTCGCATTTCCATGATTTTCCATGTCTCAGACTATACCCAGAGTATGTCACTTCTGAAGTAACTGTCATCGCTTAGAAAGAAAGACATGATGTGTTGGAAATTACATTGAGTTTTCTTCATGGCAGTGTAAAAACAATACTAACATGTAAGAGGCATGATTTCCAGAAGTGAAAAACAGATGGCATCAATCCTGTACAATTCCATAAAAGCAAATATCTCCATGTAATGTGCAAAAAATGCTGTTCATCCTTTTGATTTAGAGAACAGAGAAACAAAATAATTCCTACAGGTAACTCTCTAACGATTGATTGACTGATTGATTGACTGATCAACTGATTGCTTTTTAGGGCTGCACCCATAGCATATGGAAGTTCTCAGGCTAGGGGTCGAATCGGAGCTGCACCTGCCAGCCACAGCCACAGCAATACGGGGTCTGAGATATGTCTGCAACCTACACCATAGCTCACGTCAATGCCAGATCCCCGACCACTGAGTGAAGCCAGGGATCAAACCTGCATCCTCATGGATACTAGTTGTATTCGTTTCCATTGCACCACAGTGGGAACTCCCAACTCTACATTTATTGTGTTTAATTGTCATCATTTCAAAATGTGTATCCTGCTACTCTTAGCGGTATCTAGTAAATTGCTAACTATGACAAATGGTTTGGTTTAATACACAAAATATTCATGGAGCAATGAAGCAGTGTCCCAGGGCTGTCAGAATGGCAAACTGCTACAATTAGACTGACAGTAAAATCTACCAAGCTGTGCTTTTCAGTCCAAGGTCACAATTAATTACACAGAAGTGACATTTGTACCTAGAGGGCTTTCATTCTTCCCAGGGCTTTTGCAGAAGTAATGCCACAAAGCAATACAACTAGTCAAAAGCAATATACCAATTTAACAGGCAACAATAAGCATGCAAGGGTCAAAAGGTAAAGTTTCCAAAAATAAACACCTCATTATGGGCATTCAGGAGCTTTGCGATGCCATCATCATTTTCCCATCTGGAACATTCCAAGCTGAATGCCACAGGCAGGATTATGGGCCAATCGTAACTGAAAGTCCTACTGATAAAAAAACACAGGAATCAAAAAGACAACTGAATTCCACCTAGTCCTACACTAATCCAAGCTGATCTGAAATTCTCAGACATATTCTCATCCTCTTTAAGATCCACATTTCTGGTTTGTGCATAATGAAGAGCACACTTCAATGCAGAATTTGCCCAGATGATACCTTTTTAACTTTCAAGTATGTTTTCCTCTGTTCAGACTAAGTAAGGTGATGAGGCATTAATTAAAAGGAAGCCCAAGAATTCACACACACTTTTGAACGCTTTAATTTTGAACAACAGTGTGTCTATGTTTTTTTAGTATATATATTCTTGACCATTATTTTTACAGGATCAAAGATATTAAGGAGGAGAAAGGGTGCTTATCTTTGTCAGAAGATACTTCCTTAATAAGTCGGTAAGGTCCAAACATGTGCCTTGTGTATAGTAAGCACCCCACAAATGACCTCTTCGCGGACATCCGCCTACTTACTGCAGTAGAGAACAGATTCACACATTCGCACGCTCAGCGACCTAAGTTTCCACTTAGAAACAGGGCACAATCAGTACAAATCCACATATTTAAAATTGAGAACAAAAGCTAGTGAGCTATTTATAGACTGAACAAGAAATGAGCTGTGCAGAGTTCAGAAGAGGAACCTATATTCAAGCCAGTCCACTGCATATTGCTTTGAATGTCTACCACGCGCCAAATGTGGGGAAAGACCACATTTCTTAGTAAAACCAAATCAATGTTTCACCTCTGGATTCTCAAGTTGTAGGTCAGAAGGAATGCATTTTATTTCGCTGATGTGAACCACCGTGCCTGTTAAATTAATTCATCACAAAGGACTACACACGCTTAAAGTAATTACACCAATGATCTTACAATCTCTACTGGCAATTGTGTGGCGTCAGGGCTGTGCCCAGAGCTTAGTCTGCAAAGATTTATGATGCTGTATTTCATTCTTCTCCTTAATACAAACCCACAAAACTGTCATTGAGACGGGGTCTTCCCGCTGACACTTAACAAATTTGAATCTTAAGTACTGATCAATGGATCAATCAACATCCGAGTTTCCGGCTTATTCACTGCGAATGTCTATGCCAACTGGGTGGCCAGGAAATCATTAGAATCCCATTTGCCATCTTGATACTACTTACTGAAAATGTTCATCCCTTCCCTATCTCCCTACCAACTAGAAGGTAAGCCTTCAGTGGAGTGGGGATTATCTCTTCCCACAACACCGAGCTGTTTTTTGTTGGTCCCCCACCCCCCAACAGAATCATGAATCTCCATAGTTTGCCTAAACTCTATTTCTGTTCTTTATGTGCTGAACAATCCTTTGTGAATTGATCTGGGCAACTAAGCAGCATTACAAACCATTGCTTAAGGCCTCATTCAAGAAATTTTCAAAGTGACTTTTAAAATTCAGTCCATTCTTTAGCTTGCAATCCTTTCTGCATTTGCAGAAAATAGCTCTCATTCAGGAAATGAAAGGATAGCCTTTGTGGAGGTACTTTGCTTTCCTGCCAGAAAGGCAGGACTTCTATCACAAACTTGAACTCGGCAGTATTAGTTGCTTACCCAACCACTTCCCTCTCCCTCGCCCAATATATAAGGCAAATTATCATCAGCGTGGAGGACATTTTAAACGCATGCATAGTGAAAGGGGTTACACTGCTCTTCAGGAGTAAAGAAATTAAAGAGCATGCTTTAGACGGAAACTTACCTTGCCAGCTCTTTTGGATTAATATCTTTAGTGCCAATAGCAAGAAAATATGCCAGCCATTTAAAACACAATAGCATTCTTGGTAACACAGTTCTTTGTGCAGAAATTTGTATCCACGGAGTTCCCGTCGTGGCGCAGTGGTTAACGAATCCGACTAGGAACCATGAGGTTGCGGGTTCGGTCCCTGCCCTTGCTCAGTGGGTTAACGATCCGGCGTTGCCGTGAGCTTAGGCCAGTGGCTACAGCTCCGATTCAACCCCTAGCCTGGGAATCTCCATATGCCATGGGAGCGGCCCAAGAAATAGCAAAAAAAAAAAGACCAAAAAAAAAAGAAAAAGAAATTTGTATCCAACCATGAATGGACAACTGATCCTAGGCATCTTGGATTTTACAGTACTTAGTGTTTTCTGAGATTTACTTATACTTAAGGTAAACTCAACGAAGGAACCAAACTGAATAAAAACCATCCACCTGTTTCTGCCTGGACCGATGCAAAGGGATTATTGTAGCCTTCATTCTAGGGGCACTGGTCATAATGTCAGAACAAATTAAGAAGCTATGGACTCTTTACGGCCTTTTCTAAATGTCTTCCCTCCAAAACTGTGAAAGAGCTGGTTGTCTTCTGGGAGCACAAAGTGACAAGTAAAAGGTGAGACAGATGGAAAAACAAACCTTAATCATGCCCCACAGATCCAGGTCTAAGTAAAAATCTTCCTTCTATGACCTCATTATTCTTCACTTTTGTGCCTTAGCCACCGAGTCCCCACACACCTCTCTTGTACTAATAGATTCAATAAAAGCACCACAAAAATAATATATTTCCTTATGAGCAAGTTTCCTCTCCTGGGTACCATCCCTGACCCCTCTGATAAGCGCTCTCTAATTGGTTCTCACAACAGTGTAAGGGTTTGGCAGGTAAGAGTTTCTAAAAAGGTAAAAAATGAGGTTGAAATGCAACCCTCAGTATTCACTTCCCAGCTTCCTCCTCAGTTGCTCTCTACGCCTGTTCTTTTAAGAAATATTAGCTCAGTTCTTGCTGGTTATTTCCCATTAGTTCCTCCTACATCACACAAGAGGAGGCAAACCAAAGAAGCTCATAGTTGCCTCATGACTCTGTTTCCAGGCTAGCTATAAAAATGAGAAGTCGACATGCCCCCAAGGACATGAAGTCAGAATTTCCGATGCAAGCTACAGTTTCTGAACTAGGCATTTTTTTCTTTTTTAGGGGAGCTCTAACTTGCTCCATCATTCACACCTCACCCTGAATCTCAGAAAACTTCTAAGGTAGGTGGTTTTTTTTTAGGGGAGCTCTCAAGGTGAACACACACCTCACCTTCAGTCTCAGCAAACTTCACATGAAGTCAGGCCAGCTTGGCACTAGACTCAAGTCAAGGGTGAACACATACAGTAGAACCCTTTCCCAACCCACTGGATGGATGAATTCCGAAGACTGATAATCAAATCCGGACCCACAGCAAAACTTGGCTATATGGCAGCATTCATCTCCATAAAACAGTAGGTTACTTTATCTCTCAAAGCACATTCATTTTACATTGCAAAATTCTATGTAAGCCTAACCAAAAAGGACCAAGCAAAAGAAAATGGATTTGCATTACCTTCTTCTGATCTTCTAGCTTGTGACTCACTGGATTCTTCTCATGTCTGTTCATCTCTGAAGATAAATCCATCACATTAGGTTCTTACCCTTCAAAATGGAATCTCTTCAAAAAAGCAGCAAACTAATCCGAGATGCAATCACTAGGAAAACACTGGCATGCCACATTTCCCGTCACACACCATCTTTGAGCTTCATCAACTCCAAGGGATGATTAAAAAATCCATTGATTGAATGGAAAAAATGAATTTGGTAATCTACTCCCAGGACTTTCCAAATCAGCATATCGTTTTTAAATGCTAACTTCTCAAAAGCAAAATATTCATCCAGGAATTTTAACTCCAACTGCTATCTTCTTCTTTCTTCACAGTTTTCCATTTTAATAAATAATTACGCAGTTCCTGTAAACCTGTGATAAAAAAAAAAATAAGCACACAGTTAATTCTCCTCTGCCTTTCATAGCACAATTAATGAAAAATTCTTACCTGAAACATCCAATTTCGAAAAAAAAATGTATGCATGAATTCTATTTCACATAAAAGTAATAGCAAGTGAAAGGCATTATTCTTTAACCCTATGGGATTTAAAATACCTATTATAATACCTGAACTAAAGAGAATATTAAAATCAGGGATACAAAGCACAATGAAGCTAAAACTCAAAAGGGAATACACAGACACTCACCAAACATGTATATGCTCCAGGGTCCCACTGATTAATTTCAGTATTCACAGAGCTACAGAATTTAGGAAAGAACCCAATATAACTGACACTATTCATAAATAATTTTTTTTTTGCTTTTTTTACTTTTAGGCTGCACCCGTGGCATATGGAAGTTCCCAGCCTGGGGGTCGAACTGGCGCTCCAGCTACGAGTATACACCACAGCCACAGCAATGTGGGATGTGAACCACGTCGGCGATCTACACCACAGCTCATGGTAACACTGGATCCTTAACCCACTGAGTGGGGCCAGGAACCAAATTCGCATCCTCATGGATGCTAGTCGGTTCATGAACATTGAGCCACAATGGGAACTCCTTATTCATAAATAATTTTATTGAAACTCCAAAATTAATCTATAAAATGATAATGTTACTCCATTTTGAGATGAGGAGGTTGAAAGGGTAAGTAAATTTTTCAAGCCTATTAAGTATAGCAGGACTAGAATTTGAATTCAGATACCTTTGAATACCAAACACATTGTTCGTCCTAGACACAGTTGTCTTATTTCATATTGCATATTTTATTGTCCACAGGGATACCATAAATGAGTTTATTAAGTGCCTTGCTGGATTATGAATGCTCGAGGCATTCTCCTTATAATCCAGTGGTTCCCAAACCCAATTAGAAAACTGAATCACCT
Organism: Phacochoerus africanus; assembly: GCF_016906955.1. Taxonomy (NCBI): domain Eukaryota; kingdom Metazoa; phylum Chordata; class Mammalia; order Artiodactyla; family Suidae; genus Phacochoerus; species Phacochoerus africanus. The sequence continues at coordinate 107,335,795 of NC_062550.1, forward strand.
GGGAATCCATCTTAATCACACAGATTCCTGGGGTCCACCCAACCCTGCTAATTCGGAAGCTACAGGGTAGTGCTTCGAATTCTGTTTTGGCTGTTCTTCTTCTTATTGTTTTTCCATCTCTTCTAAGCACTTCTGATGCAAGAAAACCACAGAAGAGTTGAAATCTTCCCCTAATGCAGGACACTTGTCAAGTTGTCTGCATTTTGGAATCATCTGTGAAGCTTCACAGACTACTGATTCTTGTGTCTCATCCCCAGAGTCTGTAATTTACTTAGTCTTAGATGCAGTCTGAGTCTTGTACCCACTGCCCTAATATATAAATTCTCTTTAGGTAAGTGACCAACCACAGCATTAATACGTCAAACAAGAGGAAACTCAGTGTCTCAAGAGGCAGCACCTTCCATACTGGGGCAGTTCCAGCCTTTAGATTCTTCTTCCTAATTTGGAGATGAAGTCTCCTTTCCTGAATGTTTCTGCACATTTGCAATTATTTATATCCCGTTAGTCATCAATGTACACAAAATCTTTTTAATTTCCCTTTTCACTTGACAGTTCTTCAAGTATCACCTTAGCAGCGTTAACCATCCCCAGTGGCTGCAACAACTCCTCACCACCCTGGTTATTTACTTAATAGACTTTATTTTTGACATGACCCATAAACTGTACTATCCAGAAATGAGCACAAGGGTCGAGCATGGCATGCTCCCTTTAAGAACTCACCTCCAGGTACCACAAACACCCCAGGCCAAACAGAAATTACATGATAAAGCAGACAGATAATGTCTGAAAAATCAGCTCCTGACTAGTCTTTCTTTGGTCAACCCTTGCTCTTTTTACACCCCCTCTGCTCTGCTGCATAGGTTTCCCCTCTGCTCTGCTGCACAGGTTTGTGTACTACGTGAATGCTACCAGCAAAGGAAACTGAAAGAACAAAGGTTTGGGTGTGAGAGATAAAACACAGCCAATCTGAGGAGTTCTAAGAAATTCAATAAATGGTCACTGCAAATGTTTAAGAAAGAATTAACATAAAAGAATTCTTGACTTTAACAGTTCATCTTAACTTTAATATCTTTTTTCTTTTCATGGCTGCACCTGCAGCATATGGAAGTTCCCGAGCTAGGGGTCAAATAGGAGCCACAGCTGCAGGCCCATGCCACAGCCATAGCAACACCAGATTTGAGCCACATCTGAAACCTGCACTGGAGCTTGTGGCCACACTGGATCCTTAACCCACTGAGCGAGGACAGGGATCTAACCTGCATCCTCATGGACACTATGTGTCAGGTTCTTAACCCGTTGGGCCATAGCAGGACCTCCAGTTTACCTTAACTGCAACATGGAAAATAGATGGGCGAGAACAAAATTTTTGGCAGAGAAACCTTATAAGGATTATCAGAACAATCAAAGAGACAACAGAATTGTGAACTAGTGCAGGAGCTGAGGAATTGGAAAGAATAACGAAGCTGGGTGATATGGTATTTAAAGGGAGGAGGTGTTGGAACTGGTAATGGACTGGACCTGAGTGCGGGTGTGTGATTCAAGGGCACCTGAGCATATGGATGATGATATCCTTACCTGAGGCAGAAATCCCACAAGAGATGCACTCAAGATATGGGGAAGATCAGAGATTTTATAAAGCAAACAAAAGGTGCCTACTAAAATCCAGAAAATTACAAGCCAGTCTCACCGATGAACAAACACAGAAGCAAGCATCCTAAAGGAACATGAGCAAACTGAATCCAGTAAAGTATAAAATAAATCGTACACCAGTTCCAGGTTGGTATCAGCCCAGGAATAAGAGACTAGTTTAAGATTTGAACGTCAATTGGTGTAATTCACCACATTAACAAGACAGTGAAGAGAAATGATATGTTCATCTCTTTTGGTGCAGAAATAGAATATGACAAATTAAACATTGATTTGTGAGGAAAAAACCCTAGACAAATGAAGACTAAAAGAGGACTTTTGTAATCTTCCTTTATCTGACAGTATATTCACAAAACATCTGTGGTAAACATCATACTTAATCGTGAAAAGTTAAAGGCTTTCCATTTGCTCATGAACAGCATATAAACACCCACTAACATGATGTCTATTCAATATTGTGCCTAAAGTCCTAGCCTTGCGGTGAGAGAAGAAAATATGAAAGAGGGAAAGAAAAAAAGAGATAGAAGGAAAGAGGGAAAGAGGGAGAGGGATTCAGGCAAGCAATGTAAGCACTGAAAAGGAAGAAACAACCTTATTATTTGCAAATGTAATGATGATATATACAGAAAATACTAAAGAATCAAGAGATAAAGTACTAGAATTAGTAAGCGAAGTTAGCAAGTTTCCTGGATACAAAGTCAATATATAACATTTCTTTATGTTTCTTTAGAACAGCAGTGGATACTAAGAAAATGAAACTTTAAAAAAATACTGCGGGGGGGTGGGGAGGGAGTGGGAGGGATCAGGAGCTTGGGGTTAATGGATGCAAACTGTTGCTCTTGGAACGGATTTACAGTGAGATCCTGCTGTATAGCATTGAGAATGATGTCTAGATACTTACATAGCAGCACAACAATGGGAGGAAAAAATATGTATACATGTATGTGTAACTTGGTCCCCATGCTGCACAGTGGAAAAAAAAAGATAATATTTTATGTTGTCACTAAAAATATCAAATATCTTGGGCTGAATCTCATAAAAGAGGTTAAAAGCTTTATGATAAAGCAATGAAATAAAATATCATCAAAAAATTAAGATCTAAATGAATTGAGAGCAATGACATATTAATAAGCTAAGAGGTTTTAAGAATACTGATGCTCTCACAATTGAAAATCCACTTTGCAGTCAGGCCTCTGCATCCATGGGTTCAACCAACTGCAGACTGTGTAAAACTGTAGTACCTCTTTGTTGGAAAAACTCCACATGTAAGTGGACCTGCACAGTTCAAACCTCTGTGAATGGCCAATTATAATACCCTATACACCTGAAAAGGTTGTTCCAAAGTTATCTTTCTATTAAAACATATTTACAGTTTAGAAAAGGCAACAAGCCCTCTCTGAAAGTATTTTAGCCATTCTTTTTAATTAAGGCATCACATGCATACAAAAAGTACAAATATCTTAAGTGTATAGCCTCTAATTCACTCAGTTAACCACGAACCATGTCAAGATTAAAAAACATTTCCAAAACTCCATGAAATGCCCCAATTCTTCCCTCCTGTAACAGTATTAAAGGTAACTACTACTCTGCTTTATCAGCATAGATTTGCTTTCTCTGTTCCTGACACTGTTATTACGTGTGTACTCAATTTGCTTTTCTTTTTTTCAACACTAAATCTGGAGGCTTCACATGATTCACTTTATTGTAACAGTAGTTCATTACTTTCTTTTGCTCTGTGGGTGGGAGTCTGTGCTTATGTGTTCCAATTCATGCACGTGGCAAAAATAAAGCCCAGTTTACCACCAGAATTTGTAATCATCTGGAACTCTATATCCTTTCAGGCTTCCTGGACGCTTCTTGTTTACAAATGAAGAAAATAAAGAAGTGCACTTTATTTCACATATTTTTCCCAGGATCTATGACCTCTATTGAAGTCGAAGAGAATGCCAAAGAATCAACAGTTTCTATGTCTACACTGCTGACTGAGTAATAAAACCAGATCCGGAAACCATTTTAAAAAATGACCGGAACTTTCTTTTGGAATTTTAACTATCACTCAGAGGTGAAATGGCCATTGTTCATGCTTTGAATTGTGATAATGAATTGTTCAATACAGTTTACGCTTGAATAAAGTGGGGGCGAAGGGAGCAACCCCTTGTGCAGTAGAAAATCCAAATATAACGCCACAGTCGGTCCCCCACATCCATGGTTCCACGTCCACAGATTCAACCCACTGTGGACAGTGTAGTACTGCAGAAGGCAGTCTGCGAAAAAAATCCATAAGTGGACAGGCAATTAAAAAATGTTCATGGGTCAACGGTCATCTCTACGGAACTAAATATTTCCAAGGGGTAAAGAAAAGGATCCAGGCCCGAACTGAAAGGGTTAAGATGAAAAGTTTCCCCAGGAAAAAAGAGAGTTGGGGCCAGAAGTTCCACTTGCCCTCCAACCAACCCGTCACAGAGCTGTGACTCCAGTGCAACATCTAATCAAGGACCTACCGCTATAAAAATACTAGAAAACTACTGGCATAATATGGCTGCAGTAAAAAAATGCTGAAAAACATTTTGATAAACATCAATACCCATTCATGATTTAAATATAAAAAGAAAATTTTAAGTTAGAGAAACAGAAATAGAAAGAAGCCAAATAGCTAGAGCAGAGAATATCACACTAATGACAAACAGAGGACTGTACAGAATATGATACCATTTATATAGAGTGTAAAAAATGCAAATCATTACTTATAAATAAAGACAAATGGAGTGAAACATATAAAATCATGTATGTGATGCTAAGTGTCTTAAAAATCAGGAATTAAATAATGTCTATAACCATATAAGTAAAAACCTTTATACACAGGTACTTATCACCATGGTAAGATAAAAAATTAAAATAATAAGGATAGAAAAGGTAAAGAAAATATTTGCATATAATATTATTGGTTATATGGAGAGTTTGAAAATTTTATTTAAAATTATTTAGAAGAGGAGTTCCCATCATGGCTCAGTGGTTAAAGAATCCGACTAAGAACCATGAGGTTGTGGGTTCAATCCCTGGCCTTGCTCAGTGAGTTAAGGATCTGGCGTTGCTGTGAACTGCGGTGTAGGTCGCAGAGGTGGCTCAGATCCCATGTTGCTATGGCTCTGGCAAAGGCTGGTAGCTACAGCTCGGTTTAGACCACTGGCCTGGGAATCTCCATATGCTGTGGGTGTGGCCATAAAAAAGCCAAAAAAACAAAAATAATAATTTAGATCAAACAAGGCTATCACTTATGATACAGCAACAAAATATGTACTTTCATATCAGTAACTACAACAGAAATAGTGAAAAAAACATAATTTTAAAATCAATTCCATTAGTAAGAGTCACATAGAATATAATATACTTAGAGATAAAAATAAAACTATAAAAAATATATTAAGTATATTAATATCTTTAGGTAGAAAGATCTCATTTTAAATTGAAAAATATGAAAATTTTCTATATAAACGGATATATGACATGTTTATGGATAGGAGAATTCAACATCACAAAGAGAACAGTTATATTTTAATTATTCCGTAAATTCAATTCCAATTAAAATTTCAAATTATAACTTTTATGTAACTAAAAAGGATGATGATTAAATTCCTACATAAGAACAAAAAGATAAGGCTAGCCAAGGCAATTTTGAAAAATGCACACTTTCATAAATATTAAGATATACATAAAACAAGGACATTTAAGACATAGAGATATTAGGCAACAGAAAAGACAAATAAATTACTGGAACAGAATACGTAGCTCAGACATAGAAACAGACACACCTCATGAAGACTATTCATTGCAATTTATTGAGGAAAGAAATAACAACTTTAAAATCTGATTTTGGGACAACTAGTTAGCTACATGGAAAAAAATAAGATTAATAGATCAATTTTTTTTTTACACAATACATAAAAATATGCTCAGCGTTCCTATTGTGGCCCGGCAGTAAGGAACCTGACTAGTATCCATGAGGATGCAGGTTCGATCCCTGGCCTTGCTCAGAGGATTAAGGATCTGGCATTGCTGTGAGTTGTGGTTTCAGTCACAGACGCAGCTTGAATGCTGCATTGCTCTGGCTGTGGTGAAGGCCAGCAGCTGCAGCTCCGACTAGATCCTGAACCCAGGAACTTCCATATGCTGTGGGTGTGGCCCTAAAAAGCAAAAAAAAAAAAAAAAAATGCTAACTCTACCAAGAGGTAGATAAAACTGACAACAGCTATTTGTACAACAAAAGATGAGCATAAACAGAAACCATGAGAAAAATCTATTTGCTGACTACATATATGTATTTGTGTGTGTACATACTAAAAACAGAATTCTTACTAAAAAAAGACAAAAGACCCAGTAGAAAAAAGGAACAAATTATATGAACAGGTAACACCCACAAGCATGGATGAGATGAAAACAGATGAAAAGTAGAAACGGGGGAGATAAAGTATGTCCCAGACGACAATTTGTTAAAAATTTTTATATGTCACCACTGGCAACTGTTAGAAAAGATGTGGTAATACTAAAACTTTCACGAATCGCAGGTGGGTAACTCTCCTGCTAGTATATGGCCAGCACTATAGTGAGTAATTTGCCAGCTAACTAGTTAGAGTGAAATGTCATCAGATCCTCAGACACTTCAATCGAATTCCTAGGAAGAAATGCAGACACTAAAAGACATGTATAAGAATGGTCATTATAGCACACTTGGCACTGATTAAAAGTTAGAAATACTCTATCCAAGTATCAGAAATTCAGATAAGTAAATTATGGCATACGTTTGTGTTACACGGTTTATAGATTTTAAAATGAATAGTCTAAAGCTCCACATATCTATAAAGACAAATACTGATAACATAATCATGCATCAAGGAAGGAAGCTGCACGAGAACAAAGTGTAATATCATGCTAAGAAATACCAACTACCAGTTAGAAACATACAGAAACATGACAAAAGCATAAACACGTGTGAGAAATAATAAATCTAACATCAAGAGAGCAGGGTTTGTCATTTTTGTTTTCCCCCCAGGGTGAGGACATAGAAACGAGACTGGGAAGGGCTGCAAAGGAAGCTTTGATGATGATGCAGGATTCCATGTCTTTAAAAAATTTCTCAAGCCAGATGTTAAAACGTAGCAAAGCGAGATGCTGAGTACATAGAAGTGTTAATTCTGTGTATTCTCTATACTTACTCGCTGTGCTTTTCTTAATACTTAAGAGTCCACAATAAAAATAAGAAACGTTTATGAGAAGTTACAGAATGTAAAAGTATTAATAATAGACAAATCAACCAACTAACCAACTAGAGTATAACACATAGTTTCCTTCAGGGCTGGCACCTCCCTATAGGTGGGTGGCACTTGATAATGTGCCAGGAGGAAAGGGCTCTTTCTGGTTGTTCCGTTAACTGGAGGACATTTACGGGGGCGGGGAATGACATACATGTTGCAAGGCAACTGGTACAACCCAGCACAAGGAACAAGGGCCCCTAGATCTCCCGTGGACAGGCACAGTCACGGTACCAAACAGCTTTGGAATACGCCTGACTTGACCGCAGCCCAAGTTCAAGACTCGCACCGCAAGAGCATGGCCTCTTCCTTGGGGTTCTTTCTTTAATAACATTTTCCCCCAGAGCTTCCTATGTGTCAGAGATTGTTCCAAGACCAGGAAAAGAAAAGATGCTTTAGGCTCTGCCCTGTCCCCTCCTTCTAAGCTGAGTTCCCAGCTCATCGTCTCAACCAAAGAGGTGGGCAGGAAATCTTTATGTTCTACCTGATTCATCTCGACACAATGAAACAGAGCCTTAGTGCTACTGGTTGCCCCATAAATAAATCCCTTCAGGTGCAACACAGAACCTGGCCACCAGAGAGTCAACACAAACATAACACAAATCTTAAAGGTTTTGTAAAACAAAACTATTTTCTCTCTTGGATACCACATGTGCAGGAAAAGTGCTTTTCAAAAAACTGCCTTGTATCATGCTTCATAAACTACACTCTTCTAAAACTTCATCTTTCCCACTGGTGATACGCAAGAGAAATAAAAACAGCAGGGAAAGCATTATGTTCCTTGCAACATGGCTGCTTTGCTTCATTTCTGTAGACTGGAAATGGTATTTGCTTTATCAGATAAATTGGCTCTGCAGCCCACATTTAAAGGAACATACATGGGTTTTCAGCAGGAAGTTGGGACTTGATTAGTTCAAGATAAAAGGATGCAAGGAGGTTTGAATATGATTCTGAGCCAATAACCGTAGCCGTAATGGAGACGGAAGAGTATGAAACATTCATATTCTTAGGGACTAATGATAAGTAGAAAAAAAGCTTGCATCTTTTAGCTAAATCTGTTTATTGCCTGAAAACCCAACATAGTAATTCAAGGCCAAGTGACAGGAAATTACAGTTTCCCGGCTGACATCAATTCGATCTTCAGTAATAGTTCTGAAATGGAGTTTCTAAGCTCCAAAGAGAGGGGAAACACACGCACGCGCACACACAACTTCCAGTAATTCAGGTCACAACCCAGATGACACAGCATTCACTATGTGCATAAAATTGTGATGCGGGCAAGGCCTTATTAGGTCACTTTAATCAAACTTTTTATTTGATCAGGTTCTCACATTTAGTCTGTATGTGGACTTGGTTATTTAGAAAATACAGGCTCCCTTAGGGGAGACTTGAAACACAGGGCTGTTTCTTGTTACAAGAGCAAAAGGAAAATCATTCTACCAAGGTGATCACAGAAGTTACATTGAAAGCTGGCGAACTAAGGAAAGTTTTAGAAATCTTCCTCGTTTTCCGGCTGTGGAAGACAGTTATCTACAGTTTCTCCCAAGGGGAAGGCAACATTTTTTCATCCTTTCCACCCATGCACATTCCCTATACAGGCTGTGTAGACAAATCTGTGTAATTAGTACAAACTCTCCTGAGAGCATAGACTGCTGATTGTCACCCAATATCTATTTACATCTGCTTCTCCTCAAGGTTTTAGCTGCACACGGGCCTCGGCATGAGAGACTACCATTCACCGGGTTACCTGGTCGCAAGGTCTCACCATTTCACCATGCTCTGGCCAATGGAACGCAAGCAGAGCTGGCATACACCACTTTCAAATGACTTTGAAAGGAAATGCTCCTGTGGCAAGGTTCTTTCTTCCGCCCGTTCCCATGGGCTGGGATGTAAAGCTGTGCTGGTCAGAAAGCCTCAGGCAGGTGATAAGGACACCACCCTACAGAGCGCCAGGGAATGAGAGGTAAGGAACCTGGGCCCCAGAGCAGACCCTTTCGCCTGCCCTGGAATTCTGACCTCCCTCCAAAGCGTGAGGAGCGTGAAAAATAAGTTACAATCTTGTTCCAACCACAGGGTCTTTTTGATACAGCAAATAAGCCTTCACCCTAAACAATACAGAAAACGTGGCCTGATAAAGAACATGATAGACTGGATTGTTTTCAGTAAATATTCTCTCATTTCCCTGCCTCAATGACTTGGGACCTGTCCATGCGATTTGCTTTGCCCAAGAAAACAAGAGTAGATTAATGCAACCAGAGGTTTTAAATCAGCTTGCCTCGTGAGTTCCTATGGTCCTCCGTGAAAAGAGCATGCCTCAGGTGCCCGTGGATCATGCAGAAAGAGGAAATACATCAAGAAAATTTAAGTCCAATCCATAGCATGATGGCAAATTCAAGTCAAACCCAGCCTGATCCACTAAGAGGAAAATAAATGCTTGCTGTTCTAAGCTACTGAATGTGGAGGAAGGAAATGACGGGGAGACGAGGCAATAGCATTGAATGAATATATAGCACTGAAAAGAAAGGTAAGAGGTAGATTAAAGGAAACAATTTGTACTTCATGAATTTGGAATTAGAGGTTTTCAGAACTTCCATGTATAGCCATCATGGTTTCAACTCAATTTCTTGATTTTCAGAACAGAAGGATTAAATACACAATCTCTAATACAACTTTAATATTCTAAGATTTTGTACACCTTCCCTTAATTTTTGCCACTTTCTTAGCCAAGGCCCTTTACTATTTTTATCAGTGGACTTCAACCTACAGCTATTCTGATGAGAAGAATATTCCCCTTTTTAAAAGATGTTCTTAGCCCTCCTTGATTTCAGATCATCCTAAGTCATGACGTTTGTCATTTTAGAGCCCAATGGTCTACACTGCTTTCTGCTATGTCCAACCTTTGTTATACTTTGGACATTAGTATAACACAAAAAAGGAGCAAGTTCTATTAAATATCAGAACTCTAGGCAAAGCATAGAATCAAAAGTCTGGCCAGGACGTAAAACTGGAAATTTTCGACCGGAGTGACTAGTGATATCTAGCGATAACAAAGACAGACTAGCACCTGGCAGAGGTCATTCCTTTAGAGTAAGATTTCTCCAAGGGTGGGGAGAGGCGAGGCCCCCTGGGGAACGGTCGGCAGTAATGTGCGTCCAGCGGAAGAGCTGCTTTGTGCACTTTCTTCTCTCGTCAGTTGTGTGTTTGTGTGAATCACTATCCACAGCTGCAGAAGAAGTGAGGCTGTGCCTTCATCGCAGCATTTGCTCCTCATCTGCGTGTAGGAGGCCACAATTCTCAGCCACAGGGTTGGGATTACATTGCTCACTTCTCAACAGCAAAAGTTAAGATGTTCCTTCTGGAACTCGACTGCTACATACACTGAGTGTGAGTTCCTGACACTCTCTCCCGTCGTGCAGCTGAAAGGGGATCAGCTGGATCCCTGAGTCACTGGTGAAGAAAAGCCACCAAGGTGAGTGGTCCAACCCACATCCGAAAGTGATACAAGTGAGAGATACACCTGTGTTGGGTTATGCCACTGACATGTGGCATTTCTTACGAAATAGGATCCCTTGGCCCTATCCCCCAGAGCACTGCATGGCTCCTCTTCCTCTCTGCTGGAATCGGGGAATCCTACCATCACACACTGAAAACCTCTTTTTTTGTTGTTGTTGTTCCCATGTGCATCCATGAAATCTGGTTGAACTGATAAAGTGCACGGTTTTTTAAGTTTCCATTTTTGCTGGAACACACAACATGCCGCTGCACAAGCCCACTCCTGGGCTACTCGGAAGGGTCGTCAGGAGGATGAAGGGGTGTTTTATGCCATCGATCCATTTCCAAACAGGCTAGAGCTTTACAGAGTCCTAATCTCATTAAAGAAAAGGTTTTCAATCACTACTAATGAAGTGTTTTAATACGCTCACACATGTTGGGCATCAAGAAATAAAACTTAAACACAAATATATATGCTCTTATGTTTAAACATTCACAATGAGTATAAAAATAGCTTAAGAAATGGGATATACTGCAGTTCCCGTCATGGCGCAGCAGAAACGAATCCGACTAGGAACCATGAGGTTGCGGGTTCAGTCCCTGGCCTCGCTCAGTGGGTTAACGATCCAGCGTTGCCGTGAGCTGTGGTGTAGTTCGCAGACGGGGCTCGGATCTGGCACTGCTGTGGCTGTGGTGTAGGCTACAGCTCCAATTAGACCCCTAGCCTGGGAACCTCCTTATGCCGTGGGTGTGGCCCTAAAAGGACAAAAGAGAAAAAGAAAAAAAGAAATAGGATGTACAGTCAAATGAGATATATCCATTCCAGTACCCTCCAAAACAATGTTACTTAAATGACAATTGAAACTATCTTGATTTATCCTTTAGGCCTAAGTTATCTCAGCACACCATTTAAGAAATGATTCTGGAAATAAGAAACAAAACAGGAATGAAGAGAGGCAAAGACTGTATTAGCCAATCAAAGAAATTGAATAGGCAATTATTTGTGAATACTCTGTATTTATCTTTCTGAAAATCCAGCTCTGTATAAAGATAGTGAACAAAAAAGACTGTTTAATAAGCGGGGAAATCAGGACTTAAAATATTTGGATCACCAGTAATCCATCCACACTCATACTGAATTTATATTCAGAAATTGGAATTATTATTGAACTTAATTTTTCTTTAATATTAGTTTTGAAAGGAATTTCAGAGCACATCATAGCATAAACAGCACTTCAACGAAAACGCCAGCTGCTTCAAAGCACCTCGGCTACAACTAATCTGTTTACAAGTGATGACCCGTCAATTACAAATGGCTACTATATGCATAAACAAAACAGGTGTCCCTTCATTCAATAAATACGCACAAGCACCTAATAAATATCAAGCATCAACTCTGCTTTATAATAGCACAATAAAATGACATTTGCGCAAATATGTTCTAGAAAACAGACTTTCAAAAATGGCAAGCTAATCCTGATCTCAATTACCTACTTTGGTTAAATTTTGGTGAGATGATTGTATTTAAATTTTTTCATTTCATAACTTCAGATGAAAAAGGACCGGAGTTCCCACAGGGGTGTAATAGAATAGACCATGTCTCTGCAGAGGCAGGAATGTGGGTTTGATACCTGCCCAGGGCAGTGGGTTAAGAATCCGGTGTTGCCACAGCCGTGGCTTAGGTCACTACTCTAGCTCATATGTGATTCCTGGGCTGGGAACTCCACTGGATGGCCCAAAAAAAAAAAAAAAAAAAAGGAATGACAAGCACTTTCTTTATTAAGTGGTATATTCTTAATCTTGACAGTCAAGTTATAAAGAGGAGCTAGCATGACACAATTTTAACCAAAACCAAGTAAACAAAGAACAACAAAAATCAAATGACCTTGGTGCTAGACTATGGAGAAGATACGGGTTCCAAAGGACAGCAAATCTCGTTGTGCTAAACTGCCAACAGGAAACACCACAGAAATACCCGCCCACTTCTGTTTAAAATACAAATATGTATTCTACTTACATAAATGAATTTAGCAACATTAGTTCACGTGGTAGACTACTATCTAACAAAAAATGGCTACATGAGTTTAACGACACTACATAAAGTTTTTTGAAACCCTTTCATAAAGGCAAGTTTCTTAACCAATTTGTTCAGCAATAGTACAGAAAAGCTTTTTAGCATCTCAATAAAGATAACCCCTGGTATGCTTACTCTTCTAGGACCTAAAAGCATGCAGTGAACCTAAGCTTGAACATGAATTCTGATTTGATCTGTGCTTCAATGATAATCTTACAGAAGAATCTGTAGTGCTGAAGTCCTTTCTTTCAAAAGGCCTACAGATTCTAACAATAGCTTACACACAGCACTTTCTTTAAGCCATGTTCTCACCTAAGCATCATCTCATTACCTCCTCACCCAAATCTGTGCATTCGGGACTTTCATTTTTTCCAGTTTACAGAGTGGGAACCTGAGGCATACAGAGGAGAGGCAACCTACGAGAGGCCATACAGGTAGCAAATGGTCAAAGCAGGCAGCCTTTCTTCGGCTGTGTCCAGGGCATGCAGAAGTTTCAGGGCCAGGGATTGCACCAGTGGCACAGCAGCAACCCAAGCCATGGCAGTGACGGTGCCAGGTCCTTAACCTGCTGAACCACCAGGGAACTCCAGGAGACAGGCAGCCTAATTCTGAGTTAAATGGGGCCTTTAACCATTTTATTCTCCCTCCTGGGACAACAGGTTTTCAGGGAGTATTTACTGGGTGAAAGGGAGGTAGTAATAATACCTATATCATAAATATAGTAGAATAATTGATTTTTGAGACAAACTAGCCACCTTTGTATATTCTAATTTTCAAGGTGTTTTTTCATCCCTTATCTCACTGGAAAACCCTATTAAAACAACAAATTGTGTACAATAATTAACAATATAATAGCAGCAAATAATTATGATTTAAGTCAGTTGTTTCCATCTGTTCTTCAAATTCCTCCTCCATAAAATAAGAAATCAAAAGGACATCTAAATGTCTATGATTCTCTCACTCAAAATGGTTTGTTCATGGCTACCTAGGGAGAGGGCAGGCTTTTAACTGCAAACACAAACTTTCCTATATAAGCTTCTTCAATATACACCTCCTCAAGCTTTGTTCCCTGGATTAAAATTCCCAGCTGTTCCACTCCAGCTGATGCTCTTTTGTTCTTTGTTCTGTTTTCCCCTCTTACATGCCTCTGACTCTTAAAAACACTTAATTTCCCAGGCCAACACTTCTTTGTTATTTCATTTCTTTAGTGGCAGATTAACCAGATAAACTCAGAAGATATGACTCCCCTGGAACAAATTGCCCTTCTCTTTTATACGTTTCAAAATGTCACTAAAAATACATGGGCCTCCCTAAAAATGGCCTTAGAATGCCTAAGAAAGAACTTAGTGGAATTATTTCATAAGAAAAAGCTGTCTCTTCTCCATAATTTATGTGTTCAGTTATTTATGTTGGTGTGGATATTTGCTTTATTCTATGAATTATAATTCATTACACTTATTATTTTTGTGTTCAGTTTGTTCCAGATTTGACCACTACACGCTCCCTCAGGTTAGCACTTATATCCTTTCAACACCTGCGTCACTTTTTAGCATGATAAAATATAAACATAAGATCTACCACCCAAACTCTTTCTCAGTGTGCCCTTCAGTGGTATGATACACATTGGCCTTGCTGCGCAATCACTGTAACCATCCATCCTATGATCCTCTGCCTCCTGTAAAACGGAAACTCTGTATCTATAAAACAGTAACTCCACGTTCTGCCCCGCTCCCAGCCTCCGGCAACCACCATTATGCTTTGTCTTTATGACTGTGACGAAGTACCTCATGCAAGTGGAATCACACAGCATTTGCCTTTTTGCGACTGCTTTATTTCATTGAGCATAATGTCCTCAATTTTCATCCATGTTGTAACATATCACAGAATTTCCTTCTTTTTAAAGGTTGAATACTGTTCCACTGTATGTATATAACACATTTTGCTTATCCAATCATCTATCAATGGACCCTTGGGTTTCTTCCACGTTTCAGCATTTGTGAATAACGCTGCTATGAATACGAGTGTACAGCTACCTCTCTGTAACCTGCTTTCAATTACTTTGGTCATATACCTAGGGATAAAACTGCAGAATCACATGGTGATTCATTTTTCTTTTCTTTTTAGGGCCACACCAAAGGCATATGGAAGATTCCAGGCTAGGGGTGGAATCAGAGCTACAACTGAACTCTAAGCCACAGACGTGGTAACCCTGGATCCAAGCCTCGTCTGCAACCTACGTCACAGCTGGCAGTAATGCCAGATCCTTAACCCAAGGAGAGAGGCCAGGAATCGAACCTACATCATCACAGCAACAATGTCGTGTCCCTAACCCACTGAACCACAATAGGAGCTCTGGTAATTCCATTTTCGATTTTCGAGAAACATTCATAATGTTTTCCACAGAAGCTGTACAATTTTATAATCAAGAATTCCAATTCTTCCACATACCTGCCAGCATTTGGTGTTCTCTTGTTTTTAATAGTAACCATCTTAATGGGTATGAAGTGATATCTTGTGCTTCTCATTTGCATTTCCCTAATGATTAGTGATGCTGAGCTTCTTTTTCATGTGTTGTTGGCCATTGGTGACCTAAATATTTTGCCTATTTTTTAATCTGATTGTGTTGTTGTTGTTGAGTTTTGAAATGGGTTTATATATTCTAGATATTAATCCCTTATCAGATACATGATTTGCAAATATTTTCTTTCATTCAGTTGCTTTCCTTTATACTGTTTATAGTATCTTTTGATGTATAATTTAAAATATTTTTTCATGAAATCCAATTGGTTAATTTATCTGTGCATCTTTAGCGCCATATCCAAGAAATCATTGCCATATCCAATGTTATGAAGGTGTATCCTTCATTTTCCTCTAAGAGTTTTATTGTTTTAGGTCTTACATTTAGATAATTGATTCATTTAGGTTAAATTTTATATACTGTGTTAGGTGAGGTTCCAATATCATTCCTTTGAATGTGGATATTCAGTTTTCCCAGTATCATTTGTTAAAAAGACTGTCCTTCCTCCATTGAATGCACTAGGCACCTTTTCAAAAGTCATGTAACCATACATGTTAGTATATATTTTGGGTTCTCCATTCTAGTCCATTGGTCCACATATCTGTCTTTATGCCAGCAACACACTATTTTGATTACTATAGTTTTGTAGTAAGCTTTAAAATCAGGAAGTGAGCACCATCCAGTTTAGTTCTTTTTAAAGATTGTTTGGGCTATTTGGAGCCCCTTGAGATTGTGTATTAATTTTAGGATAGGTTTTTCTATTTCTGCAAAAAATGTCATCAGGATTTCAATGGGGATTGAACTGAATTTGTAGATTGCTTTTGGTAGTAGCACTGATATTTTAACAATATTAAGACTTACAATTCTTGAACACAGGATATGTTTCCACTTACATACTTTTTAATTTTTCATAATGATTTGTAATTTTCATTATATAAGTTTTCCACAAACTTGGTTAATTCATGAGTATTTTATTCTTTTTTTTTTTCTTTTTAGGGCCAACCACAGGTACAGCATATGGAAATTCTCAGGCTAGGGGGTCAAATCAGAGCTGCACCTGCCAGCCGATGCCACAGCCATAGCAACACCAGATCTAAGCAGCATCTGTGAACTATACCACAACTCACAGCAACATCAGATCCCTAACCCACTCAATGGGGCCCAGGACTGAACTTGCATCCTCATGGATACTAGCCAGGTTCGTTTCTGCTGAGTCACAATGGGAACTCCATCTTTTTGATAAGAATATAAATGCAATTATTTTGCGGTTTCCCTTTCAAATTGTTCACTCATAAATATAAGTACAAGTAATTTTGTGTGTTGACTTTGTACACTACTACTTTGCTGAATTTATTTACTAGTTGTAAGAGGTTTTTGGTGGACTCTCTGAGGTTTTCTATATAAGATCATATGATCTGCAAACAGATAATCTTACTTCTTCCTTTCCAGTCTGGACACTTTCTCTTCTTGTCTAATTCCTCTGGCTTGGTCTTTCAGGACTATACTGAATAGAGGTGGTGAAAGTGTGTATCCTTAGTTCATTCCCGATATTAGAGGAAAAGCTTTCAGTCTTTCACCATTGAATATGAGGTTTGCTGTGGGTTTTCCATCCATGACTTTTATTATTATATTGAGGTAATTTCCTCCATTCTTCATTTTTTTTTTAGTATTTTTGTCATGAAAGGGGCTTGAATTTTGTCAAAAGCTTTCTATGTGTCAAAGATTTCCATGTGAATTTTTACCTTCATTCTGTTGATGTGGCATATTGATCGATTTTCCTATGTTGAAGCATCTTTGCATTCTAGGAATAAATCTCAGTTAATCCATGTAACATGCTGCTAAATTGTTTTTGCTAGGTTTTTGTTTTTGTTTGTTTGGTGGCAGTGGTGTTTTTGTTGTTGCTGTTGTTGTCTGAAGAATTTCTGCATCAATGCGCAAAAGGGAAATGGGTCTGTAGTTTTCTTGCAGTGTCTTTGGTTTGGTATCAGGTAATGCTGACCTCATAGAATGAGTCAAAAAGTCATCTCCTCTTCAATTTTTTGGAAAAATTTGAGAAGGTTTAATATGAATTCTTCTTTAAATGTTAAGTAGAATTCTCCAATAAAGCCATCAGGTCCATGCCTTTTTTTGTGTCAGGAGAATTTTGATCACTTATCCAATCCCATTTCTAGTTATAGGTCTATTCAGATTTGCTATTTCTTTGCAAATTGGTCTTGATAAATTTTGTGTTTCTACATAACTATCCATTTCATCTGTTATCCAGTTTGTTGGCAATTGTTCATAGCTCAGATTCTAACCTTCTCTTCTATCTTTTCTATTTGTAACTTATTTCTCTGACAGTGAGAAATCTAGCTCCCATTATCCACAACATATTTTTTTCAGTTCTAATATACACAGAAGTAGTTCAGAATCACTAACCCAGACCCCTCTGACAAATATATTTACTAACTAGAGTATATTTGTATAATGTTCTTTTTTGTCTCTAACCTTATAGTATACGACAAAGTGCTATTTTCCAAATTTACTAATCAGCTAAATTTCTTTCCCCATCTCCTTCAGTGTGGTTATGTCATTCATCTATAATAGTTACATTCATTACTCTCTAACAATCCATTTTGAGTTCTCCCCAAATTCCATTTCAGCTGATTCAAACTGTTTACTGGGGAGGGGATATGTGAAAGTTACTATAGTTACAAAATAGGTGCTAAGAAAAGTGACATACTCATTTCGACCCTCTTCTCACTCACCACCTCTAGGTGTTAATCTCAGTAGTTTCTGGTTTATCCTTCCTGTATTTATTTTGGACAAATGAACTGACAAATTGTTTTCTTATATTTCCTTTTGCTGATATAAAAGGATTTCCTTTTTCTGATATAAAGGGTAGCATAATACAGTCTTCTACACTTTGCTCTTTTACTCTTTTATGGTTGCACAGTATTCCATTCAATGAATAGACCATAGCTTTTTCAATTATTCTCATGGGCATTTGGGTTGTTTCCAGTATTATGTAATTCTTTTTTTTTTTTTTGCCTTTTTCTGATATTGTTTAATGCATTATTTTTGCCATTTAGATTATTACAAAGAATCTACCTTAAAATTAGTCCTTGTTCCTGGGATCTGTATCTCTGATCTCTACCAAAATATCTGAGCAAACTTAGGTATAAAATTTATGCTCTACAGTACTAATATCTGGGCATAATTTTCTCTTTGAAGTTTGTTTGCATCCCCCAGGGGGGATTAATTCCTTGCTGTGAAAAGCTGGGTTAGAAAGCACTGAAACTACATATGGGTCTTTAATTGGAGGATTTCGTCTACATTTTGTTCTATAAATTTCTGTGAGAGTTTCATTCTTATGATTTCTTATACTGTGGAACTCTATGTTCCCATTTTAAGAAAAAAATGCCGAATTTTCTTCAGTTATTTTGGTACCTACTGGAAGAGTATCCTGGTGTGTATTTTTTCCTATTCATCTTTAATTTTTTTGTGGCTTGTTTTCTTTTTTTGAAATTCTTTCATTATAGTTGATTTACAATGTTGTGTCAGTCTGTGCTATATAGCAAAGTGATCCAGTTATATATATATATATATATATATACACACACACACACACACACATTCTTTTTTCTCATATTACCTTCCATCACGTTCCATCACAAGTGACTGGACAGGTATTCTGCAATTCTTATTGAAGCTGCAGTGAATACTTACATAGGTACTTTCGTAGTGTTGGAGGTATAGTTATAAGGAAGAGTCCTAAAAGTGCAGTTGCTGGTCAAAAGCCAGTAGTAAATGTAATGGTATGTTAATTGTCCAATTCCCACTTACATGAATTGTACCAGCTTGTGTTCATACTAGCAGTGTTTGAGAGAACCTATTTCCTCACAGCTTCATCAACAGGAATGCCATCGAACTTTTAATTTTCATTAACCTAACAGTTAAGAAAGGACATCTCGATATTATTTTCATTGGAAACTATTAAATTATGAGTGAATTTGAATCTTTGACAGACGCTCAAATGCCATTTTTGTATCATTACTTCCAAGTTTAAATTGTTAGTCCATAACTTTTCCCATTTTTCTTCTGGAGTTTTAGTCTTTTGTTTCTTAGTCTCCTAAGAATTCTTTACATATTAAGGATGTACTAAGCCCTCTGTTTGTGGCACGTGTCACAGATATTTTCTGCCAGTTCGTAAATTAGCTCTGTTTTGCTTATGATGTTTTATCCCATGAGCTGTGTGTGTGCGGTGTCAAAATTATCAATTTTTTTCTTCTATTGCCTATGAATTTTGAGTCATAAGTAGATGTGGCATTTCTTACATAACAGTTAAAGAGAAAATCACCCATTTCTTTTAGTGTGTGTATGGTAACAAATTTTTAATGCAAATACATTTCTACTAATCAAATTAGTTAAGTGATATTAACTTAAAAACAACAGAAGAGGAAATCTTATTTTTTTAAAAAAATAGAAACAGTCTGTTTATGTCAAAAGGGAAATCAAAACTACCCATTTTAATTACCGCTTAATTTTTAATGGCTTCATCCTGTATCTTCTATTTTGTTTGGAAGTCATCATTACATCATTCAAGACCTGGAGGACTACTTAGATGAAAGTACAGCGAAATTTCAGGGAAATTTCCCAAGGTCTTTCGCACATGATGCAACCTAGACTATATATCCACAAGGAAAATCAACAGTCTTGATAGATTTTCCAAATTAAAATGAGCATTTTTCTTAAGGCTGCACTTGTGGCATATCAAGTTTCCCAGGCTGGGGTCCAATCAGAACTACAGCCGCCTTTCCCAGGCTGGGGTCCAATCAGAACTACAGCCAGCAGCTATGCCACAGCCACAGGAACATCAGATCCTGAGCCACATCTGCAACCTACACCACAACTCACGGGTGTCTGCAACCTACATCACAACTCACGGCAACATCGGCACCTTAACCCACTGAGTGAGGTCAGGGATCGAACCCACAACCTCATGGTTCCTAGTCAGAATCCTTTCCACTGTGCCAGGACGGGAACTCCCCAAAATGAGCATCTTTTACTCTTCTGGGCACACAAATGCTACTTGCTTTAATAGCTGACGTGTAAAAAACAATTATTTTTATTTTCTATAATTCAGTCATTATCTACAGGGAGCTCACACCTGAGCAGATGAGTTCAAAACAGAAAATACACGACAATAATTGGTAACTATTAGAATAAAGGATGGAGAGTGAACTGCAACAAGCAGGGGATTGTGATCAGAACTAGGTTTGTATTTCACTCTCCTCTGGCATTAGACTGAGTGTCCTCATCAGGAAAATGGGAAGAATAAACACCACCTTTTATTTCTAGAAGGTTAAAAAGTATACTGTACAGGAAAGCACCTTCCCACAGGTATTGTGAGGGATACGCAAAAATCTCAAAATATAGTATTTAAATGAATAAGCTACAGACAATTGCTATTTAGGCCAAAGGGAAAAAAATACTATAAAGGATGTGCTATAAATACCATATATGCAAAAATGCACAGAATTTATACTATATACAATATGGAATATTTTCCTGCTCTGACTATAATTAAAGCTAATTGAGATGTTTAAACTTTCTCTATAAATTATCTTATTTATGTGCTTTTTATTGCATAAAATTTATTTTCATAGTAGAAAGAAATAAACTACATTAAATTTTTTACATTTAAAAGTATAAAAGATACATGTCCCAGTAAGGTAATTTAGCTTGTACTTCCTTAATTGGAAAAATTTCCATCTAGTAGAATATCACGTGTATACATGTATGCAAATACACACACATGCACACAGATACACATGGAATTCAAAATTTATATATTTTTTATTAAGCATAGTTGATTTACAATGTTGGGCCAATTTCTGCTGTGTAGCAAAGTGACCCAGTCATATATATATTTTATCCATTTCTTAAATTATCTTCCATCATGGTCTATCCCAAGAGACTGGACATAGTTCCTTGTGCTACAGAGTAGGACCTCATTGCATATCCATTCTAAATGCAATAGTTTATATCTACTAACCCCAAACTCCCAGCTCATCTGACTCCCTCCCCGCTTCCCCTTGAAAACCAGTCTGTTCTCTATTTCTGTGAGTCTGTTTCTGTTTTGCAAGATAGGTTCATTTGTGACATATATATATATATTTTTTTTTTTTTTTTGCAGTGCGGGCAATTTTTAAATATTTTTTGTTGTTTTTTTTATTTTCCCACTGTACAGCAAGGGGGTCAGGTTATCCTTACATGTATATATTACAATTACATTTTTCACCCAGCCTTTCTTCTGTTGCAACATGAGTATCTAGACAAAGTTCTCAATGCTATTCAGCAGGATCTCCTTGTAAATCTATTCTAAGTTGTGTCTGATAAGCCCAAGCTCCCGATCCCTCCCACTCCCTCCCCCTCCCATCAGGCAGCCACAAGTCTCTTCTCCAAGTCCACGATTTTCTTTTCTGAGGAGATGTTCATTTGTGCTGGATATTAGATTCCAGTTATAAGTGATATCATATGGTATTTGTATTTGTCTTTCTGGCTCATTTCACTCAGGATGAGGTTCTCTAGCTCCATCCATGTTGCTGCAAATGGCATTATGTCATTCTTTTTTATGACTGAGTAGTATTCCATTGCGTATATATACCACCTCTTCCAAATCCAATCATCTGTCGATGGACATTTGGGTTGTTTCCATGTCTTGGCTATTGTGAATAGTGCTGCAATGAACATGCGGGTGCATGTGTCTCTTTTAAGGAAAATTTTGTCCGGATATATTCTCAAGAGTGGGATTGCTGGGGCATATGGAAGTTCTATGTATAGATTTCTAAGGTATCTCCAAACTGTTCTCCATAGTGGCTGTACCAGTTGACATTCCCACCAACAGTGTAGGAGGGTTCCCTTTTCTCCACACCCCCTCCAGCACTTGTTATTTGTGGATTTATTAATGATGGCCATTCTGACTGGTGTGAGGTGATATCTCATGGTAGTTTTGACTTGCATTTCTCTTATAACCAGTGATGTTGAGCATTTTTTCATGTGTTTGCTGGCCATCTGTATATCTTCTTTGGAGAAATGTCTATTCAGGTCTTTTGCCCATTTTTCCATTGATTGATTGGCTTTTTTGCTGCTGGGTTGTATAAGTTGTTTATATATTCTAGAGATTAAGCCCTTGTCGGTTGCATCATTTGAAACTATTTTCTCCCATTCTGTAAGTTGTCTTTTTGTTTTCTTTTTGGTTTCCTTTGCTGTGCAAAAGATTTTCAGTTTGATTAGGTCCATGGGTTTATTTTTGCTCTAATTTCTATTGCTTTGGGAGACTGACCTGAGAAAATATTCATGATGTTGATGTCAGAGAGTGTTTTACCTATGTTTTCTTCTAGGAGTTTGATGGTGTCCTGTCATATATTTAAGTCTTTCAGCCATTTTGAGTTTATTTTTGTGCATGGTGTGAGAGTGTGTTCTAGTTTCATTGCTCTGCATGTAGCTGCATTTGTGACATATTTTAGATTCCACATGTAAGTGAATGATATCGTATTTGTCTTTCTCTTTCTGACTTACTTCACTTAGTATAATAATCTCTAGTTGCATCCCTGTTGCTGCAAATGGCACTATTTCCTTCTTTTTTATAGCCAAGTAGTATATACTCACCACCTCTTCTTAATCCATTCTTCTGTCAATGGACATTTGGGTTGTTTCCATGTCTTGACTATTGTGAATAGTGCAGCAAACTACAGGTGCATGTATCTTTTTGAATTGCAGTTTTGTCCAGCTTTATGCTCAGGAGTGGGATTGCTTGATATGTGGTAGTTCTATATTTAATTTTCTGAGGAAGCTCCACACTGTTTCCATAGTGGTAGTAGTTTTACATTCCCACCAACAGTGTAGGAGGGTACCCTTTTCTCCACACCCTCTCCAGCATTTGTTATTTGTTGACTTGTTAATGATGGCCATTCTGACTGGTGTGAGGTGGTATCTCATTGTAGTTTTGATTTGCATTTCTCTAATAATTAGTGATGTTGAGCATTTTTTCATGTACCTGTTGGCCATCGGCATATCTTCTTTGGAGAAATGGCTATTTAGGTATTCTGCCCATTATTCAATTTGATTGATTGTTTTTATGTTGTTGAGTTTGTATGAGTTGTTTTGTATTTTGGAAACTAAGCCCTTGTCAGTTGCATCATTTGCAAAGATTTTTCTCCCCTTCTGTAAGTTGTCTTTTCATTTTTTTATGTGCAAAAGCTTTTGAGTTTAATTAGGTCCCATTGACTTATTTTTGTTTTTGTTGTCATTATCCTAGGAAGTGGGAAAAATAAGATATTGCTGTCATTATGTCAAAGAGCATTCTGCGTATATTTTCCTCTAGGAGTTTTATAGTGTTACACGTATTTAGTATATATTAATAAGTATATATATTTATTAAACATGTTTCAACATATACTTGAGGATGGAATAACACCTCGATATCACAAAAGGCAATTTTTTATATAGACTATACAAATTTTGTTATGTAATACTGTTTACTGAAGTACCACTAGAAGATATGACAAGAAAAATCAATTTATGCAGTTTAAGAACTATATCCCCACACTCTAAAAGCTAGGCAAACCCTGAAACTTAGTCTGAATACACAACAGTTGACTTTGATGTTATATATGGTATAAAATACAAAGGCAGAGTTCCCTCCATTTTTGTGGAATGGTTTCAAAGTTATCAATTCAGAGTTGAGAATTAGGCTATATTGAGATGTGCAATTTAGGTTACATTCATATTTGGGTAGAAAATCATGTTCTTTCTCTAACTCATTATATACATTTTAGCCTTACATGAAGTTCGGAGAAAAAGTATGTGTCTTGGAACACCAATTTTAAATATTAAGGGAAAGTCTCCTGCAAAAATCAAAAAAACATTTTTTTAAAGATGCCATGATTTAAATAATTTAAGCCCTTGTATGGTAACCCTTCTTATCACCTTAATGGATATATTTTCATCTGTTCATTTAGTGATAAAACATAGGCTAGGAGTCATGTGAAACTTTGGGAATAATATTCATCATCTACTCTCAAAAAACTCACAACCAACTGGGGTGACTATCCTTGTCATTATTCCCCAGAGTTCCCATGTCACCTTTTTAAGATGTTACTCAGTTACTTTCAGGAATGTGCTCCTGCCCTCCTTGCCAATTATAGTAGGTGATAAATGATATTGCTCAGGCCCAATGAGTATCAGAACCAGTAGCTTGAGCTCAGCACTGTTTGATTAGTGAATAGAATACCTGAATGAATATGCATCACCCTTCTTCTTTTAATTGCCAAAATGCCAAGTTAAAATTTTCAAATTAAATAGGTAAACAACTACCTAGCTAGAGAGGCTTCCCAGCTTTATATAGTTGATTATATGACTCACTTCTGGCTGGTGGGTCCTGTGCAGAACTGATGTGTGCTACTGCTCTTAGAAGAAATGGATATATGCTCCCCTGACCTTTCCTCTTCCCCTGACCTGAAGTATACATACGATGGCAGGAGCTGGAGCAGCCATCTCGGACCATGATGTGAAAGCTGTATATTGAGAAGAATGTAACAGTAAGACTAAATGAGTCAGAGTCCCTGCATGGCTGTGTGAGGAGTGACACCACAGCCTGGTTTACCCCGGATTACCATGTAAGAAAAAATATACACGTGTGAACAGACACACATACACACTCTGAAAACTTCTCTTATTTCAGCTTCATTTTGAGGGGTGGGGAGAATTACAGGTAACAGCAACTTGGACTGTACCTGAACTGGCACCCACCCTCACCCCATGGGACATCTCTCCAACAGTATCCCTGAGACTTCTCTTCAGGATTTGGGTCTACTCCACTCCCACCAGTTCCCGTTTCCAGAAATTTTAACCATAGTCTTCTTTTCCAGTTTTCCTTAGATAAAACTGTTGGCTTAGAATTCTGATTTGGCCTTATACTCTGCCTCACTATTCTGGATCACCCCTGGACCCCCCTGGCTGGCTGTGTCCTGGAAGCACTCGGCACTGTCCCAGCCCACATACGTCTGTGAAGCTCTAGGAAGCTCTCACATCCTCCATCAAGGGAAGCCGTTTGTCTCACTGTCTAGGTTCTTATGATCCCACACTTTTGCCCCAGTTCTTCTTCCACTGAAGCTCTTTCCCAAGAACACATTCAAATTACAACCTCAGAAGAGAACTGAAGCATGAAGAGAAATAAGACAGATTCTTGCCAGTCTCCTGTTTAATACTGGTAGTTTCATCATTCGATTTTCAACTCTTTCCAGCAACTTAAGAGGCCATGGAATTTAATGCTCTGTAATTTTTTGATCATTTATTTATATATATATATATTTTTTTCTACTCTACAGCATGGTGACCCAGCTATACTTACATGTATACATTCTTTTTTCGCACATTCTGTGTTCCATCATAGGTGACTAGACAGAGTTCCCAGTGCTACACAGCAGGATCCCACTGCTAGTCCACCGAGAAGGCTACATTCTACATCTATTTACCCAAATTCCCAGTCCACCCCACTCCCTCCCCTTCCCCCTTGGCAACCACAAGTCTATTCTCCAAGTCCATGATTTTCTTTTCTGTGGAAAGGTTCCTTTGTGCCATGTATTATATTCCAGAACTCACCTAAAGCAGTCAACAATGAAACAGACCTCTGCAGCCTGACAGACTTTGAGTTCAAAAGGGAGATAGTGAAAATACTGAAGGAATTAAGAGGGGGTATGAACAGTTAATGCAGATTCCCTCAGAAAGGAACTAGAAAATATAAGGAGGAGCCAAGAAAAACTAGAAAATTCATTTGCAGAGATACAAACGGAGCTAAGGGCAGTAAAAACCAGAATGAATAGTTCAGAGGAACGAATTAAAAATGCTCTGTAATTTTGATGTTAATTTGGCCACCTTTGCTTTGGAATTGCACATTCTAGGACACAAGGGATAGAAAGAGGTAGAAGGAGGTAGAGATGGGGGAGAGAGGAAGTAAAAGCAGAAGGGGTGGAAGGCAGAAGAAGAAAGGAAGAAAAATATAGGGAGAAGAGAAGACAGAGCAAGGCAGGGAGAAGGGATGATGAGATGGGGAGAGGACGGAGAAGAGGAGGATGGGAGCCCTCAGTTCAAGGCTGCTACAGCTTTGAGAGCTGGAGAGTAGATCTAAGGAGAAGCAGAAGATGTGTGAAGAGGACAAGTTAACCCTTAAATAAAGCTGCACTTCTGCTGTCACAGCCAAAAGAGGGACTTACTCAAATAGTCCACAAATCCCTACCTTTCCAAAGAAGCTTGAAGCAACTTTAAGAAACAAGTTGTATACATTCCACATCTCAGAAAAGACCTTCTGAGTCCAAGCAAATTAACACGAAGGGACTCGAAGCTGATTCCTCAGTAAGGGAGAGTGGCCGATTTTCTACAAATGCCATGTTTTCTGCATCTATTTCTATAAAAGCAATGTTTTATTGATCCAAATAGAGGACAATAAAGGAGTTCTCCTGTCAAGTTTGAGAAATTGGAGGGTTTATACTTTTATCATTCTGACCTGCAGACTAACCTTTTACCTAGAAAAAAATACTTTTCCCCTTGTTAAAGGAAAGTTAAATTCAGAAAGGAAGAATACTGATAGGAAACTGCTTCTGAGAAATCCATCTCACTGAAATGAAACACAGAATCCTGAAAAGATGTTTTAGAATGTAACTTTGATTTAAAAAAAAAAAATCAATCCCTCTGAAGTAACAGGAATCTCTTACCTCCAAAGAGTAATGCAAATCCAACACTTACTTTAAGCAAGTTACCAACTTAATTTTGGAAGTGGTCAAGGTCTGGTGACCTTTAGAGTTGGCTAAAAGACAGCCTTGCTTTGGCTTGGTAATATTTTTCAAAAAGTTATTACGACTTTTACATGGTCCAGGAATCAGAGGAAATTTTTAACAGAAATTCATTATGTAACAATTGAAAATGCAAAGCACATAATTTTACTAATTTCTTACAGGTTTTGAGTTGGAGAATTAAAATACTAGACAAAATACATATACTATGAAATGATATTTGGAAGAAATATTAAAACTTTTACTAAATATTTAGATTATCTTCTGATATTAGAAAAACACTTAGGTAATTATAGCAAAAGACAATATAAAATAGTATAGAATATAAAAATACTAAAATTAAAAATCACTTAATCCTTAATTGTAGTAAGTACGGGTTTTTAAAATAGCCATTAATGAAAAAAATCATGTATCACAAATTGTGCAGTGATATCATTTATAAATCCATCTACAAAAGCAAGCCGGATGGAAATCCTATAAAATTGGATTGTAATGATCAAGTATGGAATATAGTAAACTAAGTTCTTATAAGAGTGACAGGGAAGGACCCAGAGGGATACTAAGAATAAAAACAAACATACTCTCTCCAAAAATTTGTTAGCTGACAGGAAGAATCGAACCTCGAGCTTGATGCCATTAATGTAACGCAAATGCAAACTGGAGGCTGGCACTCGCCATCTGCCTCGACATGGACTGAATCCCGAGCTGCCGACTCTGCTGACCTTCAACACCCCCTGAAAGGAGCTCAGGGTGGAGATAAGGAGTGAGGCATTCTGTGCTCTGGGAAAAACTAACAGAATAGGTCTTCAGATAGGTACATATCTTCAGGAGAATATTTTATGAGCCTAATTCTTACATATCCTCATATCTAGAAAAGCACCAAAATCCTTCATGGTGACATCTGCTCCTCGTAACTGGCAGTAACCGTCACGAGAGCAGCAGGAACTTTCATGAGACCAACAAAATGTGCACCTGACTCTATGTACCTCCCCCTTCGCCAAAATCACACACATACTGACCTTTCCCCACATCCCTTTGGAGTGGTTTCTCAGTGCTACCCGAAGTGCTGCCCCCTGGGTTACAGTCCTCATCCTGACCCCAAATAAAACTAAAGCACAGCATTCGTGTTGTGCTTTTTTAGGCCAAAAAAAAAAAAAAATCACATTCTCTTCTCCATAACACACACTCCTTACTGAAGAAAGAATTGAAGTGGGGGTGCTGTAAGACCTGAGAAGGGAAGGGTATGATTTTTTCCATCAAAATCCCCATTGAAACCTATCTGTATACAGACAGTTTCACAAGACAGCACAGCAGTTTCACAGGAGCACGAACTTCAGGAAATAACCAAAGATGCTTTCTGAATTCCATTAAATACTCACAAAAATCCTACTATGTGTGTTTATAAAGCTGTACCCTCTGCCTTCTTCTTCAGGCCTCCCACTCTGAAAGCGATATCTCTAATATTCCTATTTTAAAGCAAAAGGAACCATTGATGAAATACATAAATAACACTCTCTGAAAAAGAGAGTCTAGCCATTTGTTTTTCTGACCATGAAAACGTAGCTTGTGTCAAGCAGCCAAGATCCCTGCTGAATCAGACCATGAGAAGAGAGTCTTACTTGTAATGTTACTTTTATATCTGCTTGTGGTCAGCCTCACAGGCCTGGCTACTGATCATCAGTCCAAGGTGGATTCCATCCATCAGTTACCAGGCACATGAAACAGGGAGGGGTCAGCAGCCACCATCGCAGTCAGCCGGGGACAATATGAGATGCGCTTGTCCTTATCATGGCAGCTGGGCAAGGGCCACTCAGCGAGTGACCCCAGACCCCCTTTGATGTCACAACGATTCACACAATGATCAAGACGACCAGTCCCGCCAGCTGTGAGGCAAAACCACAGAGAAGCCAGAACAGCAAGCTGTGGAAACACCTGGCTGATTCTGAGCCAAACAAATTCTTAGGTGGCAACATGGAGAAGAGAGAATGTATTCTTTATTGAACACACATACTACAAGAAAACAAGAGGGCAAAATGATGTCTTAAAGGAAATAACAAATCAATAAAAATTCAGTCCTTTCTATTTCAAATAAGAATCTCAGAGGATTGTTCCCTGATTCTGCAATAAAAAAGGTATATTGCTCTGTGTTGGCACTGCAATATTAGTTTATCTCCTTAATTTCTTCCTATTTCAGTGTAAGGCAAGGGATCCTTAACATTTAAAAAGAGTCGATCCATGTGAGTTTTCAGTTCTCCACGTCTCGGTTTGTAGAGCTCCATATTTCAGCATTAGTTTATAGTGGACATTAGTCAGTTCATGCTATTCCTGTGCAGAACTCACATCAAGTCCACTTTTCACGGAACATCGTTATCACATAAAACTTCCAGCACACCGTGTCAGTCTTCCCCAACACAGCTGTTTTTTAATAAGCAGCTACCTTTGGGTGAAAAAAACCCTCAAACTCCAAGTCTATTTTTGCTAAAGATGCAGACTTTTAGAGCAGGACTTCCCAATAAAGACAGTGCTTTGGAGTTCCTGTCATGGCTCAGGGGTTAACGTATCTGACTAGGAACCATGGGTTTGTGGGCTCGATCCCTGGCCTTGCTCAGTGGGTTGAGGATCCAGCCTTGCCATGAGCTGTGGTGTAGGTCGCAGACATGGTTCGGATCCCGCATTGCTGTGGCTCTGACGTAGGGTGGCAGCTACAGCTCCAATTAGACCCCTAGCCTGGGAACCTATATATGCCGTGGGTGTGGCCCTAGAGAAGACACACACACACCCCCCAAAAGACAGTGATTTGAGGGCAAGGGTTAGGTAACCTTTCCCTAAGAATGTATGGATCCCTTTACAAGGATTTTACTATTTCTTCATGAACATCCAGTGCTCCAATCTTGGACCACCGCACACATCACATGAGGCACATCGACAGTTCATCCTCCCTCCAAAACAATCCCTGGGGGAAGGAGGCAATACGGAAGAACAAGAGGAAGCACTCACTCTCTCCTACAAACACACCAAAAAACCCATCTACATGTAAAGCGACTTGCACAGGACATCAACTGAACGCTGACAGAAGAAGTTCTGCTTCCAAAAAGGGCAAGAAACTCTTGACATAACTGGACAGAACAAAAGAAAAAAGAGAGAGAGAGAGAAAAAAAAAAGGGACCAGGACAGGACTAGCATTCCCGAGAGGGAGCTGTCAAGGAGAAAGGGAACCCGCACCTTGGGAAGTCACCTAACCAACGGAAAGATCAGCAGAGTCGGAGGGACCTCCGAGACAGAGGAAATCGCAGCAGCAGGCCTGAGAACCGAAAGGCAGAGTGAGAGAAGCACAGATCATCTGAACCACTGGCCCAGACACCACAGCTTGAGATGCTTGGGTGGGGGCTGGGTGCTGAGACTCAGGCTCCGGAGGTCCGGCCCTGGGAGTGGGCTGGGGTTGGGGGTGTGAAGACAGCCTAAGGGGGTGGGGAGCGGCGCACCGTGGGTGGGGGAAGTGGTACACTAAGGGCTGGGGAGTGGAAAGCCCGGTGGCAGAGGGAAACCAGGAGAAGGTCCGGACCCGCAGGAGAGATAAGGCACCATTGTTGGGGAGGGAAGTGGAAGGGGGGTGGGCCGCTGCCATAGAAAACTCCTTGAGCCCCAGCATGCATGCTTGCCTACCGGCTCACAAAGAGTGGAGCATTCCTGCCACAACCCCCCCAACCCCTGCAGGCAGAAGCCATCTGCCATCCTCTATGGACTGGCCCCCACGGCTGAAGGAAGCTACTCGCTGGCCCACCCTGGATTGTGCCAAACTACACTTTGGCTTAACCAAATTCACAAAAAAAGAAAAACACAAACAAGATGAAGAAGCTCAGAAACAACTCCCAGTTAAAGCAACAGGAGAATTTTCCCAAAGTCAACAATGAAACAGACCCCTGCAGTCTGACAGACTTTGAGTTCAAAAGGGAGATAGTGAAAATACTGAAGGAATTGAGAGGATATGAACAGAAATGCAGATTCCTTCAGAAAGGAACTTCAAAACATAAAGAGGAGCCAAGAAAAACAAGAAAATTCATTTGTAGAGATATAAACTGAGCTAAAGGCAATAAACACCAGAATGAATAATGCAGAGGAACGAATTAGTGATGTGTAAGATAGAATAATGGAAATCACCCAAAAAGGACAGCAGACAGAAAACCAAATGAAAAAAATATGAAAGCAATGTAAGAGACCTATGGGATAAAATAAAGCAGGCCAATCTACGCATAATAGGAATTCCGGAAGGAGAAGAAAAAGAAAAGGGGATTGAAAAATATGTTCGAAGAAACTATGGCTGAAAACTTCCCAAACCTAAAGGAAACAGACACTGAGATACAGGAAGCACAGGGGGCCCCAAACAAGTTGAACCCAAACAGGCCCACACCAAGGCATATTATAATAAAAATGGCAAAAGTTAAAGAGAGGATTGTAAAGGCAGTGAGAGAAAAGGCAGCTGATTTCTCTACAGAAACACTACAGGCCAGGAAAGAGTGGCAAGACATATTTAAAGCACTGAAAGGAAAAAATCTGCACCCTAGAATAATCTATCCAGCAACAATATCATTTAAAATAGAAGGGGAAATAAAGATTTTCTCCAACAAACAAAAGCTAAAAGAGTATGGGAATACTAAACCCATTCTAAAAAAAATACTGAAAGGGTTTCTCTAAATTAAAAAAAAAAAAAAGGAAGAAGTAGGATAGAGGAAATCACAATTGAAAAGCAGTCACTTAAAGAAGCCAGCACAGAGATCTAACATGACGATGTTTAAAAAAAGACATCAAATCATACAATGTGGGCAAGGGAAGTAAGGAAAAAAATAGATTCTTTTTCTATTTTAATGATGTGTTTGAGCCTATATGACTCTCAGGCTACAGCAATCAGATATAGGAAGGGTTTAACGTGCTTAAAAAACAGGGCAACCACAAATCAAAACCAAACATTACATTCACAAAAAGAAAAGTACTCAAGCATAAAATAAATGGAAACCATCCAACCAAAAAAAAAAAAAAGAAAAGAAAAGAAGGAGAAACTAATCAGCTGGAAAATAAGGTTTAAAATGGCAACAAATACATATCTATCAATAATCACCTTAAAATGTCAATGGACTGAATGCTCCAATCAAAAGACACAGAGTGGCAAATTGGATAAAAAAGCAAAAACCTTCAATCTGCTAACTACAAGAAACTCACCTTAGGACAAAGGACACATATAGATTGAAAATGAGGGGGTGGGAAAAGATCTTTCATGCCAATGGACAAGACAGGAAAGCAGGCATTACCATACTCGTATCAGACAAAATAGACTTTAAAATGAAGGCCATAAAAAAGAAAAAGAAGGACACTATTTAATGGTTAAAGAATCTGTTTGAGAAGAGGATATTATAATAGCCAATATATATGCCCCTAATATAGGAGCACCCAGATACCTCCAACAAATACTTACAGATATAAACGGAGAAATGGATGGGAGTACAATCATACTAGGAGACTTTAACATACACTCACATCAATGGACAGATCTTCTAGACAGAAAATCAATAACACAACAGAGATCCTAAAGGAAACAATAGAAAAGTTAGACTTAATTGATATTTTCAGGATATTACATCCAAAAAAATCAGAATACACATTCTTCTCAAGTGCACATGGAACATTCTCAAGAAATGATCACATATTGGGGCACAAAGCTAACCTCAACAAATTTAAGAGTATAGAAATTATTTCAAGTATCTTCTTAGACCACAATGGCATGAAACTAGAAATCAACCACAGGAAAAGAAATGAGGAAAAACCTACTACATGGAGACTACTAAAAAACCAATGGGCCAATGAAGAAATCAAGAACGAAATTAGAAAATACCTCAAGACAAATGATAATGAAGACACAACCTCTCAAAATCTATGGGATGCCACAAAAGCAGTGCTCAGAGGGAAATTCGTAGTGATACAGGGCTTCCTCAAAAAAGAAGAAAAATCTCAAATTGACAACTTAACCCACTACCTAAATGAATCAGAAAAAGAAGAACAAAAAAATCCTAAAGTCAACAGAAGGAAGGAAATCATAAAGATCAAAGAGGAAATCACTTAAAGATTTTAAAAAAACAATAGAAGAAATCAATCAAAGAGCTGGTTCTTTGAAAAGGTAAATAAAATTGACAAACCTCTGGCTAGACTCACCAAGAAGAGAGAAAAAAAACAAATAAAATAAGAAATGAAACAGGAGAAGTCACAATGGATACTACAGAAATACAAGAAAACATAAGAGAATACTATCAACAATTATATGCCAACAAATTTGACAACCTAGAAGAAATGGACAACTTTCCAGAGACTTACTGCCTGCCAAAACTGAATCAAGAAGAAATAGATCAACTGAAAAGACCAATCACTAGAAATGAAATTGAATGTCATAAAAAACACTCCCTACAAATAAAAGTCCAGGACCAGATGTCTTCACAGGTGAATTCTATCGAACATATAAAGAGGAATTGGTGCCCATCCTCCTTAAACTCTTTCAAAAGGTTGAAGAAGAAGGAACACTCCCAAAGACATTCTATGATGCCACCATCACCCTAATTCCAAAACCATACAAAGATACCACCAAAAGAGAAAACTATCAGACGATATCTTCGATGAATATAGATGCAAAAATTCTCAGCAAAATTTTAACCAACCGAATCCAGAAACATATCAAAAAGATCATACACCATGACCAGGTGGGATTCATCCCAGGTTCACAGGATGGTTCAACATACATAAATCAATCGATGTCATACACCACATTAACAAAAGAAAAGCCAAAAACCACATGAGCATTTCAACAGATGCAGAAAAAGCACTTGACAAAGTCCAACATCCATTCATGATAAAAAGTCTTCCCAAAGTGGGTGTAGAGGGAACATTCCTTTACATAATCAAAGCCATTTATGACAAACCCACGGCAAATATAATACTCAATGGAGAAAAGGTGAAAGCCTTCCCACTAAAATCTGGAACAAGACAGGGATGCCCACTCTCACCACTGCTATTCAACATAGTATTGGAAGTCCCAGCAACAATCAGACAAACAAAAGAAATAAAAGGCATCCAAAATGGAAGAGAAGTCACTGTATGCAGATGACATGGTACTATATATAGAAAACCCCCAGGGCTCCACCCAAAAGCTACCTGAACTGATCAACAAATTCAGCAGAGTAGTAGGATTATAAGATTAACATTCAGAAATCAGTCACATTTCTGTATGCTAACAATGAAATATTAGAAAAGGAACACAAAAATACAACACCTTTTAAAATTGCACCCAAATAAATCAAATACCTGGGAATACACTTGACCAAGGAGGTAAAGGACTTATATGCTGAGAACTATAAAACATTCATCAAGGAAATTAAAGAGGATGTAAAGAAATGGAGATATTCCATGCTCCTAGCTTGGAAAAGTTAATACTGCAAAAGTGGCCATACTATCCAAAACAATCTACAGATTCAATGCAATCCCTACCAAATTACCCATGACATTTTTCACAAAACTAAAACTAACAATCCAAAAATTTACATGGAACCACAAAAGACCCAGAATTGCAAAGCAACACTGAGGAGCAAAATTCAAGCAGGAGGCATCACTCTCCCAGACTTCAGGCAATATTACAAAGCCACAGTCATCAAGATAGTGTGATACTGGTACCAAAACAGACATATGGACCAATGGAACAGAATGGAGAACCCAGAAAGAAACCCAGACACCTATGGTCAATTAATCTTTGACAAAGGAGGCAAGAACATAAAGTGGGAAAAAGACAGTCTTTTCAGTAAGCATTGCTGGGATACCTGGACAGCTGCATGCAAATCAGTGAAACTGGAACACACCCTCACACCATGCACGAATATAAACTCAAAATGGCTGAAAGACTTAAATATACGACAGGACACCATCAAACTCCTAGAAGAAAACATAGGCAAAACACTCTCTGACATCAACATCATGAATATTTTCTCAGGTCAGTCTCCCAAAGCAACAGAAATAAAAGCAAAAATAAACCAATGGGACCTAATCAAACTGAAAAGCTTTTGCACAGCAAAGGGAACCAAAAAGAAAACAGAAAGACAACTTACAGAATGGGAGAAAACAGTTTCAAATGATGCAACTAACAAAGGCTTAATCTCCAAGATATACAAACAACTTATACAACTCAACAGCAAAACAGCCAACAACACAATTGAAAAATGGGCAAAAGACCTGAATAGACATTTCTGCAAGGAAGATATACAGATGGCCAACAAGCACATGAAAAAATGCTCAACATCTCTGATTATTAGAGAAATGCAAATCAAAACTACTATGAGGTAACATCTCACACCAGTCAGAATGGCCATCATTCATAAGTCCACAAATAACAAGTGCTGGAGGGGGTGTGGAGAAAAGGGATCCCTCCTGCACTGTTGGTGGGAATGTAAACCGGTACAGCCACTATGGAGAACAATATGGAGGTACCTTAGAAATCTATGCATAGAACTACCATATGCCCCAGCAATCCCACTCTTGAGAATATATCCGGACAAAATTTTCCTTAAAAAAGACACATGCATCTGCGTGTTCATTGCAGCACTATTCACAATAGCCAAGACATGGAAACAACCCAAATGTCCATTGACAGATGATTGGATTAGGAAGATGTGATATATATACACAATGGAATACCACTTAGTCATAAAAAAAGAACAAATTAATGTCATTTGCAGCAACATGGATGGAACTAGAGACTCATACTAAGTGAAGTAAGTCAGAACAAGAAAGACAAATACCACATGATATCACATATCTGGTATCTAACGTATATCACAAAGGAACCTTTCCACAGAAAAGAAAATCATGGACTTGGACAATAGACTTGTGGTTGCCGAGGGGGAGGGGGAGGGAGTGGGATGGATTTGGAGCTTGGGGTTAATAGATGCAGACTGTTGTCTTTGCAATGGATTAGCAATGAGGATCCTGCTGTGTAGCACTGAGAACTATGTCCAGTCACTTATGATGGAGCATGATAATGGGAGAAAACAGAATGTGTACATGTATATAATAACTGGGTTACCATACTGTACAGTAGGAAAAAAAAGTGTATTGGGGAAATAACAATAACAAAAAACAACCCCCAAAAGAATAGTGCTGCCTGCACTCACACATGCTGCCATTTCCTCCTATCCTTAATACAGTATTCTTAAAAATCTCACACATTCCTACTACATTCCAGGACTCTGTTTTTAATTTACTTCATTTATATTTTTAAAAACCACAAATACAAAACTCAATATATATGAGGTATTGCACTAAGAGCTCTACAAATACTAGCTCATTTCATCTTCAAAACAACCCTATAAGGTAGATGATACTATTACCTCCATTCTATAGGTGAAGAAATTGAGACACAGAGTCTACTATTTCCCCAAGGTCATATGGCTGTTAAGCGGCAGAGTGGAAATAAGAACCCAGGAATCTGACTCCACAAAAAGAAAACATTTCCAAGTCTTCCTACAAATGATGCATAACATTAATGAGATAAAGCCACTTTATATATTTTGTTAGAAATCTTAATTTAGAGTGATAAAATGACTCTAAAATTCACTTGAAAGTCAAATAAATATAAATAGTAAAGAAATCAGAAAAAAAGTAATGCTTTTCCCTACCAGTTGCTTGAAAGACCTAAGAATTTACAAAGATTTAATTCAAATCAGTGGTGAAAAGAAATACCCAATAAGTGGTATGAAGGGGCAAGTGGCTCGTATTCAACCTGGGAAAGCAAGTTAAGACATCTGTAAGTGTTTCATATACTATAAGTTTTATTTAGCCATAGTGAAATACATTAACTTCCAATTAATGCGTGAGATTCAGAGGCTTTGCCCTCCAGATTCCACCAAGCCAAAGGGAGAGAACAATTACACATCCAAAAACGTTTTGCGACCAAAAACAGAAGCAAAGATTAGATAGCATCTGCCTTACATACTCAAAGCAATTTTTTAAAAGAACCACTGAGTTCACAAACTCTCTGGCAGAGATGTCTAATGCTCACTCCCACCTTCCTCTTCTCCTCTTCCAGGCACACAGTATTCGGTGGGCTAAGTGACTGCTTCTGGCTAATAAGCTAGAAAAATTGAATTACAACACTGTGACTGAACATGTGGCATGTCCCAGGTGGGGCTTGTAAAAACGTGAGGCTCCATGAGCTTTCATCACTGCGTGGCTGTGTGGAGCAGAGCACACCATCACCTTAAGGTGAACATGTAGCATGAGAAGAAATACACCTGCATGTGATCCTGCAGCATGGACTATTCCATCCCACTTAGTACAAATGCTATCACTGAAGCAATATGTAAGGGGACTAAATAAAGAATGATGGGTCATTACAAAACCATGGTGGAATTCAAAAGAACATTAGGTAATAAACAATGTAAAAACCAAATCAAGAATTATCAGTCGAATCTGATAAGCTCTCCAAAGATGGAAAGGAAAAATACAAAAGGTAACTCCAGCAAAGAGTTAAAGATAACTGGTTTTCAACACATGGATGGCAGGTATTTCCTTGATGAGGAGACGAAGACAAACAGAACAAATATGATAATCCAACATACTAAACAGAGCTAAATAATGACCTGCATGACCAGGTAAAAAGACTCAGCACATACAAGTCAGACTTACTAAGAGATAGAATAACAGGGCTGAACTGGATTAAAGAATCGTTCCAGCAAGGATACACACAAAGAAAGAGAAATAAAACCACAATCATTTGCCCTGAAATAATACATTACAAAACATAATAAATAAAAAGTATTCCAAGTATAATACTGGAGCTTAAAATTTTAAGCAATGAGTGAACTTGTACCTATAATGCAGATTTGTCTAAATATGAAAATGTCATAGAATTTGTAGGAAAGCAGTTTAGTTTCTTTTATTTATTTAGTCAAAATCTTAAAAGACCATAAACCACAGTGGAATCCCAGGCACTTTATAGTAACACGAACAAAAAGATTGTAAAACCTAAGAGAGGATGAAAAGATCCTGAGTGTCTGACTACTGAATCAGCCGTGTTTTGCATTGAAGAGCTTGTGTGTATAAAGACTGTCAGTCCTGTCAACATTTACGCTCAACTAAGAGCAATATCATGTATTTCATTTTCTTCACATAGTTTTCTTGATGCTACGGTAACATCTTTTTGCAGCTGACAAAGAATTTCAAGCTCAGGATGGGCAGGAAGAAGTAATTGTGTGAGAGATGAGTCTGATTTGGTTTGGATTTATTGACAGAGATCTGACATATATTTTATTTCAGAAAGCTCCCTCTGTTGCAGCAGTGAGAAAATAACTATTGTGCAAAAACTCTGACCCAATAATGATTCATTTATTAGTGCTCTGGATCTAGGTGATATAGAACAAAAATTACAAAGGTAGTAATTTCCTGATAGCTTCTTTATACATTAATTGTGAAAGTAGCATTAATTTCCCCCACGTCTAACTTTCTAAGCCTGGAGCGTATATTTGTGTTTTAACTTTACATAATGTTTAGCCTTGACAGCATCCACATTTACATTTTATGTTACATTTTAATTGATCGCAAAAAAAGGTATCAATAATGTACAAAAGGAATAGAAGCTAAGAAATTCCCAAGTGCTTCATAATAAATGTAATGAGGTCATCCTGCTGTGGCGCAGCAGGTTAAGGATCCCCTGTTGTCACTGCAGTAGTCAGGGCAGCTGCTGTGTCACCGTAGATTTGATCCCTGGCCTGGGAACTTCCGAATAGCACAGGTGCAGCCAAAAAAAAAAAAAAAGGTAATGAGGACAACCAAAACAAAGATACATGAAAATATAAACAAAACCTCTACCTAATTCAAAACTCATCTAGCTGTGTGGTGAAATATGCTTAAATACCCAAGAAAATCAGTGATTTTTAAATGATATAAATCAGGAAGGCTTCAAGGAAGAGTGGAAAATATATACATACTAACTTCCATTATGTTCTATCCCAAGAAATTGGCTGTAGTTCCCTGGGCTGTACAGGAGGATCTCATTGCTTATCCACTCTAAATGCAACATGTATGTCTGACTGGGTCACTATGCTGCACAGCAGAAACTGACACAACACTATAAACCAACTATACTCTAATAAAATAAAATTTAAAAAGAAAACACAAATACATTTTTTATATTTAAGTATATTAGTAGAATTGACATAAAACCTGAATGTAAAACAAAAGAGTTGATAACATCATTTGTATCCCTTTGCCAGGCTCAAGCATTTATCTTCACATCCTAGAGATACCATGCGGTTGAAAAGGCTGCATAAGCATCATTCAATTTATGGCAGTTTTCCAGGTCAGACACCCATGCGTTTCTCCTCAAAGTCCCCCCTTCCTAATCTACCGAATCACTTAAACACAAAGCCCCAGGATTCCACCTCTTAAGCTCCTCTGTTGCCTCAATCTGACCTTTCAGCTCCTTCATTTCTCATTTGAATCACTAAGAACTTTTCAGATTATTTACCTTACCCTCTGAAATCTACTATTCACACAGAGAAAGAGTCACTCCTTGAAAGTACAGACTCTATAAAGGGAATTCTTTGTTTTCTTATTTGTCTCACCACACCCATGGCATGTGGAAGTTCCCAGGGATCAAACCTTAGCCACACCAACAACCCAAGTCACAGCAGTGACAAGACTAGATCCCTAAGGAGCTGAGCCATCAAGGAATTCCCCACAATTCCTTCTTTAAATGGCATTCATTAGCTTCCTA
Source organism: Phacochoerus africanus (assembly GCF_016906955.1). NCBI lineage: Eukaryota > Metazoa > Chordata > Mammalia > Artiodactyla > Suidae > Phacochoerus > Phacochoerus africanus. The sequence goes on from NC_062550.1 coordinate 107,375,465, forward strand.
TTTGCTCCAAAGCAAAGTCTCAACTCTGCAGTATAACTGACAAAAGCCCTTAGGAATCTGGCACTGGCTATATGTCCAGCCACATCCCTGGCTACTCTGTACCCACCCAGCCAGCTCTGCTCCAAACCACTGAAACACTGAATGCCAGGTACCCTCAACCAAACTGTGTCTTTCTTGCCTTTGATTTTTCTGGGAACTCTCTTTTCTACCCCTTTTTATGTAATTTCTGCTCAAAGATTAATTTTATATACTATTTCCTCTGGGCGCTTGACACTGCTCTGAATCCTGGCTAGACGTCCCTCCTAACCCAGCTCCATGGCACCTCGTGTACATTCCCATCACGGCACCCCAATAGGTGTGGACCAAATGTTTGTGTCCCCACATCACAAAGTCACGTTTTGAAGCCCTGACCCCCAGTGTGCACAGCATCTGAAACTGGGGCCTTAGACAGGTAATGAGGTCATGAAGGAGCCCACAACGGGATTAATGTCTTTATAAAAAGGTTAAAGGACTTGAGCTCGCCCCCTTTCTCCCCCTCATTCCCTTCTTCCCTCTCTTCTTGCTCCTTCCTCCTCTCCCTCCCTTTCCCCAGTCTCCCCCCACCCCTCACTCTCTACACCAAGGAAATGCCATGTGGGGACAGAACTAGGAAAAGGGTTTTCTCCAAGAAAAACAATAATCCTTGCAACCTGCTTACAGACTTCTAGCCTCCAGACCAGGAATATCTGTTACTTAAGATACCCAGTCTACTGTACTAGCTACAGACCCTGAACCAGACAATACAGCACTCATCTGCATACATGTCTGATCCAGAGCTGAAAGGACACTGTATGGCCACAGGGACTTATTTATCGGAGGCCAAGACCACAGTCCTAGCACCTGCACTGTCTGGGACACAGCAAGCGATAGTTAATAATGAGACTTACTAAAATAGTAAGCTGACATGACATAAATGGGATGCATTAATTAAATTTCTTAATAGAACATTTGCTAAATGATAACATAAAAACTTGCTCTTTGGTGTTTTCTAACATATTAAAAACACTTTAAACTGTTACCTCAGTGTGAGATTACTAAACTGAGCGTTTAGAAAAGAAAAGAATAACAAAAGGGTTTTTAGAAAACAAATAACTATTTGCACAATTTCAATCAAAAAATTAAATTGAAGGTAATTCTTCCTTTTCTTGAATAGAACAATGTAGCTTTCAATTTTCACCACATTCGCTTAACCTTTGCCCACTGAGCAATAGGCCGGGCAGATCATAAACTTGACTTCAACTTCAAGGATAAGAAAGAACAAGTTTACATCAATCATGGTGATTTGATTTCCTATGTCGTAATTATTTTAAAGATGGACCTGTGACCCAGCTCTGGCCATTGAGCCTGGAAGATTCAGGAAAGATTAGGAAAGTCATAAAAGTGACTGCTGAATATGAATAAGGAACACACAGGTCCAATGGCCATTGTGGCCATATAGCTTCTTCATAAGAAGTGGACATGGTAACATGTCACACAGGAGAAAAAAAGATCAGTAACCAGGAAGAGTCAGAGCTGGGTCCTAATAGAGCCAGACCTGAAACCCACTTGGCCTCTAGATTTCTTCCTGGAGGCGTCAGTAGATTTTTTTTTCCTTCTAGAGACATACCCACGACATATCATCTGGGGTTGAACTGGAGCTGCAGCTGCTGGCCTACACCACAGGCATAGCATAGAAGGATCTTTAACCCACTGAACAAGACCAAGGATTGAACCCACATCCTCATGGATACTAGTCAGGTTCGTTAACCACTGAGCCAACATGACTTTTTACTGCTATCATCAATGCAAAAAAAAAAAATCTGTATCTATCTAGCTAGATATAGATATAACAAAAAGTAAGGCCTATGCATTGGAGACTGGTCTTCAACTAAGCTGCAGTTCTTGATTTTGGTATTGACACTCTTCTCTCTAGCATGTTAAGTAACAGAATCAAGGCTCCTATCATCTCCAGCAATAAGAGAAGGGCAGAGAAACACGAAAAGAAACTCAAAAGCCCTTACAGTTGAATTTTGTATGTCACATGTTTGGGAAGTTACTTGCTACCAATACCAGCACTTGAAGATCTGTGGAAGTTCCATACTTACTTTCTGATCTCTCTCCTAACTACCCCTTGGCCAAAACCCACAGACAAAAAACCAGCAAGCAAGCAAAACAGAAAGAAAAAAATTGGAAATGAAAGCTCATTGTATTATACTAGAAACTCATAACCACTTGTTTTAACTCTCAAAATTTCCGACTCAGCAGGTTTGATGTGCTTTTAGATTTGTTGAACCTCTGTTTTTTGGTACCTGCCCAGATGATCCTTACAAAACACAGGCAAATAACGCATCTTCACATTTTTTGAGAGAAACAGAACTGAGTTGCACTAGATGTTCTAGAGAAAAGCTGATGATGTATGTTATCAGCTAAAATTAATATTTTTTAAAAATTCCACACCCTGTGTAATTTTTTTATTACATGGAATATATTCATGAGCTATATTTCTGTATTCCTGAAATTGTGATAATGGCTGGGTTTCTGAATAAAAGCAGCATTCCTTGTCCCTCTGTTGGCCATTTACTGGTATTTCTTCAGAAACTTCCAAGTCACAGAAGAAAGAGGATTCTCTTCAAAACCTCTGCATTGGTGCTCAACGTAAGAATATACACAGTCCAACAGTCACTTGATCAATCCAGAGGTTTGTTTGAAAAACACCTTTCAAACTGAATGCTACAGACAATGTGGCCTCAACCCCTGTCTACTTCAACTGGTAGTAGGAGACATTCTAAGCTTATGATGGACAGATTCCAGCATCTTCAAAACGCTGCAGAAATTCTCTCCCATTTCAAAAGGTTGTTCCAACCACTACTGGGAGATTACGTCCCAGGAATAGTTTCATATTTCTGCACAGGCAGCACTTTCTGAATAAAGATTACTGGCAACCTGGGTTAAAGGATGAGTGAATGGAAGTTACAGAAAATGAATTTTTCCAGAGAGATTTAAGGGCTTATCTCCCACAGAGATATCTGCTTACATTTTAAGGGTAATAAAAATCTGGGGAACTTCCTTCCCTACCCGGTCAGTATGTATGTCTCCATGAGGGAGGAGGGGAAAATACACTTGCTGCTTCAGAGGCGCTCTGAGTGTCCTGACTCAGAGACTCCTCTCCTTTGGCACAGCCCTTCCATGCACAGAGGTGTCCACACTGCTTTGCCCCATGAGGAACCGGAGCACAGCGGAATCAGCGCTGCTAAGACGCTTTGCGAGGAAACGGTCTGTTCTCTGATCCAGAGCTCTCCTGTTTTTTAGTGTTTACACACACACACACACACACACACACACACTACAATGGCAGGGGGCTTCTGGTTTACAAGAAGTCTGCTCACTTTTTAAAAAAAATTATTCAAGTACAGCTTATACAATATTATATGTTACAGGTATATAATAGAGTGATTCACTTTTTTTTTTTTCTTTTTAGGGCCATACCTGTAGCATATGGATATTCTTGGGCTAGGGGTCAAATTGGAGCCGCAGCAGTGGGCCTACACCACAGCCACAGCCATGCCAGATGTGAGCCATAGCACAGCGACGCCAGATCCTTAACCCATGGAGTGAGGCCAGGGATCGAACCTGTAACCTCATGGATATTAGTCCGGTTCTTAACCCACTGAGCCACAACGAGGACTCCGTGACTGACAAATTTTTGAAGGCTATACTTTATTTATAGCTATTATACAGTACTGGTGGCATTCCCTACTGTGCGCTCTGTCTCAGTCGCTCACTTCACACATGGTCCTCGGCACCCATTAATCCCTTCCCCAAGCTGCCCCCTCCCGTTTCCGTCTCTCCACTGGGCACGACTAGTCTGTTCTCTGTATCTGCGAGTCTTACTTTTTTAGGTTCACTAATGTATTTTTTACATTCTACATATAAGAGATATCATACAGCGTTTGTTTTTTCTCTGATTTCTTCCACTTAGCACAGTACCCTAAAAGTCCACTGTGTTGCTGCAGGTGTCAGAACCTCCTCCTTTTTAAGGCGGAGCACTTCTCCATTAGGTACCGACAGCACATCTTCTTGATCCATTCATCCGGTGATGGACACACAAGTTGCTTCTCTGTCTTGGCTGTTTTAAATCATGCTGCTCTGAACACTGAGGTGCACATGTCTCCTCAAGTTAGTGTTTCCACTTTCTTTGGGAACACATCCCAGAGTGGAATGACTGGGCCATATGATAGGTCTATTTTAGGGGTTTCCTTTGTTTCCTTTTTGTAACCTCCATACTGTTTTCCAACATGACTGCACCAATCTTCGTTCCTACCAACAACGTGCACGGGTTCTTTTCCCTCTACATCCTTGCTACCTTTTGTTATTTATGAGTTTTTTTGTTTGCTTGTCTGTTTGTTTTTGATGATAGCCATTCTGACTCTGCAGGGAGGGGGAATGGGTTCCAAGAGCAGGCAGAGGAATCAAAGGAAGATCCTTTAGTATCAGATTCAGTAACTTCCCACCAATGCTATTTTTTTCCTCCTGCACTGTTGCTTTGCCTGACTTTTCCTCCAGAGGTTTCCTCGATGCTGCTTCTGCAATACCATCCTTAAACACCTCTCACCTCAGTCTGTTATCTGCCCTCTTTAAAAACTGCACTAGAAGACAGTGAAGTACTACATTAGAGGCAGAAGCTTTGGAAGCTTAGACTTGTGCTTCCCAAACCCAGCTGGGCAGGTCATTTGCTATGCCCGTTTGGTTAAGTTACTTAGCCCCTCAGTTTCCTTGTCTGCCAAATAGAAATAAGGTAATACAGGCAAATAACTGAAACAATTCACTGCCCGTGGTTTGCTCTCAATTAATCGTGGTAATTATAATCCCTGTCAGCATAGCTCCTCAACTCCTTGAGAATAAAGCACGACACACATGAAATTCCCGTAGAAGATAATCCGGCTCCAAATGTTCTCACTTCTGCAGCTCAAACTCCAGACATGTCGAATCTCTCACCACCCTCAAGGCATGCCCTTCTGTCACACCTCCAGGGATTTGCTGGAGCTCTTTCCCTTACCTAGAGGCATTAAGCCTTCTCCACCACGGAAGGGACCACTCGTCTCTTGCCAGCCCCTTCTCTGGCCGCCTCTGGCCGCCAGTCTCTCCATCCTCCGGGATCCACCCTACGTCACCACCTACGGTCTCCGTGCACTGACTGTAACCATCACTGCTTATTTAGGCATGTATCTGCCACACTAGATGGCATGTCATGCAAGACAGACTCAATGTGGAATTTTTCCTGTCTGTCCGTACCCACTGTTTTAAGAATAAAGATGGTATTCACTGGTCAGACATTGATAATGGAAAATGTCCATGGAGAAATAAACTGCATAGCTGCTTTTACTTTCTGACCATTTTCTATGAGGTAACATTTTTATAGCTCAAAATGCGCAGTTCTAAATTTTCATAACAAAGGTTTTATTCAGTATCATTTTATTATCTGTAAAATATCTAATTTTGCCCCAGTTTATGAGAAAATTTCCCTAGCATTCACCTTCTGGTAAAAAGACAGGGTCTAAAACCATATCACATCACTTCTCTGTGCCCCATACATGTATTTTTAGAACTTTTTTTTTTTACTGTGATTAAAAAAAAAACACATAATGTAGTATTTAGTATTAACCATTTTTAAGTGTACACTTCAGGGTGGTTAACATATTGTAATTCAATAGATAACTAGATCTTTTTCATCTTGAAAAACTGAAACTCTATAGCCCCACACCCCTGCATTTCTCCCTCTCCCTGAGTCCCTAGTAACTACCTACTTCCTATTTCTATAAGTTTGGGTCCTTATATGTGAGGTGGAATTATGCATAATTGTCCTTCTATGACTGACTGACTTCATTTAGTCCTTCAGATTCACTCATGGCTTAGCATATTAAAAACTTCTTTTTAAGGATGAAAAATATTCCATTGTGTGTATATAACACATTTATTTATCCATTCATCCACTGATGGACAATTAGGTTGCTTCTACTTCTTGGCTACTATAAATAATGCTGCAATGAACATGGCTGTGCAAATATCTCTTTGAGATCTCATTTTCAATTATGTTGGATAGCAACAGATCATCAGTATATAAACGTGAAGCTGGCAATGGATGTTGAGTAATCAGAAATTTTACAAAATTCATGTTTTTAGTTGAAAATATCCATATTTATCACACAAACATGCACTGAATCATGGCATAGTAGCATTTTTCTTTATATCATGTAGTGAAATAGGTCATAATGTGCCTTCTTTTCCCTATCAGTAATACTCAAATTTCTAATAAAGTACATAAAGATAAGACCATACCAGCATCCTCTTATTTTTATATTGTATGTCACAGAATATAAATGCTGCCTAATATAGCTAGTTGGACTAGAAACATTTTGGGGCTCATACGGAATACCATATGAAATATCATGTTTTTCAAAATTAAATCCAGAGTTAACATCTGGTATTCTAAAACTACTCCAAAAACTAGTAGAGGATGGAATGCTTCTGAACTCATGCTAGTCCAGCATCACCATGATATCAAAACCATGCAAAGATACCACACACACACAAAGAACATCATAGGCCAATATCACTGATGAACATAGATGCAAAAATCCTCAACAAAATACTAGGAAAAATAATCCAACAATACATTAAAAAAATCATTCACAATAATTAAGTGGATGCATAACCCCAGGAATGCAATAATTTTTCAATATTCCCAAATCATTAGATGTGATAGCCCACATTAACAAACTGAAGAATAAAAACTGTATTATAAAATATTTTATACATAGTAACTCATAACTCTTGATCCTCTACCCCAGTATTGCCCCTCCCACCTCACCTCTCCCCCTAGTAATCTCTAGTTGTTCTCTATATCTATGAGTCTGTTTCTTTTTTTTATAGTATTATCTCAATAGATGCAGAGAGACCTTCTGACAAAATTCAACATCCATTTATGATAAAAAAAAAACTCTCTGGAAACTGGGTATAGAAAGAACATATCTTAATATAATAAGGACCATTATGAAACACCCATAGCTAACATCATACACATTAGTAATAAGCTGAAAGTATTTCCTCAGATTAGAAACAAGACACACACCACTTTTATTCACCACTTTTATTCAACATAATTTTGGAGGTCCCAGCCACAGCAATCAGATAAGAAAAGATAAATAAAAGGATGGCGAATTGGAAAGGAAGAAGTAAAACTGTCACTGTTTGCAGATGATAATGATAACATACATAGAAAGTCCTAAAGACACCACCAAAAAACCCGACGAGTTTATCAGTGAATTCAGTAAAATTGCAGGATACAACTTTACTGAATTAATACACAGAAATCTGTTGCATTTCTATACACTAATAATGAATACTCAGAGAAAGCAGGAAATAATCCCACTTATAATTGAGTCAAAAAGAATGAAAAACCTAGGAATAAACCTAAGAAAATAAAATATCTATACTCAGAAAACTCTAAGACACTGATGAAAGAAATTGAAGATGACAGAGAAAGGAAGATACACCATGTTAACATATTGGAAGAATCAATGTTCTTAAAATGACCACACTACCTAAGGCAACCTGTAGATTCAATGCAATCCCTGTCAAAACAACAATGGCACTGTTCACCGACATAGGATAAATAATTTTAAATTTTCTAAGAAAACGCAGAAGACCCAGAACAATCTTGAAAAAGAACAGAGCTCAAAGTATCATGCTCCCTGACTTCAGACTATACTACAAAGCTACAAAATAATCAAAATAGTACAGCTGGCATAAAAACAGACACGTACAGATCACTGGAACAGTAAAGAGAGTTCGGAAATAAACCTACACATTTATGGCAAATTAATCTGCAACAAAGGAGGAAATGCTGTACAATGGAAAAAAGACAGTCTCTTCAATACATGGTGCTGGGAAAACTGAAAAGCTTCATGTAGAAAAACGAAATTAGAGCATTTTTAACACCATATAAGACTCCAGGTATCTTAAAGAATAGGTTATTTGTAAAATATTTTGTTTTACCAGCAGAGTCAGATTAATGATTATATTTAACAATGAACTTACTCTGGGGCTTCATATATTTTCAAATGAAACCACTTATATGCAACATAAGCTATTAGATTTAGTAACAAACACATACAAATATGCATTTTCTTTCATGAATATACATTAAAGAGCACACTTAATTTTTGACCTTTACCAAAAATTTATTGAATAGTACAAATCCATAACATTAAAAACTACCCAATTCCATTAGCAGAAAAACTGACTGAAAGCAACTGAGGACATGAAAAACATACCAAAATGCCCGCCAAACTTGCTCTTTCACATTTATCTTAACTCGTTCTTCCCACTTTGTTACCAAACTCATTTATACTGCTGGCTTTAACTCCCTTCCTTCACAACGGTATTTTATTTAATATACATGTGTCAAATAATCTACTCATATCTCATTTTTTATATCTTTTTCTATGTTGAGAGTAGTGCATGCATTTTTCCCATAAAAGGGAAATGTGAGAATAGAGAGCAACCACCTACATGAAGAAAATAGATTTTCTGCTTTTAGCTGAATTACAAGGCATGATGATGTTAATTACTCCCAAGTAAAACACAACAGAATGTTAGTTTTATTCTAAATACACAATTATCTTTGAACTATTTGAAACATACAGATTAAAAGCAGACTGTAATTTTTCATATTATTTAAATATCTAGAAATAATTCCTATTAACAAATATACAGAATCCAACAAGCCAAAATAAACATTCTTTACTATTGTTGCATTACTCTAAATAGCAACTAAGCCACTAGCTATTACGGCTTAAAAAATTATAGCGTTAAGGCATCCAATTAAGTGAATAAAGTTATTCTTATTTGGAAATGAATGCCTGTGCTTTATGCAGTTTAGTATCTCTGTTGAAATGCCATCCAATTTCATTTCAGAATAGAGAAGCTCCCTTTCTCCCCTCTTCTGAACCTCTAGCAATTTTGTCAGCAGAGGTGGGAACTGATGCTCTCAGCAAACGAGTTTCATGAATAACAAAAAGGCATCAGGTTATCTTTGCATCTTGCGTCTGGCACATGGGCTGTCAACACTAGGTGCCCAATAAATGTCTGTTGGCTTGAACCACTGCAAATTTTCACTAAATGATAATTCATACTCCTTTTCAGTCATGATTCCAAAAAGGGAAGGAAGGCCCGTTTCTTCCACACACTGCAGCCATGGCCAGCAAAGGGCTGAAATCAGTCTACATACCAGGAAAGTACACGTCTCTTGAGAATCAAGGCCAAAGCTGCTCTCCTCTCATAAACTAGCGAGGATGCAAGCCTAGATCACGACTGCATTCTTGTCTGGTTTTTCTCCCAATAACAGCTTCACCGACATATAACTGACATAACCCCAAATCCAGCAATTCAGGGTAGTTTTCTGGCATATACACAGCTGTGCAATCACCAACAGGACATCATTTCAGAACATTTTTCCAGCTCAGGAAGAAACCTTGAAGCCATCCACAGTCACTCTCCGTTCCTTCAACCTTCCAGTCTCTGGAAACCACTCATCTACTTTCTGTTTCTGGGGATTTGCTTAATCTGAACACTTCATATAAATAATCACACAATATTTGGTCATCTGTGACTAGCTTCTTTCACTTTTCATATTTTCAAGGTCCATCTGTACTGTAGAATATCTTACTACTTAACTGCTTTTTACTGCCAAGTAACCTTCCAATGTATGAATGATTGCATTTTATTTAACCATTCATCAGCTGATGGATATTTGGATAGATTTCACTTTTTGGCTACTATAAATAATGCTGCTACAAACTTTTTTGAACAAGTCTTTGTGTGAAATAGGTTTTCTTTTTTTTATTTTATGATTTTTATTTTTCCATTAGAGTTGATTTACAATGTTCTGTCAATTTCTACTGTATAGCAAAGTGACCCAGTCACACAAATATATTCTTTTTCTCACATTGTCCTTCATCACATTCTATCACAAGTGACTGGATACCGTTCCCTGTGCTATACAGCAGGATCTCATTGCTTATCCACTCCAAATGCCATAGTTTGCATTTATTAACCCCCAAACTCCAAGTCCATCCCACTCCCCCCCCCACCCTTGGCAACTGCAAGTCTGTTCTCCAAGTCCATGGGTTTCTTTTCCGTGGACAGTTTCATTTGTGCCATATGTTAGATTCCAGATACAAGTGATATCATATGGTATTTGTCTTTCTCTTTCTGACTTACTTCACCTAGTATGAGAGTCTCTAGTTCTATCCATGTTGCTGCAAATGGCATATTCTTCTTTTTTTATAGCTGAGTAGAAATGCAAATCAAAACTACAAGGTACTACCAAACATTTGTCAGAATGGCCATCATTGACACGTTGACAAATAACAAATGCTGGAGAGGGTGTGGAGAAAAGGGAACCATCCTGCACTGTTGGTGGGAATGTAAATTGGTACAACAGCTATGGAGAACAGTATGGAGGTACTTCAGAATACTAAATATAGAACTATCACATGACCCAGCAATCCCACTTTTGGGCATATGTCTGGACCGAACTTTCATTGAAAAAGATATGTGCACCCATATGTTCACTGCAGCACTTTTCACAAGAGCCAAGATACGGAAACAACCTAGAAGTCTACCAACAGATGACTGGATTAAGAAGATGTGGTACATATACACAATGGAATACTACTCAGCCATAAAAAGAACAAATAATGCCATTTGCAGCAACGTGGATAGAACTAGAGACTCTCATACTGAGTGAAGTCAGTCAGAAAGAGAAAGACAAATACCATATAATATCACTTATATCTGAAATCTAACACATGGCACAGAAGAATCTATCCACAGAAGAGAAATAAACTCCTGGACATGGAGAAAAGACTTGTGGTTGCCAAGGGGGAGGGGGAGAGAACAGGATGCACTGGGAGTTTGGGGTTAAGAGATGCAAACTATTGCATTTGTGGTGGATAAGCAATGAGATCCTACTGTATAGCACAGGGAACCATATCTAACCACTTGTGATGAAACATGATGGAGGATAATGTGAAAAAAATAATGTATATAAATGTATAACTGGGTCACCCTTCTGTACAGCAGAAATTTGTCAAACTTTGTAAATCTACTGGAATAAATAAATTTTTAAAAGATTATATTTAAATATTTTACCTATTTTTAATTGGGTTGTTTTATCATTGAACTCTAAGAGTTCTTTTTATTGTATAGGTACTAGCATCTTCACAGAGAAACTAATTTCAAGCATTTTCTCTCATCTTATGGTTTATGAATTTACTGAATTTACTTTCTCGATGATGTCTGTTGAAGCACAACAGTATTTTTTTAATTTTGATCAAGTCTAATCTGTTTCTCCTTTTGTTGCTTATAATTTCAGTGTCATGTTGAAGACACCACTGCTTAATCTAAGATCATGAAATTTTACTTCTGCCTTCTAGAATTTTATATTTGCAGCTCTTACTTTTAAGTCTATAATCTATTTTAAGTTTATTTTTGTTTATGGTATGAAGTATACCAAATTCATCCTTTTACATGTGAATATCCAATTACTCCAGCACTATTTGTTGGAAAGACTCTTATTTCCCCCACTGAATTATCTTAGCAACCTTGTTAAACACTCTGCAGCTTCTTAGGTGCAACTGTTTATCAATTTAGCTAATAACTGAATTTTCTAATTGTTCCACCATAGATTTAAGGTTGTAGTTCCTTTTTTTAAGATTTTCTTGTTTAAACTGGTAGCAATCATATTTTTTTCTTTCATTTCAAAGATGATGCTTGTTTTAAAATTGGAACTTTTTTTTCTAGGTATAGAGCACTATTAAGCATAATATCACCTTGACTCTTCATGACAATATTATGAGGAAAGTTCTAAAACACTTACTCATTTACTTAGAAGACCCAGTACAATAGTTCATCTTTTCAAGAACCATAAGCAGAAGCAGGACTAATTATCTAAAGCCAGCCTGCTTCAAAATGCTTAAATTTATTAAAACAGCCAGTATAACGGACAGCCCTTGCCTTTGAGCTGCCTGATAGACCTTCGCTTTGCTAACTGTTATCCAGTTTGATTTTATAAAACCTTGCTTACATCAAGGTGTTATGGACTCCCATGACAGACCCTCCATGGAGTGCCTGGAGGTCTCATGATGGGTCTTTTCCTTTTTCCATCCATTCACAGATAAGTTGTGGGAATAACCCAAAATGGAAGCTCTTAGAAATTCAAGAAAGGTAATGCAAGGGCAGAGTAAACAATCTTTGTTCATATCTCCCATGGAGCTGACAGAGAAAGATGTTAAAAATGTCTCGACTCCCAAAAGCCACATGAGTATGCCTGGTTCTAGCCTATCTGAAGCCTGATTTGCAGTATTCCTTTCAGGTATTCCTTTGCACCATAAACCTCAAGGAAATTCATTTATTTGCTTAAGCTAATCACAACAATGCATTGCATGGAGGAAAAAGCAGCCTAACTTATACAGTCAATTCCAAAGCTATCACTACAGATTTTAATCTTGTTTTCTAATACGATTTCTCTGTAAGTGAAAACGGGTAAGCTTTCTCGGAGAGGCTGTTTAATAGCTAGGTCAACACAAATTACACAATTGCTGGACATAACGAGCTTGTCTGAGCAGGTGGTTCCTAACATCATTAATATCATCATGACTTGTCTCCTTGTGGGATAAAACCATCCTGCTTCCTGCACAGAGCTTTGCACATGTATGCATTCCTCAGATGCTTTTGACTTAAGTCCGCCAAGCTGTTTTCCAAGTACTTTTCAAGAGAATATTAGTTAATGGAAGATACCAAAAACAAGAAAAGAATTGAATTTTGGCATGTGTTTTTAATTTATAGATAAGAAAAAGTGATGGGCTACGAGATATTTTTTTTCCTGCCAAACTACTGTGGATAAAGACTATATGTAGGAACAACACATTAACCTGATGGAGTCAATTTCCATGCTCATGGAGTAGGCAGTGATTTCTTAGATATGACGCAAAAAGTACTAGCAGCGGAGTTCCTGTCATGGCTCAGTGGTTAACGAATCCGACTAGGAACCATGAGGTTGTGAGTTCGATCCCTGGCCTTGCTCAGTGGGTTAAGGATCCAGCATGAGCTGTGGTGTAGACTGCAGACGTGGCCCAGATCCCACGTTGCTGTGGCTCTGGTGTAGGCCGGCAGCTACAGCTCCGATTGGACCCCTGGCCTGGGAACCTCCATATGTCGAGAGTGCGGCCCAAGAAGTGGCAAAAAGACAAAAAAAAAAGTACTAGCAGCAACAGAGAAAATAGATCAATAGGACTGTACCACAAGTAAAGAGGTAAGAAGTCTTCAGACAATTTCATCCCGTAGTCATTAAAGCAGCCCCTGCCTTTCTAGTCATTCTAGCTAATGCCTCCAACACCATGCAAAGACAACCCATTCCCACGTTTGGGCTATGCCATGTCCAAATTTATTATTCACGTATCCCATGAGCATACAAAGTGGTGGCTGTTCTATACCACTCAGTTTTGAGGTACTTTTTAAAATAGTAATAGGAACAGATTGTGCTTCCTCTAAGTGGAGTATCGTCATAACAAACCTAAAACGTGTGGCAACAGACACCCAGAGCAACAGATATGGTCTCGTCTCCTATAGTCTGTAGAAGGCATGGACAGGCAGATACACATGGCAAGAAAGATTTACGAAGGGAGATGGGATTAAGATGGCAGAATAGAAGGACTGGAGCTCAACTTCTCTCCTAAAAACAACGAAATTCACAACTAAAGACTGAGCACACTTCACCAAAATGGACCAGAAACCTTAAAAAAGATACCCTACTCCAGAAGAAAAAGAGGAGGCCAAATCCACAGGTAGGAGGGGTGATTCCATGATATAAACAACCCCATACCTCCTGGGTGGGAAGCCCCACAGACTGGAAATGAACACTCTTACAGGAGTGAGAGTTCTGAGCCCCACATCAAACCCTCACGTGTGGGGATCTGGCACAGGGAGAAAGAGCCCCTGGAGCATCTGGCATTGAAAGCCAGTGGGGCTTGTGTGCAAGAGCTCCACAGGACTGGGGGAAACGGAGACCCCATTCTTAAAAGGCGCACACAGACTTTCACGTGTGCTGGGTCCCAGGGCAAAGCAAAGTCTCCATAGGAATCTGGGTCAAGCCTGACTGCAGTTCTTGGAGGACATCCTGGGAAAACAGGGGTGAATGTGGCTTGCTGTGAGGGACGGACATTGAAAGCAAAGCTCTCGGGAATATTCGGCAGCTGCCTTTCTCTGGAGGTGGCCATTTTGGGAAAATCTGGCCCCACCCATCAGTCAGTGCTGAGAAGCCCCAGGGCAAACAACAGTCCAGGGGGGATCACAGCCCCGCCCCTCAGTAAACAGGCTCCCTAAAGACCCCTCAGGCACACAGCTGCCCCTAATCCCATCCAGAGACTAAGCCCCACCCACCAGAGGGATTAGAATCCATCAGCCCCTCCCATTAGGAAGCCTACACCAAGCCCCCCTACTGACTTCAGCCACAAGGAGGGCAGACACCAGAAATAAGAGAGACTACAACTCTACTATCTGTAAAAAGGTCACCACACCAAAAACCTATAAAAATGAGAAGACAGAGAACTATAACTCAGATGAGGGAGAAAGGAAAAACCCCAGAAAAACAGCTAAGCCATGAGGAGATTCTCAGCATCCAGGAAAAAGACTTTAGACTGTTGATGCTGAAGAAGATGCAAGACACTGGAAATAAACTGGAGGCAAAGATGGATAACTTACCGGAAACACTGACCAAAGAGATACAAGATATAAAACTTAAACAAGAAGAGATGCAAAATACAATAACTGAAATAAAAAATTCACTAGAAGCAGCTAACAGCAGAATACAGGAGGCAGAAGAACAAATAAGAGGGGTGGAGGACAGATTAGTAGAAATTATGGATGCAGAACAGAAAAGAGAAAAAAGATTGAAAACAAATGAAGAGAGTCTCAGAGAACTCTGGGACAATGTTAAACGCACCAACATCCGTATTATAGGGGTGCCAGAAGGAGAAGAGAGAGAGAAGGGGACAGAAAAAAATATCCCAAGAGATCCGAAAACTTCCCTAACATGGAAAAGGAACCACTCACTCAAATCCAGGAAGCACAACGAGGACCATACAAAATAAACCCAAGGAGGAACACACCGAGACACATATTAATCAAACTGACCAAAATTAAAGAAAAAGAGAAAATCTTGAAAGCAGCTAGGGAAAAGAAACAAATAACATACAAAGGAACCCCGATAAGGCTATCGGCAATTTTTCAACAGAAACTCTGCAGGCCAGAAGGGAGTGGCATGATATACTCAACGTGATGAAAGGAAAAAACCTCCAACCAAGATTACTCTACCCAGAAAGGCTCTCATTCAGATTTGAAGGAAAAATCAAAACCTTCTCAGATAAGCAAAAGCTGAGAGAATTCAGCAACACTAAACTAGCCTTACAACAAATACTAAAGGAACTTCTATAGGCAGAAAAGAACAAGAGAAGAAGGAAAGGAAAAAGAGCAGCAAAAACAAATCCAAAATGTTAATAAAATGACAATAAGAACATACATATCAGTAATTACCTTAAATGTGAATGGGCTAAACGCCCCAACCAAAAGACATAGACTGGCTGAATGGATACAAAAACAAGACCCATATATATGCTGTCTTCAAGAGACCCACTTCACTTCTAGGGACACATACAAATTGAAAGTGAGAGGATGGAAGAAAATATTTCATGCAAACGGGAATCAAAAGAAAACTGGAGTAGCAATACTCATATCAGACAAAATAGACTTTAAAATGAAGAATATTTTCAGGGACAAAGAAGGGCATTACCAAATGATCAAAGGATCAATCCAAGAAGATGTTATAACAATTTCAAATATCTACACACCCAACACAGGTTCACCACAATATATAAGGCAACTGCTAATCACCTTAAAAGGAGAAAATGACAATAACACAATCATAGTGGGGGACTTTAACACCCCACTTACAGCAATGGACAGATCAACCAGACAGAAAATCAATAAGGAAACACAGGCCCTGAATGAAGCATTAAACCAGATGGACTTAATAGATATTTATAGGACATTTCATCCAAAAGCAACAGAATACACATTCTTCTCAAGTGTACATGGAACATTCTCTAAGATGGACCATATCCTGGGCTACAAATCCAACCTCGGTAACTTTAAGAAAATTGAAATCATATCAAGCATCTTTTTTGACCACAATGCTATATGACTGGAAATCAACAACAAGAAAAAAACTGCAAAAAACACAAACATGTGGAGACTCAACAACATGCTACTAAACAACCAATGGATCACTGAAGAAATCAAAGAGGAAATTAAAAAATACCTAGCCGCAAATGACAATGAAGATACGACACTCCAAAACCTATGGGATGCAGCAAAAGCTGTTCTAAGAGGAAAGTTTACAGCAATACAAGCCCACCTCAGGAAACAAGAAAGAGCTCAAATAAACAAGCTAACTTTACATCTAAAGCAGCTTGAGAGAGAAGAACAGACAAGACCTAAAGTTAGTAGAAGGAAAGGAATCATAAAGATCAGAGCAGAAATCAATGAAATAGAAACAATGAAAACCATAGAAAAGATCAATGAAACGAAAAGCTGGTTCTTTGAAAAGATCAACAAAATTGATAAACCCCTAGCCAGACTTATCAAGCAAAAAAGAGAGAGGACTCAAATCAATAAAATTAGAAATGAAAAAGGAGAAGTAACAACGGACACCACAGAAATACAAAGGATCATAAGAGACTATTATATGCAACTATATGCCAATAAAATGGAAAACCTAGAAGAAATGGACAAATGCTTAGAAAAGTACAATATTCCAAGACTAAACCAAGATGAACTAGAAAAGATGAATGGACCTGTCACAAGAACTGAAATTGAAACTGTGATTAAAAAACTTCTAAGAAACAAAAGTCCAGGACCAGATGGCTTCACAGGCGAGTTCTCTCAAACATTTAGAGAAGAGCTAACACCTCTCCTTCCGAAACTATTCCAAAAAATTGCAGAAGAAGGGATACTCCCAAACTCATTCTATGAGGCCACCATCACCCTGGTACCAAAACCAGACAAAGACTCCACAAAAAAATAAAACTACAGGCCAATATCACTGATGAACATCGATGCAAAAATCCTCAACAAAATACAAGCAAACCGCATCCAACAATACATTAAAAGGATTGTACATCATGATCAAGTGGGATTTAGCCCAGGGATGCAAGGGTTCTTCAATATCCACAAATCCATCAGTGTGATACACCACATTAACAAGCTGAAGAATAAAAAGCATATGATCCTCTCAATAGACGCAGAAAAAGCCTTTGACAAAATCCAACACCCATTTCTGATAAAAACCCTTCAGAAAGTGGGCATAACGGGAACCTACCTCAGCATGATAAAGGCCATATACGACAAACCCACAGCAAACATCATTCTCAATGGTGAAAAGCTGAAAGAATTCCCTCTGAGATCAGGAACAACACAAGGATGTCCGCTCTCGTCACTACTCTTCAACATAGTTTTGGAAGTCCTAGCCACAGCAATCAGAGAAGTAAAAGAAATAAAAGGAATCCAAATTGGAAAGGAAGAAGTAAAACTATCGCTATTTGCAGATGACATGATACTATACCTAGAGAATCCTAAAGACTCTACCAGAAAACTGTTAGAGCTCATCCATGAATTTGGCAAAGCTGCAGGATACAAAATCAATACACAGAAATCGATAGCGTTTCTATATACTAACAATGAAAAAGCAGAAAAGGAAATTAGGGAAGCAATCCCGTTTACCATTGCATCCAAAAGAATAAAATACCTAGGAGTAAACCTACCTAAAGAAACAAAAGACCTGTACTCTGAAAACTACAAGCCACTGATGAAAGAAATCAAAGATGACACAAATAGATGGAAAGATATACCATGCTCGTGGATTGGAAGAGTTAATATTATCAAAATGACTATACTACCCAAGGCAATCTACAGATTCAATGCAATCCCTATTGATTTAACAAGGACATTTTTCACAGAACTTGAACAAAATATTTTAAAGTTTGTTTGGAAGTACAAAAGACCCAGAATAGCCAAAGACATCCTGAAAAAGAAAAATGGAGCTGGAGGAATCAGGCTCCCAGACTTCAGACTATACTACAAAGCAACAGTCATCAAAACTACATGGTACTGGCACAAAGACAGACATATAGATCAGTGGGACAGGATATAAAGCCCAGAATTAAACCCATGCACTTACAGCCAACTAATCTATGACAAAGGAAGCAAGACTATACAATGGAGAAAGGACAGCTTGTTCAATAAGTGGTGCTGGGAAAAGTGGACAGCCACATGGAAAAGAATGAAATTAGAACACTCCCTAACACCATACACAAAAATATACTCCAAATGGATTAAAGACCTAGATATAAGACCAGACACTATCAAACTCCTAGAGGAAAACATAGGCCAAACACTCTCTGACTTAAAACGACAGCAACATCTTCTGAGATCCACCTATCAGAGTATTGACAATAAAAAGAAAAATACACAAATGGGACCTAATCAAACTTCAAAGTTTCTGCACAGCAAAGGAAACCCTAAACAACACAAAAAGACAACCCACAGAATGGGAGAAAATCTTTGCAAATGAATCGACTGACAAGGGATTAATCTCCAAAATTTATAAACAACTTCTGCAGCTCCATACCAAAAAAACAAACAACCCCATCCAAAAATGGGCAGAAGATCTAATCAGACAATTCTCCAAAGAAGACATACAGATGGCTGAGAAACACATGAAAAGATGTTCAGTGTCACTCATTATTAGAGAGATGCAAATCAAAACCTCTATGAGGTACCACCTTACACCAGCCAGAATGGCCATCATCCAAAAGTCTACAAACAATAAGTGCTGGAGAGGCTGTGGAGAAATAGGAACCCTATGATGCTATTGGTGGGATTTTAAATTGGTGCAACCACTGTGGAAAGCAGTATGGAGATTCCTCACAAAACTACACATAGAACTACCATTTGATCCAACAATCCCACTCCTGGGCATCTATCCAGAGAAAACCACGACTCGCAAAGACACATATACTCCAATGTTCATTGCAGCACTATTTACAATAGCCAAGACATGGAAACAACCTAAATGTCCATAGACAGAGGAGTGGATCCAGAAGATGTGGTACATATACACAATGGAATGTTACTCAGCCATCAAAAAGAACGAAATACCAGCATTTTTAGCAGCATGGATGGACCGAAACTATCATGCTAAGTGAAGTCAGCCATACAATGAGACACCAACATCAAATGCTTTCACTGACATGTGGAATCTGAAAAAAGGACAGACAGAACTTCTTTGCAGAACAGATGCTGACTCACAGACACTGAAAAACTTATGGTCTCCAGAGGAGACAGTTTGGAGGGTGGGGGGATGTGCTTGGGCTGTGGGATGGAAATCCTGTGAAATCAGATTGTTATGATCATTATACAACTACAGATGTGATAAATTCATGAGTAATAAAAAAATGAAAAAAAAAAGATTTACGAAGCGTCATGGTGAAGGGAAACGGCTGCACTAGCGTGTGAGCATGAACATCTACCCTTGCCTGTGGTCCTCAGAGACTTCCTCTTTGGAGAGGCATCAAATTAAGGAAAGCAAAGTGGGAATAAACCAAGGGAAGATCATGTGTGAAGGCTGGGGGTGGGTGGCATACAGTCATGCAACATTTGAGAACTTACATGGAGCTTCTACGTATACTTGAGCTCAGAATGTGAGGAAATAAGAGGTGAGTCTGAGGCTAAAGAAAGAGAAGGAGGTCAGACCCTCAAAGACTTTAGCAACAGGCTAGGTCGTTTGTTTCTTACCTGAAGAGCACTGATGTTTTAAGAAGGGAGGTGGCATGATAATATGCCATTCTGACTAACGTGGGGAGAATGGATTAAAAAGCAGAGGCAGAGAACACAGAAAGCCACTGCAACAATCTAGGGAGACAGAGGGCTGAAGACAGCAGTCGCTGTGGAGACGGAAGATCATGAACAGATTCCTGAATGAGTCAAACAGTAAGAAAGAGAAAAGCTGGAGTGAAGGATGAAGTCCAGGTTTCTGACTTTGGCCAGGGATTGAATGGTAGCACCAGAACCTATGAAAGGGAATCAAATGGGAGTTCCCATCCTGGCTCAGCAGTTAACCAATCTGACTAGCATCCATGAGCAGGCAGGTTCAATCCTTGGCCTTGCTCAGGGGGTTAAGGATCCGGCATGGCCATGAGCTGTGGTGTTGGTTGCAGAGGTGGCTCGGATCTTGCATTACTGTGACTGTGGTGTAGGCCAGCAGGTGCAGTGCCAATTCGACCCCTAGCCTGGGAACCTCCATTTGACGCAGGTGCAGCCCTAAAAAGAAAACAAAAAAGGAATCAAATGGTAATTTTGGGGGGGATAATGGTAAATCACAATGAAGTGTTTAGCTCCTTCTAAACATAAAATGAAAAACCCCATATACAGGAGAAAGTGACAGATTTCTCACACAGAAGAATATTTCTTTGGGGGTGTTTTTAAAAATAGATACTTAGAGAAAAGTTAATAAGCATCAAATACCTATACATTAAATATTAAAACATTTAGGAAATATTTTTCACTATGTGGGAAAGCGATCAAGACCCCCTTCCCCAAAATCTATGGTTGCTAGTTTCAGTTTCAACAGTCAATATATAAATATTCGCATCAGAATGAAGAAACTACCCTTTAAGAAACTGCCTCTTCAGAAAGAAAAGATACCAAGATTCAGCTATCTAGTCTTTCAGGAAATGGGAAATCAATGAGAAACTTCATGCTGATGTGTTTGGAATTACTTAACAAGTTATCACGTGGCCACTGAGCCAAACTGTCTCTCATATCAGAGCACAGCACCCCCACACTGAGAGGCCAGATCAGCTATACCCATCAACTAAAAATAAACACTTCCTCCCTTACCACAATTTGCCTCTTAACTCAGCTGGGTAAGGCAACACAATGTTCGCGGTGATTGGCAGACTACTTTCAGATCTAATTATAAACTCCACCAGTTTCTGAACGTGTTGTGTTTTCAATGTGAATTCCAACACAACTGGATGATTTGCACATCGATACGACTGCAGGGCTCTGGGGATAACAAAGAGCTGCACGGTCGTGCAGGCAGATGATAAATTGGTAGGATCCAAGTTATTCTGTCACAGGATAAGGTAATAAGGCCGAGGCCCAGAACATGGTCCTTTTGTTTGTTTGTTTTGTTTTGTTTTTGTGCCTTTTCTAGGGCTGCTCCCGTGGCACATGCAGGTTCCCAGGTGAGGGGTCCAATCGGAGCTGTGGCCGCCGGTTTACACCACAGCCACAGCGACGCCGGATCCTTAACCCACGACCTCACGGTTCCTAGTCGGGTTCCTTAACCACTGAGCCACAATGGGAACTCCCAGAACTTAGTCCTTTTTGAAGAGAATTCAAAATGGCTTTCTTTAGGCGAGTACCCCTAACACGCAGACTAACGTGTTCATATACACATACAACTTATGGCAGGGTGTCCTTGTATCAAGGCTGCTGACACATCCAGAAAGTAAAATTAATATTTATGTCTGAGCGACCAGAGAGAGGAGATTTCAAGATGGCCTGCCCACTGTTCAATCCGTGCCACACAAAAGCAGCGTTCCAACACCTCGGCGTTATTCAAGGTCTTACTATCAAAGCGTATTTCCTGAATCTGTCTCCTGCCATACTTCACTATGATCTCCTAATTCTGTAGACTTGTGATTTTCTGACTCACTTTCGCATCTGGAGCTCTGCCCAGCCTGATACCTGACAATCAGCACAATTTCTGCAGCGACATCCTCCGCCTCCTCACTCAGGCATGACTCGGACCCTCCCTCTCCCCACCTGACCTCCAGCCACCAGGACTCTATACTCTGTATATCCAACCGAGCACCTGGGCCACTGTCTCATGGTTCAGGCCTCACCACACTTCCAACTCTGCAAGCAAGGCCAGTTTAGACCTCCCTCTAAACTCTGGAGATGAACTGCCAGGGCTTCTATCGTCTTGCCAGAGGAATGCCTTCCGGGCATCTTCAGCTGAAACCCACATGTGTACGCCACTTCCCAACTTCCCACTCATCTACCAGCCCCTTCTTCCAGGGGGGGTCTGCAGATACATGGGGACCATTCTCAGGACTCCCCCTTTCCTACCACACCCCAGAGCCTGTCATGTCAATTCTACCTCCAAACCCATGACAGCCCTTGGAACCATTCTCCAGTTACCTGATTATTAGATTAACTGCTATTTCCCGTTTCTTATATAAACAGACAGTGACTTGTGACCATGGCACACTGAATGCTTGCAGCCAATGCAAGGTTTATTTCTAGCATTACCCTACAGTTCTACTCCTTCCAATCAAATAACATCTGTGGCAGAAGTCAGGTGTATTTGTCTTCAAACTTGTTGCTATCAGTATGTACTTTTTTTTTTTTTGTCTTTTTAGTTATTTCTTGGGCTGCTCCCGCGGCATATGGAGGTTCCCAGGCTAGGGGTCGAATCGGACCCACTGAGCAAGGCCAGGGACTGAACCTGCAACCTCATGGTTCCTAGTTGGATTCGTTAACCACTGCGCCATGACGGGAACTCCTGAATTATTTTTAAATCATATCTGGGGAGCTCTCACCGTGGCTCAGCAGAAACAACTAATACCCATGAGAATGCAGGTTTGATCCCTAGCCTCACTCAGTGGGTTAAGGATCCAGCATTTCTGTGATCTATGTTGTAGGTGGCAGATGCAGTTCAGATCAATATTGCTGTGGCTGTGGCATAGGCCAGCAGATACAGCTCCTATTTGACCCCTATCCTGGGAACTTCCATATGCCATGGGTACAGCCCTAAAAAAGGCCCAAAAAATTTAAAATAAAAAAATAAAATCATATTTCAGCAAAATTGGAAGAAAAAGAAGTTACCAAGTTCTGTGTTCTCATCCTCACCCCTGCTTCATAAAGACATTTATGGATATCTTTAAATTCTTGCTTCATATAAAGGAACCAAAAACAGAAATTATGGAAGACGTAACCATGGGTATGGTTCACACAAGAGAAAAATCAAATAAAATCAGGTCAGAACCCCGATTCACAGATTCACATTCAACAAATAGTCCCGAATTTCATCAAAATATTGTCAACGGGTGTTTATATTCTTTAGGTTAAAATAAAATATAGGACATGCATCTATACTATTTAGTATTTCTCTTTCCTTTTCAATTAACTAACCAACTAGTGCAAATCCCATTGGATAATACAAATAATAATAGTAGCCAGTGTGTGCCGAGATACCCTGTACCAAACACAACTATCCCCATTTTACAGATAATGAAACTGAGGGATGCGCCTGCATATCCTGACTTTGTCCATCATTGCTTCCCCCCTTGCTCTTTAATAACTTCCATTAATTAAGGAATAGCAGAGAATATTTGTTATCTCCACTCGAATTATGCCATTCTCTACTTAAAAATCTTCAATGTCCGTTCACTAGGAAAAATACTTAAAATCCTTACAAAGTTCTTTATGATCCGGCTCTTACATCTTTCTCCATCTTTATGTCCTAACATACGGCCTCCTTGCTTACTGCGTTCCAGCTACCTTGGCCTCTTCCAGTGTTGACAATGCGCCAAGCTCTTTTCCATTCCTAAGCATTTCCCATGCTGTTTACTCTGTTAAGAAGGCTCTTTTTTTCTAGTTTCTCTTCATCCTCAGATCTCAACTGTGTCATTTTGCTATACAACAGAAATTGACAGAACACTGTAAATCAACTATAATGGAAAAAAATGAAAATCATAAAAAAGAGTACTCGATTGTATATTAGAATCATATACCAGAAAAAAAAAAATCAAAGCAAAGCTAAGGCAGCCAGTGCCCATATACAAATACCAACACCTCTCCTATTCCATGAATTGCACTTGGCAAAAACATCAAATCCTCACTCAAGCTCTATTCCAGTGTTATTTTAGATACAATCCCAGAAAGCATAGCTTGCAATTGGAATCAGCAAATGAAGAGGACTGGCTTTCTACAAGTAGGCACATTGCCAGGGGTGAGAAATAACAGTAGATATGAGAATTCACAAAAAAGACAGTTGTCTGGATCCATTTAGCACGTGGTCAGGCAGGTCTACATATTATAACACATCCTGAGGATAATGCTGTGTCATCACTGGGCAGTGTAAAAATAAAGATGCCTAATGACAACCTTGTATTATGAAGGAAGATTTATATTATTTTCGCTGTGTACTGCTTCAAAAGGCAAGGACAAGTGTACTACGCTAGAGAGGGGAAATCACCTGAAAATGCATTTATTTGGAATACATCATTTCCTAACAACATGTCACAAAATCAAGGTATTACCATATCTTAGAGCTTTTCACTCCATTCCTTATTAAAACAGGCTTGTAAAGTTTCAAACATAAAACTTTAATATTCCTCCAAAGAAGGGGCACAAATATAAAAACATAAACTACCAAATGAAGGACATTATTCTACTTCAGTGATTTTAAAAGTATGAAGTGCTCATCTATGGAGAACATAGCTTCGATTAGTCAGGAACACAGGAAAATAGTACAGGACACAGTTGTAACAAAATTTTCTGAAGTCGTCAAGCGCTGTAACCTGACAGTCTTAGATTTCCAAAACAATGGTACAAGCTGATGATATATGTACATAAATATTTATATTTGATTCCCACTGTGCATTATCTTTGCATTCTCTCAAAGCATATTCTCCACAAATTGCTAAAATAGGAGCCCAAAGTAAATACAGGAAATGGTAACCTGCTCGGTCAAGAACAGGGAGACTAATTCAAATACTCTCATTACTAGAAATTTAATTACCAATCAGGACTAGATTTAGATTAGGAAACTGCCAAGATAAGTTATAATAGAAATAATGCTTACTACATGTCAGATATCATTCTAAGTAAACACATTATCAGAAGGAACTCTGCTAATCCTGAGAACAAGGCTAGCAAAGAGGTACTATTGTAATCCTCAAGAAAAGCTAGAAAACCTAAGGCACAGAAAAGTTCATACACTGCTTTAAAATCACACAGCTAGTAAACGACGAAGTTAAGCTAAGATTCCAGAAAGTTCATCTTCAGAACCTACTCTACCTATACCAAAACACTATTCATGAGGTATTTAACTATGCCCATACAAGAAATAGCTTTATTTCATATTTATAAAGTTGCTAAGTTTGAACAGACATAAAAGTGATAGAAAACAGGGAGTTCCTGTTGTGGCTCAGTGGTTAACAAATGTGACTAGGAACCATGAGGTTGCGGGTTTGATCCCTGGCCCTGCTCTCTGGGTTAAGGATCTGGCATTGCTGTGAGCTCGGATCCCACGTTGCTGTGGCTGTGGTGTAGGCTGGCAGCTACAGCTCCGATTGTACCCCTACCCTGGGAACCTCCATATGCTACGGGTGCGGCCCTAGAAAAAGAAAAAAAAAATTAAACATAAAAAGAATAAGAAGTGATAGAAAACAAAATTTTGGAGAAGGCTTTTTTTAAGTGTTTGTTTTATATGTAAAGAAAGGCACAAAGTACTAATGATTTAATATGAAATAAAATGCATTCAAAGATCTTCAAAACATTCTAATTCAGCAATCTCAAAATATTTTACTCTTTTAAACAAAAGGTTACAAAGAGAAGCAGTATGGTCCTCTTCAAACTGCCTCAAATCCCAGAAGCTGGCAGCCTATAGACAGTGTGCTACTGTATAAATTAACACTGTAACACAAAGTCCTAACCAAGGCTTCAGGTTCAGCACCGTCAAAAGGCACGCGTTGGAGATGTAAATGAGAATCTGCTGAATTTAACTTCTCCCATCGTGCCAGATCATTTACGTAAAAGCATTATTGCTTACAACAGGCATATTTTGCCTAGAAACTAAAATACTATGCTTCCAGCTGAATAACGACAACTCTCTCATAAACAAGTAGTAAAACTGGATACACCTTGTCGGCACTACAACTGTCTTTCGCTGGAACCTGGCAGATTCTGAAAGACCCAGTAGACTGTTTTTTTGCTAAATAGATCCTTCCTATTCATTCTGAGATGATGTTGGCTGTTCTAATTCTGTTTCCATATTTTATTCCATTTACATATCCAGTAACTTGAAATTTTCAGATGCAGGTAAGAATTACTAACTTGTAGATGATTTATGGCCCTTTATTGTCTTCTCCCTACTTCCCAGCCAATTTGCTTAGCAATTTCTGGTGAAAAAAGTAGAAAAGGGAAATAAAAGTATCAGAATTTGAAGATACCCAAGTGTGATAATGAACCTGTTATTCTCTGGGAAGAATGCCCTTCTCCCGTCTTTGCCCATTCAGTCTTCCACTCCCACCTGCCCTATTACAGACCTCTCCTCTGAGGGGAATTGCATTTGTACACGCCACTCTTTTTGGAAATTGATTGTCTTGATCTGTGAGCTCCCCAGGTTTGGAGAGTTAACCAGATTCTGGGCCAGACAAAGCACAGAGCAGAATTACCTAAGTACAATATATTTGGAACCTGAACTCACAAGGCCCAAAGAATGGCACGGGCATCTAAAAAAACCAGATCATTCACTCACACACACCCAACCTTTGTAACAAGACACTCTTGACAACCTTTGGTGACAAGCTCTCATGACTTACAGCGAGGGAATACTTACAGACCTACTGCTACCCAAGCAGGTGGCCTCCACAGTGTGAAACCACCTGGAAACCCAGTATCCACTGGCTTTTTCTCACCTCCATGGATCCTGTGGATGTTGAGAAGAGGGAACAGTATTCAAAGTCATCTTCTCCCCAGTGCGAGTGCAGTGTGCAAGCAGCAAATGCAATTCTATTATTCTCACCAAAGGAACAATATCTTATGGACAAAGTAGACTAGGGATGGCTGAGTAATAAATACAAGTACAGAGGGCAAGAACAATTCATTCATTCACCCACTCTTCTATTATTTCATCTATCCATCTACTAACCACATGGCAGAACAGAAACATTTACAGCTCTGAAGTTGTACATACTTGAGCTCAAACATGATACTACCAAGTACCTGTTAAATGGCCTTATAAAAGTTACTTATTTGCAAGCTTCGGTTTCTCTATCTGCAGAAGAGAAATAACAAATCTGTTTAGGATTGTTCTCAGGATGAGACCAATTCTTTCCTTTAATATAGGCACACCTGTCTTATCGTGCTTCCCTTCACTGTCCTTCACAGATAATTACATATTTTTAATAAGTTGGTTTGCAGCAACCCTGCATCAAGCAAGTCCATCAGCACCCTCTTTCCAACAGCGTTTGCTCACTTCATGTCTCTGTGTCGCACTTTGGAAATTCCTGCAGTATTTCAAACTTTTTCAGTGCTATTATATTTGCTATGGTAATCCATGATCAATACTCTTTGATGCTGCCATTGCAATTCTTTTGGCGTCCCAAACAGCACTCACAGAAGACAGCAGTCTTAGTCAATAAATGTGTGTTCTTACTCCTCTGCTAACCAGACTTTCCCCTGTCCTTCCCCCTTCCTGGGCCTCCCTATTTCCTGAGACACAGTAATATGGAAATTGGGCCAAGGAGTAATTCTACAACAGGCTCTAAGTGTCCAAGGAAAGAAGAAGAAGCCCACACCCCAACTTTAAATAAAGTTAGAAATGATGAAGTTTAGTGAAGAAGGTAAGTGGAAAGCCAAGAAAGGCCAAGTGATAGGCTTCTTGCACTAGTTAGCTGAGTTGTGGATGCAAAGGAAGGTTCTTGAAGGAAATTAAAAGTGCTACTCCAGTGAACACATGAATGATAAGAGAGTGAGGCAGACTCATTGCTGATATGGAGAAAGGTGTATTGGTCTGGATAGATAATTAAACTAGCCACAACACCTCCTTACACCTACTCCAGAGCAAGGCCTTAACTCTCTCCAATTCCATGAAGGCTGAGAAAGGCGAGGAAACTGCGGAAGTTTTTGAAGCTAGCAGAGGCTGACTCATGAGGTTTAAGGAAAGGCGTCATCTCCACAACATAAAAGTACTAGGTGAAGCAGCAAGTGCTGCTGCAGAAGCTGCAGCACATTATCCAGAAGATCCAGCTATGACCATTCATGAAGGTGGCTGCACTTAACAATACACTTTCAATGTAGATAAAACAGCCTTCTATTAGAAGAAGATGCCATCTAAGACTTTCATAGCTAGAGAGGTGAAGGCACTGCCTGGCTTCCAAGTGTCAATGGCTGACCCCCTTGTTAGGAGCTAAGGCAGCAGGTTTCTTAAAGTTAAGGTCAATGGTCATTTACCATTCTGATAATGCTAGGTCCTTAAGAATTATGCTGACTCGACTCTGTCTCTGATCGGTAAGTGGAGTAACAAAGCCCAGATGACAGCACATCTGTTCACAACATGATTTACTGAATAGCTTAAGCCCAAGGTTGAGACCCACTGCTCAGAAAAAAAGATGCCTTACTGCCTATTGACCGTTCATCCGATTACCCAAAGCTCCGATGGAGATGTAAGAGACCCATGTTGTTTTCATGCTCGCTAGCACAAAATCCACCCTGCAGCCCATGGATCAGGGAGTAAGCTTGGATTTAAAGTTATGATTTATTACTTAAGAAATAAGTTTCCTAAGGCTATCGTTGCCATAGGTAGTGACTCCTCTGATGGATCTGGGAAAAGTCAATTGAAAACCTCTGGAAATGATTTGCCATTCAAGATGCTGCTAAAAACATTTATGATTCATGGGAAGAGGTCAAAATATCAAAATTAGCGGGAGTTAAAAAGAAGTGGATTCAAACCCTCAAGGATGACTTTGAAGGGTTCAAGACTTGAATGGAAGAAGTAACTGCAGACGTGGAAACAGCAAGAAAAATAGACGTGAATGGGACTAAATTTATGCAATCTCATGATAAAACTTGTATGGATGAGGAGATGCTTCTTGAGAGTGAGCTTCTTCTAAGTGTTCTCCTGAGATAAAATCTACCCCTGGTGAAGGTGCTAAGATCACTGAAATAATGACAAAGGATTTAAATATTACATAAACCCAGTAGATATAACAATGGCAGGGTTTGAAAGAAGTGACTCCAATTATGAAATTAAGTTTTGCTGTGAGTGAAATACTATCCAAAAGCAATACAGACTACAGATAAATCATTCTGAACAAAAGAGGCAATCAAGGCAGCAAACTTCACCACTGTCTTATTTTAAGAAATTGCCACAGCCACCCGAGCCCCCAAGAACCACCACCCTGATCAGCCATAGCCATCAACACTTAGGTAAGGTCTTCCACCAGCAAAAAGATTACAATCTGCTGAAGGCTCAGAGATGTTTAGCAATTTTGAAAAAAAAAGTATTTCTAAATTAAGGTTTGTACATTTTTTAGGCAGAATGCTATTGCACACTTGATAGACTACAGTGTGAACATGAACTTTTACGTGCACTGGGAAACCAAAACATTCGTGTGACTCCCTTTATTGCAGGAGGCTGGAACCAAAGCCATAATGTCTCAAGGTATGGACATAAACACATATTAACTGCCTTCTACATCCCAGGGACTCCGCCAAGGATGGAGAGATATGGTTGCTGACTTCAGAGTATTTGTGCGATGCCTGGATGGCTTCTACAGGTACATGGTAGGTACTCAATAAATGGTTGCTGCTATTAATATTTTTAGTATCACTGTGGTCCCAGCCAAATGTGGACAATATTGAGATGAGCGCTACACACCTCTTTCCAGTAGGAACATCTCTTCCATTATTCTCTACAATGCGTCTTGAAACAGAAGAAGTATAAATGAGGGTATAATTATGAGGGAAGACAGGGAGATAACCACTGAGCAGACCCACCAGGACCACACAAGCATGGATAAAACTCTATGGTGAAAAGCAGCTTGGCCTTATATAAAGATGCAGAATTCTCCTCTTCTGAGTATTTTAGCCTGAGAAAATATTTCCCAAGTTAAGGATTGACCGCAGACTCTCTAACATTGCTTAAAAACCCTCCCCTACTGTGGCTGGGTACTCTAACTGCCTCTGTGACCAGAGACTAGGACTCTCCCTCCATTTTTAAGTATTCATGTCTTTAGTTCAGATGATCAGTGATCTTTCTCAGCAAAAAGAACAAGTAACCTATTCTGGGAAAGGTATATTCCTCTTGGTCCAATTTCTATTGTTCAGAACAAGCTCAAATTTTCTTTTAGGTAGCCAAAAAGTAGAGTGGTTGGAGAAAAGACAGGCATATACTGATCTAACAGGCCCCACATCATTTAGTAAAATTACCAGTGGAGAACTAACTAAAAATACTCATCATCCACAGAAACATTCCAAGGGCTATGCCATCGTCTCACCATACCGGATATTCCTGCTCCATTCAGATGCACGTTTAGGGATTACACATCAATGGAAGGGGGAAAGGCATTGGTTATAATAAATAAAGGCAACTAAAAGGCACAATACTGGGAAAGGCATTTTTATATATGCCAGCATTTTGAGTATTCAAAGTTCCGACAACTTCAATCAACTGACGTGGTAAATGAGCACTGTGTTGGTGATGGTCAAATTCCAGTAGAAGAAACCCAGTTGAAATGTGGCGATGACTGGTGACAAAGACAAAGTAATTTCAGGAGAGGGATATCGGTAGAAGTCAGAATGAAACTGGTTTAAATTTGGCAAATGAGGATGTAACAGAGATAAATGTAATCTCTCCTTTTAAGAGATTTAGGTGAAAGACTTAGAGACACAGAAAGACTGTGCCCTTAAGCCTCAAGAACCTAATTTGGCCTGAAAGGACTAGAGAGAGAGAGAGAGAGAGAGAGAGAGTGTGTGTGTGTGTGTGTGTGTGTGTGTGTGTGTGTGTGTGTGTACATGCACGCACACTCACACATGGGTGCCCCTGTGCACACGTTCATTTTAAAGCTAAGCCATAGGCGTTCCTGTTGTGGTTCAGCAGGTTAAGAACTGACATAGCGTCCATGAGGATGTGGGTTTGATCCCTGGTCTTTTTCCGTGAGTTAAGAATCTGGCCTTGCTGCAAGCTGCACTATAGTCGCAAATGTGGTTTGGATCTGGTGTTGCTGTGGCTGTGGCACAGGCCTGCAGTTGCAGCTTCGATTCGACCTCTGGCCCAGGAACATCCATATGCCATAGGTGCAGCCTTAAAAATATAAAATAAAATAAAATAAAATAAAAGCTAAGCCAGATAGCTTGTTTCTAGCCTCAGTGAAGAAATTTGTATTAAGGAAAAAAGTGTACATATAATACAATGTAATACATACTATATATAGATAGAGATATAGATATATGACTGGGTCACTATGCTATACAGCAGAAATTGACACAACACTAAATCAACTATAATAAAATTCTTTTAAAAACTTAAAAGAAGCAGTTTAAAATGAAATAAAAAGAGGAACTAATCAATTCTTGGGGAGGAAAGGAAGTAACTGGAGCAAGAGCAATTACCCTTGGATAGGAGAAGTTTTGTAGATAATTTTAAAGCAAAGGTCTCTGAGGAAGAAATACATTTCTTAATGTAGAACTTAAACAGTGGATGATGAAGTGTCTGTTCAGGTCTTTTGCCCATTTGTACATTGGGTTGTTGGCTTTTTTTCTGTACAGCACTGGGAACTACATGTAGCCACTTAGGGTGGAGCATTATGGAGAATAATGTGGGAAAAAGCATGTGTGTGTGTGTGTGGGACTGGGTCACTTGCCGCACTGTAGAAAACTGATAGAACACTGTAAACCGGCTACGATGGAAAAAGCAAAAATCATTTTTAAAAAAGTGGATGATGGAATAGATAAAAATAAAATATTCTTATTTCCAAGAATTACCCAAATCCCACAAATGGGAAGACAAACAGGTGAAAAGCAGAGCCACGTCTTCCCAGATACAACACAAAAGCCCACGGAGAGTATTTTCTCTTCATTGTTGGTGAGAAACAACATGCAAAGAGCTTTTTCCACGGACTGCCCTAAATGTACTTTTCTTTGGAATTTTCATCTTACATTAACATCTCCACTGTTACCAGTAGAAAGCTCCCTAGCTTACAGTGGAATCTTTGGTCTGTTATGAAAATCAAACTTCACTTAAGCATCATTTGAATGTTTTAATGAAACAAACAGAATCTTCCTCCTTCATAGATTTACAAGGTGTATTGGGATCTAAATAAAAGAGAAAAATCAAAACATAGCTCCCTTTTTATCATATAAAATTATTTTCTCGCTTCTGTAGGATAGGGAAAACAGAAACCTTCCAGTCCGGAGGTTCTAGTAAACACTCCCATGGTCATGTGATCAAAGTTCACCTCACCAGGAATAAGTCATCTTGATACTACGTACCTCCTGCTAGGAAGTGAGCAAAAGGAAACCTCGCCTCTTCCCTAAGCCTCACGACTCAAGTCTACTATCAGTCAAAACTAAAATGAGGCATACTTTAATAAATAACGAACCGGTACCCCTAAAAAAAAAAAAGTTCATGCAAAAGACAAAGAATAGCTAAAATACTGTCACAGCTCACAGGAAACTAAGAAGTCATGATGATTACATGTAAAGCAATAACTTGGATGGATCACTGAACAGCAAAAAGGGCCATAGTGGAAAAATTTGAGAAATTCAGACAAATTCTGAAATTCAGTGCTCATATTGGCTTCTTAGTTTTGACAAGTTACACCATCGTCAACCTTAAGCAAAGTAAATAAGGGGATAAGGAAACTCTCTACAGTTGTCACAATTTTTTCTACAAATATAAATCACAATACACAAAGTTTATTTAAAAATAAACTTATTTTCAAAATAAGAAATTAAATGAAAACGCCGGTATCTATTTCTGAATTACCTCAACTTGCAATTACAATGGTGAAAAAGAAGCAATCACGTCCCCAGTTAAAGCACAAAAACAAAATAAAAGGTTAATTTTGAAGGGAAATTATAAAAATCTTGAATTAAAATTAGCAACATGGAATCTACTGCCTACACAGCAAAGACCATTCTCTTTATAGTTTCCTTCCTTCTGTTCTTAAACTATTTTTGCCATTTTATTGGACTTAGCTCTAGATGTCTTTCCAAAAATACCATTTTTTATTAATTGGCTATATGCTTATGGATGCAGATTTTATACAAACTTGAGCCAAACGGCCATGCACCTTGGGTTACAACCCTAAAAGAAACACGTAAACTACATCCAAAACACAAAGACTATCACTTGGTTGATCAAATAATAACTTTTATTTAATACTTTCACACAGCCCTGAAATACCATTTTCCTCTTCCTTTTTAAACAGCTTTATTGACATATAACCCATACACTGTAAAAGTCACCCATTTAAAGTATACAATTCAGTGGCTTTTATTATATTACCATAGTTGCACAGCCATCACCACGATCTAATTTTAGAACATATGCATCATCCAAAACAGAAACCCAATAACCATCAGCAGCCACTCTTCAAGCTTCATCCCATTCCAAACAACCATCGATCTACTTTCTAACTGTATAAATGTGCCTATTCTGGACATTTCATATTGATGAAATTATACAGCATGTGGTCCTTTGTGACTAGCTTCCGTGAGCATGATGCTTTCAAGACTCATCCATGCTGCAGCATATGGATCAGCAAGCCCTTTTTAACTGCCAAGTACTATTCCACTGAGTGAATGGACCACATTTTGTTTATCCACTTATCAGCTGATGGATGTCGGGGTTATTACCAGTTTGGGGCTATTATGAGTAAAGCCACGATGCATGTTCACTTGTGTTCAAGTCTTTGTGTGGCCATACATGTTCCTTGTTCGCAGATACATACTTAGAAGTGGAACTGCTGCATCCAACAGTAACTCCATGTTTAGCATTTTGCTTTCTAAAGTGACTGCACTATTTTACAATCCATTCAGCAACACACCAGGTTCCAGTTTCTCTACATTTCCCCCAACACTTGTCATTATCTTTCCCAAAACATGTTATTTTTAATACTTATAGTTTCTCTTGGTCATTACTCCCTATTAAAATTGTTTGTTGTCTTCTGGTCTCCCTTCCATGGAAACTCCTATGTTGCCAAACAATTTCACAAAACAAGTTTTAAGTGATACTAAATATACTAAATACCCATAATCCATCTTTATCCTTTTATTTTCAAAGTGTTTTACTGCATCCCCCTCTGACCCAATCATTATCCTTTATTTCATTAATAATGACTTTAATATGTCTTTTCAAAATGTAAATTCCCACTACAGTAATTCTTGGCAAAGCAATTAATGTGACATGTATCCATATGGGTGATAGGAGCAAAATTATTAATTTAGCCATGTTCACAGACTTCTCTCTTTCTCCAATCAAAGATAATTGTGTAATTTGGTTTCTTATTGCTGCCTATGACCCATTAATGAATCGTAAAATCAGCTGGATGGATTGAAACTGAAAATTTTAAACAGAGGACACAGGAGAATAGAAGGGTGGGGAAGAGTGGAGTAGAGAAGAATAAAAGAGAGATGCTGGGTCCACTGCATTATTTTCTGACACTTGTCACTCATTTTATATGTTTAAGAAAGTTTGAAAGCCACTACTGGAGTCACAGATTGATTTTCCCTTAGCTCTCTCTTAAACAAAAATAACTCTTCTCAGTTGAAAGAATTGAGAAAGGTAGAAAGGGGAGTATTTCTAAAAGACGGATTGTGGAAAAGGAATTTGGAGAATTAACTTGAAGAGAGAAGAGCTTTGAAAAAAGGGAACTTTGATAGATGCTGATTGTGAGCTATGTATTTAGGTTATTTTGATGTCTACTGAGGATCAGAGCAAGTAAAGAGTAGAGTGGTTGTTTAATTATTTTGGACTACAAACTTTGTCTCTTGTATGCCATGCTGCTCTGATACTAAGTAATGAGTTTCTAGGTTATTTAGATCATATAATTTATTCATACTTACAAATATATGCTCATTCATACAAACAGGCATTTATTATGATTGGAAAAGATGACTTAACTCCCTATGGAAGGGGAATGTGTCTTTTTTAGAGATGACAGAAACGTATAGTTAAGCATAAATTACAGAGTCAGGGAGACTTCAGCTAATCCCAACCTCACTTTCAATTATATATGGTACACTGGGAAAATTACCCAACCCATATAAGGCTCAATTTTCTTCTGAAAACCCATTAGGGTGTTTTTAAAATCAAATAATATTAGACATTTTTAAACACAGAGTTTCCAAGGGGAAGGGGGCTGGAGAAGGAAAGGACGGGGAGTTTGGGGCTAGCAGATGCAAACTACTATACACGGGAGAGATTAAGAGGGTTCTACTGCAAAGCACAGGGAACTATATTCACTACACTGTGATAAACCTCGATGGAAAGAATATGAAAAAGAACATACATACGTCATACTGTGTCACTTTTCTGTACAGCAGAAATTAAACAGCACATTGTAAATCGACCACATGTCAATCAAAAATTTTAAGGAAAAAAAAGGTAAAACAAACTAGTGCAATATCCCAGGACCTTGCAAAGACTAAGTATCTGTGAATACAAGCCATTCTGTATTAAAATTATTCTCCAAGCCTTAAAAGTACTTTAAAGCATATAATTCAAAGCTAGAGTCCATTTTATCAGGAGAAAGTGAGTAGATAAAGCAGAAAATGTTTCTGCCGTAAAAAGCAGCTGGACAAGGACCATCCAGTGATCCTATCGTTATTGCCAGTTCATGTAACTACTGTGTTCATTGCAAATTTTATTTACTTGTGTGTTTATTTGCTTTTTCAGGGCCGTACCCATGGCATCTAGAAATTTCCAGGCAAGGGGTTGAATCACAGCTGCAGGCTCCAGCCTATGCCACAGCCACAGCAATGAGGGATCCGAGCTGCACCTGCAACCTGCATCACAGTTCACTGGAAATGCTGAATCCTTAACCCACTGAGTGAGACCAGGGATCAAACCCACACCACCATGGATACCAGTCAGATTCGTTTCCACTCTGCCACAACAGGAATTCCATCATTACAACTTTTAAAATTGGCATATGACAAGCAAAAAACCCAGAGTGTTCCTTGTATTGCAATTTCCAATAATGAAAGGTAATTAAAGCTAAAGTCAGCTATGTAACAGTCCACAGACACACAGGAAATCTGTGTGCATCAGCCAGGTAAGATTATAAGGCATCGAGACCCGTACAGGAACAGGATGCTGAAAACTCAACTGTAACTTACGTGTTTTTATATAACCTTGATTAAACTACAGCATACCTCTGAAAGATACATAGGCTGGCACAAATGCCATTTGTTCGATGTGAAGCAGTTAGGGAAACTGGGGATGGAAAGAGCTGATCGAGAAGGTCTAGGAAATCAACTGCAAATTAAAATACTGGAGTAACTACTTTAAACTCCGGCTCCTGTTTTAACTTGGCTGAAGTCCTTTCTAACCAGTTAGTTCGTCTGGAAAATGTCGCTGTCCAAGAACCTCTAACACTTGCTCACACAAGGGAATTATACACACGATAGAGAGGTTCCGCTGTGACCCATAACCTTCCCTGGACCTTGTGCAAAGCATGAGGTTTCGGAGACATCTCCAGATTACCTAGTAATACACATGCCAGTGGTACCTGATGCTAAGTAATACTCAATACTAGGACCAAAAGTAAACCTGTGACAAAAATACTGTCTCGCTTGTTGTCTGACACATAGGAGATACTCAGCAAGTGTCTATGAGAGGGAGGCAAGAAACCAAGAACAGTAAGAGCTATTGTTCGTTTCATTCTCTAAGCGAATTCCCCCCAAGTTCTAAAACAAAGATGACTTCAATTATGACAGAAAACTACAAACATCCATTGCTTATGGACAAAAGTTCACATTAAATATTGAAGACTTATCCATTTAAATAAGGTAACAGATATAAGGGGCATTCACTCCTAATCAGACAGGGGGAGAGGAAGAGAGGGATAAAGAGAAAAATCAAAATTAAATTAGTTGAATACCACCAGAGAATGTGAAGGTACCACCTCATTTCTTCAAAAACCAATGAATAAAAAGAAGAAAAACGCTGCCATTCCTATTTAAATTGTATTTCACAGTAAATATGAAAAAGCTTATGTTGGGAAATCCTATATAATAAATGCAAACAGAATGAAAGAATTAGACTGCCACCGTTTTTTAATATCTAGTCAAACACCTGATTTGCGTAATCAACAGCCATCAATGAATGATAAAATCATTAGGTGCAAGTTGATGGGGAAGTTCGGGCTGCCCCCAACACCATGTAAACCCAATCTAAGTATCAATAAAAGGGAAACAACTAGATATTGCTTACCACTGGTATGATGAAATGTGAGATACACAGCACCACTTATGAATTATTCTGATAGACAGGTGGATAGACAGATCGGCCAACTGATTGATCTCACATCCCGTCTACAGGAAACCCATACAACAGGGGAATGCGTTAAACACCTGGACAAAGAAGCAGTCAGATAAAATCTAAACTCCAAAACATGGGACTTTCTGCACAACAACTAACTGATGGCTCCTACAAAATAATCGAACAGAAGAGAGGGAAGATGGGATGACGAGACAGAGAGGGATGGAGAAAGTGAGGAGGGACGACTGGAGGAAGAGGAGATGGGGGCAGAGGACGGGGAGGAAGACAGGAAGGTAGGGAGGCAGGTCAGCAAGAATGGAGAGAGGGAGGCTGACGGGGCTCATGGAAGAAGCTGGTTCTCAGAGTCAAAGGACTCAGGTGACTCACAAACACCACCAGATACAAGGAATGGCTCTTGTTTGGAACCTGAATTGAAAAAACCAACCATTTAAAACATACACACATTTCTTAGACAAACAAGTAAATGTGAATTTGATATGAACTGAGAATAACATGAAGTAAGTTTTGCTCGTTTTATCTGAAGTGAACATTACAGTCTCTTTTGTGGTCTACTAACAATGAAAGGACAGCTCTAAGTGCCATACGGCTCGGAGTTAATTACATCAGGTGAAGACAGGAAGCTCCAAGGCAGGAATGGTGCTTGTCTTACTCTCTGCTGCACGCTCAGTCACCCAATATTTACTGAATGGCTGTATCTTGGATAGTCTGAGCTCATTCCAGATGCTTGCCTGGGAACTTTAACAAGTGAAATCAGGAAATAACAGAAAGCTTTTGACAACACTGAAACTGCTTTTAAGTGGCTGGAATTTCATGCACACTGGGCAGAAAAACGAGAGATGTAGCTGAAGTCACAAGGAGGAAGCAAATCATAATTAAGCTCCACGTGGTAGGCTATGAACTCTGTGTCTTGTTCTCTTGTACAAGGCAGTCAATGAAAGGCTTGACTATGCATAAATTAAAAGCTTTCTCTAGAACAGAGTCGAGTATTTGCAATGTTGACATTTTAGCCAGGGAATTCTTCACTGTCGTCTTGCATGCTGCAGAACGTTTGGCAGTATCCCTAGCTTCTCCCATCGAGAAGCCAGTACAACCCAGTTGTGACAGTCAACACTGCCAAACTGCACTGGGGATACAGCAGGTGAAAAGTTTCCTCCAGTTGAGAATCACTGCACTCCAAGTGTCGTGATCACAAGGTGAAACTCAAGGCAGGGAGATGCCTCAAAAGGGTACTGCAAAGGGAGAGTAAGTGCCTGAACTAGGTGGAGGTAGACAAAAAGAAGTCTGCTGACATCTGAGAGGTAAGTAAAGCAACCAATTATGGGTGGTGAATAAAGCTGAACAGTGGTCAACGCTGATGCCCAGCTACCTTGATTGAGCAACAGATGGTAGGGCTAATCATTCAAACAAGGAATAAAGATGAGAAGGGGCTCATTTATCCATTCATCCAACAACTATCGATGAGGTATCTGATCACTCCCTGGGGGAAATGCGGTGAACAACCAAAAAACCCCAAACTCTTCTACCGAAACTGAATTTCTCATAGAAGTAGGTAAGCCAACAAGCACGGGAATAACCTAACTTCTGAGGGTGATAACTGCTATAAACGGATGGTGCTTGAGAAAATTCCTAAGGAAGCTGAAGCTGGACCCACAGAAAGAAGTATTAGTATTGTATAGCTATTTCATCAAGCAGGCTTGGAAATGGGAGACATGCTCTCTGATGCCAACTCTGCTATAAACTGGTTGTGTTACTTGGAAACTTTGCTTGGCCTGTTTAAGCCTCAGTCTCCCCCAATTATGACAGGAAGACACTTGTTTAACAGAGCTGTTATGATTTTAAGTAGGAAAGAATGTGATCTGCGTATGCATGTCCAGGTACCCATGTATGTGTGTGTGGAATCCTAGCGCCATGTCTGGCACACATCAGCACGCAGTAACAACTACTACTATATAATCATTCAGAGGTGTGTGGAGAGGGAGAGGGCTAACAGCTTCTCTCAAAGTCATTCATCACTTATGTTTTTCGGGCTTTACATCTTCCTTCAGCAAGTTTTCATCGTGTGCATAGTCTGTGCATGATACTATTCCAGGAGCCAGGGAACCAGCAGTAAACAAGACAGACCTGGTTCCAGGCTTCAGCACTAAAGCTGTTGCTGGCACCTTCATCCTTTTCAGCAGTTGGGTCTTTCCAAGTCACAGCCTGTCTGGACACCTCCTTGTATAAAATCAGCAAAATTCCCATCATGACCTCTTAGTGGTCCATTTCAAGGGCAATATGTAACAGCTAATAGGCTTCACAAGAATCTGAGGGTATTTAGAAGATGAGACAGCTGTCTCCCCCTTGCCAGTCTGAGACCGTATGAAGTTTAACGTTGCTGGAGAGAAGAATGGCAATTCCAGTCAACAATGGCAGACAAGCTGGAATCTGGATGAAACTGCATCCTGGGGCAGTTGTGCTCTCATCTTTATTCCTTGTTTGAATGATTAGCCCTATCATCCTGTTGCTATACTTACATTTCCTACACAGGAGCAATAGGAGGAACAGCTGGGAACAGAGAACAGGAGTTCCTGTCATGGTGCACTGGAAATGAATCCGACTAGGAACCATGAGTTTGCAGGTTCGATCCCTGGCCTCGCTCAGTGGACTAAGGCTGCGGTGTTGCCATGAGCTGTGGTGTAGTCACAGACCGGGCTTGGATCCTGCATTGCTGTGGCTGTGGTGTAGGCCGGTGGCTACAGCTCAGATTAGACCCCTGGCCTGGGAACCTCCATATGCCACAGGTGCAGCCATAAAAAGACAAAGAAAGAACAGAAAGAAGGGAGAGAGAGAGAGAAAGAGATGAATGCTGCAGATATTCTTGAACCAACAGGTTCCAAGAGCTAGAGGTTGCCAAGTGCCACCCCACCCCCAGCTCTGAGAGGTTGCTGTGTCAGGGGGTCTCAACCTCGGTCATGCATTAGAGTCCCTCCAACAAGCCTTAAAAATGGTCAGGCCTAGGCCTTACCTCCCCACCCCTGAGATGCTTTAATTGGACTGGGTGGGGCCTGGAGATTGGCATTATTATAAATTTCCCCAGGTTATTCTAAAGTTTCTAACCTCTTTTGTGAACCACCAGTCAGAGCTAATAATAAACAATGTGTGATTTCAACTGAAGCATTGGCAATGAGGGGGGTATAAAGTAATCAAATTAATTAGAAGAAAAACTGTAAATTATATTTTATCTACTCCTCCCTGAGTCATCCTCAAATTATCATTACTTCTTTTAATCCCAGGTCTCAGCAGAGGAATAATGATTTTTATTGAACTAACAATCAAATCCATTAATAAGAATTCATTAAACGAGTACTATTTTAAGAGGTTGCATTTTTTGATACATGGTTTAGATACACTAACACAAAATATACAAAACCATTTTTAAAAATTCCTAATGTAACTTTAGCCCTCAAATGTTCATTTCTTTTCTTAATCTCTAGCATCTTTCTTTCATACGTTTTGTTAAACTGGATGCCAGGTTCTAATTTAATATAAAATAAGTGCTCTGTATCAGAGGACAGCTGTAGCCAGAGAACCTGATGAAAAGGCTACCATCATCCTGTAATAAATAAATTGAGAAATCTGTATTGATAGCATTCTTTGAAAGCAAAAAGGTTTTAAGTTAGGCCCTTTTCTAGGGCCACATCCGTGGCACATGGAGGTTCCCCGGCTAGAGGTCGAATCAGAGCTGTAGCTGCTGGCCTACACCACAGCCACAGCAATGCGGGATCCGAGCCACATCTGCAACCTACACCACAGCTCACAGCAACGCCAGATCCTCAACCCACCGAGCGAGGCCAGGGATGGAACCCGCAACCCCATGGTTCCTAGTCGGATTCGCTAACCACCGAGCCATGATGGGAACTCCAAGCTATTTTATATTTTATAAAATGTAAAACCTAAAAGTAAATTAGAACTAAAAGTAAATCAAATATCATTTCAGAAGCACTATTTTTCTGTCAAATTTGCATGAGAACATTACAAGCCATTGTTTATTTCTGATTCACTCAAAAAAAGGATCATTTCATTTTCCAATGATTTCACATCGCTCGCATTATTATTTAAACAACTGCCCACTGCGAGATTTGATAATCATGTTCAGGAAAAGACGGCATCATTAAACACAGGAGATGTTTGAACGGAGACTACTTTTTGAGGTAAATGTCAATAAACGGCTTCACATTATAGCAATTTTTTTCTCCTACTAAACTTTATCAATGGATGATAAGGACTCTGCATATCAATCTAAAATTATTGTCATAAAGCAGAATAAGCTGATTATTCACTAAAACCACAGGTGACCAAATTAGCAAAACACTCGAATCACATAAAATGTGACCTTACGTAAAAATCAGCCATCATCTCTCACAACTGATATTAAAGTCCAATACTATTTTAAAATCAATTATTGATCTTAAAATAGAATACAGACATGAGATACAAAGGCTTTTGTCTAAGCTAGAAACAACATTCAATCCCAACTACTGCCAAATATTATTAAATGACAACTATAATGGGATATTATAATGTTTTACGTTGTTTTACTGCTTATATAAAGATATTATTACCCCACTTTATAGATGTAGAAATTGAGGCTTACAAGTGCTAAGCAATACACCTACAGTGTTTGTATAGAAATGGTAAATATGAAATTCAAAGTCAAATCTTGGCTCCAAACAGAAAGACTCCAGTTTTCTAAATGGTACTGCTGTGGCTTTTAAAGAATATTTATGATCACTTTAGTAAAAAGGTCAGAGAAGTAGCTTTCTTTACTACTTCTGCGGAATGGTAACCTTTCTAACTTATGAGGCCAGAAAGATAACTGTATTTTTATTTTTTAGGAGGAAAAAGTGGACAAATATATCACAATGACTGAATTTGCCAAGAAACACTATTTTTAAGCAATTTCCATTGCTCTTCAGTCATATCTGTCCATTCAAATTAATACAAGGAGCAAACACCACAAAAGTACTCCAAGAGTCTTCATCATCGAAACTGTATTTCAGTTCCTTCATCACGCTGACTTAGCCAGACGCTTAAGTTCTTTGAGTCACTCTGCAAGCGCCCAAACACTCCCTAAGTAATGACCCTAGCGTGTTGTTCATGGGATGAACCATCCTCCACTGATTTAAATTATTCCAGGCCTGGCACGAGACAGGTGTCTCTTTGCTAAGCTAAGCTGCTGTTTTCCTCATGATACGCTTTTGTGCACTAGATCTAAATTCACATCTGTGTGAACATTTAGCTCACTTAACTCATCCTTTAAACTTGAAGCCCATGAGGGCTCTCTACCTTTTCCTGTTAGTATTTACATACCCAGAACAGAGCATGCTGCCTGGCACATGGGTGGCCCTATCCTGTTATGAGACTTTATATTCAGACCTTAGACTAACGGAAGAGTTTCAGGCCTATAGCAAGCACCCTAATTGTTTATTGTTATTGCTGCTTTGAATAAATGAGTGAATTGCTGACAAAATTACCACAACCTGATGTAGCAGATACAGAAGCTTTTACAGCCTACATTTTTACTAGATTTTTTTTAACTTAGAAAAATAACATAAGTTCACCAAAAATACTTAGCAAGGATCTGTTTTGTAATTCTATATCACAGGGATTATATGAATCAGAGTAAGATCTGTTTAAAAGGAAGGAGACAGATCCAATCTTGGCAGTTCCTAAAATAAGAATCAAATCAGAAACTTGAGACCATAAGGAGCAGACAAGCCAGCCCCCCGACTGTATCTTGGTCCATGTAGCATCCCGCTCCTTTATTCAGAACGGCAGGCTGTGTTTTTCAAAGATGGTGGCAACAGTATCTTCCTTCCCACACATTCTTCTCCAATGGGCCTGCCCATTGCTGAAGTCCTAAAACCACCCCTAAAGGGTCAAGTCTAATCCCCTTCCCTTGATTCTGGGCTTTCTGTAGTGATTTTTTTTTTTTTTTTGAGCAAGAGTATGGCAGAAGTGAAGTTCCAAGACCGAAAAGGCTAGAGAAGAAACCCTACAGCTTCTATTTGGGGTTCTTGGAACACCCCCCTGGACCTAGTCGATGCGCAAAACCGTGACAGTTCACTAGCGAACTCTTCATCGTGTGCTACTAAGTTGAGAATGGTTTATCACACGCAATAATCGACATGAAAAGTGAGGAAAAACGTGTGTACACACACATACGCTGTGCCGACGTCTCCTTGGCATTACAAAACTATTTGGGGTAAGGATAGAATTCAGAGTTAGTGCAAGAATTAAGGGAAAGTGTCTGACAGCCCCAGGTAATCACATGTTTTATTCTTGCAACTTAACACGCATGTTGCCTACTTCCACATGATTATTCTATAATCCATCTGGACGCTCTGGCTGGACTGCTCGGCCCATCCCACCGCCTTCGCTTAGCTGACCACTCCTCAGCCTCTGACCTGTTAGTTCTCCTTTTAGACATGCTCTTAACACCCTCTACTTCTCTGTTGCAATACTGTCCGCATTTCTAATGAATTACCTGTATGACGATTAGCTTACTATTTATCACAACAAACAATGAACCCCATGAGGAATGAGACCATATGTCTGTTATTGCATTCCTAAGACACTGTAACATGGCACAGTACTGTGCATGCAGTAAAAAAAAAAAAAAAAAAAAGTTTTATGTCAAGTTAATTTACAAATGAGATGTTACAGTTATAGGCCACTGGGTGGGAGAAAGAGGCCTTCCCTCAAATCTGAGACCTCTTCGTTTTTTTTCTTTTTAGCGCATCACCTGCAGGGAAGTTCCCATGCTAGGGGTTGAATCAGAGCTGCAGCTGCCAGCCTATGCCACAGCCACAGCAATGCAGAATCCAAGCAGCAT
Organism: Phacochoerus africanus; assembly: GCF_016906955.1. Taxonomy (NCBI): domain Eukaryota; kingdom Metazoa; phylum Chordata; class Mammalia; order Artiodactyla; family Suidae; genus Phacochoerus; species Phacochoerus africanus. Next base: position 107,419,840 of record NC_062550.1, read on the forward strand.
CTGGGATCTATGCCACAGCTCATGGCAGTGCTACATCCTTAACCCACTGAGCAAAGCCAGGGATCAAACCTGCATCCTCACAGAGACTATGTTGGGTTCTTAACCCACTTCACCACAACGGGGACTCCAATTTGGTTCTTGGCAAAGATGGCAACTGTGGTTTCCAAGGAGACCTGAAAGTTCAAGCCGAACGACTGGGCTGGCTCTGGTGGGTAAGGCTTTGTGCAGTAAAGCACCGCTGGGTGAAAGTGGACCAGGACCCCCAGCAGCCAACACCATCGACTTCCACGTGCCTTCCTTGCAAACTGCCTGAGGACCTCAAATATCCAACTCAGCACAATACTCAAGGGGATACATGCAGTCTCTGGAATCAGAAAGACATATAGGCACATGATTCAAACCACCAGTTGTGTCATATTAGACAACTTTCTCCCCTGAGTCTCATTTTTATAACACATGAAAAATAGAAATAATGTATTTTCATGAAGCTATTACGAAAATGAAATGAAACAGTGGATGGACCATTCTCGACATGCAGTACTAGGTCACTGAATGAAATCAGTTCCCCCTCTGGTGGGGTGAGTGACCACCATCCTGCCATGTTTCCTAAAGGAGAGCACGCTGCGATCCACCATGAAAATAAAAGTTAACATGCTCAGCTTAGGAATATAGTGTCCTGCTTACTGAACTTAGATCTGTTTAGCTGTCAGTCATTCATTAAAAAAGAAAGGAGGAGTTCACTGGTAATGAACCCAACTGGCTCCCATGAAGATGCGGGTTCATCCCTGGCCTCCCTCAGAGGTTTACGGATCCAGCGTCGCCCTGAGCTGCGGTGAAGGTCACAGACGTGACCCAGATCCTGAGCTGCTGTGGCTGTGGTGTGGGCTGGCAGCCACAGCTCTGATTCGACCTCTAGCCGGGAACTTCCAATGCCACAGGTGCGGCCCGAAGAAGACACAAAAAGCAAAGCAAAGCAAAGCAAGGAAACATCTATAAAGCCACATGTTTAAGATGAAGATTGGGGGCAGGTTAGACTAGCTGGAGGCTCACTTCCGCAATATTTTCAAGACACACCAACTTTCGCCTTGGCATTTTCCGAAGGAATCCACAATTATGCCTCTTCCTTGAAAGTGCCATTTGGAGAAGCAACTTATATTCCCGAGAAGAAAGAAAGAATGCTTCATACTTCACACTGACTACACATCTGAGGAAAAAGAATGACAGCCTCATGTCAACGCTGAGAACCTGGAATTGACACCAAGGAGCGAAGTCATCCTCGTCTTCCTCCTCTTGCCACCGATTGGCACACCTGTGTGGGAAAAATGCAAATGAGGCAGACACAGACAGCGTCAGGGGGAGAAAACGTGCAGCTCTGATTGGAGCACAACCCCTTCCAGACGGTAACGCTCCACAAGCTCGTCAAAATGTTTCTCTGCACTCACGGCTCTTGTCACTCAGTATCCGGCAGTTTTGACTGTTTACAGTACCTAGTCAACCTAGTGTTTAAAAAAAGAGACCTGACAAGTTTTACAATAAGAACATTTACAACAGAGGAAGAGCAGTTAACATACACATTTCTCCAAGAGAGACCAGAAACTATTTAGAGAAAGAGAAGAGAGATCCTAGGAAAAAGGGCATAAAACAATTCTGCAACTGAAGAGCAAGTGCACCCCTCAGCTAAATTTCAGGATATTTTACAGTCCTCTTTGTCTGCAAGCAAGCTCATTTGAGGCAGATTTTGCTGGCGTTAAATCTTAGGAAGAATATATTTTGTGGATCTTTATATGCAAGGAAGATGTTGGAAATGGGATAAAAATGAATATGAAATATGAATATGAAATAGGAAAACTTTTGAATATGGAATGGAAAAACTTCTTATGGCCATTTATTTTAACAACCTTTGATGAACATTCAGGACATAATAGTAAATAGTAAATACCTTATAATATATAGTAAATAGTAAACAGTAAATAATATGCTGCTTCCTGAAGATACTTCCTGATGAAAAATGTAGGAAAAACAGTGAAATATTCTCATTGGGTACTTCAGGCCTGTGGAAAATTAGTGCCAATACACTTGCTTGATACAGGGTTGCCACACACCTTCAGTTCATTAAAAACACAGTTTCTGCCTATCTGTGAAGCACAATAAAGCAAAGAGCAATAAAGTAAGGTATGCCTGTACTGGTTGCTTGAAAAATAGTTTATGAATGAGGACTTTGCAATCTATGCTCTCATCTCCTCTCCCGTTCATTGCAGACGTAGCTTAGACTTTAAAACAAAGCACCAAAAAGACCGAAGCACACAGGCAGACCAGGAGGAGAGGCCGGCTTAACGCCAGCTCCCATGCACATTCCCACCCTTGGAGGCAACTGCCGCTTGTTCTGCAAGAACACCAGAGAGTAACCAGCCTGAGAGACCTCCTCTGGGCCCTCTATAAAATTAAAATATCCAGCTTCTAAAGTACAATTATAGTGAGAACTTCTGGTCTGCAGAATAGAGGTAAAAGTCCCCGGCATGCTGTCATCATCATTTAAAAGCTCAGGTGAACCCATCCTCTGTCCAGTGGATGCATTTCAATTCGGGTAAATTACCATGATGTGAAAAGTCCCAATAAGTGAAGACACGTGGCTAAGAATCACAAAGAAGCTATGTAAAAGTGTGCTAATGGTTTCTAACACTCTTCATTCTTTAATTGCTTTCTCCGCAGCTTTTGAAAAGTAGAAAGTCCTTCAAAAAGGAAGCTTTGGTAAAATAGTAGAATATTGCATGGAGCGGAGGTTCTCAAGCTTCAGGCATTTTGGAATCACCCAAAGGACTGTCTGATTAAACAGATTGCTTGGCTTCAGCTTCAGAGTTTCTCATTCCATAGATCTGGGGAAGCATCCACACATTTGCATTTCTATGGCTTGTTTAGGGCTGTTGATGCTGCTGGCCCAGGAACTACAGTTTGCAAAGCACTGGCATCAGCAGAGGCAGGACCAAGGCTGCTCTGCATTATGGTGAAGAGCACACGCTTTGGACCAAACACATACATGGTCATTAGGGTTTCCCAACTATATTAAATTCAGCAGATTAGTGGTAGTCTACCTTTCTTTGAATAACTTTTCCATATTTACAGATATTCCCATGCAATCAGTCCTATGTCCATAATATTGAAGTCAAACTCAAGCTGCAGCCAACACGCAGATGTGTGACCTATGCTTCACCCACCAGATGCACCCACTGAGCCACCACTTTACAAGTGAGCAATGTGTGGAAACAGGCTCTCAAAGAAGTTTTTATACGGCCAGCATGGGGAATGGTAAGCACGGGTAGGCATCCAGTTTCCGGGAGCCTCGGTGGCTACAAGGTCAAGTTCCTCACATTCAAGAGGCATCAGTGTAACAAATTCAAGCTTCTGTCTTTAATTACTTGAGGCATTACCTTCCTCAACAGGCCAGTTACGGAGCTTGACATCAGCCTCTGTCCTAGAAGTTGAGCCCTGAGCTCTCGATCTAGCTGCTCAAATGTTCTTTGGGTCACGGGATATCCTGTAATGAACTCCTTTCTGCCAAATGGATTCTAAGGTGTGCAGCTAAGACTCAGTAAACTCACATTCTAGCACTGTGAAACACTAAATATCAGCAGAGCCTCAATTTCCTTGTACATAAAATGAAAACACTACACAGTGGAAAGTGGTTCAAAAAATCCTACATGGTAGACTTATACACACATATATATATGACATGTTTTTGTCTCTTCTAGGGCTGCACCTGGGGCATATGGAGGTTCCCAGGCTATGGGTGGAATCGGAGCTGTAGCCACTGGCCTACACCACAGTCACAGCAGCACAGGATCTGAGCCGCATCTGCAACCTACACCACAGCTCAGGGCAACGCTGGATCCTTAACCCACTGAGCAAGGCAAGAGATGGAATCTGTGTCCTCATGGATGCTGGTCAGATTGCTTCCGCTGAGCCATGACAGGAGCTCCCTGAAAGACATTTTTAACTTCCAACATATTTTTTTTTGGTCACAAAGCTTGAATTTCATGGCACTTAATAATCTTTCAAAATATAGTAATGGGTAATTGTTCACAGACAAAAGATTCCTTTAACTGACGTCAGCTAGCCAGGAAAAAAATGATTTTATATTGATGTATTTTTTTTCCTTATCTTTTCTCCTCTTAGAATTTTGGATATTTTCCAATGAAATATTCAGTATAACAATAAACATACTAACAGCAATAGTAATCCATAAACACTGATTGGTAAATCGCCCGGAAGGAACATCAGACAGAGCTCGAGGTGAGGTTTCCAACACACAGGTGCCCCCCAGGCGGTGCCCGTGAGAGCGGGAGCCGAACCTAACGTGCTTTTCCACCTCTGCTTCTTCCACAGCCCCGAGAAAGCCTCCTGGCAAGCCTGTCACGTCGCATCTTTCCTCACATTCCCGCACGCTGTTTACTAACCTCTTACTGTTTTGGGGGGGGGTTTTAGCTGACAAGTTGATGAGCACAACTGCAGTTTCTAATTTTAACTGAAGTTTTTTTTCCTTCCAGTCTGCAGGACAGATGCTGTGGTCAGAGCATCTCCCTGCTCGAATCCATTTGACTGTGTCCAGGGCCAAGGAGCCAGCTGTACAACCTGTGCTTCGGCCACCTCCAGCTCCTTTCCTTCTTGTCATTCAAAGGCCAAGCTTCTCAGGCCCATGGCAGTTTCCACCAAGGACCAGAACAAACAGTAAAACTGTCACAGACCCACGTTTAAGAACACTGGGAAGTTCCCACCAAGGCTCAGAGGTAACGAACCCAACTAGTATCCACGAAGATTCAGGTTCTAACGCTGGCCCCCATCAGTGGATTGGGGGTCTGGTACTGCCATGAGCTATAGTGTAGTCTGAAGACACGGCTCGGATCCCGTGTTGCTGTGGCTGTGGTGTAGGCCGGCAGCTGCAGCTCGGGTTCAACCCCTAGTCTGGGAACTTCCATATGCCATGGGTGCAGCCCCAAAAAATAAAAAAAAAAAGATGAAAACACTGAAGCTGGACAAGACTTTGTATGTTTGGTCACAATTCCCCACTGAACAGGTACTGGAGAGAGGATCTGATCTCAGGTCTCCTTGATTCTAGGAGCTCCCAGCCCTAAATCATTCCTGTAACATTTCCTCTTTCAATGCATGTGAAACAGGAATGACATTTATTTTTTGCTTTTTAGGGGATCCGAGTCTACGACCTTCACCACAGCCCACGGGGATGCCAGATCTTTAACCCACTGAGTGAGGCCAGGGATCGTGCCCACATCCTCATGGATACTAGTCAGGTTCGTAACCCACTGAGCCACAGCAGGAACTCCCTAAAATTGTTGTTTTTAGAATACAGTAAATATATACTCAAGTGGTAGTCACCCAGCCATCTACTAGAAATTCCTATTTTGACAGAAGAGTCATATCTTAATCCCGATTCTTTAAAAATCCACATCTGAGACAAATATCATAGGCTGAGCCTTGAAGAGAAGATGCAATTCCAAGCCAGCAAGACTGAGGAGGAAAAGGAAAAACCAAATCAGGAAGGAAAGAAAATACAAGGTGGGAACATTATGAAGCTTTACAAGGAAACAGTCAGTGGCTCAGACCCATAGGGGTTGTCCTCAGAGGCCATGTGCAACCACAGCACTTTGGGACCATCAGGAGAGAATTTTATCTGCACACTTTGTCATGGGTCAGGGTCAGCTCCATGTCCTGGTAACCCTCCAAGGTCTTCTGTTTTCTTTGTCCTGCCCTCTACATCGCTGTAGGGTCAGAGACAGACTCTACATATTATGGGACTGCACTTTCTGAGACTAAAAGTTGTAAGAGGACCTTCTGTGAGTCCTGTCTCTCTGGGCCTGGAGGTTGGGCTTGGGTGTCAGAGCCTCTGCAGCCATCACTCCAGCAGAGGATGCGACAGAGGATGCACAGTGGCAGTGGGAGGGAGCCTTCCGTCAGCAAGTTCCCGAGGCCTGGGGAGGCACAGAGCTCGGCCCAGCGCAGTTAGTAAAGAGTTTCTTACGCTCCCTCCAATTCTAATGGCCTATGATTCAAAACATTCCAGTGGCATTAGTGACCTGCAGAAGATCCAAGAGCATGTCAGCAGAAGACTGAAACTTGAACTTCTAGGAGCTCCTCCAACATGCTTTCCACTCTAGTGCAGCTTCCTTAAAACTCCCCAGAATGCTTTTGTGTTCTGAGTCCTTTAGACCACAGGGAGCAAACAAACACCTAGAAGACCCAGACAGGTACCACAAACTAGGAAACTGTGCCAGCGGTACGCCTACTGGACCAGAAAGCATCTTCCTCCCTTTTATTTTTGTAAGAATATGAGTCTTTCGTCTCCCATGTTCCCAATTTTGACAGAGCTAAGAATGAAGAAAGAGGTCTTTACCACATGAAAAATAGTTTAAGTGTGATGCCAAAAGCAGATTGCCCACGGTTTGCTAGAACCAGCTCACACCAGACAGAGGGTCTTCCCTGCTCCTTGGTCAAAGCCTTCACACTGGTAACCTGAAATTGGCAGCAACTGCTACAAAGCTGGGTTTCCACTCCTGCAGGGCCAGGTAAACACTGCACACGGCCTCACCTTTAGACAAGAGAAAATTACAGGCAATGTAGAGTAGGGAACATGCTCCCTTTGAAGGCGACAGTGAGACTGACTGTCTTAGAAAAATACTGCCACATAAGAGTGTAGGCTCGCATGGTTGACCTTCCAAATCTCGTGAGAAGTCAGAGACATGGATGGACCTAGAGATTATCACACTAAGTGACGTTAGACAGACAGTGAAGAACAGACATCATACGGTATCACTTATATCTGGACTCTTTTTAGAAAAGGACACAAATGAACTTATTTGCAGAACAGAACCAGACTTACAGACTTTGAAAAGCTCACGGTTACCAAAGGGGACAGGTGCTGGTGGGGTGGACAGGGGGTCTGAAATTGGCAATATGCACAGTGATGTATTTGGAATGACTGGCCAGTGGAGACGTGCGGTACAGCACAGAGACCTCTACCCAATATTGTGATAATCTATGTGGCAAAAGAATCTGAAACAGAATGGATGTATGTACATACATAACTGAATAACTTTGCTATACAGCAAAGATTATCACAACATTGTAAACCAACTATACTTCAATAAAACTTTAAAAAATGAAAAAAAAATTAAAAATAAACTCTAAGTATTGAGACTAAAACCTCTAATTTTTAAACATCAGCTTATTTTTTCCCCTAAACTTCTCCCTAAGACAAACTGGGATGCCTGGCCTCAAGTTTCCAAATTCCAGTTTAAACCTAGCACGATCCCAAAGGGTAGCATCCCACACACCGTCCACTAAACAAGCATCAGCATGGGAGATGCGGTTGGAATGTTCTCCTTTCTGAAAGACGCAGCAGAAGATGCTCCTTATCCCAGAGGAGCCATGCCTTTACATAACACAGCGGCGGCAGAATTTGCCATTGATCTGCCTCCCAGAAACGCACTGACCTAACTGTGAGTGCCGTGGGACCAAAACCTTTCTCTCTTCCAAATTCCTTTGTTGGGCAAACTTTATCCCTATTACTTTACCGAGTTCCAGATGACTTGAAGGCTGCTGATTTTAATATTAGCCGTTACTTGAGCAGGTTCCCAGTGAAATAACTGACAACACATGAAACTGCTCTTTTTTTTATCCTGCTTGAGGAACTATCTCTATTATCTAAAAATGACAATAGATGGAAAAATAGATATATATCAATCCTCCATTTCGTTCTGTCAGAAATGCCAACGGTTGCAAGGATGCAGTGATGTCCAAGAACCTTTTCTAAGGTCCACAGACGCATCCGCAAGACGGGTACAGGAGGGTCACTCCTTGTCTTGCAGCTGGAGCCGCAAGGTGCCTGGCTGGCCACTGTTTGCAACTTAGCTTCACAGTCTGCTGATGAGCTTGGGCTTTTTTTTTTACTTTGTCGAGAAGGAAATACAGGACTTCTTGTAAATAAAAATTGCACATATTTAAGGTGTACAATATGATGTTCTGAAACACATACACATAATTAAAAGGTTGCACAGCAAGCCAATTATCACATCCGTCTCCTCATATACGTTGTGTGTGGGTGAAAACTACACGCAAAACTACACAGAGCACGTGAAAACGGCAATCAAGCGGATTTCCAGGACTCAGTACAGTAGTATTAACTAGGGTTATCGCTCTGTTCATCTCTAGATTTATTCATCCTACGTGGCGCAACTTTGTCCCCTCTGACATTATCTCCCCATTTCCTCCACCTCCCCACCCCGCAGCCACCACTCTACTGTCTGCTTTTATATATTCAACTTTTTTAGATCCCGCATGCAGTACTTTCATTCCGTGTCTGGCTGGTTTCACTTAGCATAATGGCCCTGCAGGTTCCGCCAAGTTATCACAAGCGGCAAGATCTCCCTGGAATTTATCAATTCCAATAAATTATAATAAATACTATATATTTATATACATATACCTGTGTCTATGTACATACACATCCATGCGCACACAACACACAGTCATATATAATCACAATGTATCCATTCATTCACAGATGGACACTCAGGTTTTCTTGCATTGGCTGCTGTCAATAACGCCGCAATAAGCATGGGAGGGCAAGGGGCCGATTTCATTTCCTTTGAGTGTAGGTTCAAAAGAGACACAAAAAGTGACCCCATCCCTAGAATTTATATTCATGCTCAATGGGCATGCTGTTTCTTTAATTTCTGATCATATTCTTTTTTTCCCGAATACGCTCTGGCTCCACAAAAGCTAGCTGGTGGGATGTCTTGTTGTCAGGTGTTCCACAAACAAATCTGGATCAGTGGAGCTGCATTAGTAAGCACAGCTGAGGGAATGTGGAAACCTCCCACCCACTGAAGGAGTTGCACGGTGCCGACTAGAACACACAGGAAATTCAGATGCAACAGCAGGAGCAGCTGGATGGAGATGAAACATCTCTCCAGATCCTCTGCCAACCTTATAAAACTTAATTTAGTATAAATCTGAATTCTCTTCAACACATACTGCCTGCCAGTCCATGACAACATTGGAGCTAATATTTTTAAATTTATATTTACCATTCACACACTACCTAGATGGTGGAATTTGGAAATATCTTTCAACATTGCAGTATCACGCGGCATGGCTAGATGCACATTCAGGGCATCTGAAAAGTCAGGAAACACAGGGAAAAACTATTTTTAAAGAGTTTGTTAGTTACCTTTTTAAATATGATATCGTCAATGAATTTTACTTCGACTCCTCGAAACATTTTGGATAACATCTCTAAAATTAAAGCAATGGGTGTAACTGTTATAATACACGACAGTGTCAAAAATCTATACACACTGAGAGAAACATGAATTTACTTTTTCTGATGAACAACTGCTCAATCCTTCGGTATAATCAACATGTTTTTCTCTCATCCAACGAGAAAAAAGACTGTTCAAGTGTTCACTTTTTTATCTCAATTACAAGGAAAATGACGCTATCTAAATTGAATTTGTTCTCAGTCCTTCCTCTACAATCGGACGTGCAAAGACAATCTATCTAAAACACTGCAAAACGAACACAGATCCAAGTGGTTTGAGTAGTCCACATCCACAAGTTTTAGCATCATTTTTTCCCTGAGCTTGTGTGTAACCAGACACAGGAGGAAATAGGAGACAATAAATAAAACAAATGAGCTATTTCTCAGATGCGAATATTTTGGCTCAGGTTGAAAGATGACATTGTTTGTAGACACACAATACTCCAAAGCAGCAAAACCAATATTCTCTTAAAATACACCACATGCTGAGGAGAAAACTGATCATCTATTGAAGTATTGAGGAAAAAAATCTTTCCTATAGTGTATGACCTTGTGGATGAGGAAGACGACTAAGTATTACTTTGAGAAGGTTACTGGAGAGACAGTTTCCCATTGGTCAACTTCATTACCCATAGTAGAATGCAGATTACCAACTTCCATTAATCTTTACTAAGACCACTTCATATTCTACTCAGATTCCGTTTTCCAAGTAAAGTGAAAGAAAACAAATTCCCATCACATGGACTGACTCAGGGTCCTAGACATTAAAAACTGCACAGACACGTTTTGTTATTTTGCAGCTTAGGTCACCATTTAAAGATTATGCACATTAACCTGGTGACATCAGGCTCTGTGATCAGAGGGGAAATAGTTGTGGTTTCCTTTTCATCCTTTTTAGGGCCACACCTGAGGCATATGGAAATTCCCAGGCTAAGGGTCAAATGTGAGCTGCAGCTGCCGGCCTACACCGCAGCCACAGCCATGCGGGATGCAAGCTGTGTCTGCGACCGACACCACAGCCCACAGCAACGCCAGATCCCTAACCCACTGAGTGAGGCCGGGGATCGAAACCAGGTCTTCACGGACACCCCTTGGGTTTGCTACCAATGAACCACAACAGGAACGCTGAAATAGCTTTCCTACTGCTCCATCAGCGGCCCATTATTTCTGTGCGCCGGAAAATCTGATTTACCTCTGTTATTACCAACACAAACTCACTGTTACAACGTCCTTAAAATGCAGAGATTTCATTGGCACACACTTTATTTCTTAAATAGTAGTAAAAATAAAACACAGCTTTCCCATCATCCCTGGGTATGATCGGCCAAATAAATAAATGGTAGGATGATGGATGTATCCATGCTCTATCAGGCAATTCAACAAACCTTCATCTTCCAGAAAATGCTGAGTCTCTCTTCCAAAAATGACTTGCAGTTAGAAGAAATGTATAAAGGAATCATCAAAGAAATAACCCATATCAAATCATCTTACAGTACAGCTTACACAACATTATATGTCAATCGCACTGCAATAAAGCTGGAAAGAAAGCAAAAGAACCCAAGGGTTAATTATGTACTACTACAAAAAAGTGTGGGTACAAACGTTAAGAACTTTCAAATATAAGAAACTGGGTCAATTAAAGCTAAAGAAAGTTGAAACAGGAGTTTCTGTTATGGCTCAGCGGTAATGAACCTGACTAGCATCCATGCGGATGCGGGTTCGATCCTTGGCCCTGCTCGGTGGGTTAAGGATCTGGCATTGCTGTGAGCTGCGGAGTCGGTCATAGACATGTCTGGGATCCTGTGTTACTGTGGCTGTGGCGTAGTCCAACAGATGCAGCTCCAGTTCCACCCCTACCCTGGAAACGTCTATATGCCGCAGGTGTGGCCCTAAAAAAGACAAGTTATAACAGGTTGTAACTCAGAACTCTATTGTTGAGGTCTCAGAGGTTCCAAGAGAAGAAATGCATGCTCATGGTGTAGAAGGAGAAATTAACCAAGGTTTTCCTGAGAATCTTCAGGACAGATTATCAGAAGGACGTACCAGATCCCTGGATAGATTCTTTTATAAAATGAAGCAAACCAGTATTTGAGGGCAGGGAAAAGGCACAGACAATACTGCTAGAGCTTCTGCCAGCAGCCTTCCCTTCTGCCTGCCCCAGAGGGGAAGAGCAACACTCTGACTGCTCCTGCAGGAACTGTCTGGATTCAGACTTCTCTGGCTGTAACTCTTAATCCATCAATGTTTGCTAAAAAAATGAGAATCCGACCTACTAAACTCCTAATAAATCAACACCCAGGCAGAGTGTTCATCTAAGTATTGGCTTATTTCATATGTGGCTGCCCATTTCCCCTTCCAAGCCAGTAGTTACTTCACACGCACACAGAGCAAGCGTCATCAGGGGAGAGACTGTGATGGGTCGATGTGGAAGCCATCAACCAAGCCCATCTCCTTGTTAATAATTCTGCCCACTTTGAAGTGAAATCCCTATCCTCAGCCAACACCCCACAAACCAATTCACATGAGCCGTAGGAAAAGCCCTGCCACATCAGCTTCTGGACTCCTTTGGAAAAAACACGGATTCTGGCGTGGCAGCAGCACCCATCTGCACTTCAATCCGCTCAACCGCAGAAGGTCCTGGCATTCGCACACTTCCCTTTGTGTGTGTGGTCCAAGGGCCGACAGGTTTTCTTTTTCTTGTCACACAAGCTCTGATGGCCCAGGCTTCCAGTTCAAGGCGGTGTCCACTCCAGACGCAGCTACGTCACATGAACACACGGCCAGCCACCAGACTGGGTAAGGTGCCAGGCCACCTCCCTGACACCCGCTTTGTTTTCAAGGTCTTGGTTGATTTCAACACCTGACCACTTGGGCTAGCTGCTTTTTGTTTTGTTTCGCGTATCAGTCTTTAAATTCCCACTGTTAATGCTTTAAATTCACCAGTAAAAATGTGCCCCGGAAACGCTAGGACCCCCAACTTCTACCCCAAGAAAGGTAGAACCTCAGGCCCTGCTGTTTGCTGTCCCCATGAACCCCGACCCCCAACCTCACTGTGTGCTTTCTAATTTCTAAGTCTTTTAAGTAACATTCCTCTATTTCATCAAAGTTTCCTGATCTAACCAGCAGGAGGGCATCGTGCAAACACAGTTAAGAACCACAAGGGCTCCTCTCACTGTGATATCGGTTACTGAAAGGATGAGACCAGCACCAGACAGCGTGTCCTTGTGTTGAGTGCGATGTTCAAAGTCAACCTCCTGGTAGAACATGCAGGAGAAAAACGCCACATTGCTATTAACTGAAGGTTTGTGTCCTCCACCAGGTCAAACGCTGAAGCCTCCTGCCCAACGTGATGACATTCGAAGGGAGCACCGCTGGGAGGTGGTTCAGTCATGAGACCAGAGTCTTCCTGCACATGGATTGGTGTCCTCGTGAAAGAGACCCCAGAGGCGTTCCCATCGCGGCTCAGTGGTTAACAATCCAACTAGGAACCATGAGGTTGGGGGTGTGATCCCTGGCCTCGCTCAGTGGGTTAAGGATCCGGCGTTGCCATGAGCTGTGGTGTAGGTCGCAGATGTGGCTTGGATCCCATGTTACTGTGACTGTGGTGTAGGCCGGTGGCCTCAGCTCTGATTAGACCCCTGGCCTGGGTGTGGCCCTATAAAGGCAAAAAAAAAGAGAGAGAGAGAGAGAGACCGCAGGCAGCTCTCTTGCCCCTTTGCCATGCGGGGATACAGCAAGGTGAGAACCATCTATGAATCGAAACGTAGGCGCTGGAGTTCCTGTTGTGGCTCAGCAGGTTAAGAACCTGACATAGTCTCAGAAAGGAGGGGGGTGGATCCCTGGCCTTGCTCCGTGGGTTAAGGATCTGGCCCCGTTGTAAGCTGTGGTATAGACTAGAGACGCGGCTCATATTCCACCCCTAGCCCGAGAACTTCCATATGCCACAGGGGTAGCCACAAAAATTAAAAAAGAAAAGAAAAAAGAAGCAGGCCCTGACCAGCCACCAAATTTGCCAGATTTGCTGGCACCTTGATCTCCACCTTCCCAGCCTCCAGCACCACGTAAAACAAAGTTCTACTGTTTAGAAGCCACACAGTCTGTGGAATTCTATGAGACGCCCCAGCGGACGAAGAAGTACGACTTCAAGTCCCAACCGTGACTTCAGCCTCCGTCCCTCTGAGGGGGGCTGGAGACCCAGGTCACTTGAAGAGGACTCCATCCAAAACCCCACGATGGAGCTTAGCTTCAGGAGCGCCGGCTTTGCCAGGCTGTGGTTCTTGGCTCCCATTTCTTGGATTTCCTCTTTTTCATTCCGTGTAACGCCATCCTTCCCTCTCCATGACAATGATCTGTGCTGACTCCACTTCAGTCCTTTCAAATGGCTTCGCATTAGACTTGACTTCTCACCTCCTGGCCCACTGACAGCACTCACTCTCCTCTACCCCCCTGCAGCCTGTCCTGCAACCGGGACCTCTCCCTCCCACTGCACCCTCTCTGCACACTGGGCTACGAACCTTTGTCCTCTGCTCTTCATCCTTCCTTGCCTGTGAGCTTAGCTACTGCCATCCTCCCTAAAGCCTTTGTTCTCATCCTGTTATTTTCCAGAGGAAATGTTGCCTCTAATCTTATGTTCAGCTCTTCACGTGTCTCCTATTTTCCTTCATGATTCATTTATGTTAATGCCAGGATGTATCACAGTCGTCTCCAGCCAAGTCACTAGAGAGTTTGTGTAATATAAAGGTAATCAATTAATAATTACAAATGGCTAAAACATGTTTTCCAGTCTCTGCATTTCAAAAGATTTTTATTTTTTAAATTTTTTCCAAAGGCATTTTTAAAGATAGGATTCCTTAGAAAGAGAAAAGGAAATAAGGCCTCGGCACCTGCTACCTCTGATACACCAACAATGCAACACAGACTTTTCATCAGCCCCACAACTGCAAGGTGCAATGATACTGTAATTCACATCTCTTTAAACAAACACACAATACCCTTTGCAAAATAAAATAACATAAATTCTAGGGCACAGATCATGGAACAAAAGAATTTCATTATTTTTTCTCGCACAGACAAGTTAGATGGAAAATCATTAAGGTACAAGCTCTACCAGAAATAAATCTTCCTGGACAACTGAAGTTATTTTCACCACACTCTTTGACTAGGTAACCTAGCCAGAAAAATGTCATCAAAGAACAAACTGCGGAGCCCCCAAACAAGTTATGTTAATTACTGTGTCATTTGCAAGTTATGTCAATACCTCATTAAAAGCTGTAAAGGATGAAAGCAACGACTTGTCATATTTTAATACCGAGTACAAGGCTGTGGAGCCTCACCACTCTAACTCATCCTGTGCGTCAGACACACGGATTCCTAATTAGGTATCTGCCACAACGGGTATTCAAGCCAAGACGGCAGGCCTTCTAGCCAATTTTAACTCTAACCCCAATTTTCATTCCACCAACTTTATCTTAATTTGGGGCTCTTTACATAAAGGAAATGCAGACCCTGACAAAAGCCGTTAATCTATTTTTGGGGGGAGGGCTGATGATGTCATGATCCCTTTGAGAATTAAGCAGAAGGCACAGACTCTCCTCCCAGAGAAGCATCTGGGAGTACAGATCACACATTCACACAAACAGAATTTTACCTGCACTCTCAGGAATTTCCTGGAGTTCCTGATTATTCACGGCCAGAGTTACATCCCAAGGACATGGTGTGACCTTAGAAACACTCGGAACATCTTGTTCAAATTTCTAAAGTCTTTCTTTCACACTGTACATGAAAGAATTCTTCTAATATTATAAACGGCAACATACAAATGCGAGAAGAGCCCAGAGGTTGGGTGCCCTTTGCTTTCAGAAGGCAGCAAAGAATACTTTTTGTTTTCAAAAAATTCATAATTTCACTATCTTACAAAGTCACTGCTAGACACAAGCACTGGAAATGCGATTATGAGTCTAAACGAAGATGGGCATTAAATAATAATTAACCAGATTTCTAAAACTTAGCACTTAAAAAAAAAAGTAGCTCACAAACAATTTTCAGTTTATTACATGATGAAATGATCAATATTCGAGATCTTGGGTTAAGTCAATTATATGACGCCAATTTCCTGTTTCTTCTTATCTCTGAGAAGCAGCTACTAGAAACTTTAAAATTGCACATGTGGCTTGTGTGGTATTTCTCCTGGACAGTGCTGGACTAGACGACATAAATCAACAGTCATGCACTACATCCTGAATCCTGCAACGGGATGAGACTGTTCTCATCTTCCACCTAGAGGCCGTAATTACTTACCCGACCAACACGGTGCGTTTCTGATGTACGGGTGTGAAAAACCGCGGCCGCTCGTCGCCGTCTCCTTCCTCCTCCATGACCACCAACAGCGCTGCTCCTTCTGCGGCGTCTCCGCCACCTTCTGTTCGTCCATCGCTGTCTGCTCCTGGCCTTGTTTCCCGACGGTTCCTGCCACCACGGCCTGGCTCTAGAGGACTGCAACACCCCTACCCTCGAGGCCCCCTCACCCCATGGCCAGCTGGACCTGCAACGCTCGTGGACTTCGAATTCTTTCATTTTCTCTCTCATTTTTCCATAGCATGACACGATTTGTATTGCGGTGCACTGGCCTCAGAAAAGCTGTCATGTCTGGGGATTTTATGTCTCTTGCCCTGAAGGTGTTCACCATCACGTAGGAGAGAAGACGTTCGAATACAAAACACGACAAAATTCAAGGGGAGAACGCAATCGAGGGTTAAAATGTATGAGACAGACCATAACCACAGCTCAGAAAGTTTTCTTTTTCAAAAAAAGTATAAATTACTCCTAGCAAGCTTCCCATCTTAAATGTCACTGATAAGACCACAGCCTACAAGATTATTTCTGTATTGTTCCAAGGTAAGTGGCTGAGATGTTAAAAATGGGAAAATGTTTACAGGAAAACAGGAAAAAATGCTGCGTTTAACATTCTGATGATTAGAAACAGTAACTTGACTGTTATCTCAGCTGCCACATACTCACACACAAACTCAAGTTTTTAATTGCTTGCAAGGAAATGAAATGTCTGTCTATGAAGAATTCAGTTTCCTGAGAAGTAAAATAAAACAATTCTGAGGAAACTTCAACGCAGGAAAAGTGGAAAATTTTATTTTGAAATTTAAAACCATATAGGCCAGAGTTCCAACTGCTATTGACCTAAGTGTGTGAAATATTGTCTTCTCGCTATTTTCTTTGGCATCTTTTTTTTTTTTGTCTTTTTTGCTATTTCTTGGGCCGCTCCCGCGGCACATGGAGGTTCCCAGGCTAGGGGTCCAATCGGAGCTGTATTCTCCGGCCTACGCCAGAGCCACAGCAACGCGGGATCCGAGCCGCGTCTGCGACCTACACCACAGCTCACGGCAACGCCGGATCGTTAACCCACTGAGCAAGGGCAGGGACCGAACCCGCAACCTCATGGTTCCTAGTCGGATTCGTTAACCACTGCGCCACAACGGGAAGTCCTTCTCTGGCATCTTAAAATTGGTCAACTTACATCAGTTCACAAAGGTTTAAAAGGGCTTCGTGTTAATGACCGACTACGAGTTTTGCTTTGTTTTTTTTTAGGCAGTGATTTTTTTCAGCCTCCTTGTTTACAACTCAAACAATAGCTATTTAACAAAGAGACATGTCTGCCTACTACAACACGTTTTTCATCTTGGCCAAAGAAATGAGTACTATGTAACAGGGCAAAATCCACAATCTCTCTGTCTTCAGCCTCCATCCTTTCCAAAAAATCCATATGTCATATAATATTCCAAATGCAATTCCCCTTCCAGCTTAACCTTGGCTTTTGCCCATAATCACTAAAAGGCCTGGATGATGGCAGTAATTCAGTTTGCTCCTGTTCGTGTGGCAGGAAAATCAATACTGTGGCAGCATTTCACACAGCACCTGCTATCGTCACTCTTTTCATGTTGAAGTATCTGCAAGAGTCTGCAGAGGGTCTGAATCTACGTACTCAGGAATCACACAGTGGCTGTCAAGAAATAGATACTCATACCCAAAAAAATGCAATAAAAGCCACAACAAAAGGCTCTAAACACAGCAAGATAAAAAATAAAATAAAAACATGACAGAGAAAAGCGAAAATACAGGAGAAATTATTTCCAGTTTTTGAAATCTATAAAGGTGAGGTTTCACAGCAATCACAAGAGACTATGTGTACATATTAGAAAACCGTTGAACAGGAAAATGTGCCAGCACCATTATTACATTTACTCTACGAGTGAATGCTGTAGGTTTCCATATTCCATATTTCCATTTCTATATTTGAATTCCCACATTTTTTCTGTATTAGAAAATACTCGAAATTAAGCTTCCTGTTCTGTATGCAAACTTCACCTGAAATGGACATACCGCAAAAAACTTCCAGTAGCCGTGCTCCATAAACATGTCTTTACCTACACAATCCCTCTGGAACACACAGGCACTCAATAACTTTGTTGAATGAATGAGTGAATATCTAAGTGCAGCATCCTGGGTTTTTCTTTAAATAGTATTTACTGAAACCACCACTAACAGGCTGTACAGGCGCAATGTAGACCTCACTGGTTCCTTTCCCCCAGTCAATGAGGTGGGGAAATTTCCCAAAACATAACCTCTCTTTTTTTTTTTACCACATCCACAGCATATGGATGGTCCCTGGCCAGGGACTGAATCTGAGCTGCAGCTGCAAGCTATACCATAGCTATGGCAATGCTGGCTCCTTAACCCACCGCCCCACAATGGGAACTCCAAAACACACTCTTAATCAAAGATGACCAGGTGTGAATGGGGCTGAAGCTGGGAGGATGGACAACTGAGCAAGTCGATTTTATAATTTCCATTTCCCAGAGCAGGAAGCTAATCAGCAAATCTGCTTTGAGTCTGTAGCCTGATGTTTTTAATTTGATGGTGTGGAAGGAAAACAAATTTAGCATGACACTTTCTATAGAGCAAACACCTGAGAAGTCACCAAAATGGAAAGAATAAAACCAAGTATCAAGAGAAAATAGAGACCCTCCCTCAACTGAATTGTGGTCGAGGAGAATATAAGACAAACACACGTGCGCGTACATTTACACTCATTATAGAAAGGGTCAGAGTCAACTTAAAAATAAATCTGTGTGGAGTCATGTAATAAATCTTTTTCCGAATAGCAGATATGGTTTACAGAGGTATTCTTCACAATTTCATTTACTCCATTGTGATATTAAAAACTTAAGGCTGTGTCTACGAATATCCAACTGACAAGAGTGAAACAATATTTCTGTAGCATATTCATATCCAGAATTGACCAAGCAGAATTTCTTTCCCAAAAGTAGCTAAGGGAATACACAATGATTCTTTGCAAGCTTCTTTTTTTTCTTTAGTTATCCAAAACAAAGTCACAGTTATTTCTCAAAGCTTCTTGGATTCTCTTCCATAGAAGAAAAATGGACTATTTTCTAACACGGTGGCCTCAGATGATTTCCCTAGTGTTCATTCATTCAAGGAAAACATGGTCCCGTGACCCTGGCTTTAGAAAACTAAAACGAGGAATTGGAGAAATTATTGCCTAATTGAAAGCCCTAGCATGTGGATTGGCAGCTTAACACCAGCGAATCGTGCTTTCCATGTACACCTCACAAACTCCCTAGTGAACACTGCCATCCAGTGAATTAAGAAACAGTGATGCAGGGCTTCCTAAAACGCTCACCAATGGCCTCAGGCACCTTCCGGGATAGAAGACAAAATCCGCAAGGGAATAATTTGATTGCAACGAATCAATGGCTATGATTCTGGTTCCGCCCTTGCTAGAGTGAGAATTTTACACAGCCTCAATTTCTTCCCCTTTATTTTAGTGACCAGCACGTAGAACAGGCGGGAAAACCAAGAGAACTGTTTTGCCAGGACGGCTCTTTAACCGGACACTTAGTCAAGAATAGGAATCTCTCATCGCCTGCTTTTCTATCCTGTCCTTCTGTTGTACAACACACAAGACCACTGGCAGCCAGGTTTTTGGCATGTCTCTTATGATTTATGATTACTCTATTTTTTTCTTGCTTCAGTTATTTCATATTAAATAGTGTTCCTCTTTCTGAAGCAAATATTGAGCACTGGCTCACCAAGACCAATGCTTACCGTGTAAAAATGAACAAATTAATATTGATAATCAAATGGAAAGCAAGCAGAGAGAATCAGGACTATTCTTAGCCAGGGGGAGGTGGCAGGCTAGGAGGAGGTGTGGACCACGGCATGGGCTTTGTACCCAGTCCAGCCTGGAGCTGGCCCATGTGTCGCTCAAAGGCCACTTCACTAAGTACTAGAGTCAGAAGCAGAGCTGCAGCCCAAGGGACTTGTCGGGATCTTGCTAGGAATCTAACTATGAAGACTATTTCCGAGTTAATAATAATAGTGACATTTTAGTAGGACATTTAGTAGTACCAGGTACATCAAATCCACTGACTCAGTAAATCCTAGTCCTATTTTCATCCTTATTTTATAGGACAGCTTGAGAGAGATTAAGCAACTCGATTAAGAGAACCACACAACTGGAAGTGATATGAGTAACGAAGAGATCTCCTCTCATTTAGACGCCGAAAGATTTACCAAAAGCCACACTTGCACCGGTCAAATAATGGTTGAGGAGATTCAAGGAAACAGCCTCAGGAGGGAGGGCCCTCCCGACTACGGCCACGTTACTCTTTTCACACCCTTACAGCACTCCCTGTGTGGGAGTCAGCCACCGAGGTCAACGCGGTCCTTATTTGAGCACGAGCAGTCTTCTCCTCCAATGAAATGCACTCTCGGGCATTATCCACACCCACTCTGAAGGCTCCGGCAGAAACGGTCAGAAAGTCAACTCCCAACTTCTCAGGAATAAGAAAGAAACCAGACGTAGCCGAGTATTTCGCCAGAAATACCCAAGACAGAGACTTACTGAGAATGAGTGATGATGGGAGCTGTGTCAGCGTGGAGCCACACCGGCCGGCGGGCCATTCTTGGAAAAGCAGGCACAAGAACTTTACAAAACAACAAAAATGACAACTACCATACGTGCTAATATTTATACGGAATGGAGCATGTGCCCGGCACTGCTCCAAGAGGGTTAAGTGAATTAAATCATTTAATCTTCCTAACAACTCGACAGGTTGTTCCAACATCCTTACTAGCCCCGTTTCTAAATGAGAAAACTGAGAACAAAATCACTTAGCTAGCAAGTGACTGGAGCAGGGATTAACACTCAGGTCGTGGGCGAAGCATGGGCTCCAAATTCTACAGACATTCCAATGTAGCAACCTCTCAGCCACATACAACATTTTTAGGAATTAGGCACTCAGGTATTACAGAGTGTGAACTGATAGAGAACTGAAGTCTCATCTTTCAGTTCATCACCCATTGTAAACTGTATGACAAAATCAAATGAACCTCTTAGTTTCTGGTGAACAAATCCATTTCTACATGTTACTGAAGGTTTCTGATGATGATCATTTGAATTATTAGCTGTATCAAGAAGTACAGTGCCCAAAAGTGTGCATTTCAAGCAGAAGAAACAGAAAAAGAATTACTACTGTTTCTGCTTTGCATTTTAAGAGAACTTTCCCTGCAATTAACTCTAAAACCACTTCTTACAAATATCACCATCCATTCTTTCACACTGTTAAGGCCAAAGATAAAGGAATAAACATAAAAGGAGTAAACACTCAACTACAGAATTCGCCAAAATGACACAGCAGTTTTACAAATATTGAGATTAAATCCAAATGGCAGAAAAGCACATGACTAGTATGATATTAGGATGTTTTGAGCTGTGTGCTCAACCTCATCTCTGCATTTTAGAAAATTAAAATGACAGACAATCTCTGTGCAGATAGCAAGGTGCCTCGTTAGCGCCGTGGGCAGGCAGCGCTTTAGTCGCATATGAGCAGATAACAGCACAGAAAAGAGAAGAAACCCAGAGAAATCCCTAGGACAGAGTTTAGAGCTCTCATCACTCAATCGCCATCTGAAAAGCGTCCTGCGGCATTCCCACTTCTCCCAGAAGGCTTTAATCGCTCCAACTTCATTAAGTCTAACATTTTTCTAACTCGGATCGCAGCTATGAATCTTGCCACTGATCCCGGCTCAATATTCTCAGAGTCGTTCATTGCTAGTCAGGTTTGCACCTGCCTTCTGATTGCCTGCACCCCTTTCCAAGTTGAAATCAATGAAAACTATTAGCATGTTCTCTCCTTGGCACTTTAATTTTGGATAGCGATGTATTATTAATGCAATCATCCCCGCAAGCCTGGTTCAGCTCAGAAGTAAAATTGAAGGGTTCACAATAGAGAACGTTAATAAGAATGCTTATTAAATTGTATTGAAATCTAAATAATTGAATGCATATTTGATACAAATTTTAAATTGCAATGGATCACACCAAAGTAGAGGGCTGTCAGTGGAGAACAGACATCCTTTATATCCTTAAGAGACAGAACATGACTCTAACCACGTACACTGCAGTCCTGACACACAACCGTGATGACCTAGGTCTGTATCTGAAGACGACTGGTCCTTTTTTGTATCTTTACTATGCTGGGCATTTTCTATGAATAAAACACTCCTCCTTCTCCAAGTGAGGCAAAGAGAATAGGTTCTCTCTAGTGTTTCTACCCCCAGAAAGTCTGAACCGCGGAACACCAGCGACCAACTCGGTAAATGCAAAGACCCTCGAGAGAAGGACCAGTGACGATGCAGATGCGCTCACCCACTGCACCCAGGAAGAGGGGATTTCAAGGCAACAGAATTAACAATTAAAGGAAGACATCTTGTTAACTGGTTATTTAATTTTTCTCACCAAGAACCTTCATTATTTAAAGATTAATATTTACTTTCCTGAGCACTTGCCTTAATAAATATTAATAGGAGAACATAATTAAAATAAATGTATTGATTTCCAACACGCACAGGTTGTTTGAGCAAATTTACTTTTTATACTCTAGGCATCTACAACCTAAAATAGTCACCAAAACAGACGTCACCGAAGAGCAGTGACACAGGTATTAATACAATGGTTGCTGGAGTTCCCATTGCGGCTCAGCAGGTTAAGAACCCGACATGGTGTCCGAGAGGATGCGAGTGCAATCCCTGGCCTCACTCAGTGGGTTAAATATCCAGCGTTGCCACAAGCTGCAACACAGTTCACAGACAGGGCTCCGATGTGGCGGGGCTGTGGCTGTGGTGCAGGCCGGTGGCTATGGCTCCACTTCAACCCCTAGACCGGGAACTTCCATGTGTCGTGGGTACAGCCATAAGGAGAAAACATAGAAAAATAAAACAAAACAGTGGTTGTCATATTCCTAGCAGCTGTCTACGTAGTCTCAGCTTATCCAAGTGAGCAGCAAAACCAGAGGAAGCACATCTTTTAAGTTCTGAGCTAAGGGAAAACACTAGGAGGTCATAAGATCACCCACATTCTCAGAAGAGAATTCAGCGGCACACTGCTGGGGTCAATGTGCTGGCAGTTTGGAGCCAGCAACCCACTCCACACATCCAAGACATGCGCTTTATACTAGGAGAGCGCCATTCTCCAGAGTGAGGGCATAGTCTCCTGCCAAGCCTTGTGTCTGGGGGTTTTCTGAAGACTTTCTGAATTCCCTTCCCTATACAAACCATCGTCACCAGAAAACATATTTGAGGGGGGCCAAGTGGGGGAAATGCTTGGAAGGTTGGTTGTTAACAGTGGTTCAGGTAGAAAATGATGAGAACAAAACCAGGTAAGTTGTGGTGAGAATGAAAAGGAAATACTTGAAAAATACCTGAGATCCAATTGATTGGGACCTGTAATTGACTGAATATGCACATAAGCAAGAACGTGAGATCAAGTCTGAAACCAGGTCTGCAGTCTGGGTGAATTATTCAACAGAGAATTCCTCCAAGATAAAGAAAACAGAAGGAACTGGCTAAGGAGGTGATGGGTTCAGTCCAGGGTCTCAGAAGATGCCCAGGCGAATATCCAGCAGGATTTTCATATCTGAAATCCCAGTGAGGGGTGGGTCTTGATGAGAGCCAGAGAGCGGGCAACCACTGGCAGCTCTTTAAAGTGCTCTCACATAGGAGTTCCCGTCATGGCGCAGTGGTTAATGAATCCGACTAGGAACCATGAGGTTGCAGGTTCGATCCCTGGCCTTGCTCAGTGGGTTAAGGATCCGGCGTTGCTGTGAGATGTGGTGTAGTTTGCAGACATGGCTCAGATCCCGCGTTGCTGTGGCTCTGGCACTGGCCGGCAGCTACAGCTCCAATTAGACCCCTAGCCTGGAAACCTCCATATGCTGTGGGAAGCAGCCCTAGAAAAAGGCAAAAAAGACAAAAAAAAAGAATATAGAAACACTTTCAGACATGTTTGAAAAAACTGGAAGAAAAGAAAATACAGGGTATCTGTTGGATTAAGATAAAGGTTCAGATAAGAATACCAAACACATAAAATGTAGCATGAATTAGCAGGTCCGAGAGTAGGGAGTCACATGGAGGCAAAAATGGCCCTAGAGACATAGCTTAATGTCACAGAAAGGCATCTAGGTGAGAACATCTGCAGGCTCTCCTCCCTCTCGGATATTCAAAGAGCCAAGAAGGGCTACCTCCTCTTTCCACGGAATTCAAACCATGAAAAGTATCAAGTTTTTAAAAATTTCCTTAATTCTTTAATGTCTCATTTAAAGACTCATGTGAAAAAACCACAGACACCCAACAGTCTGTCAGGCTTCACCCTACGCGCCTCCGAACCACTTAACAGCCCATATAACTTTACTACCACCCTTTTGCTTTGACTTCATTTTCAGAGTTCACAAAAGTAAAATGAGGTGAAAGAACATCTTCACTACTCCCGAAACAGTAAATATAAGCTTACATCATATAACTCCTTTGTGGTATGTATTCTCACAACAGAGCTACATGTCATGATTCTGAATAATTGAGAAACCCCAGCCAAGCACAGGCATCTACAAATTTCTGAGTAAAGCTTTTGGGAACTCACGTGCAAAATGAATGAAAGGCTAAAAATGAAGATTCTTTGCAGTTTCAGAATTAAAGCTTTCATTTAGAGTGTCCTCTGCCATATGGGACCACCTGGCTGCTTAGAGCAAAATCCTATCACCATGACTACTGAGCTCGAACTTTCCATAATGTCTTCGGGACTCTTAGGCTACATCTCTTCCTCCAGTCTATTTTTTCAATCCTCCAAATGAGAGTTACTTCTTACAGCTACACTTGTAATCAACCACTCCTCTGCTGAAATAGAAAAAGCGATTATCAGATGGTCCTTCTATGAATTAAAAGAGCAACCAACACACAGAACATACTTTACAAAGTTCCTCAGTTAATTAAGATGGCCATGCATTGCTGAGAAATTACAGACGTGTTCCAAGAACCCCAATGGGAAGGTAGAACAAACACACAAAACACCCAGTATTGCCAAGCACGTTAGATTGTATAGAGCAATCACCTGTAAATCCACCTCCTCAGACCGCAAAGGACCACTAGGAGGTAGAAATCCCTTTCCATATTTTACGAAGGAACAGTGGTTCAGAGAAGTAAATGACTTGCCCCAGTCTTGCCCAGAATTAGAAATTTCTGATGACACAGCTCATGATCATCCTTAGAGTCACAGATTTTATTTGGTCAAAATATGAGTGAGGGCAACAGAATAAAAAAGAATTTACTGGCTCATCCATTCATTTATCTGCCAGGTACCATGCACTGAATTTCAATGGAGAAGCTCGATCTATTTTGCAGGAGGGCTGTACCAGTGCACATGACTTTTCAGCCGCAGACACACTAACTGGAACTGATTAACAAGAGTGCTGTTCATTCCCAAAAGCAGGCAACTGCCTCCCCCGAAAAAAAAAAAAATAGGTAAGTGACTGCACTACATTTATTTATGTATTATCTTCTTCTTCTTTACGTGCATTTTCCAGCTTGCAGGTTTTCTCATTCACTCTCCCTTTTAAAATATTCAGCCATTTGGTCTTCAGAATGTTTCAGCTCATTAACAGAAAAGTTCAGAAATCCCAAGAGAATAATTAATGGGACAGGATCCTCAACTATCTCACAGACATTTTTAATTTGACATCCAGTGAACAGGAAAATTATTAGAGCCCCACCAGTTGTGACATGCAATACCTATGTAAGCTTAACCAAGAAAAACATATCAGAGTCAGTGCACTGGGTAAATTACAGTATTCAGTCATCAGAGAAGGCCCTGCATCAAAGCAAAATGAATTCCATTGTCATGGGCTTTTCAAAGTGAAATTAGAATTCTCTTGCCAGTTGAAGCCAAGGCAAGAGAATTGCCGCAAGTAAATAATGTGAATGATACTTATTCTCATCCAAACAAAACGCCAAACGCATGTGAGAGTATTTATAATGACGGTAATGAAAAGGATGGCAAAAGACACATCTCTAACGAACCTGCATGAACACCGACAGAAAGCCCTCTTTCTAGGTCTCTTTCCTATTTGTCTAAGGCCAGCCTGTGTTTATCATGTTATAACGATCAAAGGTCTGTAAGCTTTGCTGTTATTTAGCCGACGGAAGAACTAGCTCCTCCAAAGAATGCTACTGCTAAGGAGGCCGCAAGGGGTGCGGAGGGCTCCCTCCTGTCTCATCACTCAGCTGCTCTGTGGTGCAGGCCAGTGAGTTCTACGATCCACATCACTGAGGACTACCAGCCACTTTGAGTTCTTCGGTCCTTTGTTCAGGCAGGAAAAAAAGGACTGGCCGCAAGAGTATGGAGGCTCTGAGGACCTCACTCGTCAAAGATCTGTGCTTTCCTTGGTTGTTGTTTGCTCCTTAATAAAAAAACTTTTCAGAGTCCCCATTGTGGTGCAGCAGAAACAAAACCAACTCGTATGCATGAGAATGCGGGTTCGATCCCTGGCCTCGTTCAGTGGGTCAGGGATCCGGTGTTACTATGAGCTGTAGTGTAGGCCAGCAGCTGTTGCTTGGCTTCAGCTCCTCTCCTGGGAACTTCTATATGCCACCTGTGCAGCCCTAAAAAGCAAAAAATGTTAAAAAAAAATTAAAAAAAAATAGCAAAACCTTTTCCCAGGATGAGAATAGGGCCCTGACGACAACAGCATTTGTCACGAGACTATCCTGAGCCCGGTTCCAAACAGTGTGGGCTGACGTTTCACATGACCTGCAGCTGAGACATCGTCTAGACCCAGGCCTTATCTTCGAAATGGCTGTTATACAAAGTAAAGGATACCAGTCACGGTCCATCCTAGGATTAATTTTCTAAAAGGCATTCAAATGCATTGGGACAAAATAATCTTTTGAAATGTTAAATTACCTTCCTTTGTCCTTTCTCAGTTTGGAGAGCTGGACTGGCCCATTTAAAGTAATTCTGAGAACTGAGGGGAGGAAGGAAGGTTCCCGGAGAGCAGAAAAGAGACAGGGGTCCGGTACCTGGTACCGTGCTCAGCATCAGAGAGGAGGTGACCTGCTGGGTGGGACACAGAGGGAGAACAGGTCTTAGCCGCCACGGTTCCTAGATTCCCAACTTTGCTTAAGATCCCTAAACGCCAAGTCTAGCCTTGAATTAATGGAGTGAGGACCCCAAAGAAACAGCTGGTCTGGAAATGAGGCTGTCCCTCACCGTGGCCACCACTGCACCGACGCCCACACCACGGTCTCACCGGGCTGCATCACCTGGGACCTCGGCACAGCCATGGAGGAAGGAGAGCACATATAATCTTTAATGAGCTTGGATTTCCCATCATTCACGAGGTTCTGGAAAATGGAATGCGGAAGGAAGGTAGCATTTTCCATGTACTTAAGTTTACAGAGGGTGATTCAGATGAGCTACCTATTTTGATGTTTTTCTAAGAGTCTATCAAAATCAAATACTTGCAATGTTAAGCCCTCTCACCATCCTAGCTCCACAGAAGATGAGGGCATTCAGTGATTTCATGGGTCAGCTGAGGGTACGTTTTTCATTTCACTTTATCATTCAGATGGATTTGCCACTCTAGACGCTACTACTTACATATGACATAAACATAAAAAATGCCTCAACCATAGGACCTGAGGGATTTTTAACAGAATATATTACATTTGGTTTGGTTATATGTGAAGATCACAGGTAACTTCTTCCTAAAGCCCTCGACTGAACAAAATTGGACAATTATAACAACTGAAAAGAAGCTTCTAGCCAATGTGACAACGCTACTAACCAGCTTCAAAGAGTAAGGGCGCATCGTACTGTACAAATAACTGATAAAAGGAAACAAAAAAAACTGTCAATAAGCAACAGCATCAAGGAAACATTAGCTTCATAATATGCCTTGAACAATAACCACCAGCATTTGCACCACCAACAGAAGCTAAGAACATGGACCGCAGAGTCTGTACGGAGAAAAGAGCCACCTTCAGAGACTCTGTCATTTAATGTCACTCGGAGTAGAATTCCAAACTATCACAGCACATCAAACTGCCAAGCACCAAATATTCTTACTTGCTCATTTAAAAGCAAAGTTCAGAAACTGTGTCATGATGCAAAGGAAAATATCCCTGGACCTAAAATACACAGTTAGCTCTGAAGTCTTAAGAATCAAATTGGCCTGCGTCTTTTTTTATTTTTTTATTATTATTTTTTAATTTTATGGCCACACTCACGGCATATGGAAGTTCCTGGGCCAGAGGTTAAGTCCAAGCCACAACTGTGACCATGCCAGATCCTTTAACCCACTGCACCAGGTCAGGGATTGAACCTGCACCTCCGCAGTGACCCAAGCCACTGCAATCAGATTCTTAACCCACTGTGCCATGATGGGAACTCCAAATTGCCTGCATTTTAATCCCATCTTTACCACTCACCAGCTATGTGAGCTTTGCCAAGCAGTAGGAACCCTTCTGTACCTCAGTTTGTGCATCTATAAAATGGAGATAGGAGTTCTGTGGCGCAGTGGGTTACGTATCCAGAGTTGTCACAGCAACAGCTCAAAAAGAAACGGGGATAATGACAGTGTCTAAATTTTAAGATTATTTTAAGGTTGACTGGAGAAAATGTAGGTAAAGCACTGTGCTAAGGCCGAGTACCTGGCACACTGCTCCCAAGACATAGGTTATAGGGTGGTGGTGTTACTGCTTTTATTACTCATTAATAGCTGTTTTCTGAAAACCAACACTTCTTTCAACAATTATTTTAAAGCACCCACTACATCTACACCTATGTCTATCTGTTTATATGGAATATAGCACCAAATCCAAAGGCAAGCCCCCTTCTCTGGGATCTCTCATTCCAGTCGTGGGATATGGAAAAAGCCAACAGATACACAAACAGAGTGACATGTTTCGCTTCAACAGCCGAAGTGACATTGAGCGCTGCTTTAGTTTGTGGCCTGGAAGAAGTCTCTGAAAAGTAAATATTTGGACTGATTTCTAAACAGGAGAAAAGTACCTGCTTAGAGAATATCTGGGTCAAGAGCTTCCGGAGAAAAGAATGTTAAGTTCAGAGGCCCTGAGGCAGAAAGGAGCCTCTGGGGCCTTTGGAAGAGCTTCTCTTGCAGAATGACCCTGACAGAAGAGTAGGTATCAGTGGAAACGGATTTGTTAACAAGCGGCGTGAATCTTCAGGGAAAGGTCTCAGCTTCTGGATGCTCTACGTAGAGCCAGGGTCTCAGGCAAGACTCTCCAGACATTAGCACGAACATTCTTTACCAGAGTAGAGAGTACAAGGTATTTATTCCGCCTCAAGCCTTTGCAACCACCTTTCCTCGCCAATAGTTACTATGTTGTTTCTTCTCCCCACGGATAGGCAGCTACTGTATTTAAATTAAGAAAATTCATGAACCAGGGCTGTATCCAAACACACAGTGGGGTGGAGACAGTAAGTTTTCGTCAAAGTTGATTTTTAGAGATGGCTATCAAGAAGACTTTCCAGGTCAAGAGCAGAAGTCAACCTTGTTAAATTATTTCCAGGGTTGCCTCCTATCCAGACATTTTTTAAAGAGAAAAACTAATAAAAATACATATATTTTACTCTACCCGCCCTCTGCCTGTTTTTAACCACATAGATTAGTCTTTATTCAAGACCATGGACCTGAACGTGGGAAGGTCCCTGTCCTTATGAAGTCACAAGGGACCACTGATAAACAAACACTAAAGACATTCTTTCCCGAGTGACAGCCAAGAGCTAGAACCATTAGATCCATCACCTCAAAAGTCATCAGGCATTTTTGTCTTTAAACCAGCAAATCACCAGAATCTTAAAGAAGAAAGCAGTGTGCTCTTTGGCCAATTACGATACAGAATCCACTGGCGATCCTTACACACAAATCACGCAACACAGAGAAACTCACAACAGGACACCGAATTGCTTCTAAGAGAGAGCAATCGGGCATTAGATAAGCTAGAGGAAAACTTGCTTTAATTTCAGTTCTTTCTTTTTGCTTTTTTCCCTTCCTGTAGTTATTTACCGAAAGGATTCTGAAGGAGGATTAGGCAGATTCATTGTGCCTAAGTTAGGATCCGGCAGAATGGTAGCAGATTCATTGTGCCTAAGACAGGGTCTGGCAGAATGGTAGAAAGAGGTGCCCTTTCTTTAGTGTTTCTGATCATCTCGGGGCTTTGTTTTCTTCTGGTCATTTCACTGTTTTTCTTCATATTCCCCCCTCCCATCCTCCCGCCTTTCCCAATGACAGCCTCACTCACCACTTCCTATTGTTATGTTTAATGGGGGGATTCAGCCTGCTGTACAGAGTCAAATTTTCAATATTTCAACCTTCTTCTGACTTTCCTCTTACAATCAGCAACCTCAGTATGAGAATAGCTCTGAAGGTTCAAAAACAGCATGGGATGTATAAATTAATAGTTATCACAGAAGAGACTAAGTTACAGAGCAGCTCTGGCATGGAAAGCATGCTACCAAACAATGAGCCAAATAGAGTTACAGTGAGTACAGGGAGCCTGAGTTTTTGCAAACAAGTCTAGGGGGAAATGTAGGTACAGGAAATGCTTAATTATCAGAGGTCTTTTTATTAAACGGCATTTTGTTTCAAGTCATTTCAATGGCATACAAAGATACATGTTACAGAATCAGATGAAGCAATGATTTCATTATGGCTCCTGCATATTTGTACACAAACCCAGTAAAATTACATCGTCCAGGGTCCATTTCAAGGCCTCGAAATAACTAGATGCTGTCGTGGGGATAAGAGCATCATAAAACATGAACAGTTTTACAAATAGAAAGTATCAATTCCTCTCCCTTTTTCTAACAACTAAAACAGAGAAACTGAACTGCAGTAGCATTGTAAGTGTGGATTTTTGACTGAATTCTTCCAAATCTTAAAGTGAACTTACAAAATCATTTCTGGGCCAAAACACTTCTGACACAAGTGTTCTTCTGGGTCTCAGCCTTAAAACAGACACTCGTGCAAACAGCTTTTAGGCACATTCCCCACCTGAAAGCAGTCACATCTGGAGCAAACTAGAGTTACTGTTCAAAATCCTTCAGGGATGCCTAAATTCCCAGGGGTCCAGGAGCTAAGAAAGATACTCCCTCCCCCAATTAAGTAACAAAGGCAATGTCCTTGTCTGAATGGAAGAAATGGATGATTTCAAACTGAACATAATACACACACACACACATTTATACATCCACAGACTTTGATATTACCTCAGGTGAAAATAAAGTCCTTAAATAGCAAAAATAAATCATACATGGCCCCTCCCTAAGAACACTATACTTAGTGGGAAAATAAATTCATCATATGAATTATTATATCAGATAGACCATTGTAATGGTTAATTTCAAGGGTCAACTTGACTGGGCCACAGACCACCCCGGAATTTGGTCAAACATTGTCCTGGGTGCTTCTGTGAGGATGTTCTCTGGCGAGATTATCATTTAAACAGGAAGACCTTAATATTCAGCATTTTTTCCAGTTGCCTCACCTACAAAATCGGGAAACAGTAACAGCTGCAGAACAGGCTTGGGAGTGACGAGTGAAAGAATTAAGATTTGTCGCAACTTACAACAGTATCTGACATGCAGCTGTGTTCCATGTTGGCTTTTATAATGAATAATATCACCAGTTGCAGTATGTTGACCAATATTCTACAGCTATTATGCCATGAAACAGAATGTGAACCCCACTCTCAAAAAAGTCCAGCTCCTAACTCTTTGTCTGCACCACCACTCATTATAAACAAGGGGCTAATGCTCTAGGCAGAGTGCATGCAATGACACACCGGCAGAACCTTCCTACATATGACATGGCAACAACGGGCCAGGCTTAACTGCGGGGACAGCATAAACAGAAGGCGCTGACTTCCAGGGTGAACGAGGCCTAGATTACTTAGGGCTTGATGGACCACAACCAGCTTCCCGAACTGCACGTGAAGGCAAACCGGCAGCCAGAGCCGAGGGAGTCAAGAGCCTCGGTATGATGTGCTCCCTGCAGCTCACTCACTTAGCACTTTACACCACTAGAGTTTGTTTTATCTGCTTAGTTTAGAAGTCAACAAAACTGTGCAGAGAGCTACACAGACATAAAGCATGAAAATACAACAGTCAAGAAAAAAAGAAATCAAAGAAAAACATCACTGCCCTTCTTTCTGAATCCCTGGGTTCCAACCAAGGTCCAGAAAGGTCTCACTGACAAAAACATGCCCTTGACACTTCCCTGGATGGTAAAAGTTTCATGCTGATCAACAAATCCCTTTAAAACAATCTTGCTTACACAGAGGCTGTTGAAACAGCTCCGAGATGTGGTCATTAAATACAGCTGAATAAGGAGCTACTTGGAAACCACAGGCAGAAGAGACAATATTTGGACTTCAACGTTAGCCCTTTCTCAGGATTCCTGGCACAGATAATATGAAGGAATATAGCTTAAAGGGA
The DNA here is from genome assembly GCF_016906955.1 of Phacochoerus africanus. Classification (NCBI taxonomy): domain Eukaryota; kingdom Metazoa; phylum Chordata; class Mammalia; order Artiodactyla; family Suidae; genus Phacochoerus; species Phacochoerus africanus. The sequence continues at coordinate 107,452,047 of NC_062550.1, forward strand.
AATGTATTCCATTACATGAGCCTTTACTCTTAATATCATGAATGCTAACACAAGATCACCCAGCAGGCATTACTGCAGTTTTATGATCTAGCTTCATGACTCTCCAAGAGCAAGGAGCAGGAAATTTAAGGCTTGCACTCATCTCTTTCACCTCTTGCTCCCAGATCAGAAGTCCCGTACCAGCAGCTAGTATTAGCAAGAGTGTGTGTGTCCCCAAGAGAGGGCAGTATTTACATAACCTCACGACCCACGTCTAACCATCAACATTTCACATGTGCTTTTGATGATATATGAGAAAAGCACTTGGTAAGACTCAACCATAAACTAGCCAATCACGACAGACATTTTCCGAGTCTTTGGTGATTGCCAAGGTCAAGGTGTGCAAGCAGAGGTTATTTCCACTAGAGCTCAGGCTAATGCTGCTAACCTCTGTGTTTAGAAAAGAAATGTCCTACTTAAGCTGTTACTGTCCTAATTGCTTTATATGTTCTTATGATTCAGAATGTGCAAGTTATTAAATTGCCTTGAGCCTAACAGAGTTGTAATGCATCTGATAATCCCTCAGGTTTAAAAATGATAAGGAGGACACTCGGCAGCTTTTGTTTCTAAGCTGTGGGAATCCAAAACCCTCTTCATCAAATGAATTAAGTCATTCTTTGCAGAGAATAAAGAATAATGTCAAAGAATCAATGGATGTCAAACCAACATGGTCAACTGCCTTCGTGCAAGAATTAAGGGGTGAAAAAGAGGTAACACCTGACCTCTGGAGCCCGTCTCTGGAGGAGTAAGTGCTAAAAGCTTATCGTACAACTAACAAGTACAATGTACCACGCATACCCTACTAGAAAAAGTTTAGATTAACTAGAATCTCAGAGTCAAGCACGAAGCTGTTGGAGCTTATTAGTGCCTAAACTGTAATCCATTTAAATCTACAATTAAATCAAAGGAGAGCCTAGTGAGAAATCAGTAGATTTCATAAAGAAGTATCTCTGTAGTTCTTATGGTTTTCAAGACCTCAAACAGCTTCAACAATTTCATGGTGCCTGTTTGGAGGCACGTCCCCTGTTTTCTCCATCCTTCCTACTGTTCTTCCAGCTGTCAAAATGAATTTACCCACAGGCAGGACACGGCCATATGAGGCAATCTGTGAACACAAGGGTAATGAAAAACAACAACAACATGGATAAAACTAGATTAAACGCAGGGAAAATGGAATTATTTTCAGGCTGATCATGGATACTTGGTAATTAATAATGAAATTTGTTACAACAGAAACATACCGAGTCCCTTATTCCATTTCCTAAGCACACAGGAAGATGTTTTCCCGTCCTCTAGAGGTCCATATGGGCCTTTAGGACTAAATCCCAGCCAAGGGAACAGTGGTAGAAGGGAATTCTATCACTGCTAGAATTAGGCTCTTAAATCTGTCAACTTGATCCTGCAAACTCACCCTCTCTACTCACTGCCCAGCTGGGTGGGGGCTGGAATTCCAGTTAGAATCCCAACATGCTCTAGGGCACAGACAGAACCACAAGAGAAGGACTCCGAACCCTTGAATCACAGCTGGAAGGAGAACAACCCAGGTGAGCCTCTTGACCCGCAGTTACCACTAATTACCTGTACTAACAAAGCCGTTCACGTTCCAACTTTAAGACTCCCCAACTCGATCAAAACGTAGGGGGGGTGTGACGTTATACATCTAAAAATGAGCTGAAACTTGTTGAGCGCTGACCAGGGGCAAGGCACTTCCGAAGTGTTTCCTATCCATTCTGGCAGATAGTCCTCACAAGAATGTATGAGCCTTCCTATCCCCATGAGGAAGCTGCAGCTGAGACAAACAGAGTAAACACCCAAGGTTACACAGCAAGGGGAGGCAGAGCTTGGCTGAAACCAGCAGTCGCTCTCCAGAGCTCAGAGAGCTACTACTCAGCACCTCCCAGGCACCACACCAAGTAGCTGGGACGTGGAGAATAAATGGGGTCCTGACTTTGAGCAGCTTCGACTCAACTGGGGAAATAATAAAATAAACCTGAGTGTTTTCACTAACCCTAACAAACCCTCTAATAATGCACCATCGTGATAAAAAAATACAAGCACAAACACTAATAATGAACCATCACGATAAAAAAATACAAGCACAAACACTAATAATGAACCATCGCGATTAAAAAATACAAGCACAAACCCTCTAATAATGAACCATCACAATAAAAAAATACAAGCACACATGAAATAAAAAGAACTTCCAGGTAAATTTGGAAGAGCAGCTTCATGGGAATGTCACTACTCTTTATTTGGCTGAACAGAGCCAGCGCACAGGCCTCACCCTCCAGGCCTACGCCTCCCTGAATCCCTGGAGGAACCAGCATGACCCGACACCCATCTCACACCCTGGCTCTTAGAAGGACTTCTCTGTTAAGCCATCTACGCAGCCTGGGGTTTAGTTACAAATTAAGTCACCTCTTGATTAAGTGTCATCTGTCCATCTGGTGGACTGCTGCTGATTTCAAGGAAACACACTCTCTTCAGCCTCAGGGTGCTTTTTCCCGAATGCTTCAAAAGCCTCTTTGGTTGACCTTCCCGGCTGCTCCCTTTGCTCACTTCACGACCTGTAACTTATTTGGCGTCTCACTCCCAGGTCTCCTTTCCTAGTCAATCAAGCTACGGCCAACTGGGGAGGCCCCTCGGACGACTGAGCGACGACTGCCCAACGGCTGGACGCTAACATCCTTTCTTTTCTCTTCATTTTGTGTTTTTCTCCTTCATTTTGAATCCACGACAAGACCTATTCATCATCAGTCTGTCCCGAATCTCTGAGTACTTCCCAGAGATTGTGCACGGAAGGTGCTGGAATATAAAAGCAAGCAAAACACACGCCTTCCCAGCCATACGGAGCATACAGCTTAGCAATGACTGGACACTAAGGAACAACTCCAACAGATGTAAACTACAACTACGACAAATGCTATGAAGTAGTACATAACCCCTCGAACGCACAAGGTACAGTGTGGCAGGATGATAAGGGTAGGTGAAGACAGAGACAACAAGGGTAAAAGAATTAATTAGGCTGAGGCTGGGGAGAGACTCAAATTGAGGGCCCAGCTTAGACAACAACTGTGGGATAAGAGACGGCATGGTAAACAGAAGGGCACTAAAGAATGCCAAGAATGGGGGGAAGGCTGTAGGGCAAGATAAAGCTGTAAGGTGGGCAAAGGCCAGATCACACATGGACTTCTCAGTTCTGTTAGGGATGAGGAGCCACAGAAGGCTTTAAGCAATCCCACAGCTGCTTCCAGAAATACCAGCACTTGATCACACAGCCCTCAGAGAACTGCAGAAATCTATATAAATGTTACCGTCAGTGTTTGGGTGAGCTTCTCAGAGGGGTAACTGACTTGTTATTTATACACACCCCGTGGGCAGTTTCCCCTACAAGAGGAGCCATATAATTAGAAAAGGTAGTGAGAAATTTATTTCTGACTACAGCTGAAATGATCAATGATACCAACTAAGCCCTGGAAAGGTTTCGGGTCAGCCTCGCTCACTGGCCAAGGCTATTATGGATGATAGAAAAGCACAGACCTACTCATTTGAGGGCCAAGGCAGAGAACGCACAATCACTAATATATCCTTGATGCCTGGATTAATGCCTTAAGCCAAGTGGAAAGGTCAAGACACGGACTTAAAGAGAAAGCACCACGTTTTCTAAGACCGGCCCTGGTATTTTACGGGATTTGTACAGTTAGCTAGTTTGGCCCCTGGAGTGCCTGGTGCACCCCTCGGGGACGGGGGTGTCCTCGTCATGCTGCTTGGAATTCTGTTGTTAGTCGTCATTAAACACTGCATGAGAAAAATTAAACAGATTTGATCTACCTTCTGTTGGCCAGACGGATCAGAACGGTCAACAGTGTGGCATACTCAAGGGGAAATTCTCTAGCAGCTAGGACGGAGTCGAAAATGAAAGAAGGCTATGAGTGGAGGCAGTCTGTTATGGAGCCGTCACCTTTGCATACGTCTTACAGGTGGAAGCACTAACAGTCTTTGCCCTGGACTATCTCTTCAAGAACGTCTGTGCAGAAAACAGCACTGGAAGACAGAAACAGCATCTCTCTCCGAAGCCACCCACAGGACTACTTACGGTCCAGGGTAACGGTGACAATGACTCTGGCCAAGGCAAAGTCAGGCAGGTTTGCTGAGAAGACAGTGTAATAAATTCAGTTCCCCTAATCCGGGCATGCTCCCTTCCTGCAATGCAGCCCCGTGCAGGGAGAAGTGTTATCAGGCCCTCTTTGAATTGTCTGTGGGAATAGGGGCTGAGGGAACTAGTGTGAATGCTAACACTTCAGCTATTGCTATTGCTGTGAGTAATAAAAACCCCTTATATCTGAACCAGAAGTCTTGTCTGCCAGCAAACATGCACTGTAGCAGGCTAACATACTAGCTTGCAAGTACTGCAAAATCTCAGGCTCTCTACATTTTTCGACCCTTATAACCTTGAAAGCAGACATTTTTCAGATGAGGTTCTGCCACGTAAAGCATGGTTTCTTAAACATTCTGTTAGGATTTTGTGTTTTGTTTTTTGTTTTTGGATCATTCAAGCTATACCTAAGCGTTATGGGTCCAAGCATGATGCCTGGGGGAATCTATGCCCTGGGGACTGATCTCAAATATTTTTTATCCTCAAGACATCTTTTTCAAATGTGCTAAAGTTACTTATTTATTCAAAGACAATTGTTTGTATTGATGAGCTCTAGCCCCACTACACGCCAGTTAGTGCATGAGATTTCCTTAGCCACAGGCATTGGCATGTGGTCTAAGGGGCTTCAAATAAAGAAAGTTCTAAAGTTCCTGTTCAGGGTTGAGAAAGGGTATATCCTGCACTTTTGGATGGTTTTATATAGGGTATGAGACCTAGAATTAGGAATTATTTTCCTATGAGAGAAAGAATTCTGAAGAAAAGACAACTTCAGAAAGCATGACACAGCCAAGATAATCACAGATAAATGGTGCTGGAGCTGAGCTCAAACCACAACTGAAGAAAACGTATTGCTGGACCTTTGGTTACATGAGTCAGAAAATGCCTTAGTTAAGCCACCTCCCAGTGCAGTTTCTGAAACTCGCAAGTCTCAGGTTGCTGATTGACATGGTCCGTCTGGCTTTAGAATCCTTCTTCGTAACCATTGCACCACACTGGCTTATGCTTTTACCACTGTAAGGCACCCAAAACAGCTGGTACTTGTAGAACACTGCACAGAAACAAAAAAAAATGAGACTTAAAAAAAAAAGACAACTGGCAACAAATAATAATCCCAAAGTGGAGCTCCCAGGTGGTGCAGTTGTCACTGCTATGGCTTGAGTCACTACTGTGGTGCGGGTTCAGTCCCCGGCCCAGAAACTTCCACAGGCCGCCGGTGAAGCCCAAAAAATAATGATAATAACCCCAAAGTTTTCACATGGAATGGAAGAAATACAGTCTTCCCTTGTCCAGGGCTGTTGTCATGAAAGTATTCAAAGGTGATACACAGATAAATAACGACTAAGAGCAACGAAAGAGAAAACACCAAAGAAATCACTGAAAGCCATCCAAAGTATTTGGCAAAGGCAGGCATGAACAGTCTTCTGACTATTAATCTGGTCATCGAATGCCCAGAAATAGATATCAAGATCCTAGAGCCAGAATTTCAGAGTTGGCATCAACTGATAAGAGCACAAAACATTTGAAGAATTTCAAGTAGTGGGAATGTTTATGCAGGACACAGCAGTGGGAAATTGATCTGGAAACCAAGGTATGTAGGAATCAGTTCATAAAAGACATCACAATTTGAAGTGTTGGCTAATCAGTTTCACCATTTTCCTGAAAGTCAAATGTTTTAATTTGGAAGACAGAGACCATATATGTGTTCAATGAACACTCTGGGACCATAATTACAGAATATGTGTGTGTGTGTGTATGTGTGTGTGTGTGTGTGTGTGTGTGCGTGCGGGTGCGCACACGCGCGCACACAGATACACATTTGAAAAGGCTTTAAATTCTAAAAGGGGTCTATGAATGAAAAAAAGTTATGAAATCTGTTGGGAGCATCTGCAGGGAAATTTTCCTCAAGTTATACAGTTGGGGATATGAGTCTAGACCCAAGACTGAATATAAATCGGGCAGAAAGTATATGATACTGAATGAAGAGAAGAGAAATCAGGTCAGAGACTATAGACAGTACCCAGGCTAGAAAAGATACAGACAGCATTTAAATCAGGCAACTCAGAGTTTCTGTCGAAAGCAACAATGTCCTTGCTACAATTACGTTTAACCATAATGAATCTATAAATATGCATACATTTTAAATCTCCAGGGATAGACTTTCAAAGAGGAGCATTATATAAAAAAGTAGTTTTCTGGCAAATCTCTGGATTAATTTCAGTTGTCACTAAGTATGAGATAGGTTTTATTTTACATCTTGATAAATGTCTTTCAGTATGTAGATGACACTAAGTATTTCTGGCTAGCAAAATGTCAATACAGAAATACACTGCAAGAAGAATGCAAAAAGTTATGTGAGTGAGAAGAAATGCAAGCAAATATTCTTAGTCAAAATAAGTTATGCTTGTATGATGGTACTTACAATAGAAGAAGCGAATGATTATGCAAAAGGGCAAAATATACCAATGAAAAGATAGCCAACCTTACTCGTAAGGAAAACACAAAAGCTGTTACACTCAAAGTAGTAAAAATAGTAAATCTGCAAATATTAAGGTATTGGCAAAGAAGTCGATCAATTCTTGCAGTGCAGATAGAAGAAAAACCTGGTAAGAGAGCTTTGGAGAAGGATGTGTTAACACCGAGCAAAGTCGAAGATGTGTATATCCATGGGAAGGCAGGATGACGGTCTCTCCAAAGATGCCTACCTCTCCATCCCTGAAACCTGTAAGCACAGTACATCACATGGCAAAAGGGATTTTGCAGATTTGAGATGGGGATGTTATCCAGATGGCCTCAGTGTAATCACAGGGGTTCTTATGAGAAAGAGGAGGTAAGAAGGTCAAAGTCGGAGTTCCCGTCGTGGTGCAGTGGTTAACGAATCCGACTAGGAACCATGAGGTTGCGGGTTCGGTCCCTGCCCTTGCTCAGTGGGTTAACGATCCGGCGTTGCCGTGAGCTGTGGTGTAGGTCGCAGATGCGGCTCGGATCCCGTGTTGCTGTGGCTCTGGCGTAGGCCCGTGGCTACAGCTCCAATTCGACTCCTAGCCTGGGAACCTCCATATGCCGCAGGAGCGGCCCCAAGACCAAAAAAAAAAAACAAAAAAAAGAAGGTCAAAGTCAAGGAGATCAAACCCCACAAAATGTTGAGATTTGGTAAAGCTGAGTGGTGAACATGTAGCTGTTTGTCATTCTCTTTCCTTTACTCTCTGATCCCCTCAAGCGTTTCAGACCCAACATTCAACTGAAACCTCCCCCTCCAGACCTCCACTCCCTAAACCAGTCAAGTCTCTCTGGAAAGGCATAAGAAAACAGAGCACGGCTTTTCTGATCTTTTTTCAGAACAGAAAACTAAACAGAAGTAACAGAAAATAGTTATAAAGCCCCGTTGCCCAGATGCTGGAACTCAAAGAAGAGGTCTCCAGGAAACACAAGTTTAACAGGCACAATGAACGGTGTATAAGGCAGGTCTCCTCAAATTCTGGGGTCTCAAAACCCTTGCGGGCCCTTAAAAATTACCGAGGACCACAGTGACCTTTCATTGATGTGGGTTGGATCTGTGGGCATTTACCTATTAACTGAAACTGAGAAGTGTTTAGATAACAATATTGTGCCCTTTGCATGTTACAACATACATACATATCTTTTGTGAAAAATAAGTCTCTCTTCTAAAACAAAAATAATCATTGAGAAGAGAGGCATTATTCTACTATTTCGTAAAGCTCGTTATAATCTGGCTTAAATAAAAGCCAGTTGGATTCTACTGAGACACAATGTTTTACTTAAAGTATATAGAGATAATCTGACCTCACATAGATCTGTAGCTGAAAAAGAGTCGGTCCACTTTGTGGACCCCTAAAAAATTTGAGGGATCGCCAAAGGTCCCCAGACCCAACAATGAGAACCACTGGTAAAGGGGGGTATTCCTTCTTCCCAGAAGCTAACGATTATGACCAAAGTGTAACTCTGTGACGTAACAACATGCTTTAAATTATCCGGTAATCTTAAAAATAATAAAATTACAGAATACCAGAACTATCATTTCCACCCACCCACCATACTCATTCTGAAGCTTAAAAGATAAGTTTTTCAAACAAATACAGGGAAGTGCTTCTTTTATCACTACAGGATAAACTTAAAGCTTGAATAAATATCAGAATGTGAAAAGAGATAATTGGGTTTAAAGGAATTAAATAATTTTGATCCAAAGAACTTGGAAATACTAATAAGTAATAAGTTCATAATGGCTAATGGAGTAAAATTTCCATTCCCACAAGTGTTTCACACCCAAAAGCGGTAAAGAGGTACTGAACAAGCAGCAAGAGCTATTTCTTCATTTTATCTACTATTTACTTCCCAGAGGGGGAAAAAAAAAAAATCAGCCAAGACAAGGAAAATTGGCATACCAAATTATCTGCAACACTATGACAGAACTTTAGAGTAAAAGTGAATTAGCCATATTTTAAACAATAATAATTTGCCACTATAGATCTATTTTAATTGAAATGGGTGCTTGGATATCTAAATAAGGTTATTTCAGTTCAGAAATCAGTCAATGAGAGTTATGAAAAAAGGTGGTAATAGTAACAACGGCAGCACCAACACCACACCCTACCCTGGTTCTTGGGAAGTACAGGGAGAACTATAGGCAAAAAAATTAGCAATCATAGAGAACCATAAATAAAAAATAGCTCCAAGTTCATAGTCCATCTTTATCCTCTTAGCACACATCTCAAGGTACCCAAGCAACAGTCTCTGGGCCAGATCCTAATAACTCCTGATAGAAATACAAGAGCCAGAGACTTATTGCATAACTAACTGAAGCTTATTTGGTAAAACTCCAGAAGGGACGGGGAGGAGGCAGAGCATTTTCTCATACAGGTTGTCCTTTATTCTGGAGACATTTAACTCAAAGTCAACACACTCACAGCTCCCATGCATGGGATTCCTGGTTTAAACATTAACTGTGTAACACTGCCAAAAATTAAAAGCAATTACACTTTCTGCAAACTAACAATTTAAAAGTCAGCATAGGTTTGTTTTTGAATAAGCTTCCTTTAGCCTTTTAAAAACTAAGCAAAGAAATTAACCAGATGACATGTTAACAGGAGCTACATTCAAGATAAAAGAACTCAAGCTGAAGAAATACATTATTTTTAGCATCACAAATTAAACAAATTAGTCAATTAGCAAGGCTGCTAGAAATATGCAGTAAATTTTCCCATCACGAGCTCTATCTAGCAGAGCTGAGGTCCAGTGCATCTTATGAGAATAGACTACGCGTAGCATAATCTCCCAACTTTCAAATTCATATGCTGCAATCAGCACTGTAAATTTAAATTCTGGAACAATGCCCAGGATATCCTGTTAAGTGAAAACCAAGCTTATCCCTGAAAGAAAGAGGTCCCCTCCCTCCATAGTTCATGCACATTTTGCTTCTCAATAGTTTTGGCAACACATTCTTGGAGACTGTATTTCACTGGCCTAGCTCTGTGACATCAGTTCTCAAAAGTGATGTGTGTTATTAGCACAATGGGTGGGCAATTTGCAAAAGCACTTTAAATAAACCACAGTTAAATATGATTCATTTTCATTTTCAACAAATATTTGACACCTAGCACCATAAAGAGAGAAAAAAGTTCCTAAAACCATATGGCATATCATAGGAAGTCAAGACTACAACACTTAGGAAGCTGTCTTTGCCAAACGACTGAGATCAGTTTGATTCAGAACTCAAAATTTTTCAGATTTTAGGAAAATAGTGTGGTTATATACCATATGTTACACAACTCTGGGGGGTTAAAGTATCATGCCATTATCAAACACATTAATATCCTGTTGTGAAACATACAACATACACTAACTGGAATAAGGACTAGAAATAGTCTCACATCAGTTCAGGCTAGGCATTATGATTAAATATATATAAATTATATCTATTTCCAATCAGGAGCCCCTTGAGTTGCATGCAAACACAGCAGCAAAAAAGTGAAATCAAATGAAAATATGTGAGCAAAAATTAAATGACATGAGAAAGAGAAGAAGAATATAGAGAAAAAGAAAGTTAGGGAGAAAAGGTCCAAGCTCTCCTTGTATAAACTATACAGGGCTTTTAAGATTTCATGGCCCAGCATGTCCTATGAGCAAACAGAAAGATCAAGGCCACCCAACTGTGCAATGGGAGAGACTAAAGAGAACTTGGGATAGTTCTTTGGGTTTTGTTTTATTGCCATTTAAGTAGGCAGAGTCACACTCAAAAGACATCCACATACTAATTCCTGGAACCCAGGAATACGTTATACAGCAAAGGTGATTTTGTAGATGACAGGTTACAGACTTTAAAATTGGGCATTAGTCTGTATTATCTAGGTGAACCAAATCTACTCATACAAGCTAAAAGCAGAGAACTTTGCCTGGCTGCAGTGAGAGAAATCTGAATTATGAGAGGGACCTGCCTCATTGCTGCTGAGGGTGAAGAGAAGGAGACACACAGAAAGCAGCAAAGACTGGCCCCTGACTGTCGGCCAGCCAGGAAACGGTGGCCTCTGTCCCACGACTGCAAGAAACTGAATCCAGCCACGAGCAAGAATGAGCTTGGAAGTGAATCCATCCCCAGGAAGAAACGCAGCCTATCCAACATTCTGCTATCAGCCTTGTGAGATTCTAAGGCATCGACCCCCTGGGCCGCATTGTACTCTACAATTCTGACCCACAGAACTATGAGCTAATAAATGGATATTGTTTTAATCCACTAAATCTGTTGTAATTTGTTATGGCAGCAACAGAAAACTAATACATCCATCACTCTGAAAAGCGATGTTGGCCAAATCCAGGTGGTAGTTGTGGCTACATTGTAAGTATGAACTAGTGAAGCTAAACAGAAAAAGGGAGCAGTTCCCATGGTGGCGCAGTGGTTAATGAATCCAACTAGGAACCATGAGGTTGCAGGTTCGATCCCTGGCCTTGAGCAGTGGGTTAAGGATCCGGCGATGCCATGAGCTGTGGTGTAGGTTGCAGACGTGGCTCGGATCCCGCGTTGCTGTGGCTGTGGCCTAGGCCAGCGGCTACAGCTCTGATTAGACCCCTAGCCTGGGAACCTCCATATCTCGCAGGAGCGGCCCTAGAAAAGGCAAAAAAAAAAAAGAAAAAGAAAAAAAAATAGAAAAAGGCAACAGGGCTGACCCAACCTGGAGGTAGTCAAGTGAAATTTCAATAGACAAAATATTTTTGACTAAGTCTACTACATGCTGGCAGAAAGTGCACTGAAATTTATAAAATAAATATTTTCATTGCTCATGATCACAGTTCCACTTCTCTATTATTTCTGGTATCACCATCAATTGGAATTATAACATCATGATTCTTTTACATAAAACAGTTAATAAAACCAAGCACAAAAAGAGAAAAATAATCTCAGTGAAAAGCACTGAGTATCTATTACAGATAAAACAAACTAGTCCAAGGGCAAAGACTGTCATTCAAACGGACTTAAACATTTTAGCAAACATTCAAATACTACTGATCAAGTGATTATATACGGAAGACTATTATTTATGGAAGATAGAATGTTATTTAAATCATATGCCGACCACAATTTAGACATGACTATATAAATAATTCACAGGTATGAGTTGCTTTTTTTTTTCATTTAATGAAATCGTTTTTCAATTGAACTAGAATTAAGCTACAATATTTAGTGTCAGGTGTACAGCGATGTGATCTGACATTTATATACATTATGAACTGATTACTACAATAAATCTATCACCATACAAAGTCATTGCAATATTACTGACCACAGCACCCATGCATCCTAGTGACTTACTGCATAAGGAGAAGTTTCTGCTTTTTACTCCCCTTCACCTATTTCACACAACACCAGTTCATGCTCTGTACCTCTTCCTCTGTCCCTGTTTTGTTTGTTGGTTCACTTTTTTTTTTTTGTCCACACCCATGGCATGTGAAAGTTCCTGGGCCAGAGATTGAACCCTGCTACAGCAGCAACTGGGCCCCCCTGGAGTGAAAATGCTGCACACTTAACCCACTGTACCACAAGGGAACTCCATTGCTTTTGATTCCACTTTTAAGTAAACTCATACAGTATTTGTCTTTGACTCATTTCACTTAGCATAATACCCTCTAGGTCCATCTATGTTGTAGCAAAGCTACATTTTTTATAGCTGAGTAATATTCCCACACACCATATCTTTATCCATTCCTCAATATCAGTTATTACAGGTTGCTTCCATATATTGGTTATTGTAAACAATGCCACAATAAACAGAGATGTATATATCTTTTTCAATGAGTGTTTTCATTTTCATTGATAAATACTCAGTAGTGGATTTCCTGATCATATGGTACTTCTATGTATAATTTTTTGAGGAACTTCCACACTGTTTGCCTTAGTGGCTGTTCTAGGTTGCACTCCCACCAACAGGGAAAGAGGGTTCCCTTTTCTCCATATCCTCGCCAACACTTACATGTTTTCATAGCAGCCATTCTGACAGATGTAAGGTGTGATCTTATGGTTTTGACTTGCATTTCCCTGCTGGTTAGTGATGATGAACTTTTTTTCACATATTTGTTGGCCATCTGCATGTCTTCCTTGGAAAAATTTCTATTCGAGTCTGCTGTCCATTTTTTAACTGGATTTTTACACTAAATTGTCTAAGCTACTTATATATTTTGGATATTAACCTCTTATAAGACATATCATCTGAAAATACCTTTTCCCACTCAGTAGGTTGCCTTTCCTTCCATCTTGCTCATGGTTTCCTTTGCTATGCAAAAGCTTTTTAGTTTGATGTAGTTGCATTTATTTATTTTTGCTTTAGTTGCTCTTACGAGGAGACAGATACCCCCTGCCAAAAAAAAAGGCAAGACCAACATCAAAGAGTTATACTGCCCATTTTTCTCCTAGGGCTTTTATGACTACAAGTCTGACAATTAAGTTTGCAATCCATTTTGAATTTATTTTTCTGTGGTGTGGGAAAGTGGTCATAGTGCCAATATCATTTATTGAAGAGATTGTTTTCTCCACTGTATAATCCTGGCTCCTTGATCATAAATTAGATTGACCATATAAGCATGTGTTTATTCCTGGGATCTCTATTTTGTTCCATTGATCTGTGTTTGCTTTTGTGCCAGTACCATATAATTTTGATGATGATAACTTTGTTATATAGTTTGAAATCAAGGAACATGACCCCTCTAGCTTTGTTCTTCTTTATTAAGGTTGTTTGAGTTATTCCGTGTCTTTCATGGTTCCACACAAATTTTAGAATTGTCCAGTTTTTTGAAAAATGTCTGTTATTTATTTATTTATTTATTTATTTATTTATTTATTTTGCTTTTTAGGACTACAACCCTTGGCATGTGAAGGTTCCCAGGCGAGGAGTCAAATCGGAGCTATAGCTGGTGGCCTACGCCACAACCACAGCAACACGGGATCCAAGCTGCATCTGAGACCTACACCACAGCTTACTGCAATGCTAGGTCCTTCACCCATTGAGGAAGACCAGGGATCAAACCTGCATCCTCATGGATGCTGGTCAGATTCATTAACCACTGAGCCATGATGGAAGCTCCATGTCTTTGGTATTTTGACAGGGGCTGCACTGAATGTGTAGGCTGCTTTCAGTGGTATGGACAGTTCAACATCACTAATTCTTCCCATTCTTGAACATAGTTTACCATTCAATTTATTTGTGGAATCTTCAGTTTCTTTCACCCATGTCTTATAGTTTTCTGAGTACAGGTCTTTTATCTCCTTGATTAAATTTATTCCTAGGTGTTTTAGTCATTTTGATGTGATTATAAATGGAATTGTTTTCTTAAATTCTCTGATAGTTCATTATTACTGTATAGAAACACAACATATTTCTGTATATTGAATTTGTATTCTGCAAATTTACTGAATTCATCTATTAGCTCTAATAAATTTTTATGGATTCTTTAGGGTTTTCTATATATAGTATCATGTTATCTGCAAATAGTGAAAGTTTTACTTCTTCCTTTTCAATTTGAATGCCTTCTATCTCTTTTTCTTGTCTAATTGTTGTGGCTAGTACTTTCAACACTACGTTGAATACAAGTGGCAATAGTGAGCATTACTGTCTTATTCCTGACCTTAAAGGAAAAACTTTCAGCTTTTCACAATTGAGTATAATATTAGCTGTGGGTTATAAATGCCCTTTGACTATGTAGAGATATACTCCCTCTATAAACATTTTCTTGAGAGTTTTTATCCTTCATTTTGTAAATACAGTGTACCACACTGGTTGATTTAGGGATACTGAACCATCCTTTTATCTCTGAAATAAATTCTACTTGCTCCCACTTTATGATCCATTTAATACATTATTGAATGGGGCTTGCTAATATTTTGTTGAGAATTTTGGCATCTTTTTTTTTTTCTTTTTGCATGCTTATAGTGACACTGACCTTTTTTGTGTGGTGTCTTTTCTGGTTTTGGGATCAGGACAATGCTGGCCTCAAAGAATGGGTTTGGAAGTGTTCCTTCCTCAACTTTTTTGGAATAGTTTTAGAAAGATTGGTACCAACTCTTCTTTACATCTTTGGTGGAATTCACCTGCAAGGGTGACTGGTCCTGGACTTTTGACTTCTGGTAGAATTTTTTATTGCTAACTCAGTATCATTAATAGTGACTAGTCTGTTCACATCTCTAGCTCTTCTGGTTGTCTTGAAAGGTTGTCTATTAGAAGGAATTCATCCATTTCTTTTAGGTTGGCCAGTTTGTTGGCGTATAATTGTTCATAGTAATCTTTCATGATCTTTTGTATTTCTGTGATGCCAGTTTTAATTTCCCTTTCATTTCTGATTTTATTTATTTAGGCCTGCTCTCCTTTTCTCATGATGAGTCTGCCTAAAAGTTTATCATCTGGTTATCTTTTTCAAAAGAACAGGCCTTAGTTTCACTCACCCTTTCTGTTGTGCTTCAGTCTCTGTTTATTTACACTATAGTCTTTATTATTTCTTTCTTCTAACTTTAGGTTCTGTTTATTCTTTATCTGTTTTTTTCTTTATGCTTTATTTTTATCTGTTATTCTCTTAGGTGTAAAGTTAGATTGTTCATTTGAGGTTGTTCTTGTTTCCTGAGGTAGGCCTATATTGTTATCCACTTCCCTCTTTAGAACTGCCTTTGCTGCATCCCATAAATTTTGGAATATTGTGGTTATATTTTCATTTGTTTCAAAGTATTTTTTATTTTCTCTTTGATTTCTTCAATAACCCATTGACTATTTAGCAGAATGTTGTTTAGACTCAACATTTGTGGGTTTTTTTCTAGTTTTTTTTTTCCCTTGTACTTGATTTCTAGGATCATACTGTTATAGTCAAAAAAGATGCTTGGTATAATCTTAATCACCTTCAATTTAAGCAAATTTAAATTTTTAGAGCGAAGTGATTCAGTTTTTTATATATATATACACATTTTTTCACATTCTTTTACATTATAGTTTATTAAAAGTTATTATAGTACCTTGTGCTATACAGTAGGTCTTTGTTGTTTATTTTCTATATATATTACTTTGTATATGACAATCCCAAACTCCTTCTTTATCCCTCATCCACCCCCTTTCTCCATTGGTAAAAATACATTTTGTTGGCATTCCCACTGTGGCTCAGCAGTCTACAAACCAGACTAGTATCCAGGAGGATGTGGGTTCAATCCCTGGCCTAAGTGGGTTAAGGATCCAGTGGTGCTATAAGCTGCTGTGTGGGTCAAAGACGTGGCCTGGATCTGTCAAGGCGGTGTCTGTGGCACAGGCCTGCAGCTGCAGCTCTGATTCAACCCCTAGCCTGAGAACTTCCATATGCCACAGGTACAGCCCTAAAAAAGCAAAAAATAAAAAAACAAGAAGAAAAACCACCCACCAAAAAAACAAATGTTTTGTTTTCTACCTCTGTGAGTCTGTTTCTGTTTCATAAATAAGTTAATTCATGCTGTATTTTAGATTTCATACATAAGTGGTATCATATGGTATTTGTCTTTCTCTGACTTACTTCATCTAGTATGATAACACCTAGGTCCACCCACGTTGCTTCAGATGGCACTATTTCATACTTTTTTATGGATTCCATTGTGTGTTTGTGTGTGTGTAAATACACACACACAAAACATCTTTATCCATTCATCTTTCAATGGATATATAGGCCATTTCCATGTTTTGGCTATTGCAAATACTGTGTCTATGAACACTGGGGTGCACGTATCATTTTGAATTAGAGTTTTCTCTGGATATATGTCCAGGAGTGGGATTTCTGAATCATACAACAACTTTATTTTTAGTTTTTTTAGGAATCTTCATATCATTTTCCACAGTGGCTATACCTACTTACATTCCTATGAACAGCATAGGAGGGGACTCTTCTCAATACCTTCTCCAGCATTTGCTACTTATAGGCTTTTTAATGAGGACCAATTTGATCTGTGTTAGTTAGTAACTCACTGTAGTTTTTATTGGAATTTTCTAATAATTAGCAATGTTAAGCATCTTTTTAGTGCCTATTGGCCATCTGTTTGTCTTCTTTGGATAAATGTCTATTTAGGTCTAGTGCCCATTTAGGACTGGGTGATTTGTTTCTTTGTTATTGAGTTGTACAAGTTGTTTGTATGTTTTGGAAATTAAGCCCTTGCCAGAAGGGTTGCAGATATTTTGTCCAGTCCATAGGCTGTCTTTTTGTTTTATTTATGGTTGTCTCTGCTCTATAAGAGCTTATAAGTTTGACTAGGTCTTATTTGTTTATTCTTATTTTTATTTCTATTGCCTTAGGAGGTTGACCTAAGAAAACATTTGTATGATTTACATCAGAGAATATTTTGCCTATGTTTTACTCTAGGAGTTTCATGGTGCCATGTCTTACATTTGTCTTTAAGCCATTTTGAGTTTGTTTTTTTGTGTGCTACAAGGGTGTGTACTAGCTCCATTGGTTTACATGTGGCTGTCCAGCTTTCCCAACACCACTTGCTGAAGAGACTGTCTTTTCTCCATTGTATATTCTTGCCTTCCTTGTCTAAGATTAATTGACCATAGGTGGGTAGGTTTATTTATGGGATCTTCATTCTGAACCACCGATCCTTGTCTGTTTTGTGCCACACCATTTTGATTACTGCAGCTTTGTAATGTTGTCCAACATCTGGGAGGGTTATGCCTCCCGCTTCCTTCTTTTTCCTCAGGATGGCTTTGGCAATTCAGGGTCTTTAAAGTTCCATTCAAATTTTAGGATTATTTGTTCTAGTTCCATGAAAAGTGTCAAGGGCAATTTGATAAGGATCACTTTAAATTTGTAGATTGCTTTTGATAGTACGGCCATTTTAACATTAATACCTCCAATTCAAGAGCATGTAATATCTTTCCATTTCTTTGAATCATCTTCAATTTCCTTTATCAATGTTTTATAGTTCTCAGCATGTAAGTGTTTTACACTCCATGGTTAGGTTTATTCCTAAGTATTTTTAACACAATTTTAAAAGGGATTTTTTTTTTTACATTCCCTTTCTGTTATTTCACTGTTAGCGTAAATAAATGCAACAGATTTCTGTATGTTAATCTTGTGTCCTACTTCCTTGCTGAGTTTATCAGTTTTAGCAGTTTTTCTGTGGAGTCTTTAGGGTTTTATCTGTAAAGTATCACGTCATTTTTTATATGTGAAAAAACTCACGTCATCTGCATATACTGACAATTTTATGTCTTTCCTTCCAATGTGGATACATTTTATTTCTTTTTCTTGTCTGATTACTGTGGCTAGGACTTCCAATAGAATAGAAGCTGTGAGAGTGAATATCCCTGTCTTGCTCCAGAATTTATCAGCAAGGCTTTCAGCTTTTCACTGTCAAATATTATGGTTATGGTTTTGTCATAAATAACCTATTACTTTGAGATATGTTCCCTCTATACCCACTTTGGTAAGAGTTTTTATCATGAATTGATAATGAATTTCATCAAATGCTTTTTCTGCATCTACTGAGATGATCATATGGTTTTTATCTTTTCTTTTGTTGATGTGGTGTATCATATTAATTGGTCTGCATATGGTAAAACTTTTGCGATGCTGGGAGGAATCCAAATTGACTGTGGTGTATGATCCTTTTTATGCGTTGTTAGATTCAGTTCACTAATATTTTGTTGGGAATTTTTATATCTATATTCATCAAACATATTAGACTATAATTTCCCTTTTTGGTAGTGTCTTTGGTTTTGGTATCAGGATGATGGTGGCTTCATAAAATGTTTTGGGACTGTTCCCTCCTCTTAAATCTTTTGGAAAGTTTGAGAAAGATTGTTTAAGGTTTTCTTTTATGTTTGGTAGAATTCTCCAGTGAAGCCATCTGGTCTTGGACTTTGGTTTGCAGGGAGGTGTTTTGGGTTTTGTTTTTAATTTACATATTCTATTTCACTTCTAGTGATTTGTCTGTTCAAATTATCTATTTCTTCTTGACTGAGTTTTGATGGATGTGTCCTTCTAGGAACTTGCTTTTTCTAAGGAAGCATCTATAAGCATAAATTAAGCAAGATGAATATTTTATAATTGGAGACTGCACTCAAGTTCAAGGTTCAACTGCCTAACTTTTTATAGAAATGACCATAATCACTGTATTTAGACATTTTCTGTACTATGTAGCATAAAAATTTCCAAAGTTCATAGAAGCCAAGGAGTCTAGTAACTAATCTTATTTATATATTATTGTTATATCTTATCATATATTATTTGACATGACCCAGCACTAATATAACCTGAGTTCTACTGTTTTCTCATCAAGCCTAGCGCCATAAAATTCAAAAAGGACTCTTCAGAAACATTTTTACAGATATCATCAAAGTGCTTTCAGGCCTCCTGAGAATTTTAAGACTTTTCCTAGGCATGTTTTACTTGCTTTTAGTTATAGATTCCCTTATAGCAAACCAACTTTCTTCAAATCAAGTTTTAGCCTTTTTCAAGAATATCCAAAGTAGGATTCATCTTCTCAAAACTGGCTATGCAAAGTATAAACTTACCTTAAGTTTGCCAAGTAATATGTGCCTATAAATCACTAAGTAGTTAGATTTGCTTTTTTCAATCTAACCCATTAACTTAAATTTATTGAACTGAAATATCATAAAAAGTTTAAAAAGCCAACAAAATAAAATTTAAACCTAACCATAAAACGCTGGGTGTGTGTATTAGGATGTGTTAGTATTGACTCAGCATCTGAAGGAGATATCCTGGTCAATCTATTAGGAAACACATTCAACCAGCACGCATCTTGACATTCAGAGGCTATGCGGTGACCCCAGCTGTGTTTTTAATAAGGAGTGCAACTGACAAAACTGTAAGCAGCCTTATTCTAACAGCTAAATACAGGCTTAACCCTGCATGATCTTATGTTAATACTTGGTATTTACAATATATTTCTTCTGAACTGATGTAGCAAACCAACAAAATGGGTCACCCACCACATTCCATCCTTTCCTAAGTCATTTTCCAACTGCATTTGTGGTTTTGAGTAAAGCTCCAACCTAAAAGCCTTAAAATATCTTCTTGAGTAATGGTCACATTCTTTTCCCTTAAAGACTGGGTGAATGCAACTAATTTAAAATAGGTTCATATTCCCCAATAAATAAGCATCGGTCCAGAGTATCGATCTGACCAGACTTGAAAGAGAGCCACAGAAAACCAAGAATACTAATAGATGAAAACCAAGAATATTAATAAAAGATGACGACACTCTTCCCGAGCCCTGGAGCTCATGCCTATGCCTTAGGACACAGCTATTTTCCGCCAGATGATTTAGAAAAATACAAAATAAAATTTTGCAGACTGACCTTTCTCCAGGATTGAATCAGTCTGCAGCATCTATAAATATTTGCCTGGTCCTCAAGGTAGTTTACAGCTGTAGCAAATGTCCACATTTGCTTAGAGCAAGTGGCAGCTGATCCTAGAAAACTGGAAACCTACAGGTTTTCGACTGGGGGAAGTCTGCCTCATGTCAGTCATGTTCTGCCCAGGTAGTCGGCCCAGGCAGGGGCTGCTCTGGTTCAAGAACGTGCTCATTAATTCTAGTATCGAGCCCATTATCAAATCACAACCTGGCATTTATCTTTCATTTCTCCCTACCCCATTAAAGCAAGAGACACCTTATGTTGTTAGTGGATCATTTTTCTCACATGAGACATGTCTTACAGAGAGATACACGTGATAGCAAAAAAGAGAGGAAGCAGCTTTTTAGTGCATACAGCTCAATGACAGAATGAAAACTAGCATTACGTAAGTGAAAAGTAAAAGCTGGGAAAGCAATGGGAAGATGATTACAGATGGAGGAGAAGCCAGCCTCTAAATTTCATCATGTGCAGCTCCTAGATTTGAAATCTCATGCAGCTGAAGGTTAAAAATGGAAGCTGAGGCCGTGATACCTCGCTCTGGGTAAAGCTGCTAGGAGTAGAGGCGAGTCGGAGAAACTCAAGATTCTCATGACCCCGGCAACATTCGCATCTCATCACCATGAGAACCATCACACTGACGGTCTGGAGAGCATCCGTCACATCAGCACAGCCTGCCCTGGCTGGAAATCACCTCTGTGATTTACAGGCATCGGCAGACGGACTGTGCCCTTTCAGCTCTGCTGGGCGCATCAGGAAGCTCCAGAGTCATTTTTGCTGCAAGGAATTTGTGTCAGCTGTTCAATTCCACCTTTCTGTGAGCTGAATTCTCATTATCTCACACCCCTAGCAAGGATCTGCCTGTAAGGTTGGAGTGCCTTTTAAGATTTCCCTCTTCCCTCCAAGGAGCGCCTGCGAAACTTATCACAAAGCGACTCTGTAATTTCCTATGAGCATAAGGGAGCAGTTTGAAGCTTTATTTCTGTCAAAGAACTTGGAAAATCACATCTCTTTTAGAGATTACCACCTCCGACCTATTTCCACAGGGTAGTGGAAGCCTCTCCCTCCTTAAAACAAACCCCCCCCAAAAATCCAACAGCTCCCTAATGCATAGAGTGTTAAGTTCTAACTCCTTGAATTGATGTTTTTGGCCCTCCACAATCTAGCTCAGGATTTCATACCCTCAGCACTACTAACATTTTGGACCAGAAAAGTATTTATGTGGGACTGTCCTATGAATTATATAGTACTGGGGAACACGTTGGCCCCTAGAAACCAGATACCAGCAGCCCCCCCACCCTCTCCAGTCGTGACAACCAAACACATCTCCAGACATCACCAAGTATCATCCCCTGCTGAAAATCAATGACCTAACACAATCCATCTTGCCAAGAATTTTTACCAACAGGCCCCCATATAAAGCTTCTAACACAGCAAAACAAATCTTCAGTTATAGTTTAGAATAAATATTACTAGATTTTCTCACTTTCATTGATCTTTTTCAAGATCCACCCTAAATTCCAATCTCAAAAAAAAATTTCTGGGCGTGTCAGTTTGAATCAGAGTTTTTTACTATTATTATTATATTTGATTTGCAGTGTTCTGTCATCTCTGCTGTACAGCAAAGTGACCCAGCCACACACACATATGTACATTCTTTTGCTCAGGTTATCCTTGTGTTGCATCACAAGTGACTAGATATAGTTCCCTGTGCTGTACAGCAGGATCTCATTACTTATCCAAGAGAGTGTATTTAAAAAAAAAAAAAAATACCTTCATTTTACCCCTAGTGCCACACTTAGTAATTATGAGCTCATATAAGTCTCTTAATCTGGTCTATTTATCATTACTTATTAAGAATAATAATATCTAGCCTGTGTACCTGATTATTCTAAGAAGCAAATAAGAAGAGGTAAATGGAATTTGACAATTACAAAACATAAAACAAATGCCGAGTACTATCAAGAAACCACGGGGTGCCTTCGGCTCTTTCTCCTTTCCAGTTTTTAGCTCTTGCACCGTGATTTACACAGCGACATCCTCAGCAAGTCGTCATTAAATGAAAGCAAAGAAGATTCCCAGATGAAGAGCGTTTGCAACAACGACCAGGAAAATGTGGCATTTAATAAATATGTTTAAACTATTTTATTAATTTACTCTTTAATCACAGCTATTTCAGGAAAAGGTAATTTAACTTCAGATTCCATACTTCCTACAGTCATCAATTCCTCACACTTAGCTCCATATAGTACCAACGACTGTTTTGACGACCCCATCACTCCCCTCAAAAAAAAAAAAAAAAATCTAGTATTTCACGAAGAGACTTGAGACCACTCCTGAGAATTTAGGAAACAGCCTTAAGACATATTTGAAGGAAGAAAAGGGAATACAGTCAGGTCTGGGATTAGGAAGTAAGTGCTGGTTCAACCTCTCCTCCGTCTCCTCTATTCAGCAAACAGCAAACCTCTCCTCTTTTCTTTATAAATGTTTGCCTCGTTGGGCAGTGGCAAAACTGTTTATAAAAGTCCCCAGAGTCATAGGTAAGTATGGCTCCAAGGCTGAACTGTCTGCAAAATCTGCATCGCTGTCCCAGGAATATCGTCATCATTTGAAGATTCGATTTTGGGTTGCAGCCAAGTCATTCCTACAAACGTTCCTGAATGACATTGGTACTCATCTTGGGCGCTGTGCTTAGAGAAAAGCTATAAAGTTCATGTGCATGAGTCAAACTGTAATTCCAAAACAGAAGGGGCAACAATGTTTACGACAGCAGCCACATTTATTAAGTGCTTAACCTCCGAGGTGATGCTTATTTTAAAGCAGTATTCAGCTGTATGTTTTCGATAGTTTGTTATAAAAATAGTCGTATTATCTAATACCAGAGTTCACATGGGAAAAACCAAGAGGTTATACGTACTATCTTTGAAACAAAAACGATATGCTATGACATCAATCCAGTTGCATTCTGTACTATATATATATATAGGTTTGTTCCTGAATAAGGTATATTTTAACTTCAGTGTCTATAACTGTGATTATCAATGCTCTTGAAGGATTTTTTAGTAAATACTAAACACAGAGCACAAGATTTTTTTTCTCATTTCAACTATGAATAACCTAAAACTCCCATTGAGTTATTTCACTCAAAATAGACATAACCAACACAGATTATTATAAATAAGCAAAGCAGGTATATTTTTAAGTCCTTACCTACTGTTGAAACACATCTTCCTAAAATGAAATGCACACTCTAAATATGATACCTGCATTTCCTGCTCACATTAAGCAATGAATCCTCAGGGGTGACCCATTTACAGAAAAAGACCTTAGTTCACTGCAAATTGTAGTCCAGTATCCTATTGGCAAATGATGGGGAACCATTTGAGTTGCTGATCAAATCTGTACATAAATATACAGAGATACTCTTGTGGTTTATAAGTTCTATCTAGGATAAGAGCCCTTTAAAAAAAATCAATATGTTTCCTAATTGATCCACTAGAAGTTTCACTTTGATCGTGAGGAGCAGAGTCAAAAATAGTATCAGGTTCTTTTTATTCAGCACTTACAACAGTGGACCATGATTCAGATGTGGTCAGAAAGCAATCTACTGAGATTTAGAGCTGGATTTTAGAGGCTATTTATTTGACTTCTAAAGCAGCAAACTTGACAGCTAATTGATAACTTGGAATTGTAGATGAGTTGCAAAGTTAGGCCAATTTCCCTGGAGTTAAAGAGAGAGGTTCTTACAAACCCCAGCTTCATAATGGATCTGAATAAATATATTTCAAAAATAGGACACGAAAACCAAGTCTTTCAAGTCTGTGTAGGTCTAATGGGGAGAAAAGGTTCCTTTTCAGCTTCTGAGATCGACTTTTAAAATACTCAACTAATGGGCTATAGATCTCAGAAGGTGATATTTCATGGCTTCTGTAGTGCTTGGTCAGTGTTATCACACTTGCCATAGCCAGAAGAATGCTCTTATAATACCTCAATATCAAAAATCAAGAAAGATCCGAGAGTCTAAAAGCACTTAACTAGGAAAAGAGCAAGTTACAATGTTCTTGTGTGTGTGTGTGTGTGTGTGTGTGTGTGTGTCCTTTTTATGGCCGTATCTGCAGCATATGGAGGTTCCCAGGCTAGGGGTCCCATTGGAACCAAGCTGCGACTGTGGCCTATACCACAGCTCATGGCAACACCAGATCCTTAACCCACTGAGCAAGGCCAGGGACCGAACCTGCGTCCTCATGGATGCTAGTCGGGTTTGTCAACCACTGAGCCATGACAGGAACTCCTACAATACTCTCCTTATATAAAATTGTATCAGGTAAAAAGAAATACCCCCAACTCCCTTTTAATCCAAAAGTATTATTACTTTAAAGTCTAAACTGGCTACATAGCAGTAGTTTCAAGAGTCATATCAACCAATTAGAGAATACCTATATTCAATATACTGCTGAGGAAACGATTAAAAATAAGGAATATTCTGTCTGTAATTCAGTCTGTCTCCTCTAGACATAAAGATTATTGTCTTTTCTAGGAGTTAACTCGTTAAGGACAAAGGTTTCTGTTGAAGAAAAGAGTCCAAGTTCAAGGGAAATAAACCCAATGCAAAAGGCTCAAATTAGTCGAAATAATGTAGCAGCTGCATTCCCACAGAGCCTGTCAATTCTGCAATATTCTCATAGTTCATGGAACTAAAGAAATGTTGCTTTAAAAAGCTACTAATAAAAGCTAACACCACCATGGCCATTACCATGTACCAAGTTCTTTGCTAACTTATTTACATCTATTCAACTCTCTGAACAAAAGGTAGGTACAATTACAACCTCGGAGGTCACACAGCTGCTAGGTGGTGGAAGCGGGACTGGCCCATGCTCTCAGCCACCACTGATGCTGCCTTGGCTAAGACAAACAACCACCGAACCATAAGGAAAGAACAGACTCCCATCCTTTGTAAATTAGAAAACCTAAGCAATCACAAATAGAAGCTTTATATCCAAACAACAGACACAGATGGGAACCCCACTTACCACGGGGACTTAGGAAATAACCAGTTCTCCGGGGAGTAAATCTAAGCAAGCTGTGATCCCTATTCCCCTAGAAGACCAGGAAAGTAAAACTGATGCATCAAGTATTTAGTGAAGACCTACTAAGTGCCCAGGACTGCTGGGTGTTGTAGGGAATGAAAAAGAAGTCAAAGGCGTATCAGCTGCCCAGGGACATGAACAACGTGTATTCCAAATGCCCTACTAGATGCAAGAAGAAACAAGGCCAAAACAATTAAAGCAGCAGCTCACAGGTAATGAAGTGCAAATAATTGCAGCATAAACAGTAACTACCCTAAAATATCTAGTGTCCACTTTGGGAGAGCACTGAAAAGCTGTCAGCGTGTATTCCTTGGGGGAATTAAAACATTTCATGACCCACCTGGAATTACAAGCGCTCACACAAGAAAAAAGATCTACTTGAACAAATCTTCATAGAACCATAGGAATACATAGGAAAAGAACATGTTTATTTTAAAGGTGTATTACTGCCAAGAGCTAATTTAAGAGAGGTTATTTTCATGGCTTTCCTGGCTTTTCTCACCTCCTCCGCCCAAAGAATGCAGGTGGGGAGTGCGAAGGAGAGGAAGTGTAGTTTTAATACGCTCTTTGTTTCTGTATGAGTCTGTCTACAAGGAGCTGGAGGAGCTGGTGAAAACAGAGCTCCTCTTTTCTTCTGTTCTGCAGACAACAGAGTTTTGCTACAGAAGAGCAAGAGAAAAATCGTCTTTTGCATGAAATGTTTTAATTCCCCCAAGGAATACACGAGCCAGGAAACTCCCACTTCATCTCTATTTCTATCTTACTTAACAGCACACCATCTCGTCTCCTGGGCCTGGGGGAAAAAAAAGACCCATTGATTCCTGCCACCCAAAGTCAAAGCCAAATTTTGGGCTCCTAAGCAGAGCAATGCTACAGCACAATGGTGGTGATGCAGGAGGCTCAGGAGCTGTATGGCGTGAAATGATTACTGTCAATCCTCAGAGGGTAGAGTATCTTAACATCCAGAATCTAAAACTTTTAAGAAAACTCAGCCATAAAACAGAACAAAATTATGCCATCTGCAGCAACACAGGAGGACCTAGCGATTATCATACTAAGTGAAGTCAGAAAGACAAATATATTATTTATATGGAAAATCTAAAATATGACACAAATGAACTTATATAAAAAACAGACTCATAGACATCGAAAACAAACATACAGTTATCAAAGGGGAAAGGTGGGGGAGGGGTAAATTAGGAGTTTGAGATTAGTAGATACAAACTACTGCACATAAAATAACCTACTCTATAGCATAGGGAACTATAGTCAATATCCTGTAATGAACAATAATGGAAAAGAATATGAAAAACTAGGAGATTCTATCATGGCTCAGCGGTTAACGAACCCAACTAATATCCAGGAGGATTAGGGTTCGATCCCTGGCCTCGCTCAGTGGGTTAAGGATCCAGCATTGCCATGAGCTGTGGTGCAGAGCACAGATGTGGCTCTGATCTGATATTACTGTGGCTGTGTGCAGGGATCTGGTGTTGCTGAGGCTGGAACATAGGCCAGCAGCTACAGCTCCGATTCGACCCCTAGGCTGGGAACCTCCATATGCCATGGGTGCAGCCCTAAAAAGATTAAAAAAAAAAAGAATATGAAAAACTGAATCACTGCTGTACACCTGAAACTAAGGTGATTTACACTGTACATCAACTGTATTTCAATTAAAAAAATAAATGCAAAATTTTGTAAGAAAATGCAGTCTGACTCCAGATGTACTGAGTGAAATACAGACCTGCTGTTAACTTTAGGCCATGGTAGCCATTAAAAAAAAAAAAGGCACCCACAACATTTTATAAAGGTTTAGCTCTTTTCAGGCCAGTCGCAGCTCCTAGTGATGACACCAACTCTTTGTGCCAGAATGGAACAACCAATGTAGTGGTGGTGCAGAATGTGTGCCGAAACCCTCACACAATCTTTCTCCACTTATTTACCGAAACAAGAGTCAGATATTTTGCCATTGAACGCACTTCTAAAAAGATAATTATGAGGGGGGAAAGACTCCATCCATTCCTACAGCTGGCATTCGGAGCACTCATACAGGGGAGCACTCCTGAATGTGATGAACGGGGACCCTGTCTCAAAAGCCTTGACCTCTGGGTGGAGCTGCTCCAATTTCACCACGAATAGCTGAGGTTTTCTAAATGCAAGCGCCTTCTCAAGGACAGCAGAGATTGTTTCTATAGACGCTGCAGGATGAAGAGTTCAAAACCAATTTTCTACTCCATGGATACTTGCCGTGGTGTTTACCTTTTTCTCTGGTATTGAAGAATCAAGGATGTTCTCAATAAATAATGTCAACGAGAAGGCTGCCGAGCGCGCTCCTTTCATCTGTGAGCGCCTGGCATTGCTCTGAGAAGATTCCATACATGAACTCAGGTTAACAAGTTACACAACTGTATGAGCATAGATACTATTTTTATCTTTCTTGCAGAGCTGAAAAAAATGGAAGCACAGAAACTAACAGGAAGGAAGGGCTGAGCCAGGATGCGATCTCAGGCAGTGTGGGTCCAGACTCTGTGACCACCATCCCACGTGCTTCTCAACTGTACCCTAAATTCCATCCCAATGCTACCTAAGGTTAGTCAGTAGAATATCAAAGAAGACATACTATAGAATTTTTTTTTTTTTTGGCTTTTTAGGACCTCACCCACAGCATACGGAAACTCCCAGACTAGAGGTCTAGGGGTCAAATTGGAGATACAGCACCGGCCTACGCCACAGCCACAGCAACACAGGATCTGAGCCACATCTACAACCTGCACCACAGCTCACAGCAACGCCTGATCCTTAACCCCCTGAGCGAGGCCAGGGGTCAAACCCCCATCCTCATGGATACTAGTTGGGCACATTACTGCTGAGCCACAATAGGAACTTCCTGAAATTTCAACTTCAATTTTTCAGTATTTACGTCCCCATATCTTTCCCCAAAATACATCTGCCATAAGGGTTGGTAACATTTCTACAATAAAGTCAAAGCTTACACTAGCACCAAAGAAAGCATTTATAATCTTACGGCATAATCAGAATAATGAATTTTCAGCAACTTCTTTATGTGCTGCACTTGGGCAGTGAAACACACATTCCGTATTAAGAGCTACAGCCTTCACTACGCCCGGTGTGTGATTGGCTTGGTGATGAAGCCAATACATGCTGCTGAAGACTCGACGTCTACGTAAAAATCAAAGCACATGTCAAGAACAACATGCAAAATGGTAGCACTGTTCGAGTTTTAATGCTGCATTTACATGTGATTAAACGACCATGACAATGAACAGGTCAGCAAGAGCACTTCCTCAGTGTCATTCAAGAATTAGCTATCCAACTTCGACTCTTGGAATTCCAGCACCTCTTATGGGACATGTTTCTTTAACGGACCTCACCACCAAGCAGTATGGAAGGGATTAAATTTCACCAAGCCCGTATGTGCAGAAAAGGTGACTGTGAACACAACGTCCTAGCCTCAGGAGCAAACACTACATAGTATTTCAAGCTATATCATCTCAAGAAATTTAGTAAATGAAGACTAGTACTAAAAGAAATGCTGCATTTTGAATGAAAAGACTTCAGGACACCAACCAGGAGCCTCTCTTTAGACCAGGGACTTCACACCCAATGGGAATGAATGATTTGAGGATGGGAGGACCTGAGCTTTATTTTTGTTTTGTTGTATTTTTTTTTTTGTCTTTTCTAGGGCGGCACCCACGGCACATGGAGGTTCACAGGCTAGGGGTCTAATCGGATCTGTAGCCACCGGCCTACACCAGACCCACAGCAACGCGGGATCCGAGCCACGTCTGTGACCTACACCACAGCTCACGGCAACGCCGGATCCTTAACCCACGGAGCGAGGCCAGGGACCGAACCCGCAACCTCATGGTTCCTAGTCGGATTCGTTAACCACTGCGCCACGACGGGAACTCCTGGTTCTCTTTTTTTAAATTATGTTCGAAGTAAACCAATACCTCTAGAGACTGAGTTCAGGCCATTGTTTATGTCAATTCTTAACTCCTGCTTTAACTACGAGTCTCATCTCATAGTTCCCCACCAGGACCTCACATTTGCAATTTCCCCCTCAGATTCTGTATGTTGGAGAGAATCTGTCGCAGCCTGACCTAAAGGACAGTTTAAACAGCGTATGCAACAGTAACAATGGTCATGTTAGAGTTTTTCAAAGATTAAAAATCATTCACACACATCATTAGAGAGTGGCTAAATGCAGGCTCTGGGACCAGAACAATATTGAGATGAATTTCATTTCAGCTACAATCACATCCTCGTTAGTTCCATAACTCCTCTGTAACTCGGTTTCTTTATCTGTAAAAGGGGGAAGAGGAGATGAAGGCAGCACCTACCTCACAGGACTGCTGGAAGGAGTAAGTAACTGCCAGATAAACCCAGTACCCCGTGCGTCTTCCACAACCACTGTTTGAACACAATTGATTCCTAACGGTCCCCTGACTGACCAATGATAAATCCACTGTCTTGATGTCTTCTTTGAAAAAAAAAGTTCCCCAACAAGAAACTGGATTAAGATGTCTTCTAACTATTTATTTTGAAACAAGTGCTTCAGCGGAATGGTGTATTAACCACTGGCCATCCCTTGCAGATAAGGGCTCATTTTGACTTAGGTTAAAAAGGGTGATCAGTTTTTTGATATCATCTCAACAGATGTGTCTTATTTTGATGCTAAGTTTTAATCCTCCATTGTCAGTTTTCACTGTTTCTTCTCTATTATTTCATTATGGAAACATGAGTTTTCAAAGAGGTATACTACATCTGATGCTATTTTTCTTACTTTATGCCTAAATGTGGAAATGTCTTGAGTATCATCTCCTGTGATGTAACATGGGCAGCTTCTCTTAAATTTCACTGCTGCATCCATAAAATCATGCTAAATTACTGTTGCTATTTCACATCTCAAAACTAATACGGTCTATCAGATGGAAAGAACAGACGCACTTGGGTTTGAATGAGAGCTAAAATTTAGTTTGCTGAGCAATCACTATGCACCAGACCAGGCAGTAAACACTTCACATATACTAATGCTTACGAAAATTCTATAAAGGAGATATGATTATCACCCACACTCTATTAAGCGAGAAAGTGCAACAGAGAGGTACATAACCTGACAAAGGCCACACAGCTAGAAAGTGGCAAGGTTCAGGTTCAAAGGCAGGCCACTTGGTGCGCAGCGTGTGTTCCTCCCTAGGACATACGGTGCCTTCTACGTGCACTATGTAAATCGGACTGGAAGCAACATCTAAGCTCTACATCCCAAATTTCTTATCTTGTACAAATACATCAATACCTACATCACAGTCTATTACAAAGTCTAAATAATATAAATGAACTATGTAACATAAGGGCTAATACAGAGTTGCCTTTAATCTTTATAATCTTTCT
The DNA here is from genome assembly GCF_016906955.1 of Phacochoerus africanus. Classification (NCBI taxonomy): domain Eukaryota; kingdom Metazoa; phylum Chordata; class Mammalia; order Artiodactyla; family Suidae; genus Phacochoerus; species Phacochoerus africanus. The sequence continues at coordinate 107,482,619 of NC_062550.1, forward strand.
CTTCCTCTATTCTCTAAAAAATGGGGCTAAGTTGTATGCAAGGATATTTCCTAGGCATTTTGCAGAAACCATCAAACAAAAATGTCATTTTATGCTGGAGAAGGTGTGGAGAAAGGAAATCTTCCTACAGTGTTGATGGGAAGGTAAGCTGGTGCAGCTACTATGGAGAACAGTAGGGAGGTTCTTTCAAAAACTTAAAAGAAAACTACCATCCATCAATCCCACTCCTAGGCATGTAAATGGAAAAGAAAAAAATTCTAATCCTAAGAGATATACACCCAAAAGTTCAGAGCACTATTAACAAGGTATGGAAACAACCCAAGTGTCCACCAGCAGGTAACTGGCTTAAGAAGACATGGATAGATAAGATAGATAGCGACAGTGATATAAGAGATAGACAGACAGTGACATACAATGGTGTATTACTCAGCCATAAAAAAAGATAAAATACTGCCTTTTGCAGCCACATGAACGAACCTAGAGAATATCATGCTAAGTGAAATAAGTTAGACAAAGATAAATATTATATGGTATCACTTCTATGTGGAATTAAAAAATGATACAAATGAAACTATATACACAACAGGAACAGACTCAGAGACATAGGAAGCAAACTCATGGTTACTAAAGAGGAAAGAGGGAGGAAGGGATAAATTTAGGAGTCTGAGATTAACAGATACAAACTACTACATATAAAGTAGATAAGAATTTGCTGTATAGCACTGAGAACTATATTCAGTAGCTTATAACTTACAATGGAAAATAATCTAAATATATATTTTAGAATATTTCATTTTATACCTATGTATGAATCACTTTGCTCTATAGCTGAAAATAACACAATATCATAAATCAATTATACTTCAATTTTTAAAATGCCATTAACAGAAGTGTGCTTATTGCATTATTTACATATTTACAACCGCAAAGACATGGAAGCAACCTTAGTGTCCATCAACAGATGAATAAAGATGTTATGTATATATATAATATATATGCATATATAAAATGGGATACTACTCAGCCATAAAAAATGAAATTATGCCATCTGTAGCAATATGGATGGATCTAGGGATTATCATACTAAGTAAAGCTAGACAAAGAAAGACAGATACTATATGATATCACTTACCCTTGCAGTCTTAAAAAAACCATCGACTAGTGAAATGTAACAAAAAATCAGACTCACAGATACAGAGAACAAACAGGTGATGACCATTGAGGAGGGGGTGAAGGGACACTGTAGGGGAGGGGAGTGGGAGGTACAAAACAGTGGATGTAAGAGAGCCTCATGGATGCATTGCACAACACAAAGCATATAGTCAAAATTTCATAATAACTGTAAATGAACTGTAACTTTTAAAAATTGTATAAATTTTTTTAAAAAATTTAAAGAATTATTCAACGGAAAAAAATGTGTTCTTTTTTTAAAAATAGTACTAGAACAACTGGATATTCACAGGCAAAAAAAAAAAAAAAAAAAAGTAGACCATAGACCAAAATGTAAAATACAAAACTATAAAACTCCTAGAGGAAAACTTAAGAGAAAATCTAGATGACTTAATATTTGGCAAATGACTTTTTAGATGCAACACCACAGCCATGATCCACAGGCATGATCCATGAAAGAAAGAATTGGTAGGCTAGACTTATTCAAAATTAAATTTTTTTTTGGCAAAGACAATGTCAGGAAGTTTTCGAACACACAAGCCACAGACGTGGAGAAAATACCTTCAAAAAATGTAAAAGATCGGTAAAAGACTAATTATTAAAATTCAACAATAAAACATAAAAATTTTAAATTAACCTATCATAAAACACACCTCATCAAAAATATAAAGACAGCAAATAAGCATATGAAAAAAATGCTCCACATCATATGTCATCAGGAAAACACAAATTAAAAAACAATGAGGAAGTTCCCATTGTGACTCAGCAGTAACGAACCCAACTAGTACCTGTAAGGATGCAGGCTTGACTCCTGGCCTCACTCAGTGGGTTAAGGATCCAGCATTGCCGCGAGCTCCAGTGCAGGTTGCAGTTGAGACTCAGATCTGTGCTGCTGTAGCTATAGCTCTGATTCGACCCCTAGCGTGGGAACTTCCATATACCACAGGTGCAGCACTAAAAAGCAAAAACAAAGAAAGAAACAAAAAACAACCATGCGAAATGAGAACGGCCAAAATGCAGAACACTACAACTCCTGTTGGTGGGAATGCAGAAGAGTACAGCTGCTCTGGCATGGTTTCCCATAAAACTAAACATCCTAACCACATGATCTAGCAATCTCGCTCCTTGGAATTTATTGAAAGAAGTTGAAAATTTACATCCACACAAAAACCTGCACACCAATGTTTACAGGAGCTTTATTCAGAAGTGCCAAAAACTGGAAGCAACCAAGATGTCCTTCAGGAAATGAACCCACTGTCGTGCCCAGACAATGCCTTTTCAACAGTGCTGAAAAGAAAGGCGCGATCCAGTCATTAACAGATACGCAGGAAACAAAATCCTAAGACGAAGGGAAAAGACTCTAGTCTGAATAGGCTACATACTGCATGGTTCCAAGTATAGGACATTCTAGAAAAGGCGGAACCAGAAAAACAGTAAAAAGATCCGTGGTTGCCAGGACTAGGGGGCCAGAAGGAGGGATGAGTAAGCGGAGCACAAAGGGTTTTCAGGGCCATGAAAACTACTCTTGATGATACCACAACGATGGATACCTGTCAGCATAAATGTGTTCCAACCCAGACAATGTCCACCACCGAGAGTGGATCCCACTGGGAACCATGGACTTTAGGCCACAAGGATGTGTCAGTGCAGGCTCATCGATTGAGACAAACGTACCAGCCGGCGGAGGGTGTGGATGATGAGAGAGGCTGCGCGCGTGTGGGCTCGGGGGATGCGCGGGAAACCGCCCTCCCTTCCCCTCCATTTTGCTGTGACCAAAACCTGTAAAATGCAAAGCCCATTTTTAAAAACAAGCAGGCACGTATACAGCTTTTTAGAACATAGCTCCTTAAGAGCAGAGGGAATATATTCTGCATGTTGTACTCTGCCGAGTACCCTGGAAACAGTCCATCAATACTGATGATAAAAGGCAGTGAGTCTTGGTGGTAAGCATGAGAAATGTAAATCTGAAAACAAAAACGGTCGCTGTTCCATTCGCATTCAGGCATATGCCCATGTGTGCAGAAACGACTATACATTCGCATGCATCCTCTCTGAGTAATGTAACGGAATAGATTCACGAAGGTCCCCTTGCCTCGGGTGATTCTTTTTCTTTTTCTAGGGCCACCCCCATGGCATGGGCAGGCTCCCAGGCGAGGGGTCAAATCCGAGCTGTAGCTGCCGGCCTGCCCCACAGCCACAGCGACGCGGGATCCGAGCGTGTCTGCGACCCACACCACCGCTCGCAGCAAGGCCGGATCCTGAAGCCGCCTCTGCGGACTCCGGGAAACGACTGAGGCGGTGCCACGGGGGCTGCGGCGGACTGGCCTTCGCGTTCACTTTGAGGCAACCCCTGCGATGCCGCAGGGAGACGTGCGGGTCAACTCAGCCAGAGGCACGTGACTTGACTGGGCCAATGAATCGTCGGCAGAGGTGACAGGTATACCCACCCTGGCTTGAGAGCTGGACACTGCGCGTTAAGGCCTCCTGCCCTAAGGCCAGCAGTACTGGACTGCCTTGTAGGCAGGGAAGCAACTGGAAAAAATGTGGAAGAACCCTGCGCCTGAATCACAACGGAGATGTTCTGTAGTGAAAAATAAATGTTTATTTTTACAAGGGGTCAAGATTTGAGGGTGGTTAGTGCAGCTTAGGCCAGCCTATGCTGATAGAGGCACACCGGCAGTGCTTAAAGTTTGCAAGTTAAGAAATATATGTTTTTCCCATGGTCCTGCAATCATTTTCCAACTTACACACCTGCTCTACAGCCAGAATACTGCAGGAAAGAAGTATGACTCCTTGACTCTTTTTCTCTGCCCTAAGGATTTTTTTTTTAATTTAACCTTCCTAAGTTTTATTAATGTTATTTATGGAGAGAGAGGAAGTCAAAGAAAAAAAAAACAGCCGTATTCAAACTTTCACACCTAAAATCTTGAAAGCTTCCAAACATTTAGGTCCTGTGTTTTATTTAAAAGGATGATAAAAACCTAAAATTACAGGATTTATGAAATTATTCTAAGTATTTAAAATAGGTAATCACTTTAACTTTTACCACATGGACATGAGAAGGATGTCGTGACAGGAAATCAGAAGACTTAGGTGTGGATTTGGTCTCGCTGGGTAGCAGCCACATTTAGAGTCGCCAATCCTACCCACATCCTTTATTTGGAAATAACCCCAATTTACTGCCCTGTGAAAGTGCAGTCATGTTTGTGAAAGTAAATGATTCATCCCTATAAATCTTCAGACAGAAGTTCCCATCGTGGCGTAGCAGAAACGAATCCGACGAGGAACCATGAGGTTGCGTGTTCGATCCCTGGCCTTGCTCAGGGAGTAAGGATCCGGTGTTGCTGTGACCTGTGGTGTAGGGCTCAGATGCGCCTCAGACCTGGCCTTGCTGTGCCTGTGGGGCAGCTACGGCTCCATTTAGACCCCTAGCCTGGGAACCGCCAGATGCCACAGATGCGGCCCTAAGAGGACAAAGGACAAAAAAAAAAACCTTCAGACAACAAGCTCCCAGTCTGTAAGGACAGGTCCAAACAGACTTCATTTCCAAGTCTTCCATGTCTGCAAGACTGCATAGGATATCTCTTATGATAGTTTGAGATGACTTTTAAAATAAAATGGCAGTAAAATAAATCTTGATTAAACACGCGCACTTTAGGCAAATTACTCTCGGAGCCCAGGTCTCCTGAGCTGTGGAATGGATTAAAACATCCGTGCTTGGTTGTTAGGCGATTCAAATAATCTGAGTATGTGCAACTATGCGGGAATGATCCATGTAAAAAGAAATTTCAGAAGAACAATCCAAGACATTGCTACAGCGAACACGCTTCTCAATTCTCAGGCGAGGAGGCCACTGGTCATCAAATATTCACTGTAAACAACTATGCGAGCGTCAGATGTCCTGAGCATATTTAGCTTATGTTGTATTAAAACTCCCCATAAAATTAACAGAAATACAGTATTTCAAAAGTCAGTCTATAGGCCTAAAAAACAAATTCAGTGTTTTAGACCACGGCAAATTTTAGCTGGAATTCTGAATGTCCTTGCCATTGTTTGTCGCAATTATCTGGCCCTTGGGCAGAAGCCCAACACTCTTTAAAAAAGTATTGTTTCTTTGGAAAAGGAGAATGTGCTTTAAGTTTCCTGGAGTCGCTTACAGCAAGAATCCACAACGGCTAAGAACCCACGTTTGAGGAAAGAGGGGGAGTACAGGGGGCTTAAGCAGCCCTTTTAGATGCCTGGGGGTTTTTCTTTTCTCTTCCTGTGCTCAGCCAAGGGAGCATCATTTACTAGATGGCCTGTCCTTCTGGGTCCCTGCGCACCCCTTGAACATCGTAATTATTAAGTACCATCCCTAGGCAGGTAGTGTTTTCTCTGAAGGAAAACACTGACATTTTCCCCAAATGACCTGAGGAAAATCAGAGGATATTTCCAAAAAGGATATTTCATTCATTTATTCATTCATTTATTTATTTGTCTTTTTAGGGCCGCACCCACAGCGTATGGAGGTTCCCAAGTTAGGGGTCCAATAGGAGCTATAGCTGCCAGCCTACGCCACAGCCACCATAGATCTGAGCTGCGTCTGTGACCTACGCCACAGCTCACAGCAACGCTGGATCCTTAGCCTCCTGAGCAAGGCCAGGGATTGAACCTGCAACCTCATGGTGCCAAGTTGGATTCATTTCTGCTGCACCATGCTGAACTCCTATTTATTTATTTTTTGTTTTTTTAAGGCCGCACCCACAGCATATGGAGGTTCCCAGACAATGGGTCAAATCAGGGCTGCGGCTGCTGGCCTATGCCAGAGCCACAGCTGCACCTATGCCCAATCCGAGATGCATCTGTGACCTACACCTCAGCTCAGGGAAACTGAGCTTGATTGCTCACGGCAATCAAGTGGATCCTTAACCCACGGAGTGAGGCCAGGGATCGAACCTGTGTTCTCATGGTTACTAGTCAGGTTTGTTTCCTCTGAGCCACAACGGGAACTCTCAAAAAGTGTATTTTAATACACTAGATAAATTCTAATTAATTCAAGGCTCTGCTTCCAAAAGCAAGACAAGAATATTAACCTCTCACTGAACATGATACTCACTTTACATACAATTCTGTTCCCTAAAACTCTTTTTTTTTCCAAGACCCCCAACAGTTGTACCCACCTGTCCACCACGTTTTGAACTGCCTCGCTGGAAGCAGAGCTCAGCACAGCACATTCTGCTACTGTCCCATAACCTCTTTTTCGGGACCCAAATCTGTAGTGCTATGGTTGGCTCCAGCAAGGCCATTTTTTAATAAAACACATTAGTCTTACAAATATTTTCACGTTACCTTTTTCTTCTGTGTGCCTGTAAACTGCTCGAGAATGTGAACATGGCCTGGCCTTCTCCTCCTGCAAGAACATTAGCACAGCAGCATCGACAAGGTGAAGTGTAAGGACCACAGTTGGGGTGATGCCAGCTCGGGCGTCATCACTTCCGCCTCAGCGACACTGGGACCAACAGACAGAAACGCATTCACAGCCATTCTTGGTGCCATTATAGTTGCATCTTACATGTCATTGATTACATAGCTTTCCCAGTTTGTTTCTCACATTAAAACGCTTAGGTCACTGGAATTTTCCCAGGAGTCCACTTAAGAGAATTTAACCATTTTACTGATCAAGTGGAACAAATGAAGTATATGGAAGCAGGCAGAAAACGAAAAACCTTGGGCTCAGGGTCCTAACATAAAGACAAAATTCTGCACTAAACATGGAATATGGGAGTTCCCACCGTGGCTCAGCGGAAACAAATCTGACAGGCATCCGTGAGGACACAGGTTCGATCCCTGGACTTGCTCAGTGGGTTAAGGATCCAGCATTGCCATGAGCTGTAGTGTAGGTCACAGGTGTGGCTTGGATCCTGTGTTGCTGTGGCTGTGGCATAGGCTGGCAGCTACGGCTCTGATTCGACCCCGAGCCTGGGAACCTCCATATACAGTGGATGTGGCCCTAAAAAAAAAAAAATGGTGTATGAATGGTTTCCTGTTTCTATAAACATCCCAGGAAGTTATTATATGTGCAAATACAGTTATATAGTTCATTAGAATATTTTTAAATCAAAATAAAATTATTTGTCATTTCCAAGGCATCTGAAGCAGTGATTATCATAACTGGGTCAATGATTCATTGATGGCCTATTGATATTCACCAGGTGGTGTTTAAACAGACAAGTTAAACTATTCATATTTTGAATGTATCAGTAAGTGCACTAATTAACTTATTATAATTACCGCTGATGAGGCATTAAGAAAGAACAATGTCCATCACCCCCCTTGTAGTAATAAACATCTCTCTTGGTTTTGGTCTCATCTCAATTACAAGCAGAAACATATGACATCACAACCTGTTTTTTTTGGGGGGGGGGGGTTTTGTTTTTTTTTTTGTCTGGAGTACTGAATACTAAAAACATTTTTTAAAAAGTCAAATATTAAAGCGTACTTCAGAAAAAAAAATCATTCAATGAAAAGACAGTCTGACTTAGGTCATCTAGAATAAGCAAAGATTTGATCATTCTGGCCAATGAGAAAGACTTGTTCTCCTGAAAGAGTCATATAAAGCAAGTTACAGGGCAGTTATGACATTCCCAAGAGAAGAGGGAAGAACCTTAACTTCCAACATTTCACACAGCAGTGCGGCAGTAAAATATGCAGAACAGCAGGTAAGACAACAAACCAGGAGTTAGTGAAGACCAGGCTCTCCATTTTCATCTATTTCAGGGAGAGAAAGTTAAAAACATTCCGCAGCTAGTCTATTAATTCCAGCAGAGACACAGCTGACTCGATGCAGTGCTCCCCCCCCCCCCCACCAGAGCTTTCTGGGGTCACAGGAAGGGTCGATTCTGCCGCACCCAACATGGAGCCACTCATCCATGCGGCTCTTGGCCAACCGAAACATGGCTAGTGGAACTCAGGACCTAAACTTTAAGTGACTGATTTTTTATTTAAGTGTATTTCATTCAAACAGCCACGTGGGGCTGGGGACTACCATACCAAACAGGGCAAATCAAGGAAACCGCACCATGGACTGCAGGGTAACACAGCACAAAGGATGAGTGGGAAACACAAAGCAAGTCAATAAAGGAAGAAAAGCATCAAGACCAGGGGAAACCAAACGAGGCTGAAGGTGCGGGGTGGGGGTCAGGGCTCGGGACCAGTCTTCTCAGGCAGAGAAAGTAGTTGACCGTCAAAATCACATTATAATTTCATCTCTCTCTTCTAGGTTTGCTTTCGCGTTTGAACTGTCGAGCCTCCTTCCTTGCCATTTGATACCAAATGTCGGTTTAAATATTTTAGCCTGTATGAATAAAATAAGACCAAACACAACATTTAGCACCTCTGTTGTATACTGCAGGCAGGTGATAAATGTCAAATCCTTCTTTTCCACAATTAAAGTAACTCTTTTAGATGTTGGTAAGGAAAGGGACCTGAGCCAGGTGAAGCCAGCTGCAAGTTGCGGCTGGGATTCTGCGCTTCAAGGGTGCAGACCAGGTAAGGAACATGCTCACCTACTTGTAGGAAGGGACCTCTACAAGGCTGGTTCCTGTTTATGTGAATCACATGCTGCCATAACTGATTTTAATACTTGAGACTGGCCCAGACATGAAATTCATACAAATCGGGAATATTTTCAACACCTAACACAGCATAGTTGCCAAGATTCCTGAGCAGTATGTTTAATGGTAGACGTGAGAACTAATTAAGTGCCTTATAATATTTAGTAAGAGTCAATAATTCAGAAGGAGAGATTCTTACTTCCATTAGTATGGATGAATCTGTACTTGAGCTCAGAAATGTAGATGTGTAATTATGAGGGAAAGAAATACATGCTGAAGGAAAATTAAGAATTTTAAGCATGAGAACACACAGAAGAGAGTCATTTTATCTTTGCGTTTTCTACACTCTAGTAATAATAATCTGAAAGACAGAAAAACCAGTCTTTTGAGCAGCTGCTAATAGTTAAATAAATCACTTGCTTTAATAATGCTTGATACATATATATCAAGAGACAAATTATTCATTTCTTGTCTAGGGTATCTCGTGATGTTTGAACTCTGACTATTACTATATAATAGAATTTTAACTTGATTTTATGTTAAAGCTGCAAGAGCTTAACACATGTTCACAATGAATTGAGAAAGAGTTTCATGTTTGGGCTTTAAAGTGTTGCATTACTATCGAAAATGAGGTGATATTTCAAAGAAAACAAAAGAGGAGTCTTGTCTCTTCTGACCTTGAAAGTTTTGAGGGTCCTTAGGTAGAAAAAAAGTGACTCAAATATGGAAATCTAATAGACCTCAGAGCACTCCATAGATTTTACGGAAGACTCAAATCTCTCAAAGATATAGGCTATGTTTATTCCAGGGTCTCTGTGTCTCCAACTAAACTTCTTAAAGACTATTTTTGAGAATGTAAAAAGAGGAGAGAAATAGAGCAAGAGAGAAAGACGAGAAAGGCGTGAATTTGCATATGAAATATTAGGGACAATTAACAACACTTTTTTTCAAATTGAAGTTTGATTAGAGTGGTCAATCTACTTGTTCTACTTTCAATATCATCATTTTTCCTTCTTCATATTACAAGAGTTCTTTGAATTATACAGAATCTAGAAGATAAAACATTAACAATAAAAATAACAGCAATCTCCAATAAAGCACCTTCCATATGCTAAGGGACCTAGGTATATTTTCTCCTCTTAAAACAACTCAGTAATACTACCACTTAACACCTTGACACCAAAACCACAAAGCATAAAATTAAAAAATTGATGAACTGGACTTAACGCTAAAACTTTTCCACTTTAAAAGGCACCAGTAAGAAAACTTTAAGATGGACCAGAGACTATTAGAAATTATCTGTAAGTCATATAGGTGATAAAGGACTTGTATGTGGATTATACAAAGTTCTTTCTTACAACTCAGTAATACCGAAGAACAGTGGCTAATGAGCACATGGAAAGGTGATCAACACCAGTATTCATTAGAAGATGCAAACTAAATCCACGATGATACCCATTACACATCAACCAGATGGCTGAGATCAAAGACAGACGATACCAAACACTGGTGAGGACACGGAGAAAATGGATCACTTGTACTTTTCTGGAGAGAAACGGTTGAGATATTTTGGAAAAGCAATGAGCAGTTTCTGTAAAACTGAACATAAACATACCACATGACCCAGCAATTCTACTCCTAGGAGTCTACGTAAGAGGGATGAAAACATGTTCACACAAAGACTTGCACACAAATGCTCATACACTACTGGTCTTCACAACAGCCCAAAAATCCAAATGTCCAACAAAAGTGAATGCAACGTACCCACACGACTGACCACTACTCAGCAATAAAACAGAAATGAACTAGTCATACAGCCTACAGCATGGATGCGCCTCAAAAACGTTTTGCTAAGTGAAACAAACCAGGAACGAGGACTAGAGTCATGTGTGACAGACATCACAGCCAAATTACATTCACACCTGTGAGTCTCTAACAGCGATGCGAAAGGTGTCATAAAGCAGGTGTAAGACTTCCTTTCAATGGTTATTAAGAAAGCCCCTCAAAATGACTGAGACTGTTGTTCACGCTGAACTACACAAGTCGGATGATGGCTAGAGACACCAGCAAATAAGAGGCACTTTTGTCCTCAAGGAGCTCATGGCCCAGAGGTGGATGCAAATCATTTCAAAGCCACTTGGTCAGCTCTGTGTTTTTGTCCACCTAATACATTTATAGATTACCCTTGAATATATTTTTTGTTTGGTATAAATTTCTATCCCTGTAAATGGTTTCAGTCCTGCCAAACAAAAGTGCTACATCACAATTTGATAGGACTTAGGTAGCTACCTCTCCATGAAAGTAATTTTAGGAACTCTTCAAGACCTTCTGGATTGGGTAGAAGACTTATCAAGTTGCCTACAGTAAGGCTCTTAACTGGATACCCAAAGAAACAATATGAAGTTGCCTGATGACCACTGCCTTGGCTAACAATGAGTTAACTATACAAAATGGAAGACCTAAAGCTTTGAAAATAGTTTAATTATTTCTATGTAAAACTGGAAGTCCCTGTTCAAGGAAGAAGGAACAATTCCAGTCCTCAATGGGATTTCTCATGAAAAGTTTGCTCTAAGCTTAGGTAAGTAACCCAAGCACATTTCCAAAGCTGCTCCAACTGAACTAGAATAACTTAAATAAACAAAAACTTCTGCATATGATCTCAGTAACAGCAACTACGTCTTGTGGATTCACGCTTAGGACTCAATCAGCTACACAGTCGTTGCTCCCAGAAGCTGAACACACACCCCAGTGGTATTCTTTAATATACACTCAAATCTCTTCTCATTTCCACTTCCAAGAGGTCTGCAATCTGTAAAAATGTTCCACCCAGACAGTACTGCTTGAACACTGGTCAATGATATGCATTTTTGAAATGATGAGCTGCATGTTCATTTATCAGCCAAAGATTAAGAACATCTGCTTGGTTGAGCCCAGTGGAGGGGAAACATTGGTTGGCCACTGCAAAGGGACGTTTGTATGCATCCCAGAAATTCCCCTGCTGTCCAGGGCTCTGCTTTTCCTAATAAGCTTAAATGAAGGGAACGTTCTTGGCTTTCTCTCCCTACAGGGAGTGGCCTTGAAGGAGATGCTAATCATCAATAATACACAATGTGTGACCTTTCTACATTGCTATTCATCTGAAGAGACGGAAACATTTCTAAGAAATACAGAAGTCTCCACCTCCATTTTTGAAACTGAGGCGTGCTTGAGGCCAGCGGAGGAAGCATCAAGCCCCTCAGATTTGCTCAGCAACCAAAGTATATACCACAGGCTGGCTGACTCAACAGAGGCCCCGAGGAAGCAACAAGACCCACTGTCCAGTCCTGGGGCTTTCCGCTTCTGAAGACCACTGTAACCTTTCCAACTGCTGTCTGCCTCTGCAGAGGGCCGTTCTGCTTCCCTGTGCACCTAAACATCAGGAACGTTCGCACTCCCTTTAGTAACTGCTGTGCCAGGCACAAAAATGTCTTCTGGGCACCATGACGTCACATACAAAACAAAAGTCCGTGAGAGCTGATCCTTTTTTTAATTTACTAGCATCATCCACAAACTCAAAACAGACAGATTTAATGAGATATTTGAGTCTGGAAGTTTGGAAAATCCTTAGTCTGGGCCTTAGACGTCCAAAGAAGTCATGTTTCGTCCTGCAAAGTTATCCTACCGGCGGTTAGAGACGAAGTATGTCATCTCGAGGTGGGTTCCACTCAGCTAGCCCTGTCAGCAGGTACGGAGCACTGAGCGCAGAAAACTAGGAGAAGACCGTGGAATTCAGAGGGAGAAACCACGTGGAGGACGACTTGGTGATTTTCGGGCGTAATCAGCAGAAGCCTATGGCCTCCCAAGACAGACCCTGCCCATACCTTTGCGTTGGCTCCTCTCTCAACTCTCTAGACAAGGGGACCTGAGGCACATTTCCCTGAGTTCCGCAGATGAGAAAGCCCCCCCCCCCCCCAGTGGAAGATGTGAACCACCTGACGGCCACGAGCACGGCGCTGGAGCCCAAGGATGGCAAACGTGACACCGCCCTATCACCTCACCCACAGCCTATCAGGGAACTTTGCACGCGCGGATCACACACCCTGTGATGCCTTCACCTGACCTTTAAAAAACGCGTGCCTCCGTGGAACCTACTTCCTCCACGGAGACCCAGCGGGAGTGTGGGCTCCGTCCACACTGGCTGTCCCGGACCAGAATACGGCGCTGTGCAGTAAATGCCGCACTTTCCTTCGCCAAAACCCGCTGCCAGTGGGCTGGCTTTCCTGTGCGGGCACGCAGACCTGGGGGTGGCCTGGTAACACTGGCAGACGCTGTCCCTGGAAAGCCGTCAGTAAATGTGACCGCCACTTCCATATTTCGAGGGTGCAGATGTGTCTGACAGTCTCCACAGCTCCTCAGACTGGCCGTAACTTCACGCGTCCAAATGTGTCGCCAACAGGGAGGGCAAGCAGTCCTAACGAAATACTTCTCTCTGCAGGAGCCACACCCATCCCAACCCCGTATTCCAAGCAGACGTGGGGCCAGCTGCTCGTTAAGCACCTCTCAGCTCATCTGTGGTTCTTAGGGCGATGAAGACAACCACACAATTACCTCGTTTTCCAGATTTCTCTTTCTTTTTTTCTCTTTTGTCTTTTTAGGGCCGCACCGCAGCACATGGAGGTTCCCAGGCTAGGGCTCGAATCGGAGCTATAACTGCTGGCTGCAGCCACAGCAACATGGGACCCGAGCCGCATCTGTGACCTACACCACAACTCATGGCAACGCCAGATCCTTAACCCACGGAGAGAGGCCAGGGCTCGAACCCATAACCTCATGGTTACTAGTCGGGTTCGTTAACCACTGAGCCACGACGAACTCACTTTCCAGGTTTCTCATGGTGGAGATGGTTTTGGGTAACTGTCCCACCTCTACCCTGCTAATATAAGTACAGTCACTAAGTTTTTTCCTAATATAATTTAGTAGATGACTTCACATTTCCTCAAGCTGATATATCATCAGCAATGTGGCATCATCTCTAAAGTATATGGGAGGCACATATTTTCAACATCCAGAATAATGTCTATCACATTTTTCGAACCATAGCCAAATTGGGAGGGGGGAGGTAATAAAAATTCCCTAGGGGGATATCAGGCAGAGTTTGACACGGGTTGTTTAGAATGCATCCTGTGTCTCTCAACCATGGCAATAAATAGTGTGTGTAAAAAGTGAAGCAAATATGCTTCTTTGCTTTGTTTCAAGAACGGGTTCCTTGCTTATTAGATTTAGAAGTTAATCACATTTGCTGGGTAACACACAGAATTCAGTCCTCTAAACAGAATTTTCTTGCATCTGTCATAAAAGCAATCTGCGCTCTCTTGAGGACGGACTTTATATGAGAGTTTTGTGAATTCTGAAAACCTCTGGTCGACTCCCAAGGGCCATGAATTATTTTTGTAACCATTAGATTACTGTAACTCTGTCATGACATTTTAAATAAGATCATATGGTTTGACACTGAGTAAGTTTCTAGTGTTTTCCTAGGAAACGTAATTCTTCTGATTATAAAGAAAAGTTCTGTGGTCAAGTAAGTTTGGGAAATAAGTAAGTTTGTTTGGCCTCCTGCTGGTGCTTCTCAGAGCCCAAGAGCATATTCAAGGCTCTGAGAAGTCCTGCAGTAATGAACATTTCGAACTATTTAACCCAGCATTTCGTCCTGTTTTTTTTTTTTAGGCCTAGAAACCTTTTCTCACATGATGACAATCTCTGACACCAGTGTCCCGAACACACACCCGCTGCCAACTGTGCTGCTTTAATCCATGAGGTTTGTCTGTATCGTTTAAATAAGTGAATGAATAATGAATAATGATAGACATTTTTTAAAGGTTTGTTTGCCACTACCTGGCTTTTGTGTCTCTATCTCGTAACTTGACTTCAGTAAGCACGTCCTAAATGAATGAAGAAACGTCCTCCCCATTTCCAGCATGAGGTGGTGTATTCTCCAAAAGAAAAAGAAAAGAAAAAGAAAGATATGCTGAAGTCTTAAGGCCCAGTACCTCTGAACGTGACCCTAGGAAATCCAGTTAAAATGAGGGCACTAAGGTACCCCATAGGCCAATGCAACTGTTGTGCTTATAAAAAAGGGAGGTGTGGACAAAGAGGACACGCACAGAGAGGTAATGATGGAAAGATACACACGGAAAAGATGGCCTCGTGGCTTGAATGATGCCTCTAGAAGCCGAGTGAGGCCGAGTCTCGTGGGCAAACACCAGAAGCTGACAGAATCAAGGAAGCATTCTCCCCTTCATCTCAGGCTTCTCGCCTACGGAACGGTAAGATGATAAACTTCCGTGGTTTTAAACCATCTAGATTTTGGTGCCGTGTTAGGCAGGGTCCTAGGAAACGGACACAGATGGCATATCTGCAGATACTATATACTGGCTTAATGTAATGAATGAGGTCAAGCAATAACTTATTCTCTTTAATAACATCTTGCATAATGGGTTCATTTGTATACGGTTTTTTAAGTTGAATTTCAGGCTTCATCCAGCAAATTCATATCCACTAGTCAAGGAAAATGAAGGGGGGAACAAGGAAAATACTCACGAAACAAAATACATCAAAGTCACAGGCGCCTTACCCTGAAATGGGAGAACTCCGCAGAGAAGACCTCACTTCACAGCACCCTCAGTGACTCGACGGTGTGGAAATGCACGCCCCACGTCTGGAAAATCTGCATACGGGAATTACGTCTTTCCAGATAGTTCAGGGGACATTTCAGAACATACAGCTCAGAAGAATGCTGGTAGAATTGTCCCTGTTTTGAAATTCTAGGTCACGATCCGTCTGCTTTGAATCCAACCGATAGTGTGAAAGTAACACCGTTATGTACTTGAAACTAAAACTGTCCTTATGTGGCTACAGCGCTATTGCTTCATGTGCACTGAGTTCTTTTCACACTCCTAGGGCTCACCATGAAGCTCCTCACAGGGGGAACTCAAGAAGAGCTGTTCAGGAGCCACCAAAGGCACACAGCAGCCAAGGGACCCACGGCTCCACCTATCCAGACCGGAAAGTTTCGTCTACACCTCCGGAGGGAGTAACGAGGTCCCGAAGATGGTGTGCTCCTGAATGTGGTTTCCTATCCTTACCCTCAGGCCCGGTCAGTAGGGGCCTTCTTTGTTTTACGAGTCTCATCTCAGAGGCAGTGGCTTCCCAGCCTAGGGACGCCGACTGTCACTGGGGTTCCCGCTACTTGGGGCGCATAACCAGGTGACCAGAAAGGGGGACAGGCCCTGGTAAGGCGCACGCTCAGGTGAGGAACACAAAGGGAAGTCTCTCCTACACTCGCAAGGATACTGCGCACAAATGATAAAGTTCCGTATTCACCGTCACAAGTCAGAAGAGGAGGAGGCTCCACTGCGGCACAGCAGAAAGGAATCCGACTCGTATCCATGAGCATGCGGCTTTGACCCCTGGCCTCACTCAGTGGGTCGGGGATCCAGTGGTGCCGTGAGCTGTGGTGTAGGCTGCAGACGTGGCTCAGACCCCAAGTTGCTGTGGCTGTGCTGTAGGCCTGCAGCTGTCGCTCTGATTCAACACCTAGCCTGGGAACTTCCTATGTGCAGGTACAGCCCTCTAAAGCAAAAAAAAAAAAAAAAAAAAGGTGAATTTTTTCTTCCAAGAGTTCGATAAAACAAATTTTCAATATCTATACCCTAACACCTTCAAATTACAATTGCTAATGTAATACTATTATTATTATCGAGTGACGTACTACATACATATAAATACATACACAAACATTTATCTTATTGTGATATTTATTAGCAAACCATAAAGTCCTTGTTGAATATCCAAACTTCACTGGGTGATCGTAATAAAAAAAAAGTTGCAAGTAGACCAACAGCCAGAGAATATACTTTTTAAAGAAATCAGAGCTCTATGGAGTTCCCATTGTGGCTCAGCAGGTTAAGAACCCAAACTGGTATCCATGAAGATACGAGTCTGATCCCTGGCCTCGCTCAGTGGGTTAAGGAGCCAGTGTTGCAACAAGCTGTGGCACAGGTCGCAGATGTGGCTCAGATCCGGCGTTGCTATGGCTGTGGTGTAGGCCTGCAGCTGCAGCTCTGACTTGACTCCTAGCCCAGAACTACCATATGTCTCGGGTGCAGCTGTAAAAAGAAAAAAAAGGCAGAGATCTAAAGAATATTTCTGAGTGGTTCAAACTGATAAATTTAGCATTTATCAGTAAGAAACAACAGTAAGGAATTTTATTTCAAATGGCTAATTGGTTAAGACTGTCAATATTTACTCCATAGCCTTGTACTGAACCACTAGGGACTGTATTTATCGGTTTCACAGTACCTGTCTCAAGAAGAATACACATACATTTAGGGTCTGCATTTGAATTCACACTTGTATATCAAAGGGCTCTCCTCTTCTAAGTGGAGCTGATCAGATTAAACCCATAGAATCTTGCGATGATTTAATAATTTTAAGACAGGAACGTCTTACTTTGTAAGTATTTGCACATCCTCAGCTATGTATACAGCTATTTCCTGATTCATATTGTGCTAGCCGTAGTGTATTTTAAAATGTTACAGCATAAAGAATAAAATTCCAATGCTCTAGATTCAGTATCTCCTCATTTATTAATGAGGGATGCATATCTGATGTCTCAGCACAGCACGGAAAATGCACGAACGTTAATCAAATGGTGGCTTTGACGTGGTGGGTATTTAAAACCTGGCTCTGGAGAGCAATTCCCGTGGGTCACCAGCATCATAGCGACCTTCTAAACGGGCTTAAAACCCAGCGTGTGTAATAGTTCACTGTGTTTAAAAGCCAAGAAATCTCAATCCACTTCTCTAACGTCGCTACATTTGAAAATAGTACAAGAAAGAGGAAGTGCCAAAATACTTTAAATTTCATGCTGCCATGGGCTCCTCTGGATATTACCACTTCGGACAAACTCAGGAATGTCTGAGTCCAGAGAAATCCCAGCCATCTTTGATGTTCCCTATCAGACGGGGAAATGCTACAGACTCTCTCCTCCGCAAACATCAAGCCACACGCCCTGGAACAATGCCAGGGAGAAACAGGCATTAATGAGGTATTTTCTATTGTTACGAATTCTATGGCAGTGCCTAATAATTATGCAAACTACTGAAGGGACAATTTGAAATCTAATCAGGATTAGGAAAAAAATCCTTACTTTATCACGTTTTTTATAAACCGCATTTGTTTTAATATCTACTTAGCCAAGCTCATTCAGAATATGCCCCTCCTATAATAAATCAATTTGAATTTATTTTGTCTTTCATGGTTTTTTATGCAGTGCAAACAAAATGAGTTTAGAAACTGACCTCCCCAGAAAGATTAAGTCAGACCTAATGAGTTTATATTCAATTGAGAAGAAACGGAATCAATGTAACATTAAGGGTGCACTTTCGTATCCCCTTTAAGCATATGAATCCTTGCAAGCTATCAAATTAAGTTGTTTCAAAAAAGGGCTTGAATCCCAAGGTAGAACACTCTGATTGTTTAAAACAAAAGCGCTGGAACAATCACTTCTAGGCCAACTTCACACATGGAATCAAATTCAAAAAAGGATGCAGGCTTTTGAGTTGATTTTGTAGCACGTGTCTGGCAAAACCTCAAGCTTCTTACACTGCAAGACGCCCAGCGCCCTCCCCCAGAGTGTTTTGCTTTCCAAAATTCAGAATCATTAGCTAGAAGGAAGTACATTCCCTATTATAAATATTGATAGAAATACTCTGAAAAGGTAATGCCTGCTCCCAACAAAAATCTCAGACAGCACCGAAGGGTGAAAAATGAATGTTCTCCTCTCTTCCAAATCCCATCTCCACTCCGCAAGAGTGAACCACGTGAGAGGCTGCTGTACATTATTCTACATGTTGTCTGTACAAAGAAGAGTACCCTGCAATCTTCTCCACATGTGTCTAAGATACGTCATGTCATTCTTCGTAATGCCTAGCCATCTCACTATACAGACTTGCCATAATCTTATCACTTCCTAATGTAGGAGCAGTTTTCGATTTTACAAAACAATGCCATATCATGAGCACCCATGTCCATATTTCCTAAGGCTTTATATCCTCTGGCTGCCCGAGCACATGAACGGTAGCATTGCTATGCCAAGAGCCTACCAAACTGCCTTCTACATAACGTTTGCCCTGCGAGTTCCCATTGTGGCTCAGTGGTGACAAACCTGACTAGTATCCATGAGGATGCGGGTTCGATCCCTGGCCCCGCTCACTGGGTTAAGGATCCGGTGTTGCCACGAGCTGTGGTGTAGGTCACAGGTGTGGCTGTGGTGTAGGCTGGCAGCTGCAGCTCTGATTCGACCCCTAGCCTGGGAACCTCTATACCGCAGGTGTGGACCAAAAAAAAGAAAAAAAAAAAAAGCTTTCCCTGATGAATGCTCTATCAAGCACTGGTGTATGCGAATTCCCACTTCTCCATGCCCTCCCTCAGGAAACGGATGGTAACTAAGTCCTGTTGGCCCAACTTGCATCTTGAAACAGGCTGATTCATTTACTCCTCTCAACTCGATCCTCTAAGTTTCGGATCATCCTCCTTTTCATGGAGAGGAAGATGAGATTTAGAGAACTCGGGCTGAGGCAAACCCAAGATGAAAACCTGAGGTGCCTAATCCCTGGACTCAAGCTTTTTCTCAGTATCCTAAGTTCCCATGTGAGTCAACAGACTGTGGATTCTTAATGAAAATTCAGGAACTTTTCCCACCAGCTATATTGGGAGGTTTCACCGACCAAGGCAAGCGGGAGATGACCAAGTTGCAATAGTAGCTTCGGAACAGCTTTTTAGAAAGTGCCCAGAATATTCTGATTTTATTTGCCTCAAAGTGGCAGTAGAAGTTAGGAGACAGTACAAGAAATAGTTTTGTTTTCTGTCTTGATTCTGCCAAAACCTAATCATGACACTTAGAAGAAAATAATTCCAACGTAGTTGCCCTCTTCTGCTCTGAGAAGTTCTCAATGACCTGCCTCTCCCGATCTACAATACTGAAATCTGTAGGTAGGACACCACCTCAGCATCCTGTGCGTGTTTTGCTTTGTTGTCCAAGGACAAGGTTCAGTATCTCCGGGATCCCGGGAATCACAGGATGTTTAACCACACTGGTCCCACATTACAAAGATGAGGGCTATAATTTGGAGTTCCCATCATGGCTCTGCGGTGAACGAACCCAACTAGTATCCATGAGGATGCGGTTTGATCCCTGCCCTTGCTCAGTGTGTTAAGGATTCGGTGTTGCCGTGAGCTGTGGTGTAGGTTGCAGACGCGGCTCAGATCCCTTGTTGCTGTGGCGGTGGCACGGTGGCTCCAGCTCCAATTTGACCCCTAGCTTGGGAACCTCCACATGCTGCAGGTACAGTCCTAAAAAGAGACAAAAGACAAAAAAAAAAAGAAAGAAAGAAAGAAAAAAGAAAAGAAAAGAAAAGTGCTATGATTTATAATTTACTCGACCAATTGCTTTCAATCTCCTAAGACCTCTTCTCACCGAATCTGGAAAAAGTATTTCTAGAATGGAGAACATATCTGAGCAGTGGTCCTAAAGTGGATTCAAGTTACAAACTGCAACAAGTAAAATAGAGAGATGATCTGGATAATATCAGAGGAACAAAGAAACAATAAAAACTCAGCCTTGCTTATTTATCTTTTTATAGTTGACCTTCCAAAAAGGATTTAAAATAGACATATAAGCATATTTGGGGAAGTAGGTTTGTTAAGAATTCATTAAAAAAAAAATCCACTTAAAGCACTTAAAGAGCATCACCAGAAACAAAAATCAAAAGCTGTCAAGAGGTAAAAAGAACATGGTAGAGGAAGGAGTCAGGCCAAGTTTTAAGTGCTGTTCCACTAAAACCACCGATCTGCACAAGTGACGAGGGGACAATGTAGCTGGGGTGCATCTGGCTTTCAATAAAAATGTTCCCGCACCACTTTCTTTTTATAAATACCTGCTAAGCACCTCCTATGTCCCAGTTATCATGCTACACTCTGAGCTGTCCAAAATGATAGCCACCGGCCACACGCAGCTACTCAACACTTGCAGTATGACCAGCATGAACCAAGATTTACTGTAAATATAAATACACACCGAATCTCAAAGATGTTAGAAAAATGCAAGTATCTTTTATCAACAGTTTATAGAGATACGTTGAAATGACAATTATTTGGGACATACCGAGTTAAACAGGGTACATTGAAGTTAATTTCAGGAGTTCCCATCGTGGCACAGTGGTTAACGAATCCGACTAGGAACCATGAGGTTGCGGGTTCAATCCCTGCCCTTGCTCAGTGGGTTAACGATCTGGCGTTGCCGTGAGCTGTGGTGTAGGTTGCAGACTCGGCTCAGATCCTGCGTTGCTGTGGCTCTGGCATAGGCGGGCAGCTACAGCTCCGATTTGACCCCTAGCCTGGGAACCTCCATATGCCACGGCAGCGGCCCAAGAAATAGCAAAAAAGACAAAAAATAAATAAATAAATAAAGTTAATTTCAACTGACTGTTTTAATGAATCCACTAAGAAATTTACAATTAGGTATGTGGCTTGCATTCTGTTGGACAGCATAGTTCCAGATTCGTGTTTCCCAAATTTTAATGTGTATCAAATTCCCCTGGGATCTTGATAAAATGCAGATTCATGGTTCGTCATGTCTGGGTGAGGCCCAAGGTGCTGCACTTGAACAAACTCCCAGGTGATCCCAACGGAGCTGGTCCACAGACCTCACTTTGAGAATCCGGCTCTGGGCCACTGCTACCCAAGGATGCCATACTGACCAGCGCTGGTCTGCAAGTGTCTGTTACCAGTTCAAAGGAGGCAGGTGCAGAAACCAAAGACAATGGGGATGAACATTTAGAAACTACTATTGTAATCAGACGTTGCTGCAACACCCAGCGCATGATCACTGTACTCATCATACTGAACGGGATACAGGTCAGTGGGGACGTGGACAGACGCACGCGGTCCAAGCTGTGTCCTTACTCTCATCACTCATGGCCAATTAGGACAGAAGAATTTTTTACGTTGTTATTTTACCATAGTAGTTTCAGAAGCACTGCTCTAGAGCTCAGACCATCCTGGCCAAAGAGGGTTCCTGGAATACCAGTGTGTGGCCTTTTTTTTTTTTTTTTTTTTTGTCTTTTTAGATCTGCACCCACAGCATATGGAGGTTCCCATGCTAAGGGTCCAATCAGAGCTGTGGCTGCAGGCCTACACCACAGTCACAACAACACCAGATCTGAGCCGCATCGGCAACCCACACCACAGCTCACGGCAACACAGGGATCCTTAACTCACTGAATGAGGCAGGGATCGAACCCGTAACCTCATGGTTCCTAGTCGGATTTGTTTCCACTGTGCCACAACGGGAACTTGGCTTTTTTTTTTTTTTTTTTTTTGTCTTTTTAGAGCCACACCCAGGGCATATGGAGGTTCCCACACTATGAGTCAAATCGGAGCTGTAGCCACTGGCCTACGCCACAGCCACAGCCACACAGGATCCGAGCCACGTATGCAACTTACACCACAGCTCACAGCAACGCTGGATCTTTAACCCACTGAGCAAGGCCAGGGATGAAACCTGTGTCCTTACAGATACTAATCAGATTAGTTTCCACTGGGCCACAACAGGAACTCCAGAATACAGCATATTACAGAAGTTTTTTAAACTTCCTAAGTAAATTTTTTAAACTTTGCGTTAAACAAAGTTGAAGTGGCCTCTTTACTGCCGAATTTCTCATCGCCTTCAACATGCTTGTGTGCTTTTGTATCTCCAAGAAAACAGCAGGCAATGGAGCCCAACAGCGTTTGTTGTCAAAACCCTCACCTCCACCACCACCATCACCGCATCTCAGAGAATGATGCCGTGTGGATGCCAGGGTCTGGGTTCACTCCCCCAAATGATTTCACATACAGGCATCTTGCTGTTTCAGCCATGTGAAAAATACTGATTAAGTACTAATTGTAATTAACCTGAGGGGCACTCATTACCACGAGCCTGAACAGTTCGAGCAATTCTAATTTGCAACAAGTTATGCATGTTTCTCTAAGATGAGACTTCGTCTATTAACAGCAGAATGGTTGTTTTGGTGGCAAAACATGATTTAAGTATTAAAAAAAAGCCACACTGACACAATACCACAGTATTTTAGGGTGGGCCTACACCCTTACCATTTACAATTTTATTAAAGGCTAATTTGAAACTTCACTTAGATCACAGAGTTGTGACTGTAGATTCTCTCCCTCCCACCACTAATGAAAACCATACTGAAACATCACAGCTCACCTGGTATTCAAAGTCACTAATTACGTCGAGTTCTCTTTTCACAAAAATCTTACTTCCTTCCTTTGTAAGCAATTAGAGACTTTTAAGTATCAAGTGCTCCTAAGTCAGAGAGGATGGGGGGAGGACCCGCATGTTCAATTTCTTGACCAATTTCACCTCCACACCTAAAGGGATTTCAGGACAAACAGAATCAGGTGGAAGTCTACAAAAACATTGATTATGTCCTCAACATGTTTTCTTTTAGCCATCCCTGGCAGCAGGAATGTCTTTGGCCATAAAAACCACAAGTCTGTAAAATAACCAAGATCATTTTGCTAAGACAGTAAAAGCAATGGTCTTTCTGTTTGTTCATTCATAGGAGAATGACTGCTAATAGTTGCAGCAAGTCCATTTTAGGTATATGATGTCTATTGGAATATTGGCTGTTATTTCACGAATACACCCTTGGCACCAAGAACAATATCTGATGGGTACCAAGCCTTCGATGAATGTTTTGATACATGTGCAGGACTCTTACATGAAAAACAACATTTTTATACCAAATGAAAGTGTATTTGTTGGAGAAAGATCAGAAAAGATATAGAAGGAGTTCCCGTCGTGGTGCAGTGGTTAACGAATCCGACTGGGAACCATGAGGTTGCGAGTTTGGTCCCTGGCCTTGCTCAGTGGGTTAAGGACCCAGCGTTGCCGTGAGCTGTGGTGTAGGCTGCAGATGAGGCTCGGATCCTGCGTTGCTGTGGCTGTGGTGTAGGCCAGCGACTACAGCTCTTATTTGACCCCTAGCCTGGGAACCTCCATGTGCCACAGGAACAGCCCTAGAAAAGGCAAAGACAGAAAAAAACAAAAACCAAAAAAAAAAAAAAAGAAGAAGAAGAAGAAGAAGAAAGGATATAGAAACCAAAGCAAAGGAGTTCTTGTCATGGCTCAATGGTTAATGAACCTGACTAGGATCCGTAAGGATGCAGGTTCGATCCCTGGCCTCGCTCAGTGGGTTAAGGAGCCATGAGCTGTGGTGTAGGTCACAGACACAGCTCAGATCCTGCATTGCTGTGGCTGTGATTTAGGCCTGCAGCTGCAGCTCTGATTTGATCCCTAGGCTGGGAACCTCCATACGCCATGGGTGCACCTGCCCCTGCCCCCGCCACCCCCCCCCTCCCCGGCCAAAAAAAAAAAAAAAGAAGAAAGAAACAAAAGCAAAATATACTCCTAACACTCACAGTTGACCTTCACCATCCATTTGCACATCAGGGTATATGTACACACTTCAAGTCACTTTTTCTTTTCTCTTTCTTTTTTTTTTTTCATGGCTGCCCCTGTGGCATATGGAAGTTCCTAGGACAGGGACTGAATGTGAGCTGCAGCAGCAGGCCTATGCCACAGCCACAGCAACACTGGATCCAAGCTGCATCTGCAACCTATGCCACAGCTTGCAGCAATGCCAGACCCTTAACCCACTGAGCGAGGCCTGGGATAGAATCCATGTGCTCATGGAGACTATGTTGGGTTTTTAACCCACTGAGCCACGATGGGAACCCCAAGACACTTAATTTTTCAATAAACATGGAATCATACTCCATGCTACATTCTCCCTAGTGTTATTGGTACAACATAACATTCAGTGTCATTATGAATGTCTAGGTAGGAAATCATTTTATGAAAAAATGAAATTTAAGAAGTGGCTCCACTCTTGAAGACTTCAATTATTCCTCCTCCCTTACCATCTTCCCTTTGTCTGGAAGGAGATACTCTTTTGGTCAAGTCTTCATGCATTCCCTAACAGTTTCTTCAGGAAAGGTTTCTGAAAGGACATGCACATGTAAAGCCTTGTAGTGCATCTCCAAACTGCTTTTCTGAAAGGCTGAACTTCTCACACCACAACAAGCAGTTCAGGTGATTCATCTTCACAATTGTAGGCAAAAGTCAGAAGCTATGACTCAAGAACCAAACCTTCAGAACCTCCTATCTCAGCATCAACAAATGGCAAAAGCTTTAAACAATGGCAATGACGTATATTACAAGAGATTTTTAAAAATCTAACCTGCCCTTCGGAAAACCAACCAAATGATAGTACCATAAATCAAGGCATAACGAGGCAAAAAAAAAAAAAAAATCCCAGGGCTCAATGCAGAAGAAAAAAACACAGTGTGAAGAAAAAACTAATAGAAGAGAAGAAAGAGTTTTATCAGGTAACATTTGAGTTTGGGAACTCAATGCCAATGAGAGGACTAAGAAAATAAAAGTGAAAAATCACTCATTCATCTCACTCAGAAGACCACAAGTTCTGTGTGACGCTTCGAGCTGATGTGTTTGAGGGGAAAGGCACTGAGTTCCATGTTGACGGAGGAGCCCGAGGAACCAGATGTGAGGAATGCTGGCAGCAAAGAACACTGGAGGACAGTCCCAAAACAAAATCGTAAGTTAGAACATGGCTAAGTCAAAAACACTCATATCATATTAATCTAATGGGCAATATTAATCCTAGCACAGTAAACAAAAGGACCAAAGCACCTAGAAAGTTCAGTGGAAAGATCATCAAAAATGTAGGCATAAATTGACCCACTGGGTATTGACCGATTCACAGTGATGAACAGGAGGTCCTCTGGAACACGACACACAGACCTCCATCTGCTCACGACTCTGGAATTGGTCCCATACACCTAGAGGTCAGGCACCCTCTAGCATAATCAGCACTGGCTCCCTACCACCAACAATGAATCCACACACCCAACAACCCCAGCTAAGTCACTGGCGAGCAATTACTATATATATTTTTTTACTCAAATATATATATATTATTACTCAAGTGAATTTATCACATCTGTAGTTGTATAATGATCATAACAATCCAATTTCACAGGATTTCCATCCCATAACCCAAGCAATGATCTTTGTACCAGACCCAAGGCTAAGTCGCACTCGTGAAAATACAACCCTTAGCTGGTCTGGAGGCCACCAAGGTCTGAAGGGAGGGTCAAAGAGGAATGTGATAAGTTTCAGAACTAAGACTCTGTGAGACCTTGGAGGTATTAGTTTTCTTGAACCTAAAGGAAAGGCAGGAAAAGGGGGAGACAGGTGTTTTGTTTCTGTTGTTGCTTAAGCATGATTCTCTTTTCTGCAAGATCCGTGGCTTCTACACAGGAGAGAACACACCCACCTCTACGCACACACATCTATGGCTCCCAGAGGCTCGGTCTCTGACACTCCTTGTAGAATGGGACATCTGTAGGACGTACAATAGTGGCCAACTTCAAAAATTGGGGGAAAAATACAGAGGAAAATGTCAGGAAAATAATCAGCTGATGTCTTCTTTCATATAAATAATCAAAACACCACAGATTAATGTAAATACTGTTTTCATTTAAATAGTGTATAAAACTTCCATGATGACACATTCTTCAAGCATTTTGCAAGACATACAACATATGTTTATTTTCCTTCCACTATAATTGGGCTGTTATTAAAAAAACCATTGGATCACTTCTCTGTTTTACTGAAAACTCCCAGTCATATGGTTATAATCAAGGGTCAAAGGGCTAATGACACCAAAATCAGTGAGACCCCTGAAATTAGAGGGTGGGGCCCATCTGACTGCCACACCCACCTTAACTTTTTTTTTTTTTTAGCATAAAAAGAGGCTTTAAGCATTCTGGCTTCTTGGTTGATCTATTTACAACTACACGATAAAGCTCCCTATTCTACATTCCATGTTTAAATTTTCCTTTGCCCCCACCTCCTTACACACACACACACACACACACACACACACACCCCTCAAAAACTCCAATATCTTCTGATTTCATTTAGCTCAAACTAACTGCATAAACTTAAGGAGCCTTTTCTGAGTTTTCTTTTCTAAAAATTAAAAAAATATATGTTACATTTCTTTAATAGAGATTAAACAATTAAATTTTGAATTTACATCATTATCACTTTTTACCTGACAGCAACTAACTAGTGAAACAAACAAACAAAAACCTTCTTGTTTCAAAAAAATGTAGAGTTTAAAACAAGTAATTTTCACATCTGATTACATGAACAGAAACAATTACAAAGTTGCCTGGTTAAGGAAAAGTTGCAAGGCTTACTTTGGAGATTGGGTTTCATCCTGGATACTATGTTTCTGGATAATAAAAGGATATTTTCTCAGGTTTTTCTGCTACACCCTCTTCTTTACTTTCCATGTCATCCTAAATACCATCAAGAAGCTAGACTGAAAATCCTCCTTTCAAAACTCATCTTTGTCTCCACCTTATAAAGTAAATTAATTAATGAATTCAAAAAATGTTCACTGAGTACCTTCCTCTATGCCAGGCACCAATCTGGGAGTTAGAGGAACTGCAGACAAGAAGGGAAAAATACCTCTGCCCACATACAACTTTCATTCTTTGGACTGAGTTCTGACTGAAAACTCCCTTTTCAGACGCTGATCTAAACAGCAAATACATTAACAATGAAGAAAACACAATCTTCACCCTGGAGAAGGTGCAGTTTCCTTGTTTTTTTTTCCTGACAGATTTATTTTTGTTTTTTCCCCTATTTTTCACTTTATATAAAGAGCATAGGATACTTATGCCCAAGTTAGTCTGCCTAGTATCTTCATAGATAATAATTTAACAAATAGCAAGAATTTCCATTCGAATTGGTTTTTTTAAAAAAAGTGTTCCTAACATCATTGCATTACACTTCAAAGTGACCTACCAGCAAGTGATGATGCTGACAAATACGACTCATTTGGAGCTGTGCATTTCCGCAGACTCACCTGAATTTGACGACCTTTGTCAGTCCCTCTCCTGTCTACCTGCGGCACCTCCCTCTCGTCCAGGATCCGCATCCTGGAAGACTCCTCACTTCGATCAGATGATACCGTGAGTTCAACTGCCTTCCCTACACTAAAGCCCAAACGGTATTTTCTTTGATTCCCACTTAGCAAGCATGTTAAGATACACCTCAACTAGATCCCCGATTCAAAATGATTAGAAAAGGAATTTAATTACATTTTTGGAGTGCAAAAGAAAGAGTGTATGTAACATGCGGGATGAAAGAAAGTCTCTAAGCCGAGTTACTCACAATAACATTAGAAACATTTTTCCATAGAAGTGATAATTCAGCCATCTCTGCTCCGACCATCACGAATCTGAACATGCAAAAGGATCATGTACGCAAAGCACAGAAATGAAAACAATGACAAAATCTGAATGCACTGCATGGGAGAAAGTAAAGAAGATGAAAGCCTGCTAGTATTAACCAGCCATTCCTTTGATGTTAATATCACAACACTTAAAAATAGCTAAAGAAAGAAGGAAAGTTTGACTAACCAAGAGTGTCATAATAAAGAAGCCATTATTTTCACACTGGTGCATGGGAGGACGTGTACACTCACAGAGCAGTTTCATGTTCTATTGGGATTTCATAATGTCTAATCCATTATAAAGGAAAATATAGAGAGACACAGGTATATACATATATACACGCATACACATGAGTATGTGTTTTAATCATAAAGACCTCATGAACTATGAGAGTCTGAGATGCTGGATCTGAACCCACAAAAAAAACTCTGACTGCAAACAGACGATCCAAGAAGCCCAACAATATGCAATCATGACACAATGATCTTAGTTTGCAGATGTGAACATGTCTTTCATTAAAAGCGTTCCTTCTCAAGACGGTGCAATAACACCAATTACTCTCCATTCCTGAACCTCCACATGCACAATAGGGGGATCAGGACTTGAAACGGTGCCATGATATAAAAGGGAAATGACGGAGGGGAAGAAATGGGCTTTGGATTAATGAGCTGGCACACACACGCGGCCTTAATGGGCAGCGCTGACAGGGTTCAATTACAGAGGAGCACAGCCTCATTACTGCCAGTAGCTGTCACTTAGGGCGCTGGTGCACAGGAGAACCCAACCACTGCAGACAAAGGAAAGGAGGAAGAGATGAAAACAAAAGACATCTACAAAGCATCCTCAGGAGCAAAGGGCCCACCCTCATCCCCAACGCACGCGTGCGCACGCACGCGCACACACACACACAGAGGCAAACACCCACATGCCCCTCAGCTCTACTTATAAAAGCCAATGCACACAGGCACGAGATCTTCGTATTTACGCACAGTGGAGTGTCCCCTAGCCTGGCTTGCTAGTTGCTTTTTACATGGAGGACTTTTAGGCAGAAATGTTATTAATTAAGAGCTAGTGTCAAGGTGATTTTTAAAATGGGAACTTAAATATCATCCTTATGAAAAATAAATCCCATTGTAAACTGTGAGTCTCTTCACTGGGCACGGCTGCCCTCCTGGTCCATCCCGCCACATCGTCTTGTTAACAGTGACCACCACTCACCACATCATCTCCATGACAAAGTCAAAATAAAAATGCAAGAGGAAGCATTTGGATTCCATGAATCGTTATGTGCGAGTTTATAGGCTATTTAAATTCTCTTCATGTCCTGATGTTCAAATGGAGGGGGAAAAGTGCTAAATGGAAATTTGATAAGGCCTGACTAATAAAAGTTTCAACATCATGTGGGATAAAGTCTTGCCACAGGAAATCCATCTCTAAAATGCCTTCCATGAATTTACTTACGAAAGACAAAAGGCTACCTCTCTTTCTCTCAAAAAATCTTCTACTTCTTAAAGACAAGTATACGTTTAACCAATGGATTCAAAAACAGAGGCTTGATACCAAAAATAAAAATGCTAATATAAAACAACAGTCCATCTACTATGCATGTATTCAAATTTTAACACATAACATACACCCTGAATGCCTCATGTCCAGTATAATCTTATGATAGTTTAACAAATTACAAGCTGACATTTTTTCTCCTAGAAAAACATCTGTAGATGAATCCAGAAGAACCCATGTTTAAATAATGACTGAGTCACTTTCCATTTACCTACAGAAACAAATTCAGAAACAAACTCAACTTTAGCAGAGCTAATTCTAATTAATCCTAATGCTTTAGTGTCTTTTTAAAAAAAGAAGCAATAGAAAATTCTCAGGATTACTCTGAGGATAGTTTTCAGCTGCCCTTCCTGAATCCATAATAAACATGTACAACTGAAACAGATTTAAGCCTTGAAGTACACCCCACAAATTAGAAGGAATAATACACGAATGCACAGAGCATACATGACTAGGTCAAGTGAAGCTAAAACAACAAGGAACACGCGAAACGAAAACATCTCAAACGAGTGGACACTCCTACACCAACAAACTATCTCTTGAAAGACCAATAAGCCTTACACTAAAAAAAGTGAGTACAAGTCATCATTTTTCCACAAGGGATTCATACGAAGACCTCTTCCAGTTCAGGCAGACGCCAGAAACACAGCTAGTTATGATTCTGAATGGAAAACACAATGGAAGAAACTGAAGGATGAACACTTCCATTCATTTTCATACCAGAGCCTACATTCTCACCCTACCATCTACAAGTAATTAGAACCCCAACGAGATTAGCTTAATTGGACAAAGCACCCTTTGACCAGGACGACTGTACTATGGTGGTAATTTCCAATGTGAAATACGAACCTGGGCCACAGACTTCCTAGTCCTCCTAGTTATTCACAGTCCAGGAGCTCCTGCTGTCATATTCTACTTACGGCCTAAGGACCAGGAGCACCAGGGAGGTGGAGCCATTAGCTGCCTGATCACAAATGGTGTGTCATCCTCCCGTGTCTGGCTGGAGTCTGCCCACACCATCTCCCCTCGCCCAGACTCACCACTGCAGTCGAGGGAATGACCTCCATAGTTCCCCAGTGACCTCCGTAGCTCCTCACTAGCTACAAGGTCAAGAAGTTCCGCTATGAGTACCCAACACAGTACCACTGAAAAAAAGACTTGGGTCATGTAACACTCATTGTATACCAAGAAAAGTCAGATAGCTGCTTTTTGATATGGAGGAGGCTCCATATAGCACTGGGTGGCCCCAGGAACATGAACAAGGGCAAGCTACTTAGTCCTGTAAAGTTATAGGTGGCGCTACTAAGGCAATCTCTACAGAGATTTAATCGACTATAGAGACACAGAGTGATGCGTATCTCAGCCTCTACGTGCAGAGCTTAGCTCCTGCGGAAGGCTGGTGTTCCCTCTCCCTACTCTTTGCCATGACGCATGACTTCATGACGTCTTAAGACCCACAGCACCTTGTGGCCCCTGTGTCATCTCGGATCTGCCGAGCTAAAGCCCAAGGGTGGAGGACGAGGACTGCCACAGCTTAAGGGCTGTGCAACCACTGAAAATATAGCTTATATATGCCTCTGAACTCAATGACATAATTGGCACAGACCAAAATCCACTGCAACTATCTCATCATTCCCTGCCTACAGTGCTAGCAGTTCAAAGAAAGATCTCGTCTTTTGGTCTTTATCAGAGTCTTAGAATACCCCATCTGATTCTTACTGATAAAATTTGTTGTTACGAAAATACGCTTTGTTCCTTTCCAAAAATTCCAAATGCTATCGTAAGAGTCGTTTTTCCTCCTAAGATATGGTAAGCTATGTACCAAGCCATAAGTACAGTTACCAATGCAAAGGAAGAGGAAATGAAATTACGAAGGAGTATATATAAAGAGATACAGCTTAAGTATTTTTATATTATAGTTCAGTAAAGATTGATTTACATGTTTACTCTTCACTTTTTATATTACCAGATATGCATTTTTTAAAAGTAAAATTAGGAGTTTCCACTGTGGCTCACAGGGTTAGGACCCACCACTGTCTCTGAAGTGGCTCAGGTCGCAGCTGCAGCTCAGATTTGATCCCTGGCCCAGGAATTCCATACACCATAGGCACAGCCAAAAAAAAAAAAAAGAAAAAAAATAGGTAATAGGTAAAATTAACAAAAAAACATTAAATTCAGGTTCACAGAAAATAATTATTGACATTTCTCCAACCATGAGATGGGTGCTTCCTATTATTTCCAGTAGAGAATGTTTGTCTTACTGTTCTCACGTCTCAACGCAAAACAGCTTCACACATTTTTTACCCGTGTTTCCATCTTAAGCCCTGCCCCTCAGGGACCCAGATCACTGGCGTCTGTAGGAAACCCACACAACAGCTCCTCCTAAGACCTGGGAGACAGACACGGCTAAGCCAGGCCCAGCAACCATCCCACCAATAACGTGCCTTTTCTTTGGTTGGTTTCCCACCTCCAGAAGGCTGCACCACCCTCAGTCAACAACATCCATTTCTCCCAAATGGACTCAGAGGGGCTCTTCCACTCTGACCAAAAATCCAAGCTTATGACTTGTTCTAATATTTAACAGCTGCAAAATTCCATAGTCATCCAGTGTGTGTGTTGCACCCCCAACTGTAAACAAATTCATCCCATGCACACTCCATAAAACCAAACGCCAAGCAACAACAGTAGTTTCAGCTGTGGTGAACACTCAAGACACTTCATTACTGCCAGAGGCTGTCACTTAGGGCGCTGGTGCACAGGAGAACCCAGCCGACTGCAGACAAAGGAAAGGAGAAAGAGATGAAAACCAAAGACATTTACAAAGCATCTTCAGAAGCAAAGGGCCCACCCTCATCCCCAACACACACACACACACACACACACACACACAGAGAGAGAGAGAGGCAAACACCCCTGTGCTCCTCAGCGTCTTTTTCCCTTACCCCCACCCTCCTCATCACTAAAATTGAACACAAACTCTTACACCTCCCGTCGATCCTGACTCCCTTGATTTACTTGAGCCTCCCAGGCTCAATCTCCCTTACCCTGGGTATCCTGTTTCTTTCTTTTTTTTTTTTTTCTATTATAGTTGATTTACAATGTTCTGTCAATTTCTACTGTACAGCAAAGTGACCCAGTTATACTTACATATGTACATTCTTTTTCTCACATTATCCTCCATCAGGCTCCATCACAAGTGACCACATAGAGCTCCCTGTGCTATACTGCAGGATCTTATTGCTTATCCACTCCAGATACAATAATTTGCATCTCCTAACTCCAAACTCCCAGTCCATCCCACTCCCTCCCTCACCCCCTCAGCAATCACAAGTCTGTTCTCCAAGTCTATGGATTTGTTTCTTTTCTGTAGATAGGTTCATTTGTGCCGTGTATTATATTCCAGATATAAGTGATATCATATGGTATTTGTCTTTCTCTTTCTTACTTCACTTCGTATGAGAGTCTCTAGTTCCATCCACGTTGCTGCAAGTGGCATTATTTTGTTCTTTTTATGGGTGAGTGCTATTCCATGTACGTTGTTTCCATGTCTTGGCTATTGTGAACAGTGCTGCAGTGAACACAGAGGTGCATGTATCTTTTTCAATCACTCTGCATATTCTAAATTGAATCTCAATTTCTGGCCTATTCCACTGGAGGGACTCTGTAGATCAGAATACCTCCAACTTGAACGTGCACACTATTTAGTTCGGCCTGCTATAACAAAATCCCACAGAGTGGGTGGCTCATAAATAGCAGACATGCATTTCTCCCTGTACTGAAGGCTGAGAAATCCAGGACAAAGGCAACTGCAGATTCAGTGTCAGGTCAGGACATGGTTCCTAGACAGCGGGCTTCTTGCTATGTCCTCACTCGGCAGAAGGGCCAAGGAAGCTCCCTGGGGTCTCTGCTTTGAGGGCATTAAGCCTAATCCTGAAGGCTCTGTCCCCGGGACCCAATCACCTCTCCAGGACTCACCTCCCAACACCAACACACCTTGGGTTAGGCTTTGACATAGGAATTTTGAGAGTAACACACCATTATGTCTGTAGCACACACCAACAACCTTGGAAGCTTGTGAAAGGTGCTGATTTTCAATTGGCAAAAGCAGTCCGAGGAGGCAACTCAGCCTCTGCACTTCTACCAAGCTCTCAGGTGACACCTAGGCTGCAGATTTTGCTAATTTGAACAGCGTATTTTTCTACAGCCTCTTAGTTGCCTGTATCCTTACATTCCTAATTGTTAGTTAACACTTTTTTCTCCATTCTGGTTATTCCTCTTGCTAACTGTGAGGCACCCTGGTCCCTTCCCACAAAATCATCAACCATATCCTGGTGCAAATATAAGGCTATGATTATGTAATACCTAGGCAGCGGTTCACGGAAAAAGTCAACTCCGATATTAGGGGCCAAAGCCCCATTAATAAAAATTATCATTAGAATCATCACTTATATTCAGGCTGTTTGGAAAATAATAAACTGCCCAGACATTTAAATTAATGTGTGTTAAATACACGAAGAGAGATGATCCATGTCTCATTCCCATGCTATGATCACAAGTATGCCCTAATACACTGGTCACACACCTCCACCACTGAAATCGACAGGCGTGATCAAGGCTTCCCGCCAGTTTCCTAAGCTGCAGAGCACTTGGCCGTCACCCCGCAGCCAACAGCTCGGTATTACTTTATGCCACGGCTCTTTCCTCTAACAATTGCACCGGGTGTATCATGATAAGATGAGCCTGTGCATGAGCACACCACAGGCCTCCCTCACGAGCCTCAAAGGGCTCTTTTGCATGAACATTAAAAAAAGGAGCTCTTTTCCATGGATTTAAGGGGGCAAAGTGTCAAACAATGTTTAACACCACAGTTAGCAGCTCAGACGTCCCTAGGCCCGCTAAGCACACATAAATAAAGCTAGATGCACTGTGGGCCTGACAGCCTTGGGCAGCTCTCCATTTTTTAGTTTATTTCAATCCCAGGCAAAAGCAGAGAGGAAGAAAAGGGGTGGTTGTGGACCAAAAGAATCCATCCTAAAACATCCTTCTAAGAAAGAATCAAAGGAGAATGCCACTGAAAGAAGTGCCTTCAAAGTATTTAGCACTTTCTCAAAATACATGGAAAGAGTGTGTAACACACTGCTCTCACTCCGCTTTAACTGCAGCCTCTCATCTCAGCCATGGTTTCAGCACTGGAAGTCCAATTACAACAAAAATGCACTTTTTCCAGGGTGATTTCTAAAGCCAGGAGTTCTCTTTATGCACAACTCCTCTCCATTACATTAGGACGCCCCAGTCACATTCTTTCCTTTCTCGGACATCCGTGACTCCTTCCGGTTCAAAACGGCTTCCTGTGGTTTGCTTCTTGTCAGAGTACCTCTGATATCCTCAGGAGAAGCTCCAGCAGAGTCTGTGACTCCTGCAATGTGTTTTCTGAAGCAACCAACTCCACGCACCTTGGGTTTGCTTCCCGGAGGACCTGCTGACCTTGTCACACCTCTGCAGAGGGATGGGATCGAGGGACCCACAGCTTGAGGACCGTGGCTGCGCATTTAACCACCTCACTGAGAAGTGAAGACAACCTCAGCAGATCTTAGAAATAATTTTGTCCAGGACCCCAAATCCTGGCACTTCCTAGACAGGTACCTGTCCCTTTTCTAACACATCAAAGAACCTGCAGTCTCTCTGAGCCATTTCGGCAAGTCTTCGACTTTATTCGTACCACTCATTCCTCCTGTAACATAAGACCTTCTTCAGTATTTGGGAGGCGGATGACATTTACTGTCCTTCCTCCAACCATTCCTATGCACTTACAATCTGTATTTAAGTCACCATTTATTTATCTGCATGGGAAATAGTTCTCAATGCCTGTTAACTTTTGCTCACAGGGCCTATTTCCCAAACCATTAGTCATGCTCCAGATGTTTTCAGCAGAGAATCCTGGAGAAGGATTACTGATGATTACTCTATGCTGTATTCCTACTTAAACATCCCTAATTCTGAGTTAGCAGTTTGAAGATGATAAAGGTAAAACTAGGTTTAATCAGTGGATAGGAGGTGTGTCTCCCAGGAATGGCTTCAACTCCATTAAATCAGGGAGAACTACCATTTCTAAATACCCATAAATGTTTAAAATTTTGCTGACAAGGTAAAAACATTTTTACAGGGTGTTCCCGTTGTGGCACAGTGGAAATGAATCCAACTAGGAGCCATGAGGCGTCGGGTTCAATCCTTGGCCTTGCTCAGTGGGTTAAGGATCCAGCATTACCGTGAGCCGTGGTGTAGGTCACAGACGTGGCTCGGATCCCGTGGCTCTGGCGTAGGCTGGCAGCTGTAGCTCCAATTAGACCCCTAGCCTGGGAATCTCCACATGCCACAGGTGTAGCCCTAAAAATCCAAAAAAAAAAAACAAAAACAAAAAAAAATTTTCACAAAAGCATCAACAATCCCATGGAAAGGTTCCACTGCCATGAAGAGAAGAGACTAAATGCAAATGACCTAATTTTAACTGGTTCCTGTGAGTCACATTATAATTATAACTGTTTTAAAGAGAGATTAGCCCAAAAGGAAATTCCCACACTTCTAATCTAAAATTTGAAAGCATTTTTAATCACTGTTCTGGAAATTCTCATACTGCATGTAAATAAATCATTCATGATTCTCTCTAAATACAATACACTCTGGAAGCTTCTTTCGAAAAAAATGAGAGCACTGCATTTGTTTATCTAAATAAGAGGGAAGGGGAAAAAAACTGCACTGAAACAAGTTACAAAATTTGATGTAACTCAGCAAAATGACAGATTTGGTGGGAACACTTAAAAAACAACAAAGTCATGAACGGGGAGTTTAAGTCAGAACCTAGGATAGAAGTGCCAGTCAGAAGCAGCCCACCTGGAATCTCTCTCTGCTTCTACTCCTGCCACACTAAGAGAAGTTCTGCGGTCACACTCTGGAGATGGTGCAAGGGACAGAGTCTAGGTCGTTCTTTCGATGTGGACTGCTTCTTGGATGCTAGCAGCAAGACTGCGTTTTTCCTATGAAAGGAGGGAGGTATGGCTCAAACACTGTGGCTGATGACAAATTCAGTCAGAACATACTGCAATGACAAAATCAAAAGGGGACACCATGTTTTAATCTCAAGCCAGTCCTGCACTTCCCGAAGGTGGCTGCCATTTCACCTTGATGCGCATTTATTTCTATACAGAAATATGACCTATTGTAAGTTACCCAGTGAATCTCTAGCTTGGAAGCATAACTCTCACCTCAGTTGCATTTTCTCTATAGCTGGGGAAAGAATGACAAGACAGTCATAACTGGTGGCCAGAAACTCAGGCCGCCGGTCACTGCTATCTTGTCGTTACTCCTGTGTCTGCTCAAGCAGCAATGAAAATTAATCAACTCATTCTTCCCAATTTTGCTGCTGCTGTTCTCCTATGATGCTACGTACAGGTGAATTAAAGAATCCGCCTTGGTCTTAGCCGTAGGGCTAATGAGGATACCTTATTAGAAAGAGGAAGGATGGGGGCTCTCTCACATCCCTTTAAAGCCACCCTCTTCAATGCAAAGAGATAAGAATTTTACAAGCAAACTACAGTGAAGTGGAGTTGCAGAAATGGTGTCAGAACCAATCCTGTTCTTAGAAAAACAAACCCAAAAAACAAGAGATACCAAACAATTGTCTCTAATAGAATTAGACAATTTCTGCTTTGATCAACTTCAGAATTGATGGAGGCTGGTTTCCTCACATTACAGATGTCAACACAGAGTCCCAGAGAATAAATATGACTTGCCCAGAGTCACAGAGGGAGCTGCAAGTCAGAGATGAAACTCAGCCTCTTAACCAGTCAGACATTTTAACTACCAGGATAATGACTGATTACATTAAACCACTGTTAACAACGCACCTCTAGCCCTCCTGTCCGAAGCCTCTCTCTCAAACCTGGGCAGCTGAGTACCACGAACTTCTCTGAAAAAGACTGACGCGGTGGGTTCAGCCTGACGACCCCACAAAAGCAAAAGCACGCAGGTGAACCATTTGAAAGTAGAGCCTCTCCACAATTTCCATCTGCTCTTTGTGTCAAATTCCAGACTATGGTAAAGATCCAAGAATGGCAAGACCTCCAGATGGAACTTGAGCCCACCGTCAATCTTTCAGAGAAGCTTAAATGGGCAGGGTATTCCAAGGCACCCCCAGAACAACAGAAGGAGAACACAGGGCACCATGGGCCACCCCCACACGGGGAGGTACCATTCTCCACTTCTCCTTCTGCCTTCAGTTACTCCCCCTGCAGCTGACCCCACATGGAGAGATGCCTGAGCAAAAGGCCCTCACTTGCCATCTGTATTCCAAGCCTGCGGGGCCCAAGTATTGTGTATGTGGCTCCATTCTAATCAGCATGCTTTTGCCAACTGTGAAAGGCAAACTATAATTTGGAAATGGTTGCTGCTGTGTTTGTTTGTTCACTTCCCCTTTGATAGCCCCAGCACAGAGCAAAATGCCATGCATATTGTAGGCATTTAATAAAAGCTTGTTGAAGAATAGGTTTTTTTTAATGTTATGTTCTATCTGTGATTGTCTTGACTGCATCTGTACTGTCTCTGTCAGTAGGTTTTAAGGATTATCTCATACGAATTTTGGAAATAAAGAGGATAGTGACCCCGAAAGAGTATTCCGTGATTACTTTATAGCATCCAGAAAGCAAGCGAGACCTAAGAAAGCGAATTCATCCCATGAAAATATTTCAAATGACAAACTCACTTTTGCATTGACTTTAGATACCTGGGAGTCATAAGTCTATGCATACAGAACATACTCAAGCCCAAAATGAGAGGAGGAAACGCGCCTGGGTCTTTGTCTAAATAACAGTCACAGCCGGCAGTTGTTTCTCTGCTTCTTAACGTTCACTACAATGAAGCACAGAAAGGAGGTCCTCTGATGGCATTTTGGGATTAAACAGAACACCTGCCACCTTCCCAGCTTCTCAGGAAAGCCATCTAGTAATAACAGAGCATTAGACTCAGAAGGGAGGAAGCCAACACTTCGTTTTACGGAGAATACAGATGCCCTCAAAAGGCTCTTCCCCACAAGGTTGCCAATGTTTCTCCACAGTATCTCTAACCTTCCCCCCATTCTCCGCTTCAGCGTGTCATCTCTGCCACGTAGAAAAATGTTCTCCAGCTGTCTTTTCTCCTCTCAAGTTATGCGCATCTCCAGAATCAATTAACTCTTTCCCATAACCAGAGCTGCACCAGCACCCCCTCCAAAGCCTACTCTATCAGTCACCTGCAATTTTCAAACCTCGTTTCTGCCCTCCAGCAACTTGGACCGATGCACGACTTACTCCTCTGCTCACCAACCTTATCCACACATAGACCACGAATATAGGCAAAGCTCCTCAACACCAGCAACAACAAAACTGTATCATCAGAGGAGACAGGAAGACTCTGAGAAGCTACAGGATGGCACATGACACAATCTCTATTTTAAAACCTCTGAAATGGATGCTGGTTGCCCCCAAACAGAAAAAGAGGTTGGCTGGGAGACATGGCTCACGAGGTGCAAAGAAGACTCTTCTGTCTAAAGTGACCACGCTCTTCTGCTCAAAATTCTTTTTCGTTGTAGCACAAGCCATAGATGTGTTTCTTTAAGCGAGAAAGTTTTACTTTTAACAAACTGCAAGTGCCACAAGGAGCAACACAGTAAGTCCTACGAATCACTGCTGACCCTTGAACTGCGCAGGGGGTAGAGGCACAGACCCTCCACACGGTCAAAATCTCCATTTAACGTGTTACCTGAGATTCTGCATCCTTGGGTTCAACCAACCACATGTAGTACTATACTGTGTATTTATTTTTAAAAATCTTCACATAAGGAGACCCACAGAGTTCAAACCTGTGTTGGTCAAGGGTCAAGTGTATTTCTAATTTCCAATAAATTAGACTGATACTTTGGCTCCTCTACTCATTAGCTGAGATTTGATACCTATGGAACTGCTTATCAAGTGAGGCCTGCCAGTAAAAATAGTTTGCATTATGGAAGGCAAATAAGCAGTAAGTCTGAATTTTGGAAAGGGAGCCCTGGAAGACAGGAGAGAAGAAAAGGAGAAAGTCAGACAAACTCACTCACCTCCGAATGGTGACAAAACCCTACCCTCCCTTCAAAAGGAGGAATTTTCTTTGATGCAAAAGGGCAAAAACACGATTTCTACTTTTTGCAGATTGTTGCGGCCCTTGAGATTTTCATAATCACTGAGCTCTTCCAACACAGCTTGGATTCTAGACCTCTCACTCGCACAACGCACTTGAGTTTCAACCTAAGCAAATGGGTGCTCTCGGAGGGAGCCAAGAGAACGCGTGTCACTGAGAACGGAAGAAATCAATGAGAAAAGTCAGTCATCAGCTGAAAGGAGGCCGTATCCAGCTGGTAACTTACCTGCAGCAGGGTTCCCGACCAGGGCTGACTCTGTCCCCCAGGAGGCAACAGGACAATCCGGAGATCTTTTTAGTTGCCACAGCTGGGAAGGGAGGAGTACCCTGGAATCTAGCCAACGAGGCCAGGGATGCTGCTAACGATGCTATGATACACAGGACAGCTACCCCACAATAAAGAATGATCCGGCCCATGGATGGACCTAGAGATCATCATACGAAGTGATGAAAGTCAGACAAGAAAGGCAAATACCTTATGATATCCCCTAAATGCGGAATCTAAAAAAATGATACAATGAACTTATTTACAGAACAGAAACAGACTCACAGACATAAGACAACAAGCTTCTGGCTACCAAAGGGGAAGGGGAGGGAGAGGGATAAATTAAGAGTTTGGGATTAATGAACACATACTACTATGTATAAAACAGATTAACAAGGAACTATATTCAGTATCTTATAATAACCTAAACCATAGATAACTATATTCAGGATCTTGTAATAATGTAAAAGAGAAAAGAATCTGAAAATATATATATACATGTTCTTTGTTTTACACCGGAAACTAACATAATATTGTAAATCAATTAGACTTCAATTAAAATTTTTTTAAATTTTAGAAAGGAACTCCCCAGCCCAGAACACCAACACTGCTGAGGGTAAGAAACTCTGGTCTAGACTTCTGTAAAATATGGAAAATGATTGCAGGAATAATTAAAGAAGAATCTCTGACTAGGTACAAAAAGATTCTCCAGGCAAGATTTTACTTTGCATGTGCTGAACTGCACAGCCCAGAAGGGGCCAATGTTTTCTCTGAAACCTCGTGAGGGCCACTGCTGACCCCAGTGTGAAAGGGTCTGGTTGCTACCCACAGCTTCACCCCCAACTGACCCCAGATTAGGAGCATGAGTCAGTGCACCGGCACCCTAATATGCAAAGTGCTTTGGTAAGAACGAGAGTTATAAATTGGAGGGGTTCCACAGTCATAAGAACTGCATCCATATTTAGAGATAAAACAAGCAGACATTCTGAACTTGGGATTTTCAGCCCATCCTATGAAAAGAATGGAAGTCCCAATGAATGCAGATAATGATAATGCAGAGCAACCAGCATTGGTTCAAAACTTCCTTTGTGCCAAATACATGCTAAATTCTTTACAGGCACAATATTGTGTAGTTATTATAAACTATCGATTTTACAGTAAAGAAAACTTAGGCTCAGAGGGGTAAGGTAATACTCAGCAAGAGTCAAATTCAGGGATCAAACCTAGGTATACTTGACGCTCAAGTCCAGCTTTTTAAATTAAATTATACTGGAGTATAGTTGACTTTCAACACTGTGTTAGTTTCAGGTGTAGAGCAATGTGGATCAGCTATACATACAGCCATTCCTTCTCAAATTCTTTTCCCATGCCCATGTCTGGCGTTAACACTGTGCTACATGCTAACTTCCAGTCAGTCAGGGTGGTGATGCAAGAAAGAGAGAAACTGACATTCCCTCATTCATCCTTCAATTACCTGCACGTCTCCCAAGCGCTAAGAACACAGCAGTGAAGACCACAGTCAGGGGCCGTGATCCCAGACAACTAACGAACCAGTCCAGAATGAGACTCTAGGGGTCAGCTGGCGTCTTTGAGGATGAAGTCCACAAGGACAAAGCAGAAACAAGAGCTTTGTGTTTGTTCAAGAAATTGTGATTCCCTTAACTAAGCCCAGTGCAAAGCATAGTTTAATCATGTGCTGAGTCCTCTTTTAAAAGTCAAAATTAAACCTTGCTTCCCCTTACAGATAGAAAGGGCTCGCTCTCCCCACCAAAGACCCCTTGACGGCAAATTCCAAAGATTCCACATAAAGACTTGCCATTCTCTACCTAAGTCTAGAAAAAACAGTTTTAACGCTTCCTTAAGAATATGAAGTCCTTGGATACCAGACTGCCAGTCACACAGAAATGAAGAGGGGCATCGAAATACGGGACAATAATAAAGAAAAGAAGATGCGGAAGCAGTTGTCTGAGGAAGCAGCTGCCGCCTGCACATGAAAGAGTCTCATACATCATGAAGAACACGGGAGAGCAAGAAAATCCCCTGGATTAGGACACAAAAGCCTGTATTTCAAGTCTCAGTTTTATCACTTACTGGTTGTGACCCTGGGCAAGCAAATTAACCCTCCCCGTATACCCATTTCCTCTCGTATTAAATGAGAATAGCTTCCCTGCCTACATTACAGAAATGCAATAAATAAAACTATACATATGCAATGGCCCTGTCAACTGTCAAGGTTACCCATTACACGAGGTATCCAATCTCATTCATCTCTGTTAGAGGCAAAATATTTGGCTGGAAACATAGGTGCTTAGTAGCAAACACGTCGCCACACCCCCATCCAAAGGCCACCGTCACCAAGGGCCACCAGCAGAAGCATGGCCCCGCCGGGCAGAGCCTGACCGCGGGGGTGTCTCCACAAGAGGGCACTAGAGCGTCCTCCTTTGCAGCTTCCATCTTCGGTCTTCTGCTTCCAGACACAGAACCAAGCAGCTGATTTATTTAGAGTCATGAACTCTCAGATTTTACACAGGAGCCGTTTCTCAGGTATACTGTGGACCATGCCCCCTCCCCCGGCCTAGTATGTACATGGGGACTTTCCACTCTGATAGAGGGGAGGGCTCCGTGACCTCTAACAGCTGCAGGGTCGTGTGTCTCCCTCCTCGTCTACGCCACGTCAACAAGCCCAGTCTAGCTATTAATAAAAACAGACTAGCAAAAACGTGGAGGAAAACGCTGACTGCCACCTATTCGAGTTTTCAATACGTATATTGTGATAAATGATACGTTCATGCAGCTAAGGGCAGAGGCTTAACTGCTACTGTATCTGACTTGGAAAGTATCAGAACACCACGGTCCTTCACAGCGACGTTCGCCTTCTTCCCAGCGTAAGTTCAAGACGCCTCTAACAGCATCCGAAAGGAGCGATCTCAGCTATGCGGCAGTGGCTCATCGTGCGGGCTCTGGATGAAACTCCCCAGAGTCCTGTGCACATCAGACCCTGTGACCTTGAACAAGCCTCTGTGTGACTTTGGACAAGTCACTTAACTTCTTCACTCTCCGTTGCTTTCTGTGTAAAATAAAGACAACAGTAGTAGATTGTCTACTTTTTACTGCAGTTGTGAGAATGAAATAAGATAATCCAGATAAACTACATAACAGGGCCTCACAACACACGTTCGGGAAATGTGAGCAGCTGCTTACCACGGCTACAGCGGAGACATACGTATGGTCTTACATTTTCCAAACAGGTAAATGATCTAAAAGAACTAGTTCCCCCTAAGTCCACTTCAATGCTGAGCACAGACTCAAACAGTGAGCACCTGAGGGCAACTTTTTGAAAAGCATGGCCTCCGAAACATACCAGCAACCACACGTTAGGTGTAAGAGTGACCAGTCCACACAGAAACCAAACCACAGCAAGGCAGACAGCCAAGGCAAAGCAAGGTCTGGAGAGTGGTTTGCGGCCAAGGACTGAGTTCCCAGCAGCCCTCACATTCGTACAGAAAAGACCTGGCAGAGAGGACGGAAGGCCAAGGAAAAGCCTGGGCTGCTGACCACAGGGCAGGCCACGCTCAGGACCAACGAGCGTCAGAAGGAGAAAACAGGATCTTGGGGGCCATTCCCACTAGGGTACCAGATGGAATACTGAAGAACCAACAAAGAACCGACCAGAACACCGGGAAGGTCACGAAAGACCAAAAAGACTTGCTAAAGGGTTAAAGAAATCATAAGGACCTTACTGAATGCCAAAGTATGAAAAAGGTGCTGCAGAAGGAAAGGCACGTCTTTGGCTGGTACCACAGCCCACATCTCCTCCTGTCCAGACGGCCTGTCCTCAACGGTCCGGTTCTGTTACAGCTCTTGCTTTGAAAACACACATTTGTTCCCACGTGACTGACTGCATCAGGAAACACTGAGGCATAAGCAAATCTTGCCTTTGCTCATGTGCGATGTGTCACCTTTGGGAAAGACGAGGTGAACAGAGAACAGCACCCAGCTGGACCAAGGCAGGAAGGCGTGCAAAAAGCCCTGCAGAGCACACACTGCAAGACCCACCAGCTCCCTCAGCTCCTGCACTGTGAGCCACGCTGTGCACATCCAGTGTCACAATGTTCCCTCCCACTTTAGATGGCCCTCCAGGCGCCACTTCACCATGAGGCACAAGCTACCACCCTTCCGACACCAACTCCCGCAGGTAACTTTTAGGTCCTTTCCAATGAAACGTGCCGCGTTTGTTGTAGTGTTTATGTGTTTCTTTACCTTTTACCATATGTAAAACTGTGCTATCATGTTTATTAGGTTTCTCTTTCCTTATTAGTAAGTCTCCTAGGAAGCTTCTGACTGCTTTGCCCCGACCTCTGGTTTCCCATAAGCCCCGTGGTTTTTCACTGTGTGATGATGCAACAGTGATTTTTAATATGTGTCTGTAACATTACAGCAGACCTGACTCTAACCTGCAGTCACCACAGACACACTCTGATGTTTCACACACTGGCTAGAGGCCCCTCCCCACATCTCAGCCTCAGTTCACTCTTTCCTCTCTTACTCAATCCTACCTTCCCTTAGGGTTTACTGATCCAGAGAGCTTTCCAGGGCTGGCCAGCCCGTCTGCCAAAGTGCTCTTTCTCTGAGCTCGACGGCGCTTCCCACCCGCGCTGTTGTCATTACACTGACCGTGAGGGACAGAGGCTCCACCGCTGGTTTCAACCTCCAAAGCATGTACCCGTTCCGTGCGGGGGCATCTTC
Source organism: Phacochoerus africanus (assembly GCF_016906955.1). Lineage (NCBI taxonomy): Eukaryota > Metazoa > Chordata > Mammalia > Artiodactyla > Suidae > Phacochoerus > Phacochoerus africanus. The sequence goes on from NC_062550.1 coordinate 107,527,595, forward strand.
CCCATGGCACAGCACAGGCACGTGAGAAATGATTACAGACGTGAATGGAATAAAACAAAGCACCTGCCAGTTTACCATTCCATTTGATACCGCACGACTCAGCAACCATGTCCACACAGAATCTCAGGAAGGAAAGAAAAAGGAGAGGAAGCCAGGATCATGCAGAACAAGCTGAGTGTGTTCGAAGTGTCCCGATCGGTAAAGAGGGTGTAAAACTGAGGGGACTCCGTAGGAAAAGTCCAACCGGAGGGGACACGGAAGAGTATTCCACCTACATGGTGGGGGAAAGTATCTGAAAACAGTGGGAAAATGTGTTTATAATCAAATGTGAGCTTCATATATGGAGAATGGGACTGCTGGGCACCTCCAGTGACCTCTGGCCAGAATGTTCACAACAGATGATACTTAATGTTTCCCTTGCTAAGCATCCCTTTATCTTTTGAGTAAGATTTCCATATACGCTGCGGGGAAGGCATTTCAGTGAAAGCTTACTAACTTTGATATGAGCTATGGGGAGTCAACCAAGGGCCACATTCCCTGGTCTTCCCTGAATGGAGGCTGAAATGAGACCCGATAAGAAGTTCCTTTTAGTTTAGGAATGAAACAGACTGATGTTACAAGCTTCTTCATGGATTATGAATTCACATATACAGCAAAGTACTCAGAAAGGAGCCTCACCAATGACGTGAAAGAACTTGGGTGGAGACGAGAGCTTGGTCAAAGTGCACCAAGTGAAGACTGCCCCTTACGTCGTTTCCACCGCGTGCAGGGCCACAGCTGTCCCCGAACCCAAGATGCACTCATTGCCAAGTGCAAACAACAGTAAGAAAATGCAGAAGCTGAATTAAGTGAACTTTAAGCATTTCATTTTATTAGTAAATACAAGAAAAATTATCCACCAAATGGTAAGAAATTAAACAAGAAAAAGCAGAAGGACAAAAAGCATCGCAAAGCCATGTTATAAACAAAGGGAGACCCTCCATGCAGAAAACATGGTAAGTTCAAGCCAAGAGAAAAAGGCACTCCAAAGAGATAACAGGGTAAGTACCTAAATAACATGAAGGAAAGTGCAAACAAACCCAGACTCTAACGCACAAGCTTGATCTGTAAAACCCATTTTATAAGATGAGACAATTTAAAAAGGCTGCCGCAGGCTACCATTGGACTGGGAAACCTTAAGGGTGATTTAAATTAACTTATATGAGGACTGTGATAAAAATGAGGTAAGTCAGAGGGGACCAAAATGCTGCCTTGAATATGGAGCAGGGAGGGTAAAGCAGCTGAAAAGCTGCATGACACAGGGAATAAAGAAACTGCTGTCAGAATCGGACTGCTTTAAATTTATACGGCAATTTTCAAAGGCTATGCAGATCTTTATCAAAAACTGATCCGTTCCTATTTCCACCTGTTCTTCTCTGAAGTTATACTCTACCATTCAGTGTGGTCCATGTTTAATGATTTCAAATAGCATTTGAACACTTTTCCCGTGCTAGGTACTGTTTTAAGTATTTTATGTATATAAACTTACTAATGTTCACAGAAAGTGATTATTCCCATTTTACACATGAGGAAACCAAGACACAGAGACATTAACTGACGCAGCAAGGTTACGCACAGCCAGAATTTGAACCCCCCAGTCTCAGGCTGAAGGGTTTGAGATTAACATGTACACACTACTACATATAAGACAGGTAAACAACAAGGTCCTACTGCATAGCACGGGGACCTCAACTTAATATCTGCAAATAACATATAATGAACAAGAACCTAAAAAAGAATACGTGTAACTGAATCACTCTGATGTACACCGACTATACCAAGTGATAAACATACAAAGGTACATACGTTACAATTAAATGCAACCTCCTTCCAAAAAGTTATACCGAAGAACTGATTGGACAAGTGATACCCAAGACCAGCAGACTCCTGCTTTTGGACGTGAAATTCTATCGCACATGTATGGTCCAAGGCGAGAGTGTGCAGCCAACATGGCACTTGCACTTACTCAGCTATAACCCTAGGGCTGGAGCCAAAAAACTCACCCCAATTTGCTGGAGTGCTACAGAGTGTCATTCACCCAGCTGGGAAGAGAAAATACACACAGCTACTAGGACCAGTTCCAAAATGGAAAACAGTATGTTTTAAATTATCGTTTCTCTGGAGACAACACTTTCCCTCTATTCAAAACTGCTGACACGAGTTCCCTCTTTTGCCCCTGGGTAAACTACAGCATGTCAATAGCCAACAAGTTAGCCGAGCAACATAACCTCACCTTGACCCCCTTCCTCCTACAACACTCCTCCCGGAAACTGCACGTGGTCAGTGCTCAGGGCGATACTACTCGCAGTTGGCCCAAGGATATGGGGGCAGGAGGGAGGTGGATAAAGCTAGGTGCCGTGAATACGTGTGCCTTATGGAGATCATCGCAGATGCCAAGAGGAGTTCTCTGGATGCTTCGTGGTGTTAAAGATGGAATGCCAGAAAGAGAAAGGACAGACTGCTCGAGCACCAAGGTACAGAGTCATAAGGACAGGCTTGCAATGGCAGCAGGAAGAGCCAAAACCCATGTCCGGAAGCACAGAAGGAATTTCTCTATATTTCAAATTACAACTCAGTAACACCAACAGTTTAACGTCTCACCGCCTCCAAGAAGTTATTCCTAGTCACCAAGGTTACTCCAGATGCCCTCAAAGAAAGACACATGCACCCCAATGTTCACAGCAGCACTGTGTACAATAGCCAAGACATGGACGCAACCCACATGTCCACCGACAGAGAAATGGATAAAGGAGATGTGGTACATTTATGCAGCGGAATATTACTCAGCCATAAAAAAAGGATGAACCGGAGTTCCCGTCGTGGCGCAGTGGTTAACGAATCCGACGAGGAACCATGAGGTGGCGGGTTCGGTCCCTGCCCTTGCTCAGCGGGTTAACGATCTGGCGTTGCCGTGAGCTGTGGTGTAGGTTGCAGACGCGGCTGGGATCCCACATTGCTGTGGCTCTGGCGTAGGCCGGTGGCTACAGCTCCGATTCGACCCCTAGCCTGGGAACCTCCATATGCCGCAGAAGCGGCCAAAAGAAATAGCAAAAAGACAAAAAAAAAAAAAGAATGAACCAATGCCCTTTGTAGCAACATGGATGGACCTAGAAATTACCACACTAGGTGAAGTTAGACAGTGAAAGACACACATCATATGATACCACTTATATGTGGAATCTTAAAAAAAAATAGACAAATGAACATGTGTGCAGAACAACAGACCCACAGACTTTGAAAACAAACTATGGTACTAAAGAGGACAGGTGGGGGGAACGGGATGAATTAGGGGTTTGGGGTTGGCATGTGCACACTGGGTATAGGGAATGACTGGAGACCTGCTGTATGGCGGGGGGAATTGTGCCCAGTATGTTGTGATGGTCTAAATGGGAAGAGAATCTGAAAGAGAATGATGTGTATACATGTATAACTGAATCACTTTGTTGTACAGCAGAAGTTATTACAACCTTGTACATCAGCTATACTTAAAGAAAACCTTCAAAATGAAAAAAAATCTAAAAAACAAAATTCACCCTTATCCTGACATATTACGGTGTGATCTGCAAGTGCTTGCTGACCTGGTGACTTGTCCCCACGCGAGCTCTGTAAGAGGAGACGCTGTGTCCCGCTTGTCACCATGGATGCTCCACGCCTGTGACGGACCTGGCACGTAACAGACACCCAATAATTTCTTTGAATGGATGAATGATACAGGCCAAACCAGGTGGCAGATTCTAAACCCAAATTCATTGTGTGGTCCAAGACAGCATGAGCTGGAGTCAGCTTCTAAAGAATTCAGGATTACCTAAAGGCAATTTGAAGCTAGCACAATTATTTTTTTTTAATGGGAAAAGAAAAAGGTGGACGTTTGCCCCAGGCTCTGGAAGGATGTGAAAGGATGCCTAGTAATAGGGAAAAATGGAAAACACTGCCAGGGAAAAAACAGGTGAAAGCGACCATGACAATTCTGGCCTAACTTTTAGTCCACATTAATGAGTTAAGGTCCTAAGAGAAGGCACGTAGCTGACAATCCGGTGAGATTTTTGCTCACGTTACATCTACTTTATACTCTGTTTTACCCATTTGCCTACATCTTATTTCACGGCCTGCTTACTTTGAGTACCTATTTGGAAATCATCAAAATCTGGATTTAACCAAGTTTGGGCATTTCCTAGAGAACTAGGGAGAGAGAAAAAAGCAAAAAGCCTATGTAGTTTTTTATAAATGAACAATTTTATTACCCCAAATGCCCTTCCCCAAATAACCACTTACATATTTTATCATTTTTAAAATCTGTTTTTACTTTGGAAGAGTGAAGCCAAATGGTTCTCTGAGTTCTTTAACTGATCAATTGTAAAATAATTTCAATTATACATATTGAAGTTTTTACAGGCACAAAATGTAGAACTTCAAAGGGTAGGGGGAAAAAAATGAAGACAAAAAAGACAAAAAAAAATTACTCCATGGCACACATCAGTTACCACAAAATATACAAAGACTTGCGTTCTGCTGTCATACTGCAAAGCCTGAGAAAACTAGTCGAGCCACATGAACCTATATTCATTATGATCCTACGATTCAAGAACGACCGTTCACAACGCAGCGGTGCTAAAAGAGCTGTCCATGCAAAACTGGCCACCATTGCCAGTGCCAGATGCTCACACAAGGGAAATGACAAAAACAAAGTAAGACGCTCTTCCACGGCACCAGAACCTTAAAAACTGAGCAGAAGCAGAGTTCCCTCTCGGCTCTTTGAGTTAAGGATCCAGCACTGTCGCTGCTGTGGTTCTGGTTGCTGCTGTGATGCAGGTGTGATCCCTGGCCCAGGAACTTCCAAATGCTGTGGGCGAGGCCAAAAAGAAAAAAAAAAAAAAGGCAGAGGCAAGGACATTTCATAGGCATGTGTTCATTCATGCATTAATTCAATCAATCAATGTTTCAGGCATTGTGTTGGGTTCTGGGGAATATAAAATAAAACACTCCTGGGTTGCAGGGTTGGTAATCTACTGAGGAGGGGAAAAATAATAAAAATAATCTGAGTACTACTATACATATACACACATACATATTATGTTATCCACGCACAGATATAAAACTGTGGCGAGTTGAGTGGTACAGAGTTTTTTTGGGGAAGAACACCCTGTGGAAGAAGTGATACCTCAACTAAATCATCAAACCCACAAGTGTGTGTGTCTGCTTCTGTCCGTGTGGGATGGGAATTACGTGGCAGGGATTAGGGAAAGAAGCAAAGGGAGGGCATGGAAGGAAGGGCACGAATAAATGTATGAAGATGAGGAAAAAAGGTACATTATAAACAAACAAATAATGACTAAAGTTGAACTTGTGAGGCAGAGTGCTTAGAAATGGAGCATCAGCAGTGGACCAGGCTGATGGTGAAGGGCCTTTTGTGCCATGTTCAGAAGCTTGAACATTGGTCCACAGGCAATGGATGGCTCATAAGAGGAAAGTGAGGTGGTCATAGTTGTGATACTCAAGTCAGTGGCTCAAAGAGTTCAACTCTTGCACAAGTATTATGGCACCAAGGCAACATACAATGAAGCTTTTAAGGCACAGCAAGACAGTGGCATATTGTGCAAATTCTCAGTGGCGTGTAGATGGCTGATTAGGTCCGTGGCAGGTTCAGGGGGATGGATAGAGCCCTGATTCAGATAAGCACAAAAGACGTGCGGCGCATCCTCAACTACCAGGATCTGGGCACTCTAACACATTGCCAGTGGGATAGTGTGTTGCTAAGATGATGGCGTTAGACAATTTAGAATTATGCAGGCAATCCCTTCAAAACTTTCATACCCTTTGACTTAGTAATCATGCATCTGGAAAGACAGCTCAAAGAATAATCTAGATTTAGGGAAATGTTTACACACAAAGATGCTGCTCACAGCAACTTTATGATAGCAAATATTTGAAATAAAAATGTCCAATAAAGAAATGATTGAATAACTCTATGATGGACTTATTCAATGAACTCATTATAAACTCATTGTAAGTATAATTTTAATAACACCAAACAAGCTCTTGTAATAAATGAAAAAAAGAAGATACGAAGTTATATATACTACTATCGCTTCTAAAACCACAACTCCCTGTATAGTAAAAAGTGAGAATTGGTATACATAAAAATGCTAGAGGCACTTAATTTTAAGTTGGAAGAATATGAGTATTTTTTCCTTAATTATAATTCTGCATTTCCCATATTCTCTATAATATGTATTTTATTATGGGCAAATAAAATATTAAATTTTAGAAACCTTATTTTTGGTCTCCTGATACCATCCAAGTTGGTGTAAGTCCTCTATATGCTCTGTCTCTCTTCCTCATTGATGATAACTGAAAACCACGACCAAAACACAAAATGCAACTACTAGAAAACTCTAAGAAATAAAAAGAGCAGGTGATAGAGAGGGAAGTCAAAACTTAAACAGTACAATGGTGATTTCTAGATCTGCCCCCTTCTTCACATCCTTGCTTTTACCCAAGGATGGACCTGAATCTCAAAACTACACAGTGGGTACAGATGGCAAAAAAAACTTCCAGGAGAAAGCTTTCTTTCTCTCCGGAGGGCTTGGGAAAGGGACCCCCCAAAACAGGAGGGTATGGAGGGGATCTGTCTTTTTTTTCTTTCCTAGCCCTGCCCAGACACCTGTTACAGTCAGAGCATTGCACTTCTGCCACAGCTACGACTCTGGCAGTAAGATCTGGAGAGAAAACCCATCTCCTGATTCAAAGAAACGGCACATGAACACAAGTGGTTTGAAGAATGTGAGGGTATCGGCATTTCTCATTCTGTCTCTGTCTTACCCGAACCTCCCAACCCCGTCCCACACTGTTCCTCTATGCAAGGGCAGTCCAGATGGGCAGGACTGTGCAACAGCACAGGGTGCTACACAGAAATGCTAGCTTCTTTCACCAGGAGAATAGGAAAACAGACTCCTATGAGTCAGAAAGCATTGGAGAAAATCCAGTGAGGAAAGGTCTGGAGAAGGGGATCCTCTAATGTATAAACCAACACAAGCCCCAGCCCATCCTGACCTGCACTTTGTGACATAAACACAAAGAAATCCAACAAAGGCTTTGATAATTAAACTATGATCCAAACCACCACCAAGTCTCAAATGAAACCCAGAGTGAGGAACGCATGAAGCAGACCCTGAGCGGTACAGCACAGAGTTGGAAAACAGAACTGACATTGGAAAAACCACCTACTGAAGTGGCACAAATCTAAGTGGGTTGTCTCCGTGCTGAAACAAAGAAACAAAAGAAGTCTCCATTCTCAAGGGGAATGCAACTGAGAGCCTCATAAAATCATTTTCAAAAAGTCCAGGATAAAATCCAAACTCATTCAACATACACAAAACACCAGGAAATTCTGACCAATTCACAAGGAAAACAACAAACAATAGAGCCCAACCTAAGATGACCCTCATCTTAAGATTAATAAAGATTTTTAAAAAGCAGTTATAACAGTGGTAAATATGAACAAGGCCTAAAATGAACTGAAAGAGAAAAGTCTCCACAGAGATCAAGAAACCGTAAAAAAAAAAAAAAAGAGTTCCCGCAATGGCACAACAGGATCAGCATGTGTCTCTGCAGCACCCAAATGCAGGTTCAATCCTCAGCCCAGCACAGGGGTTAAAGGATCTGGCATTACCATATCTGTGGTGAAGGTTGCAACTGTGGCTTGGACCTGATCCATGGCCCAGGAACTCTTTATGCCATGGGGTGGCCAAAAAAGAAAAGACAAAAACATGAAAAAGAAAGGACAAATTTACTAGGTATTTTCTCCTTTTCTTCTTTTGTCCCAAGTGAAAATAAATTAAAAAAATAAATAAATTTAAAGCACACACACTAAAAAATAAAACCTGATATTTAAAATTTTGAATTTTAAAAAGTCAGTGGATTGTCTCAATAGCAAAAAGGAAATGAAAAGGTAAACTGTCAGTGGGCCTGAGGTCAATGGAAATTCACCAATCTGAAAAAAAGACAGTGATTTTTGTTTTAGTGAACATAATCTCAAGAACGCATGGGTCATTATCAAAAAGGTAAATATTGGTGTCACTGGAGTCCTGGAAGAAGAGGAGAATGATAATGGTGCAGAAAAAAAACTATTTAAAGAAACAATGACTGGCAAAATCCTGAATTTGGCGAAACCTTGATTTACAGGCTCAATAAGCCAAGCGAACCTCAAAAAAGTTAAAATCAAAACCATATCCAGACACACTGTAATCAAACAGCCGAAAGCAGCCAGAGAACATTAAAATAAAAGGGAGGATCCAAACGACTACAGATTTCTCACGAGAAACCATGGAGAACAGGAGACAATGGAACAACATTGCTAAAGGACTCAAGGAAAGTATGTACCAGTCCAGGATTACAGGTTCAGTGAAAATACATTTTAAGAACAAAATCAAAATTAAAACATTCTCAGACAATGGAAAGCAAAAAGAATTTGTCACCAGCAGACTAACAAAAGAAATGCCTAAGGAAGTTCTTCCTATTGGAGGGAAGTATCCAGAATGAAGGCAGACCAAGGGAAACAATAAATAACAGGGTAAACAGATTACTTTTCTCCTCAAAGCTTTTAAAAATATGTATGACACAGGAGAGCAAAAATCCTAGCACTGTGTGGGTGGGGAGGAGAAAGAAGTATATGGTAGAATGCAAAAGTCAGATGTGTACACTATAATTTAAAAAAAATGAATAAAATAGATATAGCCAAAAAGGCAATTAATAAAATTGTAAAATTCCAAATAACACAAAATAAGGGAGGAAGAGGTACCAGAGTAGGATAAAACAGAAGATAAAAATAGAAACTAATACAATGGTAGGCTTAAATCTAACTATATCAGTAGTTGCATTAAATGCAAATGGTCTCAACCGACACAAATTAAAAGATAAAGTGTGAGACTAAGCAACAAGAACAAAGACCCAACTCTATGTTGTCAACAAAAATCCACGTTAAATACAAGGATCTATGTGAGTTGAAAGTCAAAAGAAAGAAAAATCTATCATGCAAACTCAAAAGAAAGCTGGAGTGGCTATATTAATATCAGGTAAAGAAGGTATAAGAACCCAAAAAAATAAGGACAAAAAGGACATATGATGAGACAAGCATCAATTCAACAAGGAGGTTTGTTTTTTTTTTTTCTTAACTAATTGTTTTCTATGCCTCTAACAAGAGAATACCTAAATACATGGAGCAAAAACTGATAAAATGAAAACCATGAATAGATATATCCATAATTATACTTGGAGACGCCAACACTCCTTTCTCGGAAACATCAGACAGAAAAATCTATAAAAATAGAGTAAACAATACCACCAACCGACTTGAAGTGACATTTTGTAATTCACCACACCACTAAGAGCCAGATGCCTATTCTTTTCAAGGGAAGATGACACATCATCCTAGGCCACCAGACAAGCAAATTAATAAGAAATTAAATGCTACTAAGTATGTTTCCTGACCACAACTGAATTAAAGCAAAAATCAGTAATGTAAAGATATCTGGAAAATGCCCAAATATTTGGGAATTAAACAACACATTTCTAAATAATCCACAGGTCAAAAGGAAGTCTCTAGAGAAATAAGAATATATTTTGAACTAAATAAAATGAAATTACAACATATCAAAATTCGGGAGATTCCACGAAACAAGTGCATTGAGGATAAATGATATCATTAAATGCTTATAAGAAAGTTCAAAATCACTAATAGAAGTTTCCACCTTAAGAATTTAGAAAAAGAGCACATCACACCTAAAATGAACAGAAGGAAGTGAGATATTAAAAGGTAAGAGCATAAATTAATGAAACTGACCAAAAAATAGCAGAAAAAAATCATTGAAACCAAAATCTAGTTCTCTGAAAAGTTTTTAATCAGTAAAACTGATAAAACTCTAACCCAATTTACAAAGAAAAAAGAAAGCTACAACGACCTGTAACAGGAACGAAAGAGACAACATCACTCCAGGCCCTACCCCGTCAAGAGGAAAATAAAGGAACACTGTCAACAGCGCATTTGACAGCTTAGGTGAAACAGGCAATACCTTGGAAGACACAAACTAGCAAAGTGAAGCAGACACTGAGCCTGGACCAGCTTACAACCATGTGAAAAAATTCCATTCACCATTAAAATCCTTCCAGCAAAGAAACTCCAGGAGCACATGGTTTCACTGAGAAGTTCCACCAAGTATTAAAGGGGAAAAACCTCTTAGTTTCATAAAATTTCTTTCAGAAAAATGGAAGAGGAAAGAACACTTCCCAACTCATTTTATGAGACTAGCATTACACTGAGACTAAAATCAAAGACATGAGAAGAAAACTAAAAATATTATTTATGAATATAGATGCAAAAATCCTCAAGAAAATATCACTATGTCACATGCATGTATGTATATACACACTATACATACACAAAATTATATATATATAGAATTTCATAATTGATTGGGGTTCATTCCAATAATACGAGTTTACCTCAGCATTCTAAAAATAAATGTAATTCACCATACTAACTAGTGAAAAAAACCACCTGATTACACCGAGATCAATAAATGCAGAATAAAATATGTGACAAAATTTAACACCATTCCTAATTTTTTAAAATTACTTTAGTAGCATAATAGGATTCTCGATGTAAAAAAGGGCATCTACAAAAACCCCTACAGCTAACATCAAACTTAACAGACTGGATGTTATCACCTAAAATTAGGGAAAATGTAAAGCAATCTGCTCTCACCATTTCCTTTCAACATCTCGAAGTGCAGTAAGATGAAAAAAGAAAAGGCATAGAGATTGAAAAGGAAGCAATAAAACTGTTTCCATTTGTAGACAACACGATTGCCTGTATCAAAAAATCCTCATAAGCAGCTTCTTTAACTAGCAATTGTTTTAATAAGATCACAGGAAACAAGGTAGAAATGCAAAAATTACTATTTCTGTAAGTAACAATAAGCGACTAGAAATCAAAAATATTTTCAACTACCATTTTATAATAGCACTCTAAAATATTTATCTTAAAACTTGAACAAAATATGCAGTAACTGTATGCTGAAACTTTACAAAACACTGATGTAAGAAAAATAAAAAAGAAATAAAGGGAGCGATACATCATACTCATACATTGAAAGATTCAATATTATTAAGATATCAATTATCCCAAACTGCTATACAGAAATTGCATTATAGAGTCAATGAAAGTTTTATAAAAATGCCAGGAGAAATTTTTTGAAGGCAACAAACAAGCTGATTTTTAAAATCACATAAGAAGGCAAAGGAACCAGAATAGTGAAAACAATTTGACAGGAAAAAAAAAAAAAAAAACCACAGTTGGAGGATTTCCAGTACCTGATTCTGAGGCTTTTGTAAAGTTATGGGAATCAAGACAGTATGGCACTGCCAAAGGAGAAACACACACATCAGTGCATCAGAATGGGGAGACTAGAGATAAAATAGATGGACCATCTATTTTGACAAGGACGCAAAGGCAACTCGATGAAGGGGAATTTGTCAGCATGTGGGAATGGAATAAGTGAACATACACATGCAAAAAAAAAAAAAAAGGAAAGGAACACGAAGAAAACAAAAGTCTTGCCATATTTTGTATACCTCATACAAAATTTACCTGCTAACAGCTTATATATCTAGATGTAATTCAAAAAAGTATAAAACTCTTACAGGAAAACACAGAAGGAATTTTTTTCTGATTCTGGGTTAGGCAAACAGTTCTTAAAAAGTTTGAGCCCAAAAAGAAATACAGATAACTGCAACTAAAATTCCTGCTCTGCAAAAGCTTCCATTAACAGAATTAAAAGACGAGCCACCGAGTGGGGTAAAAGTATGTTCCAGTCACAAAATGACAAAGAATTCGTAACTAGAGTACATAAGGAACACTCAAAAATAAGAACAACTTTTTTTTTAAATGTGCAGAGTCTGAACATTCACTGAAGAAGATATATAATCAAATGAAAAGGTGCTCAATATCATTAGCCATTAGAAAAACACAAACCAGTACTACAAGGAGATCCTGTTACATACCTGTCAGAACAGCTAAACTGCAAGGGTGAAGGGAGGGATGGAGGAAGGAAGAAATAAGAGCAGACCAAGTGTTGGCAAAGGAAAGCAACCAAGACATTCCTACTTTGCTGGTGGGAAGAGTTCAAAATGCTACTGTTGTTTTGAAAAATAAAGTTTGACAGTTTCTTATAAAGTTAATTTTACGCACTCCACACAGCCCAACAATCCTACTCCTAGATGTTTATCCAAGCAACATAAATACTTACATTTACATAAAAACCTGTATGTGAACACTCATAGCGGCCTTCTTTCCTAAGTGCTGAAAAATGGAAATATCCCAAACGGCTCAGCGGTATGTGAGGGAGCAACCTACGGCACATCCATACGATGGGGTATTAGGGTATTACTCGACAAAAAGGAAAAACTGACACACACAGCAGCTTAGATGGCTCTCGAATGCATTATTCTGATTGAAAAAAGCCCAACTTCTGAGGCTACATATTATTCCATTTCTATCACATTCTGAGAAAGGTCAAATTATAAGGAAAGAGAACAAATCAGTGGTTTCTGGTATTAGAAGTGAGGGGTTGGGTCTGAGTACAAAGGGGAGCCTATGAGGGGATTTTTTCAAAGGGAACGAACTGTCTGAACATGGCACTGATGGTTACAATACCCCCTGTAGTTTGTCTTATTCACATAACTATACCCCAAAAATGACTCATCATACGCAAATTTCAAAAAATAAGGAACTTTTTATATCTTCAATAAGTCTCTTGTTGCCCTGCTTTCAGCTCCCAAATCACTTATGAAAATGCAGCACTTTTGGACAAGACAACCAATAAGCAAGCACAAGGGCACCCACACATCAAACACTTAATCGCAGCACTCCCTTGTTCATCAATTATGTATCTTTCTGTTTCAACTTCTTAGAAAGCAGTGAAACGAACTATGTGACAGCATGACTAGATCAAGAAGCCTAAATATAAAGACCTGCTAGAAACTTTACTCTGACTCTACAAACAGTACTGCTTATTTGTTTACCATCGGAAAGGCAAAGCCAAGGAGAATAAAACATTTCAGTAAAAGGGTAGGTTTCTATCTAACAGAAACGAGAATTTCAAGCTATTGCCTGTTGTTCAGAATCGAAGAGAGATGATGAAAGTCAATATACCATGAGAAGTTCTCCCCAAAACATGTCTTACCACAGCAATTCTACTTTAAGCATTACCTAAGTTAACAAAATCCTAAAGAATTGTATCTGCTTTCTACACAAACCCATAAGCCTATGAAATAAAAAGCACACACCAAAAAAAACTCCAAAACACAGGTGATCACCGTCAATTGACGGTGTTAAACAAAATTATTACAAAATTCAAAGCTTTTGAATATTTTTCAAAACCAATCCTTTATTATGGGAAGGATCTTTCAGTTACTCAATTAATTGCCATCATTCCCAAAGAATGTGCAGTGAGTCCGGCAACGACACGAAGTTGTAACTGGGACCCTAGCGGCCTTCAGGAGCATGCTGGCTGCTTCTGTCCCCAGCAGAACTGAGCCTTTACTGACACGCTGCTTGGACGTGCCCAGGTGCTGGGGCTGCAGACTCAGGAGCCCACCACTTACAAGGCCAGCACACCACCACCAAACCAGGCGAAAGGAAGCCACTGGCCACCCTTGAGTAGCAGGGTTTCCAACAAAATGAAAGAGAAGGGGAAAAGTACAAAACCTAAGATGTTGTTCTGAAGACTGAGACGACCGGAAAACAAAGGCAGGCAGAGCAGCAGAAGCCCCCGGAGGTATGACCCTGTTCCTGGAGAAAGGGTAGGGGACGAGCACGTTAGCATCTGCCTTCCTGGTGGTCACCACCAGCATGTGCTCCTCTGCACAGGCTCCGGGGTCCACGGCAAGAGACCCTCAGGGTTCGCCTGCAGATCTGGGCTTGGGGAGAAGAGTGTTTCCCACCTGATCGTCCGCATTTGCCTCCAGTGGTGGGAACCGCACAGCTCAGTGTCAGATGTACAGATGGCTAAGGCAACCTTTGGGAAGAAGAAGATATAAGTATTATACCACTCCCGTGAGTACCACATACCCTACCAGTAAATATATTAAATACAGCGCAGCTGCGTGAAAATGAATACTAACCCTGACCTAAAATGTTTGGCTCACTCTAACCTACCCTTTAGCTGTTTTACAACTGGAAACACCCGCCAGTGAGAATGGAGGTCGGCAGTACCCACCCCACACCAGGCCCCTGGATCCATGACCGCATCCAACCCTCACGACACGGTGAGGCAAGTATGTTATCTCTCCCGCACAGATAAGGAACTGATCCACACGCTGTTTGTCCAAAATCAGAGTGAAGTACCTCAGAAGAAGGCCTCAAATCCAACCCCAAATATGACGGCAGAAGCAGGATTTTCTTACTCTAGTCCGCCTCTGCGGACACGGGTTCCTCTCCTCCCTGCCACCGTCTAGTGCTCTGGTGCAAGGGTGCCACTGCCGGAAGCGGCTTACCTTCCCCTGGTCATCTCTGTGGTGACACCACATGGAAGTCCAAAAGCCTGGACCTGGTTACTCTCTCTGTACCAGGTTCAAGGTCTGAAAGGTGATGCTAAGAAGAGACGAACTGCAAATTACAAGGAGAAAGATCTAAAATCACACCCATGTGGAGTTCCCGTTGTGGCGCAGTGGTTAACGAATCCGACTAGGAACCATGAGGTTGCGGGTTCGGTCCCTGCCCTTGCTCAGTGGGTTAACGATCCGGCGTTGCCGTGAGCTGTGGTGTAGGTCGCAGATGCGGCTCGGATCCCGTGTTGCTGTGGCTCTGGCGTAGGCCTGCGGCTACAGCTCCAATTAGACCCCTAGCCTAGGAATCTCCATATGCCGAGAGAGTGGCCCAAGAAATGGCAAAAAGACAATCAATCAATCAATAAAATCACACCAATGAAACCGAAAGCAATTTTTCATTTATTCATGTCTTCTTTGATTTCTTTCATTGATGTTACACAGTTTTCAGTGTATGAGTCTTACATCTCCTTGATTACTTCCTAAATATTTTATTCTTTTTGATGTTATTTTAAATGATATTATTTTCTTAATTTCCCTTTTGGATAGTCCATCTTGGTATATAGAGAAGTAACTAATATAACATTATGTCAATAGTGTCTCAATTGATACAAAGAGTAGAACAGCAACGAATTTTTGCATCTTGATTTTGTATAATGCAACTTTACTGAATTTGTTAATTCTAACAGATTTTGTCAAATCTTTAGGGTTTTCAGCATACAAGACCAGGTGATCTTTAAACAGAGATAGTTTTACTTCTTCCTTTCTAATTCAGATGCCATTTATTTCTCCCATGTTCATGGATTGCAAGATTTAATATGAGTAAAATGTCCATACTACCCAAAGCAATCTACAGATTCAGTGTAACCTCTATCAAAATCCCAATGGCATGTTTTTACAGAAATAGGGAAAAAATCAACTCATATGGAAAACTTATACAGAATCTTTTACAAAGAACTTCAAGCAGCCAAAACAGTCTTCAGAAAGAAAAACAAAGCTGAAAGCATCACATCGTCTCATTTCAAATTACAGTGACTCTTGAACAACATAGGTTTGAAGTCTATAGGTCTGCTTATACAAGGATTTTTTTTCAATAATTACTAGAGTATTACATGATATACAGTTAGTTGAACCTGCAGATGTGAAATCATATGTACGCAGAGGGTCAGTTTTACATTACACTCAGATTCTGGACTGCACCAAGGGTCAGCACCCCAACCTCTGCATTGCTCCAGGGTCAAGATTATATTACAAAGCTTCGGTAATTAAAACAGTGTGGTACAGCCATAAAAACAAACACACAGACTGATGGAACAGAACAGAAAGCCCAGAAATGATCCCAGGCATGTATGTCAACTGCTCTTAGTCAGGGAGCCAAGACACACAATGGGGAAAGGAGAGTCTCTTCAACAAGTGGTGCAGGGAGGACCGAATAGCCACACAAAGAATGAAATTAGACCCTTATACCATACATAAAAATCAAGTCAATATGGATGAAAGGTTTAAACCTAAGACCTGAAACCATAAAAGTCTTTGAAGAAGACACAGGGGAACAACTTGATGACATTGGTCTAGGTAATGCAGTCTTGAATATAACACCAAAAACACAAGTAATGAAAGCAACAGTAGAAGAGTGGAACTGCATAAAATTGAACAGCTTTGCTACAACAAAGGAAACACAGTGAAAAGAAAATCGATGGAAGGGGACAAAATATTTGCAAACCAAATATCTGATAAGGGGTTAATATCTAAAACACATAAAGAACTCCTACAACTCAATAGCAAAAAATAAACCAAATAATCCAATTTAAAAATGGGCAAAGGACTTGAACAAATATTTCTCTACAGACAACCTATGAATGCCAAACTGGCACATGAAAAGATGTTCAGCTGCCCAGATCATGAGGGAAACGCAAGTCAAAACCATAATGAGGTATCATCTCCTATGTATTAGGATAGCTATTATTGAAAAAAAAATATATATATAAGTGTGGGTGAGAATGCAGAGATATTGGATGCTACTGGATGCTACTTGCAGAAATGTAAAATGGGGTAGCCATATGGAAATCCATATGGAGTTTCCTCAAAAAATTAAACATAGAACTACCATATGATCCATCAATCCCACTTCTTGATACATATGCAAAGGAATGGAAATCAGGATCTCAACACAGATACCTTCCCTTCTTTGTTCAACTGCAATATCATTCACAATAATTAAGACATAGAAGCAACCCACTGACAGATGAAAGCATAGAGAAAATATGATACACGCACACATGATGGAGTATTATTCAGCCTTAAAGAAGAAGGAAATCCTGCCATACACAACATCAGGGAAGAGACAGGAGGACATGACGCTAAATGAAATAAGCTAGACACAGAAGGAGAAACAGGGCACAGTTCCACTTAGACGAACGATCCAAAGTGGTTAAAAGTCATCAAAGCGGAAATGACGGTGGTGGCTGCCAGGGACTGGGGGCGGGGGAAACAGGGACCGGCTACTGGGTATGAAGTTTCACTTATGTAAGGTAAGTAGTCCTAGAAACCTGCTGTGCAACACTGAGCCTACAGTTAGCAGTTCTGTGTCGTGTACTTAGGAGAGTAGATCTCATGCTAAGTGTTCTCACCACAATAGTAAAAAGAAAAAAAGAACTGGGAAGAAGTTATGCCTTCTTCAAGATTCATGCAAACAGTACAGAAAAAAATAGAAGGAGCATAGACTTTGGAATCAGAGAGAACTGGGTTGAAAATCCAGCTCAGCCACTTTCTAGGCATTTAAATCTTTCTTAGGCTCAGCCCTCTTATCAGCAAAATGGGAACTGTAACACTGCCTTCTTGGGGTTGCCCTCCAGATTAAAGTATATATGCAGATGCCGACCAGAGCACCTGGCACACCGTGGGTAAGCGGGACGCATCAGGACCCTTCCGCTACAGTGCACAATGACCCTGAACTTCTTGCTAAGCTACAAAAACGCCAGAGCAAGTGGCTCTGAACAGAAATCTAAAGCAGTAAGAATAATGGAAACTGACACTAAGGAAAGTGAACGGAGTCAAGATAGCAACTCACATGTAACTGCTGCCTTTCTAAACACTCTCTCAGGCAGAGCCCTCAGAAGCTAGCCGACTGCCTCCCCGTCTGTCCTCTCCAGGCTGCTACTTCAACTCCAGCCCATAAATGGAGCAAAGGAGCTCCCTATCTGCCAGCGGCTCAGCATCCCACATGAAACGGCAGTGCTCACAAGCCAGTTCAGCCTCCACTGTGCCGGCCACATCCTGAGTTCCACTGCATTTGCAGCAGCAACAGCCCCAGCAGCTGCCCTTCCAATGAAGAGAGAGATGGCAGGAAGAAGCCTTTTTTTGAAAGTGCTAAATATGTGCTGTGCCTCTTCCTCTGCTAGTCACGAGATATACTGATTCAAAACCCATGCCGTGTTCAAGCAAGGAGGCGGGAAATTCTCAAGGGCTTCCCTCCCTCTGCCCTTCACTCCTGCCTGCTTTCTCACACTCACGGAGCAAAGTACCCCGCTCAGTGCACACATGATGGTGTATCAGGCCTGTCCTTCTTTAGACAGGACGTTCTGAAGACATAACGACAGATTGGACCTACTGATTTAATGCTGGATCATTCTTTGCAAGGGAGGGAGAGGGAAAGGGAGAGAATTCAGATCCTGGGGAGGATGTGGAGAAGTGACTGCCCTATTATCCTAATGAGTTTCTGTCTCTCTTGCAGGGGATTACCCAGGCGGCTGCCATTACCGTTGTGTAATGCCCTTTTGGTCAATGGAAAGAAAGATGTTAAAATTCAATAATAGTTACAAAAATACCAACAATTTCATCAGAATAATAAATCCTAATAATAAAATGTTCCTCCCTACTGATGAGTTCTAAATTATGTGCTTTACTAAAATGCTGAGCAATCACATACGTTACTACGAGTAATGTAACTGGAAATACTGCTACCTGCGCCACTCGTATAAAATGTACTGTACACTTGAACTTCACTCTTCGGGGACACCTGCTTCCCTAAAGTTGCTACTATACTTCTGAGAATGCACTATTGGTTCTCATAATGGAAAATATTACCTTTCAAAATCTTGGCCTTATATTCTAATTGCGTCAGAACAAATTCATTGACAATTTTGCCAAGATGCTATCTATACCTAAATCCAAATGCCATGTTACAAAATTTCAAAATACATTTATGTGCATGTATTTAAAAATAAAGTTGGAAGAATGCATTATCTCAAGGTGTCTTATTTCTGATAATCATACATGAAGAAATTATGTCAAATAGTACTAAACACTAGGTGTCTCAATAGCTAAAACACTATAACTAGTCATTTTAATATGGATAAAATTACATATGTCTACACGTACAGCTCAACATGAAATGTCTAAGAAAAAAATATTTCATGTCCCGGTATTGAAAAACTAGGTTTTAGTTTTAAAAAGAAAAATTACATGCTACTGTATCACGCCAGCTGATACTGACAAGCCCAAGTCTACACTCACGAAAGGTTCCCTTACATACGATCCTGTTTTTGCCCCTGTGGGGTCTGAAAGCAGTCCCTTTCACTTCACAAAGACAGTAATGTGCTCATGTCGTATCTATAATGCCAACAGGTTTATGCCCACAAACACCTGACGAGCTGAACAGCGTACCTCCCCTTCAATGGTGGCTGCTGTGTGGCAGGGCCTGACGGTTGCCATAGTGATCATGTGGCAGCTTCTGACTTATTACCTTGTTGCCCAGGACTGCGATGGCGCCTCGGCTGTACCTTCGGCAGCTATTTCAGAAGCGAGAGCTACACCGTGATAGATGCCCACTATCTGAAGATACGCTCAACAGAAGGTAACCTTGGAGAGCAGTGCTTTACATGCAAATTGCCGGCTCTGCCTTGCTCTGAGAATATGAAAGAGTGATTCCAAAGCCATGGAAAGGGGACACCTCTGCCCCCTGACACACGGATTCATCTCCTCGGGGACTGTCATTTTCAGGGATACCACCCAGTGAATAGTTAAGCAGTCTGAAACAGAAAATGAGGCAATAAATCCCGCTGAGGCTGGCCCCAGCAGCACACTGATTACAAAAGCAGGCATGCGTCTGAGCAATTAGCCAGGCATTCAGTTATGTGGCGCCAAATGTTCCATGTATTTAGAAAGTTATCACCACCGGTCAATAAATTACGTCATTTCATCTCAGCTGATCGACACAGCTAACGCTTTCACACAGGACCCTGAAAAGAGCATCTCAGGGAATAAACCTCCCAGCCGGGTGTCCGTTTGCCCACGCTTCCCAGTTATACCCGCCAAAGGATGATGCGGTCTCATGAAAAACTAACAGGTTTTATCTGTTTGTTTGTTTTGCTTTAGGAAGGCACACCATACCCCATCCCAGCGATTTGTCACAGGAGTCTGTCCACAACCCGGTAGTACTGAGACGCCAGCTGTCCCCGCTACACATGCGAATGAACATCCTGGGAAGATGACGACAGCTCTCGTTTCACTCCCTCACCTTGTTTCTATCTGTTCCTTCGTTTGACTGCATGGCAATAAGCCACCGGGAGAACACGGCCTTTTAAGCTCATCGAGCTCATCGGTACCACACACTCACTTGTGTGTGAGCAAGTCCCAGGCGGCAACCGGGTTATTGATTCCGCCGCCTGAGCCCCTCGCTTTGACGGGAAGGGTACTGCTTTGCGGAGGGCAGAACAGTCTCCACCATCATTTGCGTTCAGTTCTGGGCACTCTGTTTGCAGAAACCTCTTCTAAGGATGAAAACACACACAGCATTTTCACAGCATAGGAGATCCGCACGAATAGAAACCAGTTTGCTTTCTCTTTAGCGGGGCTGCTGTTACCACAGCTGGGCGGGGGGCGTTCTCCCTGACTCACAACCAGAGGTGAGAATGTGTCTTCTCCCTTCTGCTTTGTTGAGGCATCCAATCTGGACAATTCCTGTCTGTGCAGTACATTCATGGCTCCCCACGGATCACCGCTGACCTAACCAGAGACTCACTTAATCCAAAGTCTTGTTTTCTTTCAGGGGCTGATGGGGAAGGGAAGAATATCGAGCAAGTCCAAAGACCTCTCCCTTTAAACACTCGGAACAGACACATATTCACATAATGGTTTCAGAACTGCTTTTAAATTCCAAATCATATATCCTAGGTAAGGGGTTTTTTTTTTTTTGGGGGGGGGGGGGGGATGACCAGAAACTGATGGCCTTAGATAAGCTTTCTGCTTTTGTATTGGGTAAGGAAAACTCAGTGGGTTACAGAAAACTCTCCACCCACCCACTATGCCCTCCGGGTCTTTACGGATGGATTACAAATGGTTACATGCCAGTGAGCAGAGCAAGCTGCTTCACTGAATTCCCCCTATCTGTTCCCAAGACCAGTTATTCAAAGGTACCTTGTGTATGAGACCAGTTTGGGGTTAAACTATCTTTTATCGCAAATCAGACACATAAGAGGGAGAATTCATATAATAAGTATTAAGAAGTCACAGGATAACAACATGTAGAATGAAATATTTTATTACTTTAAAAGACCGTAGCTATCTATGTATTTGGTATTAAGAAGTCCCAAAAGTTAGAGAGGGATTTTCTATTTATGTAAAAATCATAGCAGCTCTACTGCGAATAGCAGTAAGTCAGGCAAATACATCATCTGCAAAGCTTGCTTGACCTCAACTGTACAAACAGTGGACTAGTATTTTCTTACAGGTCTCCACTGTGCTCACATCCTGGAAGCCAACAACGCTCCCAGAAACTCCCGAACCAAACCCACTTGCCAGATCCCAGTCCTGATCAGTGACCCACACGCTCCACGTCCACACCCACGGCCAGAACCCACCAAGGACGGGGACAAGGAGCACACCACTGGTCTCTAGGCGCCTCTGAATCCTGTTCTCTGTCCCCTCTACCCACCAAGGCCTGGGGAACACTGAGCACGCGTGACCACAGGCCAAACGGAACGCAACACCACCGATCCCTTTCTGGTGTTAAACTCTGAACCAGTTAGATCCCGCCCATCCAGACCCCGTGCCAGAAAAGAAAGGAAGAAGAAGTGTGGAACAGAGGGCCCCCAATCTTCAAAGCTGGTTAAGCCGCTCCTGCAAATCCTGCCACGTCACTTCTCTTACCTCCATGTCCCACTAGGAGTTAACAGCTGTCGGCACGCCAGGAGTCCTTCTGGCCCAGAGGTCAGCAATCTTATTACATCCCTTTGCCACCACTGGGACCAAGTCATGCCCGTGCTGCTCAGTGCAAGGCAAGGGGAAAAATGACTGAAGACAGAAAGAGTCAGAAAAGCCGGGGCGGGGGGATGGAAAAAGAGCAGGAGCTGGATGAGAACGAGGAGTAGAGAGAACACCTCCAAGTACATTCTCACCGAGATTGCTCTGACCTTTCTCCTTTGAATTCGCCCATTAAGAAAGCATTTGGTGTAGAGAAACACTGCACTGGGAAACTCCTCTAAGACAGAGCACAAGCTTGCAGTTTAGTAATTGGTGTCTTTCTGCTGTGAATACACAGCCCACACCCAGAAGGGCTGGTGTAGTCATCCTTTGGCATTTTGTAGACAAGTGCTAAAATTCTGCAAGTATGAAACATATTGACATTTATCTTTAGAATGGCAATGCTCCAAAAGAGAATGAACCGTCTTTCATTTTAATGAACAAGACTAGGGCTGGAGCAAACGCACATGACACTGCTTCTCATTTTTAATCTCATTTACGTATGCTCAATACACATTAAACAATCTTCCCGGCGTTAAGTCTCAGCTATGCAATTACAGGTTTATGTCCCTCCTGTTGGTGTTGATTCGTATTTGAGGACGAACCCAGGGTCACTGAGTTTGTTGTAAAGGTCCTAGTAGGACACACCGAGACTAGTGACCATTTTCAAATACTATACATCGAAGAAAAGGGATGGCTGCTTCATTTGTGTAAAGACTCACTACACAAAACTTCATTCATTTCAAGAGAAAGCCTCTAAGATTGCATCCAAGAATACAACTTGCCCTATGCTCAGGTTTTCCAGAATTTTTTTTAAACAGTACATAGCACGAGAGATACAGCTAATCTAAAGACAGAGGGATAGGAGGGGAAAGAGCCAGGGCAGGTGAGCAGTTGTTCAAGGCTATGGTTATTCAGCCTGGGAAAGCAGATTCAGCCTGAGAAGGGCTATCTGTGTGAGGGATTAAATATGGGTTTTTTTCCTTCATTTTTGGCTGCCCTGCAACATACGGAGTTACCAGGCCAGGGATCAGATCTGAGCCACAGCAGCGACCTCAGCCACAACTGCAGCCACACTGGATCCTTCACCCCCTGTGCCAGGCAAGCCAGCACTCCCAGGATGCCACGGGTCCCACTGCGCCACAGCGGCAACTCTTAGATACGCTCTTGACGGCATGAGGTATCCCACCAGCAATGCGTAGGTAGGAGGTAAGGCAAACAAATGACAACTTAAAATAAGGAAACTTCCTATTTTTAACAATTAGTGCTTTTTACGGATGAAAAGGCCTTTGTAAGTTAGTGTATTAGGGTTATCTAGAAAGCGAGGAAGAGGTTATAGAGAAAACCCATGCTTCACAAAAAGCGCTGTAATATTTTTAGGTCTTTTTAGACAGGCTATGATATTTGATCACTGGGAAACGCTGTTAGCCACGAATCGAAAAACGATAGACTCTACTCTGAAACACTTCAAGAACTAATGAGCAACCCAGGTACTTGCTGCCAACTGGCCAACTACAAAATTTAAGTTATTAATATTTCCTTTTAAAAAAATATGGTTTTCATCAAAATAGGGTTAGGCAAATGAACCAAGAAAGTGCTCTAAACCTGCAATCTGGCCCCAAACGCAGCTCAAGTATTTCATTTCCGTTTCCGTCTCCTAATCCCAAGGCCATTTTCCACTGGCAGAGAACATGGAACAGAAACAGGCTAAATAAACACAGCACAAGAATTGGTTCTGATCTCTCAAATCAACAACAAGCCACTTTTGTGCCCCTCCAGCTGACATCACAAATCACTTTAATACAACGTAATTTTCTACAGTTCCCACATAAACAGTCTTTTAAGTGGCAGGCTAAGTGGGGCAGTGCTTGAGGAATTGGTCTTTTCTCACTGGCATTTCACGGTCATGTGCTTCCTGTGACAATTCCTGAATATTCTATTTACTGACATGTATGCTACTTACTCATGAGCTGTTCTGTAAAAAAGAAGCTCGAGTGTATACAGCTTTACGTCCCCTTCCGAAGTGAAGCGTCTATAAGCTCATGCAACTTGGAATTAAAGGTGAATCAAACTGCAAACAATACACCAAATCTGCAGGATTTTTAAATAGTGATTTCTTTTCCTCTCCCCAGGAAAGCATTATATAACAGGAGAGTGTTTTAATTTTTATTTCTTGATATTTATTGAGCACCTACTATGTGCCTGGCATTGTTCCAGGAACTGAGTATGCAGAAATAAGCTAAAGAAAGGCACTGTCCTCATGGGCTCATATTCTAATGACACATTTAAACAGCTCTGAAGTACTTGAACCAGGGAAAAAAGAATGTATACCTGATTCACTTTGCTGTACACCTGAAAGCAACACAACATTGTTAGTAAGCTATACTCCAATAAAATGTTTTAAAAAGTACTGAACTATGGAAAAAACTCAAAGCATTATCAATGTTCATTTATAAAGGAAGCTATATAATGTAAAGGTATATACATATTTCTTGTACAAATCACGCATAAGATAATCAACCCAGAAGGTGGAAAAAACACAGCAAAATTCTATGTTAATAATAGGTCACATACAAGATGGACTGGAAAGATATACAACCAAACACTCAAAAGCATCATTCCAAAGACCAAACACACGGTCCACGAGGCACAGATTATGTGAAGCAGGACCACTCCCTGTGAATGCTTTCATTTATTATGACCTTTAATCACCAGGTGCACAAGGATGCCCAACGATTATCAGCTCCACCACCCTTCACCCATGTGCAAGTCACTGCGGGAGCATATAAAGATAAGAGACATGGCCCCCTGTTCAAGGGGCTTAGAGTATGCTCGCCAAGATTAAACAAATACAGAAATCATAACAGAGTAATAAATAATTCTATAAGAGAGGAAGTTTGATAGTAGTGGGTAGTACAAAATTGTTGGAAAGAAATGTTAGTGGCAGATTCTGGAAAGTGTGACTGCCAGGCTAAGGCTGAGCTGGGGAGTGTCCCAGGCATGTCTCCGACACCTGAATCAGAGCCCAGGGCAGAGAGTAAAGAGAACTGAGACCACAAGCAAGACCCAGCCCTCTCCATGCAACAGGCAGGGTCAGGCCATGCCAGCAGAGCTCTTAATGGGTCTTCCCCAAAGTCAGGAAGAACAGGGGGCCAGTGTCTGGCGTCCGAAAAGAGGTCTAGAGACAAGGGAGGCAGGACTGGCCTGCATCCTGGACGACCTGGGCAGAGGTACTGATGTGATGAGAAAAGGCAGGCAAGCTAACTAGGTTCAAAGCTTGTTCACAAGAGACCTCAATGAACGGAACCCGGATGTGGTAAAGAGCAGGACAAGAATCACGGCTAATTTCAGCTTAGCCAACCAAGATAATTAATTGCCTGGGTTTCTGAAATTCCCTCTAAGAGAGTCCCCTCAGAGAATGAGATGAGAATGAACCTGCAAGCAAGAGCTAAGCAGCCTGAGCTGTGGAGGGCTGAGAAGACTGAAAGTGGAGGAAGCCACGAACCCAGGTGAGTCATTTCAGCTGTCCTGAAAGAGCTCTTCATCTTCCAGGACTGGGAAGGACAAAACGGTGAACACATCTCATACGGAGCACCAGCAAATACAAGAGGATAGACCTTTCATCCAACAACCTTGTGATTTAAATTCCTGTGAAGTTCACGGCAGAATTCATCCATGTTTTCCTCTAAAATATGCAGTCTTGAGAGTTATCAAAAGATTTGTGGCTCGGTCTTTTAAGAAAACTATGTGTGTTTATTTCATGGAAAAATTAACGAATAAATCAACTAACAGAGAAAAAATGACCTTGAGCTTGTCATTTCACATCCCTTCTGTAAACCGAACATGATGACAGGGTCACTAAGAGCATTAAATGAGCTAAGGACAGAAGAGCTCACTCAGGCACACATCACCACAGCTGTCAGTACTGCAGTTCACTGCTCTGTGCCACCAGTTATAAAATACACGACTGTGAGAATAGGCAATAGAAAAGAAATACCACATAACAGGAAAGAAAATAAAAAACCAAAGGAAGTAATTAACCAAAATGCATCACTGATTTTAAGACATATCCTGATTTCAGAGAACTTTTTAATATGGAAAAAATGTGTTCTGGCATTACATTTAAACATGATGCTAAATACAAGTAATTACATCAACAGCTTCCTTTCAGTACAGGGCCACACCTGAAGGGAAATTAACTACGCTCACATCGAAGATTAACTTCATCAGAGGACAAAACTGCATTACTGTGCAATGTCAACTTCAGCAGCACATAAAGTACGTCATTGGCCTTGAAAGGAATCTTGGCGAGCATCCTTCTTGCCCAGATCCTGATTTTGCATCTTCCCGGAGTCCCGCGCCCAAAGAGACAATGACTCCCAGTGATACCATCTGCATGGACTTGTTTCTCCTCCCAGTTAAGAAAGTACAGCTGTGCTCTGCGAGCTTCTAAGCACAAAACGACCTCATTGGCTTCTAAACCTTAGCTCTGTGCCCATGTGATGAGTCAGTGAAGATACCTTCAAGATGCCTCAAACAACCTGCATGACCAGCTGGAGATGACCGTCAAGAATGGTCTGAAAATGGTAGAAGACAAAAAAAGCAGGACATAAAGGCAGCAAATACCTTAATCACTTCTCTACACCAGTTTCTAGGGCTGAATTGTGTCCTCCCCCCAAAACCGTGTGTGGAAGCCCTAACCCCCAGTGTCATGGTACAGAGATGGGACTTTGGGGAGGCGATCAGAGCTAGATGAGGTCATGAGGGTGGGGCCTTCACGGCAGAACTCATCGGTTTCTAGGCAGAGAAGACATCTCTCTCCGCCAAGGGAGGGCACAGAGAGAAGGCTTATCTCCAGGCGAGGAAGAGGGCTCTCGTCAGGAACAGAATCTGCAGGTACCCCAAGGACACAGAGCAAAAGGAAACACTTGCAGAATAAAGCGCCTAAGAACTAAATGCAAGTGGTGCAGTGGGGCTTTCTTCTCTGATAACAGCATCAGGGCAAACAAATGCGGTGCCCAACTGAACTGCATTCCAAGCATGTGTCAGATCATTCGATGAGGGCATGGAAAAAGTAAGATGCTGTCGACAGCTAGAACATACCTCAGTGTTCCTCCCAGGGCACCAGGTAAAGTGGAGGCCCATCATCTCCCCAACAAGCAAAATCCACGAGTATGGAATCGGGTGGCGTGGGTATTCGGAGGTAGGTTTCTACAAAGGTGAAGTCCTGAGTTACTGTTGTGACAAACAGGAATCTCCCAGATGTTTCTTACTGTACGGGTAACAACAGAACGACAAGGGCTCGTTTCCTGTGTGCTCACGATGTGCCAGGTACCGTGCAGTGTGCTAAACACCTTAAAATACGGAATCGCGTTCAATTCCAACACTCTTTCGCTTCTCGTTTCTAAGACTCTGGTTACCAAGTCTTGAGGATCACAGCACCTGGTTAGTCGTCCTGGTTACTCATCCCTCCTCTCCACCCCCTCTGCCACTACATTAACTTAGGCCCTAGTCTCCCTGAACATAAACTTCTGAATGTAGCTTCTTACTAAATTCCTACTCTCAAGGCTCCGCCCTCTTTTTTTCCGTTTTGCTGGAGTGGAGTTGACTTACCATGTTGTGCTGGTTTCAGGTGTAGAGCAAAATGCATCAGCCACACACAGACATGCACCCATTCTCTTTCCCCACATAGGATTTTACAGAACATCCAAGAGACCTCCTTGTGCCACGCAGTAGGTCCTTGTTAGTTTCCGTTTTATACTTCGTAGTGTGTGTGTTAATCCTGCCCTCTCGGTGGCTCCCTCTTCCTCATGGTTTGCCCTTCGGTAACCGTAAGTTTGATTTCAAAATCCGTGAGTTCGTTTCTGGTTTTTGCTTGCTTGTTTGGCAGCTCCACAGTATATGGAGTTCCAAGCTGCAGCTGCCACCTAAGCCACAGCTGTGGCAATGCCCGATCCTTAACCCAATGTGCTGGGCCGGGGATCAAACCCACATCCCAGTGTTCCCAAGACACCACTGATACAAACTGGAGTTCCTCCTGTGGCACACTGGTTCCTGCTTCATAAATAAGTTCCTTTGTATCATCTTCTTAGAGTCCACATCTCAGTACTATGATGGGTGTCTTTCTCTGACTTGCTTCACACAGTATGACAATCTCTAGGTCCAGCCTCGTGCTGCACGTGGCATTATGTTGCTCTTCTTTACGGCTGAGTGATATTCCATTGTGCACACGTACCACATCTTCTTTATCCACGCCTCTCATTCGCTGTGCCACTGGAACCCTTACGACTGAGTTCATTACTCTCCCCAGCACAGGTATTCCAGGCCCTCAGCACAGCACGTGAGGCCCCACGTGGCCTAGTCCCTGTCTGCCTCTGGAGACTGGACTGTTGCCCCTCCCAACCATGCACTCCAGGCTGCCAACACGTAGCACTCCCAGGATATTTTCGGTACCGTACATGTGCCATACTGGTTCACCCTCTGTGTCTCCTGCAAATCCTTACAAATCCTCCAAGACTCAAATATCATCTCCTCCTCGGAAGACTTCTATGACACACACACACACCCCCCCGCAACCCCCACAGCAACCATCACCCATCAAGAATGGCAACCAAAAGCAGGCATTTCCTCTTGAGGCACCCACAGCACATGGCCAAACGCAGAGAAGTTTGCTGGGAGCAGGGGGGGTTGAACTGGACCACCTGGATGCCCGCCCAAGGGTGGGCTTCAAACCCTGTTCATGTCACCACAATCCAGGGCATGGTCCTTTTAAATGGGGACCGAAAAAAACAAAGATAAAAACATAGCACGTGAAATGACAGTGTCGACAAGTTTTCTGTCTTTATTCTATCAGATTTGCACTGGGTTCCAACCCTATTAATGCCTACAGTGAGTTATTTTTCTAAAGCTCCACTGAAGCCAGAGAGATGATGTCTCTCTTTGTCTGCTCCGCCTTGGGAGATAAGTGTCCAAAACCCCATCTTTATACTCCTTTTCCTTCTCATTTTAATCATCATTGAGACATACTCTCACCACATCATGCCAGGAAATGAGTAACTGTGCTACGTGCACCTAAGAAAATATGCAAAGTACTACCATTTCTGAAGCCAAGAAGGGTTTTTAACACATTGTCTTTATCTGATTTCCCTCCTAAAAATAAAAATTGAGGGACCGTGTACCAGGAAATGTATTTTTAGCGGGTAAACATATATGGCTTATATATGTTTCACTTTACTCCAGCTCTTCCTAATTTCTTCCAAGAAATTATGTCCTCATATGAAACTAGTTATTATGTTTATTGAAAATAAACAAAGTCAGCATTTCAGCAGTCATACACATGAGTGTCTATTTCTTTCCCCTGAGCTGTGTATAATACCCAAATATTTCAAAACACGTTGGGTCAACACTTTGGGTTCTTGTGTGCTTATTGCCATTAGCTCTAATTTTGTATTATCAAAAAAGAAATTCCTTGAAAATTTTAAGTATGCATCTGGGTGCTCCATTATCAAGTCACCCTAGTGTGCAATTCTTTTGGCCGACAATATAGACTGTCCTAGATAAATCCATTTTTCTAAGCAGAATGTAAATGCAAAAATCAACTATCTCAAAATTTCAGACAATGGTGTTGAAGGCCAAGAATTGTAAAGAAAGGAAGAGAGAGGCAAAATACGTCCTAACAAGCGGGACATGGGCAGCCTTCATGAGGCGGAGATTAATTAACAACCGCCTCAAAACCATGGCATGGCATTGTTTTTTGGATAATGTTAACCATGGGTAGACAGCACAGCACACAAAGGCTGTTCTGAATTTAAAAAGCTACTGACTCCGCTAAATCACATACCATACACTGACCACTAGATTGTGGTCATATATCCAGCAAGCCAGCTGGGCCAAGAATGGATCTGAGAACGGCTGCGAAGTGAGCACTGCTCAACGACTGCGCCAAGCCACTCATCCCAACTCTTCGGGACTGAAGAAAATCAAGCACCACTGGACATAGGCGTGTGCACAGGGAAGCATCCTCAACATTCTACTTCTCATCAGCTTAAGCAATCCATGCCTTAGAGAGCCAACAGCAATAACGGTACAACCTTTCCACCGTACCTCTTTAAAAAAGGGTTGCAGGAGTTCCCACTGTGGCACAGGGGGTTAAGGATCCAGCATTGCTGCAGCTACGGTGTAGGTCGCAGCGGCAGCTCGGATTTGATCCCTAGCCTAAGAACTTCCATACGCCATAGGTGTGGCAAAAAAAGGGGGGGAAAAAGAGGTTTGTAGCCGAGAGGGATTTAATAGCCCTTTCCTAAGAATTTCTGCTTACCGCAATTTAAGATTACCAGTAATAAAATACGGAAATGCATTCTTGGGGAGTTGGAAGATCCAAATGAGTAATTCACTTTTTTAGACATGAGTTTTTTCATCATTAGAGGAAGAAAGCTATAACTAATTTATTCTAAGAGTGTCTCCAATGCATACAAAGAGCTTAGAATTTAATATAAGCACTAGACTTCCACTTTTTTTCATAAAATAATCAGGTAAAAAATACAGATTTCTGTGTGTGTGTTGCCTGTTTCTTAGAAGACCGAACTCTAGCCATTCCATAAAAATGCTGATGACAGAGTTCCCACTGTGGCAAAGTGGGTTAAGAATCCAACTGCAGCAGCTTGGGTCACTGCAGAGGTGCGGGTTCAGTCCACAGCCTGGGGCAGTGTGTTAAAGGATCCAGAGCAGCACAGGTCTCACTCTATGCTGCAGCTGCTGTTTGGACTCACTCCCTAGTCCAGGAATGTCCATATGCCACAGGTGCAGCCATTAAAAAAAATGTTGATCAGTACTCTTCCTTGGAACTCTCCAAAAGAGACTCCATAATTTTCCATAGCAACAAACACACACTTAGAGAAGCAGCAGCTAAACAGAGTGTTGAGCAAATTGCCTAACGCATAGATGGAATCCTGCATGGCACAAATCACAAGAAATGGCATTTCAACATTTGGGGAGGGAAGCAGAGACAATGCATCGGCTTACAACGAAGAAGAAACGCACTGAACCTGTCCTAGAACTGAATCACCACAGCGACGACTGGAAACAGAAGGTGAAATCCTGACTTTGGTTTCTCTTCATCACTACTGCTCTAAAAGCACCATTTCCCCAACAGTGTTCTATGAGATATTCACAGATGCTCTGCTGGAAAGGGGCTCCCATGGCCCCCATGGCTGAGCGAAAGAGTTAATTAAATAGCTTTCTCTGCCCCTGGACTTTCCAGAGCCTTGGAATGTGAATATAGATTCTGCATCTCCCAGAGAGAAATAAAGAATGCATCATTACCCTGCCTTTTCCTTCCCACCTTCCTCGAGGAATACCTATTAACCCCTCCTAAAAGGGAAGAACACTCTCCTACCTACTAGGATGCAAAATAACATCCGGATGTCTGCTTCCCCTCAAATTCCCACCAGACTGTCAATTTCCCCAAGTGCAAAATTTAAATTCTACTATAGGTTACTTATCATCAAGGAGACACTGGACATTAATAGTGCATATAAAATGCTCAAATGAAAGAAAGGAACCCTCCCTTCAATTGCATTGCCCACACCTTTTCCAGAGTATGTCAAATTTACTGCATAAATCATGGGATTAAATTTAACATTATTTCAAGCTTTTTGGGGGGTGGGGGCAGATGACATACAAACACAACTATGACACTCTGATATTCTGCTCCAAGAATTGGAGCCAACCATCTACTTATTTCTCTCCTCACCCCACTTCCGCACATCAACACACACACAGTGTGACAATAAAATATCTCAGGAACAGAAAAGCAGCACCATCACAGCGCTACTCCAACAGCTTTGCTTTATACAACCTGCAGCCGCATAAAAAAGCGATGACTTTGAGCTATGTGTCTGGAAACAGAGCCATTTATCAATATGCCTGATGAGAATCAAGTGAGAGTCCATTTCAGCTGCCCAGAATGATTGCTGCCCATCACATTCTGAAGCAGTAAGCCAAGACAGCATGAGTATTACCAAGTTGTTATGGTAACTAAATTGTGGCTGGTTCCATAAAACATTAGCCTTCCATCGCACGGACAGTGTTTAAGATTCAGGGTGAGTTGAGGGTCTCTGCTCCAAACGAGCCAGCCCGAAGCACCTCCACCTACAGTAAGACACTCCAGGAACAAACCCCACCCAAGCAGAGTATCAGCCACCATCCAGGGGAGCTCAGCTGCTCTGGGCCAAAGGCCTTCACCTGGTAACTTCTGACCCTGTGACATCACAACCTGACTTCACCAATACGGAATGACCATCCAGGAAGGGAAACAAAACAAACCCACAGAAGTCACAGTAGCCAGGAGTTCCCGACATGGCACAGTGGAAATGAATCCGACCAGGAACCATGAGGTTGCGGGTTCAATCCCTGGCCTCGCTCAGTGGGTTAAGGATCCAGCGTTGCCGTGAGCTGTGGTGTAAGTCGCAGACTCAGCTCGGATCTGGCGTTGCTGTGGCGTAGGCCGGCAGCTATAGCGCCGATTAGACCCCTAGCCTGGGAATCTCCACATGCCGCTGATGTGGCCCTAAAAGGACAAAAGACAAAAAAAAAAAAAAAAAAGTCACAGTAACCACAGCTGAAAGCAAAAATCTCAGAACAGGGGGCCAATACCACCAGCCCTTGCAGACTAGCATTTCAGACTGAGGCTTTGGAGTCAGAGATTCAGTCTGAATATTGACCCTGACACTGACCCCCTGTGTGACCCAGAGAAAGCCTACACCTGCCTGCACCAGTGAGGTAGTAACTGTGGAAATGCATCACGGTTAGAAGAGTGAGCACAAACAGCGTGGATTGCAGTCCTTGGTCTGTGGCCGGCTAGCTGTGTGACTGCAGACAAGTTACTTAACTTTTCCAAGCCTCAGGGCCTTCGGCTGTAAAATAACGATACCTACAGTGGCTGTGAAGGCTCACTAAGACCTGACCGAAACACAGGAGGAACTTACTACCTACGCTCTCATTTGGGTGGTGGGAGCTATGACCTCGAACAGTGGTGCCCTCAAATTACCCCCATCCTGATCCCTGGAACCTGTGGCTACATCACCCTCCACGTCAAAAAGGCCTTCGTAGATGTGAGTGCGGAAAGGGCTCAAGGTGGGGAGATGATCCCGGATTATCCGGGTGGGTTAGATGGCCTCACAAGGGTTCTCACCAGGGAGAAGCAGGCCGGAGAGCCAGAATCAGAGACGCAGACGTGAGGACCAAAGCAGAGGTGGGGAAAGAGAGCTGCAGATGACAGTCCACTGGCTCTGAAAACAGAGGAGAGGGCCAGGAGCCAAGGGATGTGAGCAGCCTGTAAGAAGCTGGCAAGGCAAGACAGCAGTTTCTCTCCTAGAGCCTCCAAAAGAAACCCAACCCTGCCGGCACCTGGATTGGGAGACTTGTGACCTCAGAACTCCAGGAAATCTGTGATCTTTTAAATGCGTAACTGTAACACACTTATTAAGTTGCTTTCGGCTATTACATTGGTGTTTATTACAGCAGTAATAGGATACTAACATACCACCTTATCAATGCATTAAATGGGAAAGTATGTGCAGAACGCACGGCACATGACAGGCTCTGAATAAAAGACGGCTATTGAATTACATTTGTTTCTTTGCTTTTGTTTTTTTTTTTTTTTAGGGGCTGCACCTGCAGCATATGGAAGGTCCCCGGCTAAGGGATCGATTCGGAGCTGCAGCTGTCAGCCTATGCCACAGCCATGGCAATGCCAGATCTGAGCCACGCCTGTGACCTATGCAGCAGCTTGTGACAATGCCAGATCCTTAACCCAACAACAGAGGCCAGGGATCAAACCCACAGCCTCACAGAGACAACATCAGGTCCTCAACCTGCTGAGCCACAATGGGAACTCCATGAATTGTACTTGACAGATGCAGTGATTGGGGGCACTCCATGCCTCTGAGAACCCACAGTCATCGAGTTTTCCACTGCAGCTCATGCCTGTTCCCTGTAGCAAGCTGTATGCCTCCTACTGTATACCAAACAGTTCTTCAGAGAGATCTTCCTTTAACCATTCATTCTCAGATAATTGCACCTGAAATAGGCCAGATCACTAAATGAACCAGAAAGGGAGGTACCATCAACCAAGCAGCAGCTGAATTTTGAAGATGAGCAAACCTAGACAGGTTTAGCCCACTAGCCCAAGGCGGTCTTCTAACTCAAAGCAGAAAAAAAGCCATAGTGCTTTGAAAAGAAATAACAAAAAGCACGTCTGCTTGCCTCAGGTCAGGTCTAAGACTACTGAGCCCACAAATCTGATGGCATCCGCAACAAGGAGCCTCCAAGTGGTCCCTGAGAAAAGCTGAGACACGAAATTTCAAGCCTGCCTGCCCCAGCCAATAATGAGCGACCACACAAAATCAGGAGGATCAATGAAGCTGGTTCCCCCTCTCTCCTGCTGCAGTTTGTGTCAGGATGGGGCGCTGAAATCACTGTGGGCAGCCTGTCTGCCAGGACTCGGAGGGTGTGTTGACCTCATTCCACCTCCTCCGCGAGGAACTTGGATTCCTGCTGCTGGACGCTGCAGACCTGTCGGAGAGGAGATTCGGAAGGAGAGGACCCCACAAACTCAGGGATGGGCCCTCTTGGGAGCAATGCCGTCCAATCACACGTGGGACTCTGAATGCGACCTGTGCAGGAAGGGGACCGGAAAGGGACAAGAAGACAGCCGAGAAACACGGGCACGGAGGACAACTGACGGAACGAACCGATGATTCCCAGCGAGGCGACCCGTGGGAGAATCACGGCTGTCCCTTGCTCGTGTGCCTTCGCATACCTCCCTGAGAAGAGCCTGACTTCTTCACTGCACGTGACCGGGGGTCTCAGCCCTGAGACCTTCTTCTTGAGGATCACAGAGGGTCAGGGAACATCTGACCACGTTCCTGGACACAGACACTCTGATTTGTTATTTGTTTTCCAAGGCTGTACTGATGTCCCCCCCCCCACACACATTTCCACTCTGCAGGTTCAGGTCTTTCTAAGCAGAGACAGTAAAAACAAGCTACAGGAAATAGCATGAACCCAAGATACTGCTCCAGAGAGAAGGACCAAAGCTAAGTTCATTTAAAAGGGCACAGATGGGAGCGTGAAGGCCCAAAGGAACAGCTTAGGTGAGATTATATCTTCTCCTGCCAGGGTCTGCATTCGCCTCCATGTTCTGGACACACACATGCGGCATGGGATCCCACTGAGGGCAAACGGTAGGTGGGACACACTCGGGGAAAGTCAGAGGCTTCCAACGGGGCTCCAGGAAGCCCTTCGGACCTGGGGTGGGGCACGCATGTGGAAGGGAGGGTGGGGCACGGGAATCCGCCCCGACCACGCTGCACACTGAACGGTGGTTGGTTTTCCATCCGGGGGCTTCGCGAAGAAAAAAACAAGTACTTCAACATCTAACCTACTGCAACCATCTCACTTCCTCAGCAAACACGGAGACCGAAGACAGGGTAAGGCGTTGGCCCAGGACGGTCCGTTTCAGGCCTGGGGACCAGCTGGCACTTCGCACAGCATTTCCACAGAGGGACAGCGCATCACGGAGTCACTCAAGCCGGGGAAGCCACAGACCTGCCGCAGCGTCCAGCTTCCCGGGTGGTTCGGCCAGTACCCATCCTGTCCCCTAGGATGAGTCCTACTACTCGGCACCACGCTCGCCTCTTTCGCATCAGAAAGAAAATGTTTTTATCTGCTTTCTGTGTTTGTTTTACCAACAAGGAAAATAATTCTACTGTAACCTAACAATGAACGTGGAAAATACTTAAATCATCACTTGATATTTTCCTTATTTTACTCCACACTGATTCTTTGCCTTAGATATTTTTTTCTGCCTTTTGTCTTTTTTTCAGGGGTCTAATCAGAGCTATAGTTGCCAGCCTATGCCAGAGCCACAACACCACCAGATCTGAGCCTTCACCACAGCTCACGGCAATGCCAGATCCTTAACCCACTGGGCAAGGCCAGGGCTCGAATCTGCAGCTTCATGGTTCCTAGTCGGATTCATTTCTGCTGCACCACGATGGGAACTCCTGCCTAAGATATTAAACATCTTAGAACCTATTTGTATGACCTTTCTGAAACGTTATGTTAGATCATTGGACTTTTTTTATTACATATTTTTTTTTTTGCCTTTTTTCAGGGCCGCAGCCAAGGCATATGGAGGTTCCCAGGCTAGAGGTCCAATTGGAGCTGCAGCCAGGGCCTACACCAGAGCCACAGCAATGCCAGATCCAAGCTGTGTCTGCGACCAACATGACAGCTCACAGCAATGCCGGATCCTTAACCCAACAAGCAAGGCCAGTGATCGAACCCGCATCTTCACGGATACCAGTCAGATTCGTCTCCACTGAGCCTTGACAGGAACTCTGGATTTTTTTTATTATTATTACTTATGACTTAAACTGAGTTGTGAAAACGGTCCTGAAGTGACCCAGAGACATGCAACAGAAGGAATTCCCAGTATAAACACAGCTCTTATTTCTAGATTGTCTATTTCACTAATTCTGAAATAGTGTACATAACAATTCCAAAATGACGACGTTAAATACGCAAAATCTGCATTCACTTTCCATGTGAAGTGTGAGGGTTCACAGCCATTTTCTGCTCGTTTCCATAAACCAGCCCCACGAACCTCAAGGCGTGTATTTACCATCTTCTTCATCTGCAGGTGGATCAACACTCCGGCAGGTGCTCCATGACAGCTCTGTATGGCCAACACAGCCACCTGCCGTGGTAGTCACTATCGCTGCTTCTCGGAGTGTAACCTCATCCCTTTATGGAGTCTCCCTTATTTTCTGCCCCCTTGAGAAAGCTGCTGCCTTTTCACCAACCCTTAGGACCAAGTCCCCTTTGGGCCATTAACATCCAAGCAGGACTTCTTGATAGCAAGGAGAAAGAGACTCCTGACACTCATCAAGGATGAGATTAATCCTTGCCCCACAAACGCTGACCCAGCCATGTCGCCTCAGCACAGCCACGCTGCCTCCAAACCCAGGGGCCTCCTAGAAAATGCAAATGCAGAGAGAAAAGAACAGGGATTATGTTCAGGATACACACTGCCGATATTGCATGCTCCCAGGTTCCAAGCACCACGCTAAGTTGTTTATATGAGAAAATCCTGTCAAGCTTGACTATCTGACAAATGCTCATATGAAACCTTACTGGTGACAGGAGAAAAACTCAACACTAGAAGTAGGCAACAAGCCCTGCAACAGCAAGCAGAACAGCTGGAGCAGAGCTTCCAAGAGTCCCAGGCAGCAGCAGTGCTATCTTCTCAACTCCCGCAGTCTTACAACTACATTTACTGCACATGCTCGGTGTAATAGATCCCTGACTGGGATATGACTTCCTCTCCTAACCAAGACTGCACTGTGAGGAGGAAGATGAGTAGATTATTTCACCTTGGCCGCGGCATTACTCTGGAATGTTCAAGCGAGAATGCAAAGATCTGGAGCAGACAGACCTGCATTCCCATCTCCACTGCAGCATTCACCTGCCTGGGCCAATCTCTAGCCTCACTGGGCCTCAAAGAGGTGAATTTGCACCCTACTAACTTGGAAGAGTTGTCTGAGCACGGCTTCTGGAGTGACCTAAAGCCGTATACAAGCACAAGACTTAAAGAAGGGCCACAAGAAAGCGTTACCGTCTGTTCTAAGGACCGGGAAACTGTCCCTATGACGAACCAATGATGCAGCCAAAAAGACCGAGCCTCAGGACACCTTGAAGAGAAAGTCTTGAAGAGAAAAGGTTAATGCAGAAAGGGGAACATGGAGATGAGGGCACCAGGGATGAGGAAGGGAGGAAATCCCGAATGAATTTTCTTTCCTAAACACAATAAAATGTTCCCATGTTTCTCCTAAAGCAACGAGCAAGCATTTCAAAATGTGAGGCATATACGACTTTAACCTTGTCAGCAGGATTTCCTCAAAGACTACTTCGGTGGGGTGAAAAGAAAGAAAAAAAAAAAAAACCATTCAGGGCTGCGCACTTATAGAATTATTCCTCCCCTGTCATTTGTTTGGCAGAGAAACCTCTGCTGTATGTAATTAGCTGATTAAATGCGGTATCTGATTGAACCCTAGCTATCCAAAGTGATCTTGAGTGGATTGAAGGACACATTTGAGCTCTTCGATTGACAGTGTTTGTGCTGGGACAATACATCTTTACTCGAGGAGGGGATAAACATGCCATGTGAACAATTTAAACACCTGTGATAATGTACTTACTCATTCCAGAGGCGGGTTTTATTAGCCCTTTCGAGAATGAAAAAAAAAGTGATAGTCAAGTCGACACTCCTGAGGAAAGTACGTTACCCACAATGACCTTTCACAGCGAGAATGGAAATCCTACCATACTTGACCCACATATGATGTAGAGAAGCAAGAGACCGCCTCACGTCACTATGATGTACCGTCACTGTCAAGGGTGCAGAGGCCGATGTCGAAGGTAGACACACTGGCCCCAAAACACAAGCAGAAGAGACGTCCTCCCAAGAAGAATGTGCTTGCCCTCTCCACTCCCGCCGCCCCAACAAAACAAGCAGATCATGCTTTTCTCCCTCCAGCTGTCACTGCTGATTTTAAACTAAGCACGGCTCCCCTCGATGTTGCAGAGGTGTAATCAAAGTCCTCTCGTGGTGGAGGATGCCCCAAAGCGAGGAGCCACAGAACCCCCACGCCGTCGCCTCTCCTGATCAGAAATACAGTTCATTCAAAACTCTACCCAACATCTTTGCTCCGAATTCAAGGAGACACTGAACTTTATTCCCAGCATCGGTTTCGTTACCTTGAAACTGGGGCAGACACATGTACCACTTACCTTCCAAGCTTGAAACCCTCCTATGCTAAATAAAGTACTTCGGAATAAAGCAAAAGGACCACATAAACGAAGCTGCAACAAATGCCAGAAACGTACTTCCCATCAGCATCGAACTGCTGTGGGAACAGGGCAACATCCCTGAGAGGCCTTCCTGTAGATTCTCCATCAACCAATCCGCAGAAAGAGGAAATGACTTACTGCATCTCATGTACTTTAAATGATACCTTTTTTTTAAACTTGTTTCTAACTAGAGGAGAAAACAGAATTTGAGCACTTTGTTGCCAGGCCTTAGGGCACTCTTCTATCACCTGTCAGAGCTGGCCTGACCCTGGCCATAGGCTATTTTAATTTACCCCCCATTGCCACAGCTAGCTGTCATGGAGACGCAGCCCCTGGTCAAATCGATCAGGCCATGGTGCAGAATAAAACTACTTTGAACAGGCAGTGAAGGAATCTGGTTTAAGAGTCAGATAAACCTACCAAGAACAAACCAACAAAGAAAGACAGTTGGCTGGAATAGCATACAACTGCACCCCTTCACATATAAAGCTAATCAATTAGCAGTACACTGTTAGAACTTTTCCATTTGCTGTGATCATTTTGCGGCTTCCAAAGCCCTCTCCCTTCAGCATATAGCTGTGAGCTGCGTTTCCACTAGAAACAGACCCTGGAAGTTCAAGGCTTTCAGCCGCCTCTGTTTTATCCTCTCTTGGACCCGCAAAGCTTTGACACCTGTGTAAAGGCAGACACTATACTACTTGGCTACACACACAAGAAATAAAACCCATGTAACCAGGATTCTAACCATAAAATCCTCTGCCCCCATAGTATTCCCATCATGCCCAAAGACACAAGCGTGTCTGGAGGCTGAAATGTAGATGGGATTACTGGCTGAGCGTGACAGGAGGAAAAACAGAACGTGGTGCTACGATCCTCAGAATTCGAACTCAGTCGACGCATCGTCCACCGCCAGGGTGCTGAATTTCTACTCGTTCTTTCCGTGTAACACACAGGTCGAGCAGCACGCACACCACCCAACTTCTGTTACACTGAAAGCAGGGAAGACAAATAACGAAATATTTTTCTGCCCACAAGGTCATCCTTCTAATTCATGGAACTCATTTAAATCCTGAGGTCCAGCTGGATGTGTCCTCCTCTCTAAGTAAATCCACGCAGGTGCCTAACGAGACCTGCAATGGGGGCTCCAGAACGCAGATGAGCAGCACCCACAGCACTGCCGCTGGTAAATCGCTTTGGGTGGGTTAAGCACCACAAAAGCAGCATTTTCCTATTCCGAGTATCTTTTCGAGGGCCGTAAACTGCTTTATCCCCAAAATTAAACTCTAAGAAGAAGAAAAAAGGAAACTAATTAGATGCTTGAGGTTACTTTTCAAGGACTGGGATCTGAAGTTTACCACCCACTTCTGCTTCATCAACGGCACCACCTCATCATTAAACACTTTGCTAGACTGTGCCTTCCTTTGGGGCCAGGATTCACATGGCCAGGAGAGTAACAATTATTCACCGTTCAATCTTTCAAACCTACTCAGCAAAAAGGACCACAGTCTGACTGACCTCACCTTTGTCTTACACTCGACAGTGTCTATGAGGAGTTACCAACACTTGAAGGTCCTGTTGAAACTGATGAAAATGAACATCTCAATACTAAGTGGAAAGTCAGCGAGATAAAACCACCACCATGCCCCCACCAAAAATTTTATCATGTTTTTAGCCTAAAATCTTGCAATAGTAACAGGGAGATACTTCAAAACACTTTTCCAAACAACTTAAAAAAACATGATTATTAATAAAGCCATAGATAAGCTATAAAGTGTCCATCTTCTTCCATTTTATAAAAATATTATTTAGTTTTTTCACGAAGAAACCGATGATATAGGAAGATGTCTTGGTAGATAGGAGCCTCCTACTGTTGGAAAGCTGTATGCTCACCGATACACATTCCCGTTTGCTGGCTGAAGTGTTCATCTACATCTAATTCTTTCCTGAAAAAGCGCCATTCCATTTAAGTGGTTACCACCAGCTGAACCGTCGTATCCAAGTAGGACGTGTGAGGGACTTTTCCAGCGAGTTTGCAAACACTCATTTGGGGTTATCCCCACTGCGCTGATAACGACTTGCCCTTAAAAGGCCAGCAGAAGTCACGCCAAACCCTTACACCATTTTGGTGGCCCAGGAATCAGCTGTTTCTCTGAACCAACTGAGTCATGGCAGGAGGAGCTCTTTCAGTCTCAAACAGTCCCTGTTTTCTGTTGACTGCCTCCTGGGTTGACTCTGCTTTTGCTGCTAACAGAAAACAATAAGGCTGACTGTGGGTGGGATTTTCAACCCCATCACTCAAATCTGGCTAACGCCACTCAAGGCCCTGCATGCGATATGCCACACTCCAATTGATTTTTGCTTTCTGCACCTCATTTTCTGATGATCCTTCCTGAGGCAGGTAAGCAAGACAACCTCAGACTTCAAGACATATTTAGAAGTCGGCTTACAGCATTTGGTCTTTATCAGGCCCCTAAAATAATCTGCACTGCCGCTGACTTGGAAGGACCCTTTCCTTCCCACCCTGCCACGGTCTTGCTGGACACCGGGTGGCATTCTTAGTAAAATCAGAGTGCACAGTAAGTGTGCACTTCATTACTGTACACTTGGGCTAAGAGTTGGGTTCTTTAGCAACTATATTCTCACACCACCTCATTCTCACATCAGTTCTGCGACAGGGGCCACTCCCACACCTACCTTGCAGATAAACAAATGGAGGCATGGAGACGTCACAACACATGCTTCGCAGAGCTTCTAAGACGTGTTAGAACTCTTGGCTGGCACAGGGTACCGCTTTTGTGTTGAACAATTTTATATTAAAATATTATAACCCTAACACCTGCCTTCAAAGGGAATTATACAGAGCTTCCCTGTTTAGCATTCTTACATGACCACTGAAACTTGCAGGATAAAATACTCCTTATCTAGAACCGATACACTTTCTGGGCTGCCTACCTTTCCAGCTTCGCCATCATGCACCTGTTCCTGACACCTATTTTTGCTTGCAGGGACTAAGTGTGCCGTAACTTCTCCTGCTCCCTTATACCTTTGCACACTTGCATAGTCCCATCCTCCTCCACTGTGTCCATCTGGCAGTTCCCACTCATCCTTTATGACTCACTTCAAGCATCTCCTCTCTGGGCATTCTTCCCCGACGCCCAGCCAGCAAGCAGAACGGTCACTCCCACTTCTGCTTTCTTGTGCCCTCCTCTTCAAACATCTAGACAGCCATAAAAGTTTCATATTAAAACTCAGTCTCTCACCAGTAGGGAACTGCTTAGGGACAACTATCTGCTCTGTCATCCCTTCAGCAGTACACATGCTTCAAAAAAGGCAAGAATGTGTAAGTGGCATTATTGAACAATGAACATCCCCTGCATACAAGTTCTGGAATTCCAGGACTTTGTGGCTGGAAAGACTGAACAACTATGAAGATGTGATTTATAGGGAATAATGCCTGGATTTTAGGATGAGTTTAAAAATAAATACTCAGCATGGAAACCTCCTTGTGCAGAAGGTATGCCCATTAGCATGGGTCTAAAGTGGACAAAGCCTAATACCTGCAGGGCCCTACAAACAGCTCAGCATGGCTGAAATGTGAGATGAAGATGGCCAGATGAATGAAGAGGCAAGGCCAAATTCTAAAGGTTCATATGCCATGGAATAAACTGAATTTCACGTGAATTGTTCAAACACCGCTTCCTGTGTCAAGCACTCTGCACGTGCCTTCATCTGCTCCTCTCCACAGACACTGGTATTTGTCTACAAAACTTGCCACTTTTCCCTTTGCACAAGTCTTACCTGCTGGGCAGAAAGTCACTAATGGCAAAGCCTGTATCCTTTTTCCTGTCACTTACTCTCCGAACATAGCCCAGAGCCCACTACATGGTACTGGGAAGAATAAGCCACTCTCTGGGTTCTAAGACTATTTTTAATACATATATTTAAATCAAAATTCAGTAGCGTCTATGAGCATTAAAATGAATTTATGATTATACATCAGAGAAATTACAGGATGGATTTCAAATGACACAACTTCTCTCCAGAGTTCCCAATATGCTAGAT
The DNA here is from genome assembly GCF_016906955.1 of Phacochoerus africanus. Taxonomy (NCBI): domain Eukaryota; kingdom Metazoa; phylum Chordata; class Mammalia; order Artiodactyla; family Suidae; genus Phacochoerus; species Phacochoerus africanus. Next base: position 107,570,453 of record NC_062550.1, read on the forward strand.
TTTCACTTGTGCACAAAACTTTGCATAAATAGCCATCTTGTTATTGATCATACAGACGTGAAGTCTCAACACAGCTTCTTATCTAGAGTAAGTTGTAAAACTGTATTTAAAGCTTTTTGTCAAAAGCTTAGAAAATATTTCAAGTGTATCATACTGCAAATGAGAAAAGTACTGTGTTATGGGCAGGGTCACTGTAGTTACAAGGACAGAGAGGATATATGTATCTTTAGTGAGTAAAATAGTTTAGGTTGATGGAATTTTCTAGAAGAAGGAAAAAGAGTGACACAACTAGACACACACACACACGCCAGGCAGAAGAAGACACACTCCCCCAGCACATGGGCATCAAAAGAATCAGTAGGAAAATTACTGTTCCTAAAGATTCAGCTACAGATCAATGACAGTGTAAGGTGCATGCTCAAAAGTTAGCATTTTAATTTGAATCAGAGCTAGCATCATTATTCTGAGACACTTCCCTGAAAGCATAACCTTCAAATGTGTATCAGACAACTACAACTATTTCATAGTAATGAAATCTACAACAATGAAATAGCCTCACAACAAAAACATGTACTGCCTTTTTAGCATGAACGGCTGCCCTATATTCTAAAATATGCTTTTAAATGGAAAAACAAAAAATAAAAATATGCTATATACTTTATGGGTTATTTTCTACTTCTGCCCTTGATTCTGCCATGAGAAGGAGCAGGACATGGTGTTTCTTCCTCACTTAAAAATTTAAGGTCATCAAACGGTTGACAATGGGCTACATGGATGAGGCCAAGGCACCCAGTCTTTCTGTGGTGAGGCATTCATCCCAGATGCCACCTCCCTTGGGGCCACACACACTCAGAGACTGGGACACAGAGGAAGGATCCTGGCAGCCAGAAGGAAGAGGCAATCCCACTGCCACATTCGCAAGCCTATCCTGCAGTATTTCTGCTCCTCCAGCCTCGCTAGAAGGGACGTAACTGCTCAATGGTAAACATAATCCGTAAGACCAATGAACATTCGCAGTACCTTAGAGTTTGGGTCTCTCCAAATAATGATACCAGCTCTGATTCGTACAGTACCTTAACCTGACTCCTGGTGAACCAAGGTCCAGAGTCAGGCAAGCTGGCCAGAGCCATCATCAACCAGTGTAAGGTCCATGAAGGCAATGGACATGCATGCAAAGAAATCAGCAAAGGCTCAAGGCTTAGGATGCTAACAACTAAAAGGCTTTCTTCTAAAGAACTCTGCCTCCCTCCCATGATTAATTCAAACACCATAAGGTCATCCAGTTAAAACATCAAGCTCCAGATTCCTTCTATAGGTCCACAATTCCTCCATGCACTCCATCATCTAAAAAGCTCTGAAAATCCAAAGGTCTCTCATAACTGGACCTGATGCCTTACCTGCACTGCTGAATCTCTCCCTCCCTCACCAGGGCCACCTCTGTCCACCTCTTGCAAAGTGGGAATTGCTCTTCTAATAGGTCTGATATAAAAACAATGACTGGACTTCAATAATCAGTGAACAGGGCCACTGTGCTTTAAAGACCACAAAACCAAGGTCCATGCCCTCTCTCTTTCTGCTGCCTCGTTTTATATAATCAATTTGAATTCAGGACCTCTCCTGGGACATGACCACTTCTCTCTCTCTTTGACTTCTGTCCCAAACTCAGGCTAGAACAGAGCGCATCGAGACTGAAAACATGTATCCTTGGACCCAAGCTTACACGTACATGCAGGTATGTATGTAGGTTTGGAGAGTACACGCCCAAAATCACCTTTTTCCAAAGAACCATGCAGCAAGGTGGACTGGGACATCTCCCAGCTATTAATCAAGTGATATTCTGATGGCCACTTGCACAGGGACAGAGGTAAGTGGCAGGACAGATTCGGGTATTCTGGGGCATTCTGACACACTACTACCTAAACTCCACTTCAGTTCTTAAAATATACAATTAGCAAGCACAAATATCAGGAAACTTACTTAAATGTTCTTAAGATGCATTTCCATTCTGGATGGATGTGTGGGTGTGTTTATATACATACACACACACATATACATACAGTACGATACACCCATTTGTCTTACAGGGAATCCTCTGAACAGACATTACTAGCTAGTTAGCTAAAAAGGAAGGAGCTATAGGTGATGGCCTAATTTCTAGTGCAACGCCCTGTGACACTGAGAGTTTATCCGCTGAAGGCGGAAAAGCCTTTGCGGTTAGCGGGGCCAGCTATAGGAGACCTCTAAAAGAGCATGAACATTCATTAGCCGTGTAGAACTCAAGCTCACTCTCAATTATGCTAACATAAATCAGCTGGATCTTGCATTGAATGCAGCCCAACCGTAATAAATTGCAAAGTCAAATAAGCAGCTCAACACTCTGAAAATTAAAAACTTTTACAATTACGCACATTCCACCTTCCTCTATGGCAAGGGCCTTTCCTTCCTCACTACTGTATCCCTGCTAGGATCACGACACTACAGAAGGCAATTACTACACATCTACAAACTTTTTGTTAAAAATCGTGTTTACTTCATGGGGTAAATTAAAGCAAGGCCAAATAATGTGCAAAGCACATAAAACAAGCACACAAGACGAGACACATCCTCCAACAGAAACAAGAGCCTGGTTAGCAGAAGACATCTATGAAAACACTCCTGGACTCTACACACATCTGCCACAGGTTCTTTTCACCAGCAACTAAGAGTAGCTTCATGTCCACATATTTCACAAAGAACAGCGATATCAAACACACTGCTTATTCTCAATTCTAAAGTTAGTTCTTATTGCACCCTGTGCTCAAACATAAAAATATCAAGAAGAACTAGTGACTTCATTATCTTTCTCCCGAGGCTTGTGATGCAGCTCATTCGTGATGGCCTAAAAACTCATTTCTGAATGTCTGCTTAGTGGTGTTCCTAAGTCCTCCCAGGTGATGCTTGTTCACACAGCACATGTACATGCCAAGGACCAAAAAAAAAAAAAAAATCAATTTCAATTCCCAGAGAGCATGATATCGATACACATCAGTAAACACCATCACTCTTTTATGCCAAGATAACCTTGGATCTGAAAAAACTCTCAGGGGCAAGAATCCTGTTCGTAACCTCACCTAACAAATCAAAGAACAAAGGTACTAAAACCTTATGCTCCAAACCGTAAGACGACTGATGGCCTAATTATGAAAATACTCTAATATTCACCCTAATTTAAAGGTTCAAAACCGTTATTTCTTAGTGTTCTCCAAGTGCTTAGTACCTGCTTCATATATATTAAAAATTCAGTCACCTTTTAAATTTTTATGGGATGATAATTTAGGGAGATAAAATCAAACAGATCCATGAAGTAAAAAGTGAGGTTATTGTCTTTTTTTTTTTTTTTTTGGTTCTCTAATCCATACCATTTTGGATGTACCAAAATATTGTACCTATATAGAATCTATTCTACCTAAAATATCCAATTTTTAGATTCCCTTAAACCTATAACAATGAGAAAACCAGATTGATTCATATAACCCAAAACCATGCTTAAGAAGGGAAGCCTAACAATATACACAAAAAACCAAAGTGCAGACTCATGAAGAATGGCTACATTAGGTAAAATGACCACAGCCTTATCTGAGGCATATTTTTTTTGGAGCTCTTTAAATCTTACCTTGTTCAGCAGATAACAGAAGAATAGCTTCTCTAGCAACAAAAGCGACAATCTTAGGGGCTTTTCTCTATGTCTGAGAGTGGAGAGAGCTCTTTGAGGGCTAACCTGAACGTCAGCTACGACACTGACTCCAGGTTTACCCAAGCATCGAGTAAACCTCCACCCCTGCTTTCTTGCAAAACTCTAACAGTTGAAAAATGGCAGTTGAAAAAATGGCAGTGCTAGGATTAAGTTCCAGGTTAGCAGCCTAAGAAACAAGAGACATCATGCCTTCTGCCCTCATTTATTACGGGTAATGTCCAGAAAAGGTTTGTTCTGATGAATCAAAAGTTTAAAGGCAGGCTAGGGTGCCAGTAAATCATTGGGGTAAATGCAGATTTAAACAGTATTTTGCCAGAATTCTATTAACTTCTATCCACCATAAAACAGTGATAACTAGTTACTTATAACCACAACCCTGAGGCAGTTTAGGGGGGTTGCAGTGCTGCCACATAACAAGTTACTCTAAAATTTAGCAGTTTCAAACATGTGATGACTCACACAGTTCCTGTGGGTTATGAATTCAGAAGCAGTTTAGTTAGATGATTCAAGAGGATACAGTCAGTGTGTTACCAAGGCCTGCAGTCATCTGAAGACTTTACCAGGGCCAAAGGACCCTCCTTCAAGGTGGCGCCTTCATCTGGCTGATAAACTGGGCATAAGCAGTCCTCACTTCCTTCCCACGTCAACCTCTAGGGACTGCTTGAGTGTCCCCACACCATGGCAGCTGGCTTCTCCCAGAGTGGGTCAGCCAAGAGAGCAAGGCCAAGGGGCAATGTCTTCTACAACTCAGCCTCACACGTCATACGCCATCACGTCTGCCAAGTTCCACCAGTCACACAGAACCGGGCTTTTAAAATATGGGAGGGGAATTCATAGGAGAATGACTAGCAACAGGCAATGTTCTCTGGGGACCATCTTGGAGGCTGGCTTTTACGATCTTGAAATAAGCTTCCAAGTGAAAGACAATGCTCAATACAGTTTTAGAACTGCTCATTACAGCTCTGTTTCTTGAAAAGTATTCTTAAAGATGACAACATGGCATCAATCAGGCTACTGGATGACATCTTCGAGGGAGCCATTAAATGTCTGTTGGATCAAACTAGGCCCAGAGTTTTTAACCCTGACATTGCATTTATTCAATTCCAATACATTTCTTATGTATCATTTTGTGTCTGTTATTTTATTGACTTGCCATTAAATGTTCAATGTTATCACTTAATAACTATCACTTCAGTATCAATATTATTGACAGCAGGATCAATATTATTTAAGAAGCAGGTGGTCTAGATCCTCAAAACCACACTGAATCAGAATTTCCGTGGTCAGAGAATCACGGAATCAGGAAGGATCTTAAGAGGTTACCTCATTTGTTGCAGTTGGAGGACAGGCCCTTGGGATTCCATTATACCATCCTTTCTACTTCTGCTTTTACTATTTTTCATTATGAAAAGTTTTGAATAAAGAGGTATACTAATGCAATGCATTCATTTTGCAGATGAAGACATCTCCTTAAAATGTAAAGAAGTTTGTACCTACGCAATGCATCTCTTCATCCTGGAGCACCCTAAGGAAGACGCAAGGATGAAACATCCCATCTTTTTTTTTTTTTTGTCTTTTTGCTATTTCTTTGGGCCGATCCTGCGGCATATGGAGGTTCCCAGGCTAGGGGTCGAATCGGAGCTGTAGAGCTGTAGCCCACGGCCTACGCCAGAGCCACAGCAACGCGGGATCCAAGCCGCGTCTGCAACCTACACCACAGCTCACGGCAACACCGGATCGTTAACCCACTGAGCAAGGGCAGGGACCGAACCCACAACCTCATGGTTCCTAGTTGGATTCGTTAACCACTGCGCCACGACGGGAACTCCGAAACATCCCATCTTTAAACAAACAACTTTTGTCATCAATGAGCCTCCAAGTGTCTCCACAAAAAAATATTCCGCAGCACCCTTCTTTAGTAAAAGTTTGTAGCTTTAGGATTACGTTAGGGTAATAGCAGGCTTAGCAATAGGTGATAATAGGTTCTGGCTTGTGAGTCAGCAGCACTATAGTACTAGAACTAGAAGTTTTACGTTTGTCAGTTTTTTAGGCCGACATTATATTGCTTCCACAGCTAATCCTGATGTTGCGTTTCAATTTTTGAATTTAAAAAACCCATGGATAATTCAGTTGCCACTGAATATAAAATAAGCTTTTCTAGAAATGAGAACAATGGATCCCCTCTAAATAAACGTATTCTTATCTCCCAGGCACGCGGGCATTATTCTCAGCTTGAGACTATAGAGAAAAGCTAAGGCGGGAGGTTGGGGGTTGGGGGTGGAGAGGAGGGGATGGCACAAGTTCCATGGGGATGAGTATTATGACACACGTTCAGGTCAGACTTAGAAGGAAAACTCTAAACAGAAAAATAACTGGATTCTGATACGGCTGCCATTGTTGAAACGTAAAGCAACAGCAGTGAATGCGTAATGAAGATTTGCTACGTGTCAGAAGCAGTCCTAAATACATTAACAGTCTTCCAGTTTTAATCTTTACCAAGGTCCCTCTCAACACTTGTTTTACAGATGAGAAAACTAAGACTTGGATTAAGAAAACTACCAAAAATAACCTACAGAGCAAGTGCCAGAGCTGGGATTCAAACTCAAGCATCTACTTCAGAAGCTACATCTTTAAGTATTTTACAATACTGCCTTAAAATGGATCAATACAATCAGGCGGCCAAGGTGTTTGATCCTATCTTCATGAGGTAACAAAAGACAATAACATAAATATTTAATCCGACTGGAAAAAACAAAAAACAAAACTCCTAACAGGATGGACTTCATGGTCATGTTTGGAATTGCAACATGAGCATATGAAAAGGTACCATTTCTTCCTCAATGCTATGCCTACAAAGCTATCAAAAGCCACTAAGTTATGCCGGAGGCTTCAGGGACTTTCCCCAGAGAAGAGACTGAACAGCAGATCTAAGCTGTACATAGAAATGCACTGCATCTAAAAATCTACGAAGCAAGAGCAAAGAAACAAACTTTTTTTTCAAATCCTGACTATACCTCAACTGTTGCAAATCACTTCTGGTCAAAACGGCTGACTTTCCAGTCCATTCTCTGGAGAACTTCGGCCCTACGTCACTGGTATTGCTTCCAGCCCCTGAAATCTCTAGGTGCCATGATCTCAAGTACTTTCCCAAACACACATGACCAGCAGTTGTCCTAATCGCTATGGCTCTTATGAAAATGTGGCCCAGACTGAAAATAAAAGTATCATTGTACAAACATTGTAAATCTAATGACACGAACAAGCAGCTTTTAAATCCTGACAGGCACGGGGCTTATTGTAAAATCAACTTTACAATGTTTAGAGAAAACAAGGGAAGAGTAAATAGATCCAATTCCAAAGACCTGGAGCTTTAAGGGGAAAAAAGCAAACCCAAGACCTCTGAGTTGTGTAACCAACTTGAATGATGCACTGAATTCAGAACCTGTGCTACTGCAGGGCTTGTCCTGAGACTTCATCTGGGACAGAGAAGGATGATGACATATGGACACATCACCACCAGAGGCTCATATCAGATATTACTGCTGACAGACTCGGGAGGAAAAAATGAAGTCTGGGCAGCAAGAGCGCTCCGGGGATTCTTCCTACCCTGAGATCCACTTAACCTTACAGAAAATTACTTTTCCCTACCAAACGGGGGAGGGGAAGGAGTCAATCCTAAGTGGTTTGTTAAACAAATGTATTCCTTACTTACGTTCATGTAAGCACAAGGGTATTACCTGCTGGGGTCACTCAGTTCTGCCTGTTACGTTATGCGGTTAGTCCCTGCACACCCACTACCCATACCCACAGAACAGAGAGCACCTTGTTTGCCCTTTCCTGCAGGTAAGGAAATACTTAGTATCATCACCCATGTGTCAAAGGTACAGGAAAGATTTCCTTTCTCTCTTCAGAAGTCTTGTCTGTTGCCTCCGAATGTGTGTGGTGTGTGTGTGTGTTAGTATCCACCACTGCTACATAAGTACAGTACATGCACATGATTCTGTGTACACGTGATTTTTGTGAACACATGATTATGTCACGTTCACATATATGTGACAATTCAAAAACAGGAAAAAGACTACGCTGCCCATTTTTCTTCTAGAGAAAACAAAGCTAAAGGAGCTCTATGAACAAGGAGGCCGCCCCAAGAATAACTTTGCATTGCAGTAAGAAAGAAGAATTTAACCTTGGCCTCTTGGCTCCTATTTCCAAACACACCTCCCTGGCTCCCAACGTTTCTAAAGTTGACACAGCCTCTCGTGTTTGATTTGGTGATATTCTGATCCTAAGTGTCCCAGCTGCACACAAAGTCAGATACACAAACACAGGTCTTCAAAAATTCTTTTCAGTTTACAAGAAAAAGGCACTGACATGTTTTCTGAGAATTTCACACACTCCTCAGGTGAATGAGGGGCTAAGGGGAATTGCAAAGCTGGGAATCGTCCTGATTCAAGTCCAAAAGTTACTGCCAGTCCACGTAAAGGAGGCAGCACGTTTTTCCTATCAAGTCTCTGAAGGATCACGAAGTGTCCATCTGTGTCCAGACTTCAGCCTGCCACGTCGGGTCACCATGGGTGACAAGGGCGAGTCACTGGGAGCCCTCCAGACACCTTGAGAGATGTCTTATCTTACACCAATGCCAGAATCAAGAAAGCATATTCTTGGCAATTAGCAGTGCTCAGCAAAACAGTTGAAATATCACATCAAAAACATCTGTTAATCCCTCTGCATGAAAAAGGGGGAGCTGAGGCAAGTAAACTTGAGGGAGGTTTTCCTCTTTACATAAGTAGACAGTTCACATTGCCAACCTTTCATTAAAGGACCCATTTACGGACGCAATCACAAGGGGGAGAAAATAGTTCCAGAATCAATGTACTACGAATAAGAAAGCAATTTCTGTCTTGTCACTAATCGACCTTTTAACCTCAAATCACACAGGCCTTCATCAGGCCCGGCTTTATGGTGAACCTTTTACACACACACAAAGGGAGTAGTCACACCAAAACATGAAATGTGCAGGAAGGCATGACATCTCTTAAACCAACAACAAGAAAAACAAACACTTTATTGCATCTACAATTAACTGTGCATTCAAGTTCCATGCAGCCTGCCAGGACTATCCTACAAATGTATCTCAAGCAACCTACCCAGCCGCCCAACCAAAGAACACCAAAGACCCAAAGTCAGATGCAACCAATAATGTAAGACCACCACCGCTATCACCAGATGACAAAAACATGAGCGGAAAAGCATGCTTTTGGCGTTTCACTGGCACGCAGATTTAAGTCTTTTGTAAATAATCATTTGAACTGGATAAACATGACCTCAGGTAAGAATTAAGAAGAGGAAAATACAGTTAAAACCCACAGCTTCTCAACTGACTAAAAACAAAGACGGGGGGTCGGCATGGCAATATCTGTCTTTTATTGGTTTGGATATAGTTTCCATTATATTAGCAGTTTTTCTTCTTCCTGATCCATTCTCTGCTCCCAGATCCTTTACTCTATATTAACAGTTGAATTTAAAAACAAATGTGCAGACAAAGGAAAGGAGGCAAGGGAGCTCTCTAAAACTAAGACCTCTCTCTATAGGAACCGTGTGCGCCGCTGAAACAGAGTGAAGGAAAAATCATTGATTCCTATTGTTTTCAACCACGAAATAGTCTGACCTCAGGAAAACTTGAGAGCATAACAACTAGGTCTGCTGAGAAAGAAAAGAAATCTATATGAATCCTATTTCTAGTTAAACAGAAGTCCTTTTTTCCCTTTGTTTTCACATGTCACAGACATCTTAAGTTTCAAAGAAAAAGAAAACCATCGTGAAAAAGCGCCTCCACATAAACAAGGCTGAATGGGTTCTATAATATAGGCTCTGTTTTTCACTAAGTTTTCACTTACTCCTATCCACTATGGTTATACACATGCTAAGAACCAAAAGCCGTCTGGCTTTATTTTATTTTCATGTCTTCAGTACTCAAGTCAGAATCTAGTTATGTTTTTGACACTAGAGTTTCAATAGATGCCTCTTCTATTCTTTGGCAGGTCTGAATACCCTGGCCCCCCACTTGGTTTTCTTAGCCAGCCCTGACTTAGGGAAGCAAGCCTCTAAACCTTAGTTATGAAATACTCATTCCACTGACCAAGGATAAAACTGAATGAGGTTAGAAGAGGAGATAATTAAGGTAACAGAAGTTCCATGGTCCTCATAACTGGAAGGAAAAAAAAAAAAAAAACCACAACTGTCTCCCAAGTCTCCTAAAATTAAATATCAAAGAAGGGAAAGGGTCTATCAATAATTTAAGAGAGAAGTTTCTCTAGAATAAGGCCGAATTTTTTTTACAGATGGGTTTCTTTATAACCATGGCTTATGTGGATTTAAAACACATGGAGCCCTTACAATACGTGTCATACAGGGAGCAAGGAAGCGAGCTCTGATTTTTGACATCCAGACGCCCGGCTTCGAATGCATTTCTGCAAAATCAGGGGAGATCAATAGACTCAGGAAACAAACATGTTGATGGATGACGACGAGCCTGAAAAGGACCAGGTTGAGGTGGCCACGCCGCAGGTTTCACTGCTCTTCCCATGCTCCTAGAACGCAAGGTTGCAAAACGATTCCCCTTTCTTTTATCTCAAGAGGGAAGGGGGTAAAAAGGAAATGAAGGAAGGGGGAAAAAAAAAAAAAAAAAAGAGGTAAGGGAGGGAACAGAATGGAGCCAGTGAAAGGAAAGGAAGAAAGAAATGAGAGAGAGAAAGCCGGAGAGGGGCGGGGGAGTAGGAAGGAAAGCGATGATGTCTGGACGCTCGCCAGCCACCCAGCCGAGCGCTCCATCACCCCCAAGCCTGCGTCCCTCGCTCGCTCGCTCGTCTGGAGACGTGGGGCTCCCCGTTTCCGCCGCCCTGGTGCTGACAGCCCTCCCCGCGATCCCAGGCGGGTGCAGGCAGAGCCGAGATGCCCGAAGTAGCCGACCAGAGCCCAGCCCCACGAGCCCGCCACTCCCTGGACCGCGCTCGCCACCCGCCCCCGCCCGACTAACCCCCCGCGCCCCCATCACCGGTCGCAGCGAAAAAGCCGACGAGAGCGCAGAGGTGGGAAGAGCAGGAGGAGGAAGGGGGGGGCGCCCTCACGTAGATCTACACATATACACACGTTTTTTAAATAACGTGGTCGTGGTCGTGGGAGAGCAGCAGGGAGGAGACCCGAGGCAGGCACCTGGGAGGGAACACGCTGTTGCAAACACCCCGGGCAGCGCTGGGCTGGGCGATTCCCACAAAAGCAAGTTTCGAGGAGGCGCCGCGATTTGCAACGGAAGGGAACGCGACCCCGCGTTACCTGACTGGGGTCCGGCCGGCGGGCCGCGGAAATCCTCAGGTTTGCGAGACGGAGCCACTGGGTCAGGTTCCTATGGAAATCGCCTTACGGAGGCGGCGGGGGGGAAGCCGCCAGCCAGGCACATCCTCGTCACCCCCGAAGGAAGCGGCCGGGACCGCCGAGCGCGGGCGCGGGACCGGGCGCGGCGCCTCTCCCGGCCGGGCGCGTCTTTCTTCCCTCCTCGGCCGGGCCGCGCCTCCCCGCCCCGCGCCGCCGCCGCCGCCGAGCAGCCCGCGGGCCGAGCAGCCTGCGCGGCGCGCAGCCGGGAGCGTGAGCGCGAGCGAGCCCGCAGCCGCCTGCGGCCGGGCGGCGGGTGGCGCTGTTTCCCAGCCGCGCAGCTGGAATTTAAAGGGACAGGCGCCTCGCGGGCGCGGGGGTCTGCGCCCCCGCGAAGGGCACGCGGGACTCCCGCCGCGTCCGCTCGCGCCGAGGGGCCCCAGGCGGCCCTGCGGGGATGGCGGGGGGAGCGCCCGTGACCCGCCTCGGCCACCTCTCCCGAATGCAGAGCACAGGCTGCAAGGAGAGAGCAGGAAGGATTTTTGTTTCTCTCCCTTGGAGGCCAGGGGGGAAATGATTTGTATGCTCAACAAGTCCTGCACCTATTTTCAGCCGCGCTCGTTTCCGTCCCTGGGCACCGACTTTTTTCACTGAAAGCACAGGGAGACAAATGGGGTGGGTGGGGACGGTCATTCCTTGTTTTATGTCAGAATCCAAGCAGAAACTCATGGGTTTGGAGGAAAGGTGGTGGCGGGAAAATACAGCTGTCAAATATCTTGGGAAGAAAAAAAAAATTCCCCTCTTCCTTTCTCAGTCCACGAAGCATCTACTTTTCCCTTCTGGAGAACGGGCTTGAAGGTATATCCCACCTCTAGTCCAGCCTCATCCGACTCACCTTCCCGCAGCCTCATCCAGCTCACCTTCCCGCAGGCACCTTTTCTCTACAGCCATAAATGCAAGTCTGCTTCTGTTGCTGAGATGAGCAAGAATCCAGTGGAAAGAAGCATCTAGTCTGGCTGGCCCTTTTCATGCCCTACCGCAAAACCAGTTTCAGTGGGCAGTTCTCTCACTGCTGTTGCAAATAAGGCTCAGATTGTTGCTGTTCCCAACATACAGCCCAGACAGAATGTTAATAAATTCACGTGGCTTAATGCCACCATGTATGTATTTGGAGAAATTGTGTCCAGTCTATTTATTTTGTTGGTCTAAGCATCAGCTTTGACTGCTTTATATGCTAAGCAGCTTCCGTGGTACCAGTTCAACCCAGATTCTCCAGAGGTGGCAGGGAGGATAAAGAGGCTCTCTCTGTGGTCTTATGTAGATTCAATCAAACTGACTCCACAGTCACTCTTGGGAAGAGTAGCAGATGCTCCATAGATGGGAATGGCACTCTCTTGGGTTGGTAGAATGTATTCTCAGAAGGAATGAATCTACTATGTCTAGATTATCAACACCTTGTGGGCAGGAGCCGAGTATTATTTCTCTATCATAGAATTTACATATTTTATGAGCCCAGCACAAAGCAAGGTGCTACATTCTAACTCAAGTGTCTTAAATGCCTTCCCTGTATCACCCCATGGACTTACCTCCAGTACTGACACCTGTTCCATGTACCTTTCTTGCTTGTCTTTTACCTTGCTTCCAGAGGAAGCCTTCAAAAATAATAGTCTTATCTACAGTCCTCCTGTAGTTGGCCCATACCCTTCAGGAAAATAGCCAGATTTCTCCTTATGGTATAGAACAGGGTTTTTCAAGCTTTATCATGCATGAGAATCACCTGGAGGGCTTAGTAAAGATTTCTAGGCCCTGTATCCCCTTTCGCCTTTTCCCCTTAGATGGGTCTGCGTGGAGCAGGATAATCTGTAGTCCTATCAAGACCCCAGCGGGATGCCGATGCTGTTGGCCTGGGACCCGCCCTTGGACAACCGCAGGCAGAGAGCACTTACCATCTACCGCCTCCCTACACCCCCTTTATCCCTCACATCTGCTGAGCAAGTCAGGCTTATTACCTGATGCCATGCCTTCCCAAACCGCACCCACGCACCCCCACCTGTTCCCATGCTGTTTCTCTGCCAGGAATTCCCTCTCCCCTGCCTTTCCCCACGTCCCCCACCATGACGCCTGGTAACGCTCACTCAACCTCCAAAACTAGACCCCTTCAGGATGCCTCTCCAAACACTCCTGGGACCCGTATCTGAGTTTGGTGCCAGCCCCCGTGCAGTCGCCGTACCTGCTTTTCACCCTTCGGTATGACAACTGTGTTCCCCTGTCTGCTTCGGCCCTAGACTGGGCGTGCTAAGCACAGGGAAGAGAGGTCCTTTAGCCCTGTATCCCCAAGTACCTGGAACAGTGGCTGCGGTATTTCGGCTCAATAAATGAGCCAGAGGGCGGGTAGAAAGAGGGAAAGGAGGAGGACAGCAGTGCTGATTGTGGTGACTGTGACGACAAAAATCACAGACAGAGGACAGAGCGACACAGGAAAGTAGGAGTAACATTAGAGAGGACAGGAAAACAGGAATTCATATTTCTGAACACCTGGCATGTATCAGTGACTGGGTTAAATGCTTCCCACGTCTGCTCTAGACAATGTTTATGTCCCCCAAATTCGTCCATTGAAATCGAATCCCCAGTGTGATGGTCTTTGAAGGTCTTTGGAGGGGATTAGGTTCCCCTCCTCCAAGTGAGGGCACAGTGAGAAGATGGGCATCTATGACCTAGGAAGCATGTCCAGGAGTTCCCTGGTGGCTCCCTGCTCTGGCTCATGTTTGATCCCTGGCCTGGGAACTTCTGCATGCCATGGCTGTGGCCAAAAGACAAAAAGGAGGCTTATCCTCACCAGACACCGAATCTGCTGGCTACTTGATCTTGGACTGCCCAGCCTCCAGAATTGTGAGAAATAAATGTTTGTTGTTTAAGCCACTCAGTCCCTGGTTTTCTGGTTACAGCAGCTGGAAAGGTTTAAGACAATCTATATTACCTCATCTGTTTCTTATCAACCCTGCAAGATATATGTGACCCCATGTATAAGAAATCTCAAGTATGAAAAAGTTCAGCAGCTTGTTAATATCACACAGCTATTTGGTCCTTGTCGTGATGCGAAGGGAGGGAGCTTACGTTTTACTATAAGCACCACAAAGACAGTTTTGCATAAATGTGTCTGCTGTGTATCTCGTTCTTGTTCATAAGTTTTTGTTACTTTGATAAATGTCACTCGACCTCTCACCCCCCACTCCCTCCAGAAGTGACTCTGTCTCACAGGCAAGGGCAGGGACCTCTAAGTCTTCACTGATGCTTCCCTGACTCAGCAGTCCACTGCAGTGAGGGGCTTCTCTGGCTGCTGAGCGCCATTCTGTGTGGTCTTGCTCTAGCTGTGTGTTGTGTTCTGAACATTATATAAATTTGTTAGCAACCAACCAAGCCAGACAGGTAGACCTCTGTCAGCGGGACAGCCCAGAGTTCTTTACTTGTCTGTATTTCCACTGCACTGCATTCTACTATAGTGGAGGTAAATATTAAATAGCAAGAAAATACATGAGGAAATTAAAAGAGCAATAAATTTAGTCTTGCTCCCTTTGGATATTTGTCTATACATATAGACACACATGTGTATATGTCTACTCTGTTATAGATATAACAGAAGTGAGTTTGTTTGAAAGTAGATTCTATGGACATCTGGGATAAGGCTTCAGTGAAAAATACAGCTAATTTGGTACAAATAAGCCACCTCCCACAGCTAATAAAATCAGTTCATTAAAAATTGGGCAATCATGCAGTGACATACAATAAATTAGTACTTCTCTGTAGGAAGGTTCATTTTCCTTTAAAGTTGTGTCCTTTCCATAGGATTTTGCTAAAACCATGATACTCTTAGAGCTGGAAGCTATCTTTAGGGCAGTGGTTCTTTAGCTGCATCGTAGAATCACTTGGGAAGCATTCACATATCTCAGTGCCCAGGCTGTACCTCAAAGCAATTGGATCAGAACCTCCAGGGATTTTAAAGCCTGCCAGGTGATCCTGATGGACACCAGGCTTGAGGACCAATTCTTCTGAGACGATCTGCAGAAGGAGTCCAACCTGGCTCTTCCTTAGAATCACCTGGGACGTTTGCAAGGCTACCATGCCCACACCTGCCTATTGAGGTTCTGACTTGGTTCGGGCGGGGCCCATTCCCTTCTATATTTAAAGGCAACCACAGGGGATTCTGATGTTGAGCCTGATTTGAGAATTATGGTCTTCGAGCAAAGGTTCTCCAAGTTCAGCCCTCAGAACAGCACCACGGCATCACCTGGGAATGTGTTAGAAATGCGGACTCCCCTCCTGCACCCCTTCCTGCACCCTCACCTCACCCCCACCTCGCCCCCAGATCTAGTGGATTGGCAACGCTCATGGCGGGTCCAGAAGTCTATAAGTCCTTCTGAAAAATGTGCCCTGGAACCTGGGAACCACGGCCTTACGACACGGAATTAGTAGCGTCATTGTCTTTTGGAACCAAGAACTCACAGTTACCTCACCACTGGGGAAACGCTGGCGGAGAGGGACAGATTGGGAGGTTGGGACGGGCACACACACCCTATATACAAAATCCCTCGGTCGCAAGGACCAACTACACCGCCTGAGGAAATTGATTCACTCCTCTGTGGTAGCCTGCATGCACACAGACTCTGAAAAAGCATGGATATATATGCGTGTGTACGGCTGATTCACTTTGCTGTGTGCCTATAGCTAACACAACATTGTAGGTTACTATGCTCCGATAAAACTATAAAAAGACAAGGAAAAAAGAACTCAGCATTTTCTCCAGCACACATCCATTGAATCCCTGCCATGATGGTTCTAAGATGCTTCCAGGAGTGATGCTGCAGGATCAGAGGTCACAGTCTATGCGTCATTGTCCTATGAGGTGCCAGGCCCTGTAATTAAGTATCAATAATCTTGAGGTTTGTTTTTGTTTGTGTTCAGAAGGAAATTATCCCAAGATAAAACCCTTGTGTTGTAACTCAATCAAGCATGTTAAAAGAAAGTTCCTGTACCTTATTCCTTAAGTAAAAATTTATGGAAGGATTATGTATTGTATTTTTTATCTACTCTAACTAACTGGGTCAGAAAAATCATTTGCATTCAGCACTGAAAGCTACGGGCGCCATGGTCATGGATGCGATTGTAAAAAGTCCCTTTACGATACTAGACTGCAGGAAAACCTCAGAGGAAAAAATAATAATAATAATCATCCCTCTCTCTTCAAACCAAACACCGAGCCAGGGCAGAAGAAAACTGCTGATGAAAACTTTGCCCTCTCAGGCTACACAAATGAGCCAATTTGCCTTTTCGGAGAGACCACTCTTCTCCCTGTAATTGCTGTAAGAAGAAGGAAAAAACTATTCGTTCTCAAAAGGCAAAACCCTTCTTCCTAGCGCCTTGGTGTCCCTGTAGCTATGTAAACCCTGTCCACCCTAACCCACAGACATTAAAAGAACCCTGGTTCCCACAGCCTGGGCTTCTTTCCAGGGAGAAGCATAGAAGTTCAGATCACTGAAAGCAAGCACTGTGTCACTAATCTTTGCCTCTGGTCAGGCAGCCAAAGAAAACCCCGGAGCAGAGCACTCAAAAGAAGACACCCCGGACCATGAAATTGCCTTTCATCCTTTTAGCTGCTTGAATTGATTTCAGGCTACTAGCCTGGATCCTTGAGGGAGGATCTGTGGGGATAAGCTTTTTTTTTTTTTTTTTTTTTTAATAGTATGAGACCCTGCCTCTACGTGGCAGTTGCTTTTGAAAAGTTCTGAAATAGACTGCCAAACTGCATTTTCTTTCTGAGACACCTTCAGGATCAATGGCATTTCTCTGCTTTAACAGATGAGAGCTCCAGAGAGAAGATCCTAAAAGAGCTCTGAGTTGCCAGCTGAATGTCAGGTGCTGAGCTGCCGACAAGAGACGAGGCTTTCTGAGAGCCACCCACCAGCCCGCGTTTGCCTGTGCTTTTTCAAATGGCCATGATGCTCATTCCTACATCAGCCACTGGACTACTCTCCAAAGGTCTGAACCGAAAACGTGGGGACATGGCCTATAAGAATATCAGTGGTGAGGGGGAAAATGTAAAGAGAACAAGAAGTCGATAAAGAGGGTGAAAAGAAAGGGCATGTGGAGAAACTGGGGCGGGAGCGGCTGTGAGTGGCAGGACTTCACTTGGACAGGGTCCCTTACAGAGAGGCAGCTGGAGTTGCGTCATGAAGGAGGTGATCTCTTTGGGGAAAAAAAAAAGCTAAATTTTTAAATCAGAGGACTCTTAAAAATAGGTTACTGCATGAATTTGAAAATAGCAGTGAAATCAAACAAGAGAACGTATCTCAGAAGATTTCAGCTGAGCGTGCCCTGAAACAGCTGCAAAGAACGATAGTAATAACAAGTGCTTAGATAAGAATGAGTGTCGCCTATACAAGAATAAGACCTACGTGGGGAAAAAATGGATATATTTATATGTATGACTGTTTCACTTTGCTGTACAGCTGAAACTAATACAACAGTGTAAATCAACTATATGCCGATAAAATTAAAATAAGTAAATACAAGTTTTTTTAAAAAAAGAATAAGAATGTGTCTAATATATGGAGAAAGAGGATGCACATACGATGAATGTTAATAAAAGTATGTGTAGGTAAAACTAAGGAAATTGTGATAGACTTTAACTTCTCTGCAGGCTTCAAATGTTTTCAACATAAGTTTAATTTAAAAAGTGACTGATAAAATTCTTAAAAAGTAAACTACTGAAAGAAAAAATACAAAAAGAGTTTAAAATGAGGGTACTAGCAACAAGACATACTATATATAGCACAGGGAGCTATATATTCAATATTCTGTGATAAACCATAAGGGAAAAGAGTTTTTTAGAAAAGAATGCGTAGGAGTTTCCGTCATGGCTCAGTGGTTGACGAATCCAACTAGGAACCATGAGGTTGCGGGTTTGATCCCTGGCCTAGCTCAGTGGGTTAAGGATCTGGTGTTGCTGTGAGAGCCGTGGTGTAGGCTCAGACGCTGCTTGGATCCCGAGTTGCTGTGGCTGTGGTGTAAGCTGGTGGCTACAGCTCCGATTCGACCCCTACCCTGGGAACCTCCATATGCCGCGGGAGGGGCCCAAGAAATGGCAAAAAGACAAAAATAATAATAATAATAAAACAAAAAAGAATGTGTATAAATACATACATTAATATGTTTATATATATGTTTATATATAAAACTGCATCACTTTGCTGTACAGAAGTTAACACAATATGGTAAACCAATATTTCAATTTTGAAAAAAGACTTTAAAAAATAAAATGAGGGTCCTGAAGATTGACTTCTAGTTTGTTCTAAAAAGCATTAACGGGAGATTGGCAGCACGGCCCCCTCTCGTGCGACAATGACTGTCATTGGAAAAGCGGTGAGCATGTGTTCCACGTAACGCAGCACATCACTGCACCATGGTGACCTTTCAAATAGTCTGCAAGCTGATTTCCAGACCATTCCTGCTGCCCCTTGTTTACAGCCTTGTTACCTAGAAGACAACAAGACAACGAGCAAGACGGGCCAGCTGCGAGTCCTGCATTTCCCTGCTCACCAGCGCTCAGAATCCTCTCTCTCCCAGAGGCCTCGTGCACCCTTACTGGTGGTCTGGAGAGCAGCAGGACCAAGAACCTTCTCTAAGGACAGGTTCAAGAGCTACCAGCCGTGTGTGAGCTCCTCAGAGGTACTTAGTGTTACACCAGGAGAATTGGCTTTATACTTTTATGCATCACCAACTATGAGAGTAGAATTTTTAAATTTCTTTCTATTCCAGTATGGTTGATTTGCAATGTTCCTTCAATTTCTCCTGTATAGCAAAGGGACCCAGCCGTACATGAGAGTGGGATTACAAACCTCTAGAAAGTGTAGATGCACATAACCCCTGAAACTAGGATGTGTCCAAATTATTCATACATTTTTCTATCACTAAATCATCTTGATCTGCTGTTTTCATGAATATTTCAATCCTCAAAAATGTCCCTCCTTATACTAATGTCTTCCTGGATGCTGTTCCACCAACTCACACCAAGGTTTCCTCGAAAAATCTCTGCAACGAGCAACCCCAAACTCTGAATCACAACAGCTCATGACATGAGAGGAAGTCACACCTACCTGAAGCTTTATGACTTAGAATTCCCCAGCAGATACGCATGCCCACAAATAACCTACAAAAACGGAATCAAAATAAGCAAGGTATATTCTGTTTTTTCAAAGTGACTGCCCTGTTTCTGTGAGAACAATCCTGACTTTCTAAGTGATGCAGAGAGAAAAAGATTCTGACTTTGATATCTGGTCACCATGCACTTGCATAGATTTCTTATTCTAGGGGAAAGAAAAAAATGGGAGAATTATCCAGCAGGAAAATAAAATGGGACAGAGAGTGATTTTTTCCCCTGCTTGCCAGAGGATCCAGAGAAAAGATAAAGTTAGGGAAGGTTCATCACTTCCTGCCGCACACGGATGGCACAATGAAAGCTCAGGACGTGCTTGCCAACGCCAAGAGATTTCTCCTTTTCTTTCAGGAATAAAGAAATCAGGTAAGGGAGTTTCTATTTGAGTAGTTCAAGATGTCGGGAGAAGAAGTACACCTTCAACTGTCCTTGTCGGTGAATACAAAGCCGCACTCCCGTGGAACACTCAGTAAGTGTAAGCCGTAAATAGAAAGCTGGGGTCACCTCTGAGTTATTCGGCCCTGTGGAAAGTCTAAACTGAATGTGTTAAAGGGTCTTGCTTCTCGAGTCAACAGGTCTTTGTAAAATTCGTCTCCCTTAAAGAGAGTCCTGTTTATTTCTATTCATTCGAGTTCCAAGTCCTAAGCAGAAAGTTACGTGGAACAGAAGAGTGAAGGAATAGTCATGAACTCCTGCAGTAGGGTGGAATTTTACTCATTTTTTTTCTCTTTTTACAGCCACACCTGTGGCGTGTGGAAGTTCCTGGGTTAGGGGTCAAACTGGAGCTGCAGCTGCCTGCCTATGGCGCAGCCAGGACAACGAATTTTACTCATATTTATTCCACCGAGCATGGTGACAGGAATGCACCTTTTTCTCCTTCCAAGGGATCATCGAAGGCCAGGTTGGAGAGGAATTTTATTAGCTTCCATTGATGCATTATTGGTTTTTTTCTAATGTTTTTAGCAAGGTACCTTTAGGAAGTAAAAACCAGCATAGACCGTCTTATTGATTTGCTTATTCCACTCACAGAATGCCCCTCTAATCATAGCTGTTGGGGATTCAAACACAGAATATTTATTTATTATAAATAATGTAGATAATGGACAAAATAGCAGATAGAGCCCTCAGGCAAAACAACCATCTAAAAATAGCACGAAGACAGCTTTTTTCCCCACAACTTCATGTACTCCAAAGCTACTTATCACTTTATGCAACAGTTACATAGATAGAAAGATAGAAATGAATTTGAACCTATGCTGTAAGTCTGATTTACTACATCCAAAACTTTTAAACCTCAGTGTTCCTAATATATTACATTTGAGGGTCCACTGTACACATTTGATGAAAACAAGCTCTTGTATTTCTGATTTATGTTTCGTTAATACCTGCAATTTAGGTGCTTTTTTATTGGCACCTACATAGTGTCAAAACCCATGTATATGAGAGTATGCATACACATATGGGCCTTAATTTAAAGTCCTACTCGCACAGAATTCTCAACCACTTTGTATCTTAAAAGGAATGCATTGTTTAGCTTGATGAGAACCCCTCTCTTTATGACAAGCCGCGACACTTCATGTTGCAACTCCCTGACACTTTACTACTATGGAACGCTTCTGCATGAACACTTGATTCAAGTCGTAGTTTAGAACCCGAGATGCTGCAAGGGTGGATGGGGCCTGGGTCACATGACACGGAATTCAGGGTCATAACTCAGCCCCTGCAACAGCCGTCCTAGGAGAACAGCGGTGAAATGCTAATGTCTCTCCTTGATGTTTTGCAGACGAGTGAGGCTTTCTCAGTCGTTTATAAACCTGTTGAAGTCATAAGTGCTCAGGAAGCCAGTTTTAGTTCCAGCTTCATTGGGAATCTTACCTAAAAGGGCCACCCTTACCACTTACCACAACAACTGTAACAACCACATTTGTTCTGTGTTAATTCCAGTTGTCATTCATCTTATCCAAGAATCAAAGTTTGTTTAAGTCTTCCACTCTGAGCTGTACCAGATAGAATGACAGATGCTGGTGAAGATAAATGATAATTTCCTTTACGAGAAAATTCCACTAATATCTTTAAAAACATCCAGTTAAGAACCGTTTCTTCTTGCCAATGCTACCAAATAGGGTACAAGTGGAGAAATATAAGTCGAATGTTGTTTATAAGAACACATGCCCCAAAACTCTCATTAATTTAAAAATGAAGGAGAATTGAACAAAAAGCTCATAGAGAATGATGTGTAGCTGATGAGAAAATAGACGGTCCTTCCAATCTACTTCTTCAACTCTTGAGATCGTGATGAGATTTTCCTGAGGAAAAGTTAAAGTGATTGCAGACTTAGATTTGTTCCATTGAGGCCAAGTGCAAACCCTTATTAAAGCACATATTTTGAAACATTTATATCCGTCAGATTTACCCAGGAGCATCTCACTTCCTTTGAAAGTCTTCAGAAATGACTCAATCAATATATCTATTTGAAAACTGAGATGCAAAGTCTTTAGTCGGGATGTATGACCATATTATTTTTTCCCTAAAATTTCACCATCTTTTCTATAGGCTGTTACATCCTGATGTCTGTGGGAGGTTTCCAACTCTGTTCCAAGGTTCTCAAAAGAAGAACGTTTACAGCATGTTATTTCTGTAGATAGCCTAACTTTTTTTTGTTTTTTTGGTTCTGCCCACAGCATGTGGACATTCCCAGGCCAGGGATCAAACCTGTCTAGCAGCAGTGACTCAAGCTGTTGCAGGGACAATGCTAGATCTTTAACCCACTTTGCCACAAAAGAACACCTAGATCTTCAACTTTTCAGATGGTTCAAACTCTTTAAGTGGGACTCCCTGTAAGAATATATTCCACCCATATAAATGGATAACATTTGCATCCAATAAATCAATTTAAAAATTTTAAGTTTGGAGCTAATGTTCAGGATTATAACTTGTAATTTTTTGAATGTGAGTTTTCCAAAACACATGTATAGTGTGTTTTGCGAAGCAATAATACAATGATATATATATATATATATTCCCCTAACTTGGTTCATAAAGCCTAATTCAGATTTATATTCTATTTTATACAGCAAAGATCTTCTTGCTTTAGCATGGTAATTTAATAATTCAAATGTAGCATTTTATTCAGATTGCTCAGATTTCCTCACTTCAATATATTTTATAATTTTGCTTGAAATAGTTGCTTGCTGCCAAACTGTAAATTGAAATGTATCTCAGGATCTCTCGTGCAATAGAACAGTAAGAAGGACTCTCTCGTGAATAATTAATCCACCAACACACTTGGTGTGGACCTGCTGCATGCAAGGCAGAGTCACCCCACTGCAAGTGATTACAAAAGTTGTAGGGAAACATTCCTGTATGGAAAAGCTTTCTGTCTACCTGGGATGACAGCTTATAAGAATAAAATATTTAAAGAGTAATAGAAAAGAGTATGCATTTCAAATGAGTGGTCTGTGATTAAGAATAACCACAGATAAGTCTGCAACACTTAATCGGAATGTTCTGAGAAATGGGTTAATCTGAGCGAGTGATTTTTAACAGGCCAAATAGAGCCTTGCTCTGCAACATGTCATCCAAAGGACCAGTGGTAAATGCATCACCTGGAATCCAGTTACAGAGAGAGAGTCTCAGGACTCGAGCAGCACCTGTGAATCAGAATCTTCTTTTTCACCAGATGCCGAAATCCACTGTATGCCCATTACGTTTGAGGAAGGAGTCCTTGATCTGGGCTGAAAATACGAATTAGGTACAGCTCGAGTCGTGAGCAGAGTCAGACAGTGAAGGGTCCCAGAGGTTCAGCTGAGTTCACGTTCGTCTTTGCAGTGGCCAAAGACAGGAAGTATGCTTAGAAGACAGGATGTGAGAAGCAAGGCATCCGTCAGGAAAGCGCAGCCGGAAGAGACACGGCATGTATTTTGGTGACTGTCCACGCAAGGTCTTGCCTTTACAAGGAAAAAGAGCTAACGGTAGCATTCTTACCTGTACCCGAAGGAGGGACGAGCACATGCAACTGGTCAGAGCCTGTGATTAATTGAGCCGGTGTCCCGTTAGTGGTCCTGATTTCTGTTGCTCAAAAGCCTGAATTAACCTGGCTGTCCTTTCAGGAGAGAACTATTCTGTACTTTTTGTTGTTGTAGAATAAACCCTCCAGAGCAGAGTTTGTACATCCCACCCTTTGGCGAGGTGATGTCGGGGGGCGGGGGGGGGATGGAAGAAGTGGGAAACTGTCCTCTTTCTCTGCTTTGCAGAAAAATGGGCCTGTGAGCCGACCTCCTCGTCTTTATTTGGAAGCTTATTGGTCAGGTGGATACTTGCTAATCAAGTCGATTTAAAATATTCAGGCCGCTGTCTTAGGATCAAATTCCCAAGATCTAGATTCTTCACAGGAAGTAAAAGGCTCCTCCTCCACGCAGAGCCCCAGAATTGGGGTTTACAGAGAGGTTAACCACGTCATATACCTTTCAGATGAGGATACATTTGACAGTGAAAGGAAAATTCTCTAAAACCCTACCAGGACAATAGACTAAGACTATCCTGAGTGAACTTGGGTTATCCTATAAATTACAGTGTGGTCGCGTAAGAGACTGGTATAAAATGCGCTAGATCTGAGAATGTAAATACAGTGAGGTCTCTTTCACGTCTCCAAATAATATCTTGAGACCCTAATTCCTTTTTCCATAGAGAGTCATTAACCTTCTTCTTCAGAACCCTCTCTCCATCAATAAAACACCTCCAGTGAGTGCACAGCGCAATTTGCACATTCAACTGGGGAGAACACCGGAGTCCTGTGTGTTGTTTCTTTCTTCACTGTGGATGCCCTGTTGAAGCTGGGTTCCACAAAACTCCAGATCAGCACCAATCCACTGATGAAATTATGACCTTTTTTTTTTGGCCTTTTTTTGCCTTTTCTTGAGCCGCTCCTGCGGCATATGGAGGTTCCCAGGCTAGGGGTCTAGTCAGAGCTGTAGCCACCAGCCTACGCCAGAGCCACAGCAAGGTGGGATCCGAGCGGCATCTGGGACCCACACCACAGCTCACGGCAACGCCGGATCCTTAACCCACTGAGCGAGGCCAGGGAACGAACCCGGAACCTCATGGTTCCTAGTCGGATTCGTTTACCACTGCGCCACGACGGGAACTCCGATGACTTTTTAATCCAGATCCAAGTTCAGGCTACTGTGGTTCTGCAAAGAAACAGGCTCCTACTTCTTCAGAGCCGGACGGGGGCGAGAGTGCCTCTCCCTTGAGTTCCCAGAACCTGCAGGTCTTAGCTCTCAAGACTCTGAGGTCTGGATTAGGTCAATGTCAACCACCCAGAGACCACTTTAGGTTCCCTCCAAGTATGTCAGGCAGTTCTCCATCTTATATTCTCCAAACACAAAGTTATTACTCTTCTGAGGATGGTAATACTCTGTCAATCAAAGACAATTTACCCTGCCATTGAACAACCTTACACCTTTGGAGGAAGGTGAAGGTCGATGGTACTTCTTATGATTCCAAAGCTGAATTTTGGCACCTCTCTTGAGAGAGATTTTAAAAATTATAGGATAAAGAGGTATTAGGGATGTAATGTATAACATGATGATACAGCTGGTTATGATACACAGAAAAGTTGTTAATAGAGTATAATCTGGGAGTTCTTATCACAAGGAAAAAATAATCTGTCTTTGTTTTCCTTTTATTTTATCTGTATAAGAAGACACGGCTGAACTTGTGGTAATCGTTTCACAGTAGTTGTAAATCAAACCATCACGCTTTATGCCTTAAAACAGTACAATAATGTATGTCAATTATTTCTCAATAAAACTAGAAAATAATTTTTAAGGGAACTAGAAAAATAAAACTTAAAAAAATTCGGAGAGAAAGTGCCAACATTACTATTTTTTATGGCCACACCCACAACACATGGAAGTTCCCATTATTCAACCCAGGGATTGAATCCAAGCTGCAGCTGCAACCTATACCACAGCTGTGGCAACACTGGATCCTTTAACCCACTGTGCCAGGCCAGGGATCGAACCTGCAGCTCTGCAGTGATCCAAGCCACTGTCGTCGGGTTCCTAACCCCCTGGACCACAGCCGAATGCTAACATTACTTTTACTTAATAAAACTACATGTCTTGCCAAAAAAAAGTAGTATAAAATAACTTTTTTTAAAAGGTAAACTCTGATGGGATAATCTGCTATGCAGAATAATAAATTGGAATATGTCAGATTAATCAAATTGGAATATGTCTCCTACTTGCCAAGCAGGTGTCATGGTGATCTAACAAAGATCTGGGGAAAAAGGTATTAACCTTGGTGTTGGGGATGGACATGACTTGACTGAATGTCAACCAGAAGCATTTCCCAAGAAAAACTTTGCTGTGTTACGCTAAGTGAAATAAGTCAGAGAGAAAAAGCTAAATACTACATATCACTTACAGGTGGAATCTAAAAATACAACAAACTAGTGAATATAGCAAAAAAGAAACAGGCTCACAGAAAAAGAGAACAAGCTAGTAGTCACCAGTAGGGAGCAAGTTAGGGGAGGAGATTAAAAGGTACAAACTCTGGAGTTCCCGTCGTGGCGCAGTGGTTAACGAATCCGACTAGGAGCCATGAGGTGGCGGGTTCAGTCCCTGCCCTTGCTCAGTGGGTTAAGGATCCGGCGTTGCCGTGAGCTGTGGTGTAGGTTGCAGACGCGGCTCGGATCCCACGTTGCTGTGGCTCTGGCGTAGGCCGGTGGCTACAGCTCCGATTGGACCCCTAGCCTGGGAACCTCCATATGCCGCGGGAGCGGCCCAAAGAAATAGAAAAAAAAAAAAAAGGTACAAACTCTTACGTATAAAATAAGCTGTAAGGATATATTGTACAACACAGAATATAGCCAAAATTTTATAATAACTATAAATGCAATATAATCTTTAAAAACTGTAAATTCTATACTGTACACCTGCAATTTACCTAATATTATGCATCAACCATACTTCAATAAAAAAACAAATTTAAAAATTTTAAAAGGCGTAATTGACAAAAAACACTTTACTGAGCCTAGGCTTTTTTTTTTTTTTTTGGTCTTTTTCTAGGACCACTCCCACGGCACATGGAGGTTCCCAGGCTAAGGGTCA